>NW_028142901.1:2435000-3652500 GCF_977018435.1 Lepisma saccharinum | reverse complement strand
TTCAATGCGAATTTCTCTAAGAGTGAAGTGTTCTTCAACCTATAGTCCAAATGTGATAATTAAAAAGCTTTTCAAGCTCTGAAAAGCTAAATAATTCAACATTTTAATGAAAATCATCTCTGGCTTAGTCTGTAAAGAAAATATGTTTCGCATAGAATGCGAATTTCTCGAAAAATCAAGTTTTTATCCTATGGTCTAAATGTGATAAATAAACGCTTTTCAGGCCGTGAAAAGCATAATAATTCAACATTTTAAGAAAATTCATCTCAGGCCTGGTCTGCAGAGATAATGAGTTTCAAACGCGTAGTAGCATTGAACGCGAATTTCTCTAAAAGTCTAGTGTTCTTCAACCTATAGTCCAAATGTGATAATTAAAAAGCTTTTCAAGCTCTGAAAAGCATAATAATTCAACATCTTAATGAAAATCATCTCTGGCTTGGTTTGTAAAGAAAATAAGTTTCAAACGAGTATTAGTATAGGACAGCAATTTCTTGAAAAAACATGTTTCGATCCTATTTTCTAAATGTTATAATTAAAACGCTTTTCAGGCCGTGAAAAGCATAATAATTCAACCTTTTTAAGGAAAATCATCTCTAGCTTGGTCTGTAGAGAAAATGAGTTTCACACGAGTACTAGCATTGGGCAGTAATTTCTTGAAAAATCAAGTTTTGAACCTATAGTCGAAATGTGATAATTAAAACGTTTTTCAGGCCGTGAAAAGCATAATAATTCAACATTTTAAGGAACATCATCTCTGGCTTGGTCTGTAAAGAAAATGATTTTCAAACGAGTAGTAGGATTTAACGCGAATTTCTCTGAAAGTCAAGGGTTCAACCTATAGTCCAAATGTGATAATTAAAACGCATTTCATACTCTGAAAAGCATAATATTTCAACATCTTAATGAGAATCACCTATGGCTTGGTCTGTAAAGAAAATAAGTTTCGAACGAGTATTAGCACTGAACGCGAATTTATCGAAAACTCAAGTTTTGAACATATTGTCTAAATGTGATAATTTGAACGTTTTTCAGGCCGTGAGAAGCATAATAATTCATCATTTTAAGGAAAATCATCTATGGCTTGGTCTGTAGAAAAAATGAGTTTCAAGGAGTACTAGTATGAGACGTGAATTTCGCGAAAATTAAGTTTCGATCCTATAGTCCAAATGTGATAATTAAACTGCTTTCAAGGCCGTGAAAAGCATAATAATTCAACATTTTATGGAAAATCATCTCTGGCTTGTTCTGTAAAGAAAATGATTTTCAAACGAGTATTAGCATTGAATGATAATTTCTCGAAAATTCAAGTGTTAAACCTATAGTCCAAATGTGATAATTAAAGAGTTTCAAAAGAGTTTCAAACGAGTACTAGCATTTAACAGTAATTTCTCGAAAAATTAAGTTTTGAACCTATAGTCGAAATGTGATAATTAAAACACTTTTCACGCCGTGAAAAGCATAATAATTCAACATTTTAAGGAAAATCATCTCTGGCTTGGTCTATAGAGAAAATGAGTTTCAAAATAGTACTAGCATGAAACGTTAATATCTCCAAAAATCTAGTTTTGATCCTATTGTCGAAATATGATAATTAAAACGCTTTTCAGGCCGTGAAAAACATAATAATTCAACATTTTAAGGGAAACCATGGTCTTTAGAGAAAATGAGTTTCAAACGAGTACCATCATTAAACGTGAATTAAACGAAAATCAAGTTTTGATCCTATAGTCGAAATGTGATAATTAAAACGCTTTTCAAGCTGTGAAAAGCATAATAATTCAACATATTAAGGAAAATCATCTCTGGCTTGGTGTGTAGAGAAAATGAGTTTCAAGGAGTACCAGCATGAGACGTGAATTTCGCGAAAAATTAAGTTTGGATCCAATTGTCGAAATATGATAATTAAACTGCTTTCAAGGCCGTGAAACGCATAATAATTCAACATCTTAAGGAAAATCATCTCTGGCTTGATCTGTAGAAGAAATTAGTTTCAAACGAGTACAATCGTTGGACACTAGTTTCTTGAAAAATCAAGTTTTGATCCTATAGTCGAAATGTGATAATTAATACCTTTCCAGGCCGTGAAGAGCATAATAATTCAACATTTTAAGGGAACTCATCTCTGGCTTGGTCTGTAGAGGAGAAGAGTTTCAAACGAGTACAAGCATTGGACAGTTATTTCTCGAAAAATTAAGTTTTGAACCTATAGTCGAAATGTGATAATTAAAACGCTTTTCAGGCTGTGAAAAGCATAATAATTCAACATTTTAAGGAAAATCATCTCTGGCTTGGTCTGTAGAGAAAATGAGTTTCAAAATAGTACTAGCATGAAACGTCAATATCTCCAAAAATCAAGTTTTGATACTATTGTCGAAATATGATAATTAAAACGCTTTTCAGGCCGTGAAAAGCATAATAATTCAACATTTTAAGTGAAATCATCTCTGGCTTGGTCTGTAGAGAAAATGAGTTTCAAACGAGTGCTATCATTTAACGTGAATTTAACGAAAAATCAAGTTTTGATCCTATAGTCGAAATGTGATAATTAAAACGCTTTTCAAGCTGTGAAAAGCATAATAATTCAACATCTTAATGAAAATCATCTCTGGCTTGGTTTGTAAAGAAAATAAGTTTCAAGCGAGTATTAGCATAGGACAGCAATTTCTTGAAAAAACATGTTTCGATCCTATATTCTAAATGTTATAATTCAAACGCTTTTCAGGCCGTGAAAAGCATAATAATTCAACCTTTTTAAGGAAAATCATCTCTAGCTTGGTCTGTAGAGAAAATGAGTTTCAAACGAGTACTAGCATTGGGCAGTAATTTCTTGAAAAATCAAGTTTTGAACCTATAGTCGAAATGTGATAATTAAAACGTTTTTCAGGCCGTGAAAAGCATAATAATTCAACATTTTAAGGAAAATCATCTTTGGCTTGGTCTGTAGAGAAAATGAGTTTCAAAATAGTACTAGCATGAAACGTTAATATCTCCAAAAATCAAGTTTTGATCCTATTGTCGAAATATGGTAATTAAAACGCTTTTCAGGCCGTGAAGAGCATAATAATTCAACATTTTAAGGGAAATCATCTCTGGCTTGGTCTGTAGAGAAAATGAGTTTCAAACGAGTACTATCATTAAAGGTGAATTTAACGAAAAATCAAGTTTTGATCCTATAGTCGAAATGTGATAATTAAAACGCTTTTCAAGCTGTGAAAAGCATAATAATTCAACATAATAAGGAAAATCATCTCTGGCTTGGTCTGTAGAGAAAATGAGTTTCAAGGAGTACTAGCATGTGACGTGAATTTCGCGAAAAATTAAGTTTGGATCCAATAGTCGTAATATGATAATTAAACTGCTTTCAAGTCCGTGAAACGCATAATAATTCAACATCTTAAGGAAAATCATCTCTGGCTTGATCTGTAGAAGAAATGAGTTTCAAACGAGTACAATCGTTGGACACAAGTTTCATGAAAAATCAAGTTTTGATCCTATAGTCGAAATGTGATAATTTAAACGCTTTTCAGGCCGTGAAAAGCATAATAATTCAACATTCTAAGGAAATTCATCTCTGGCTTGGTCTGTAGGGAAAATGATATTCAAACGAGTACTAGCATGAAGCGCTTATATCTCGAGAATTCAAGTTTTGATCCTATAGTCGTAATATGATAATTAAGACACTCTTCAAACCGTGAAAAGCATAATAATTCAACATTTTAAGAAAATCATCTCTTGCTTGGTCTGTAGAGGAAATGAGTTTGAAAGGCGTACAATCGTTGGAAACTAGTTTCTTGAAAAATCAAGATTTGATCCTATAGTCCAAATGTGATAATTAAAACGCTTTTCAGGCCGTGAAAAGCATAATAATTCTACATTTTAAGGGAAATCATCTATGGCTTTGTCTGTAGAGAAAGTGAGTTTCAAACGAGTACTAGCATTAAACGTGAATTTCTCGAAAAATCAAGTTTTGATCCTATAGACGAAATATGATAATTAAAACGCTTTTCAGGCCGTGAAAAGCATAATAATTCAGCATTTTAAGTGAAATCATCTCTGGCTTGGTCTGTAGAGAAAATGAGTTTCAAACGAGTACTATCATTTAACGTGAATTTAACGAAAAATCAAGTTTTGATCCTATAGTCGAAATGTGATAATTAAAACGCTTTTCAAGCTGTGAAAAGCATAATAATTCAACATCTTAATGAAAATCATCTCTGGCTTGGTTTGTAAAGAAAATAAGTTTCAAACGAGTATTAGCATAGGACAGCAATTTCATGAAAAAACATGTTTCGATCCTATATTCTAAATGTTATAATTAAAACGCTTTTCAGGCCGTGAAAAGCATAATAATTCAACCTTTTTAAGTTAAATCATCTCTAGCTTGGTCTGTAGAGAAAATGAGTTTCAAACGAGTACTAGCATTGGGCAGTAATTTCTTGAAAAATCAAGTTTTGAACCTATAGTCGAAATGTGATAATTAAAACGTTTTTCAGGCCGTGAAAAGCATAATAATTCAACATTTTAAGGAAAATCATCTTTGGCTTGGTCTGTAGAGAAAATGAGTTTCAAAATAGTACTAGCATGAAACGTTAATATCTCCAAAAATCAAGTTTTGATCCTATTGTCGAAATATGGTAATTAAAACGCTTTTCAGGCCGTGAAAAGCATAATAATTCAACATTTTAAGGGAAATCATCTCTGGCTTGGTCTGTAGAGAAAATGAGTTTCAAACGAGTACTATCATTAAAGGTGAATTTAACGAAAAATCAAGTTTTGATCCTATAGTCGAAATGTGATAATTAAAACGCTTTTCAAGCTGTGAAAAGCATAAATTCAACATAATAAGGAAAATCATCTCTGGCTTGGTCTGTAGAGAAAATGAGTTTCAAGGAGTACTAGCATGTGACGTGAATTTCGCGAAAAATTAAGTTTGGATCCAATAGTCGTAATATGATAATTAAACTGCTTTCAAGTCCGTGAAACGCATAATAATTCAACATCTTAAGGAAAATCATCTCTGGCTTGATCTGTAGAAGAAATGAGTTTCAAACGAGTACAATCGTTGGACACTAGTTTCATGAAAAATCAAGTTTTGATCCTATAGTCGAAATGTGATAATTTAAACGCTTTTCAGGCCGTGAAAAGCATAATAATCCAACATTCTAAGGAAATTCATCTCTGGCCATGTCTGTAGGGAAAATGAGATTCAAACGAGTACTAGCATGAAGCGCTTATATCTCGAGAATTCAAGTTTTGATCCTATAGTCGTAATATGATAATTAAGACACTCTTCAAACCGTGAAAAGCATAATAATTCAACATTTTAAGAAAATCATCTCTTGCTTGGTCTGTAGAGGAAATGAGTTTGAAAGGCGTACAATCGTTGGAAACTAGTTTCTTGAAAAATCAAGATTTGATCCTATAGTCCAAATGTGATAATTAAAACGCTTTTCAGGCCGTGAAAAGCATAATAATTCTACATTTTAAGGGAAATCATCTATGGCTTTGTCTGTAGAGAAAGTGAGTTTCAAACGAGTACTAGCATTAAACGTGAATTTCTCGAAAAATCAAGTTTTGATCCTATAGACGAAATATGATAATTAAAACGCTTTTCAGGCCGTGAAAAGCATAATAATTCAGCATTTTAAGAAAAATCATCTCAGGCCTGGTCTGCGGAGAAAATGAGTATTAAACGAGTAGTAGCATTGAACGCGAATTTCTCTGAGAGTCAGGTGTTCAACCTATAGTCCAAATGTGATAATTAAAAAGTTTTCATTCTCTGAAAAGCTAAATAATTCAACGTCTTAATGAAAATCATCTCTTTCTTGCTGTGTAGAGAAAAGGAGTTTCAAACGAGTATTAGCATTGATCGCGAATTTCTCGAAAACTTAAGTTTTGATCCTATGGTCTAAATGTGATAAATAAACGCTTTTCAGGCCGTGAAAAGCATAATAATTCAACATTTTAAGCAAAATCATCTCTGGCTTGGTCTGCAGAGAAAATGAGTTTCAAACGAGTACTAGCATTAAACGTTAATTTCTGGAAAAATCAAGTTTTGATCCTATAGTCGAAATATGATAATTAAAACGCTTTTCAGGCCGTGAAAAGCATAATAATTCAACATTTTAAGAAAATCATCTCAGGCCTGGTCTGCGGAGAAAATGAGTATCAAACGAGTAGTAGCATTCAATGCGAATTTCTCTAAGAGTGAAGTGTTCTTCAACCTATAGTCCAAATGTGATAATTAAAAAGCTTTTCAAGCTCTGAAAAGCTAAATAATTCAACATTTTAATGAAAATCATCTCTGGCTTAGTCTGTAAAGAAAATATGTTTCGCATAGAATGCGAATTTCTCGAAAAATCAAGTTTTTATCCTATGGTCTAAATGTGATAAATAAACGCTTTTCAGGCCGTGAAAAGCATAATAATTCAACATTTTAAGAAAATTCATCTCAGGCCTGGTCTGCAGAGATAATGAGTTTCAAACGCGTAGTAGCATTGAACGCGAATTTCTCTAAGAGTCAAGTGTTCAACCTATAGTCCAAATGTGATAATTAAAAAGTTTTCATTCTCTGAAAAGCTAAATAATTCAACGTCTTAATGAAAATCATCTCTTTCTTGCTGTGTAGATAAAAGGAGTTTCAAACGAGTATTAGCATTGATCGCGAATTTCTCGAAAACTTAAGTTTTGATCCTATGGTCTAAATGTGATAAATAAACGCTTTTCAGGCAATGACAAGCATAATAATTCAACATTTTAAGGAAAATCATCTCTGGCTTGGTCTGCAGAGAAAATAAGTTAGCATTAAACGTTAATTTCTCGAAAAATCAAGTTTTGATCCTAAAGTTAATTAAAACGCTTTTGAAGCTGTGAAAAGCATAATAATTCAACATATTAAGGAAAATCATCTCTGTCTTGGTCTGTAGAGAAAATGAGTTTCAAGCAGTACTAGCATGAGAAGTGAATTTCGCGAAAAATTAAGTTTGGATCCAATAGTCGAAATATGATAATTAAACTGCTTTCAAGGACGTGAAAAGCATAATAATTCAACATCTTAAGGAAAATCATCTCTGGCTTAATCTGTAGAAGAAATGAGTTTCAAACGAGTACAATCGTTGGACACTAGTTTCTTGAAAAATCAAGTTTTGATCCTATACTCGAAATGTGATAATTAATAGCTTTCCAGGCCGTGAAAAGCATAATAATTCAACATTCTAAGGAAATTCATCTCTGGCTTGGTCTGTAGAGAAAATGAGTTTCAAACGAGTACTAGCATGAAACGCTAATATCTCGAGAAGTCAAGTTTTGATCCTATTATCGAAATATGATAATTAAGACACTCTGCAAACCGTGAAAAGCATAATAATTCAACATTTTAATAAAATTCATCTCAGGCCTGGTCTGCAGAGATAATGAGTTTCAAACGCGTAGTAGCATTGAACGCGAATTTCTCTAAAAGTCAAGTGTTTAACCTATAGTCCAAATGTGATAATTAAAACGCTTTTCATACTCTGAAAAGCATAATAATTCAACATCTTAATGAAAATCATCTCTGGCTTGGTTTGTAAAGAAAATAAGTTTCAAACGAGTATTAGCATAGGACAGCAATTTCTTGAAAAAACATGTGTCGATCCTATTTTCTAAATTTTATAATTAAAACGCTTTTCAGGCCGTGAAAAGCATAATAATTCAACCTTTTTAAGGAAAATCATCTCTAGCTTGGTCTGTAGAGAAAATGAGTTTCAAACGAGTACTAGCATTGGGCAGTAATTTCTTGAAAAATCAAGTTTTGAACCTATAGTCGAAATGTGATAATTAAAACGTTTTTCAGGCCGTGAAAAGCATAATAATTCAACATTTTAAGGAACATCATTTCTGGCTTGGTCTGTAAAGAAAATGATTTTCAAACGAGTAGTAGGATTTAACGCGAATTTCTCTGAAAGTCAAGGGTTCAACCTATAGTCCAAATGTGATAATTAAAACGCATTTCATACTCTGAAAAGCATAATATTTCAACATCTTAATGAGAATCACCTATGGCTTGGTCTGTAAAGAAAATAAGTTTCGAACGAGTATTAGCACTGAACGCGAATTTATCGAAAACTCAAGTTTTGAACATATTGTCTAAATGTGATAATTAGAACGTTTTTCAGGCCGTGAGAAGCATAATAATTCATCATTTTAAGGAAAATCATCTATGGCTTGGTCTGTAGAAAAAATGAGTTTCAAGGAGTACTAGTATGAGACGTGAATTTCGCGAAAATTAAGTTTCGATCCTATAGTCCAAATGTGATAATTAAACTGCTTTCAAGGCCGTGAAAAGCATAATAATTCAACATTTTATGGAAAATCATCTCTGGCTTGTTCTGTAAAGAAAATGATTTTCAAACGAGTATTAGCATTGAATGATAATTTCTCGAAAATTCAAGTGTTAAACCTATAGTCCAAATGTGATAATTAAAGAGTTTCAAAAGAGTTTCAAACGAGTACTAGCATTTAACAGTAATTTCTCGAAAAATTAAGTTTTGAACCTATAGTCGAAATGTGATAATTAAAACGCTTTTCACGCCGTGAAAAGCATAATAATTCAACATTTTAAGGAAAATCATCTCTGGCTTGGTCTGTAGAGAAAATGAGTTTCAAAATAGTACTAGCATGAAACGTTAATATCTCCAAAAATCTAGTTTTGATCCTATTGTCGAAATATGATAATTAAAACGCTTTTCAGGCCGTGAAAAACATAATAATTCAACATTTTAAGGGAAACCATATCTGGCTTGGTCTTTAGAGAAAATGAGTTTCAAACGAGTACTATCATTAAACGTGAATTAAACGAAAATCAAGTTTTGATCCTATAGTCGAAATGTGATAATTAAAACGCTTTTCAAGCTGTGAAAAGCATAATAATTCAACATATTAAGGAAAATCATCTCTGGCTTGGTGTGTAGAGAAAATGAGTTTCAAGGAGTACCAGCATGAGACGTGAATTTCGCGAAAAATTAAGTTTGGATCCAATTGTCGAAATATGATAATTAAACTGCTTTCAAGGCCGTGAAACGCATAATAATTCAACATCTTAAGGAAAATCATCTCTGGCTTGATCTGTAGAAGAAATGAGTTTCAAACGAGTACAATCGTTGGACACTAGTTTCTTGAAAAATCAAGTTTTGATCCTATAGTCGAAATGTGATAATTAATAGCTTTCCAGGCCGTGAAGAGCATAATAATTCAACATTTTAAGGGAACTCATCTCTGGCTTGGTCTGTAGAGGAGAAGAGTTTCAAACGAGTACAAGCATTGGACAGTTATTTCTCGAAAAATTAAGTTTTGAACCTATAGTCGAAATGTGATAATTAAAACGCTTTTCAGGCTGTGAAAAGCATAATAATTCAACATTTTAAGGAAAATCATCTCTGGCTTGGTCTGTAGAGAAAATGAGTTTCAAAATAGTACTAGCATGAAACGTCAATATCTCCAAAAATCAAGTTTTGATACTATTGTCGAAATATGATAATTAAAACGCTTTTCAGGCCGTGAAAAGCATAATAATTCAACATTTTAAGTGAAATCATCTCTGGCTTGGTCTGTAGAGAAAATGAGTTTCAAACGAGTGCTATCATTTAACGTGAATTTAACGAAAAATCAAGTTTTGATCCTATAGTCGAAATGTGATAATTAAAACGCTTTTCAAGCTGTGAAAAGCATAATAATTCAACATCTTAATGAAAATCATCTCTGGCTTGGTTTGTAAAGAAAATAAGTTTCAAACGAGTATTAGCATAGGACAGCAATTTCTTGAAAAAACATGTTTCGATCCTATATTCTAAATGTTATAATTCAAACGCTTTTCAGGCCGTGAAAAGCATAATAATTCAACCTTTTTAAGGAAAATCATCTATAGCTTGGTCTGTAGAGAAAATGAGTTTCAAACGAGTACTAGCATTGGGCAGTAATTTCTTGAAAAATCAAGTTTTGAACCTATAGTCGAAATGTGATAATTAAAACGTTTTTCAGGCCGTGAAAAGCATAATAATTCAACATTTTAAGGAAAATCATCTTTGGCTTGGTCTGTAGAGAAAATGAGTTTCAAAATAGTACTAGCATGAAACGTTAATATCTCCAAAAATCAAGTTTTGATCCTATTGTCGAAATATGGTAATTAAAACGCTTTTCAGGCCGTGAAGAGCATAATAATTCAACATTTTAAGGGAAATCATCTCTGGCTTGGTCTGTAGAGAAAATGAGTTTCAAACGAGTACTATCATTAAAGGTGAATTTAACGAAAAATCAAGTTTTGATCCTATAGTCGAAATGTGATAATTAAAACGCTTTTCAAGCTGTGAAAAGCATAATAATTCAACATAATAAGGAAAATCATCTCTGGCTTGGTCTGTAGAGAAAATGAGTTTCAAGGAGTACTAGCATGTGACGTGAATTTCGCGAAAAATTAAGTTTGGATCCAATAGTCGTAATATGATAATTAAACTGCTTTCAAGTCCGTGAAACGCATAATAATTCAACATCTTAAGGAAAATCATCTCTGGCTTGATCTGTAGAAGAAATGAGTTTCAAACGAGTACAATCGTTGGACACAAGTTTCATGAAAAATCAAGTTTTGATCCTATAGTCGAAATGTGATAATTTAAACGCTTTTCAGGCCGTGAAAAGCATAATAATTCAACATTCTAAGGAAATTCATCTCTGGCTTGGTCTGTAGGGAAAATGATATTCAAACGAGTACTAGCATGAAGCGCTTATATCTCGAGAATTCAAGTTTTGATCCTATAGTCGTAATATGATAATTAAGACACTCTTCAAACCGTGAAAAGCATAATAATTCAACATTTTAAGAAAATCATCTCTTGCTTGGTCTGTAGAGGAAATGAGTTTGAAAGGCGTACAATCGTTGGAAACTAGTTTCTTGAAAAATCAAGATTTGATCCTATAGTCCAAATGTGATAATTAAAACGCTTTTCAGGCCGTGAAAAGCATAATAATTCTACATTTTAAGGGAAATCATCTATGGCTTTGTCTGTAGAGAAAGTGAGTTTCAAACTAGTACTAGCATTAAACGTGAATTTCTCGAAAAATCAAGTTTTGATCCTATAGACGAAATATGATAATTAAAACGCTTTTCAGGCCGTGAAAAGCATAATAATTCAGCATTTTAAGTGAAGTTATCTCTGGCTTGGTCTGTAGAGAAAATGAGTTTCAAACGAGTACTATCATTAAAGGTGAATTTAACGAAAAATCAAGTTTTGATCCTATAGACGAAATATGATAATTAAAACGCTTTTCAGGCCGTGAAAAGCATAATAATTCAGCATTTTAAGAAAAATCATCTCAGGCCTGGTCTGCGGAGAAAATGAGTATTAAACGAGTAGTAGCATTGAACGCGAATTTCTCTGAGAGTCAGGTGTTCAACCTATAGTCCAAATGTGATAATTAAAAAGTTTTCATTCTCTGAAAAGCTAAATAATTCAACGTCTTAATGAAAATCATCTCTTTCTTGCTGTGTAGAGAAAAGGAGTTTCAAACGAGTATTAGCATTGATCGCGAAATTCTCGAAAACTTAAGTTTTGATCCTATGGTCTAAATGTGATAAATAAACGCTTTTCAGGCCGTGAAAAGCATAATAATTCAACATTTTAAGCAAAATCATCTCTGGCTTGGTCTGCAGAGAAAATGAGTTTCAAACGAGTACTAGCATTAAACTTTAATTTCTGGAAAAATCAAGTTTTGATCCTATAGTCGAAATATGATAATTAAAACGCTTTTCAGGCCGTGAAAAGCATAATAATTCAACATTTTAAGAAAATCATCTCAGGCCTGGTCTGCGGAGAAAATTAGTATCAAACGAGTAGTAGCATTCAATGCGAATTTCTCTAAGAGTGAAGTGTTCTTCAACCTATAGTCCAAATGTGATAATTAAAAAGCTTTTCAAGCTCTGAAAAGCTAAATAATTCAACATTTTAATGAAAATCATCTCTGGCTTAGTCTGTAAAGAAAATATGTTTCGCATAGAATGCGAATTTCTCGAAAAATCAAGTTTTTATCCTATGGTCTAAATGTGATAAATAAACGCTTTTCAGGCCGTGAAAAGCATAATAATTCAACATTTTAAGAAAATTCATCTCAGGCCTGGTCTGCAGAGATAATGAGTTTCAAACGCGTAGTAGCATTGAACGCGAATTTCTCTAAGAGTCAAGTGTTCAACCTATAGTCCAAATGTGATAATTAAAAAGTTTTCATTCTCTGAAAAGCTAAATAATTCAACGTCTTAATGAAAATCATCTCTTTCTTGCTGTGTAGATAAAAGGAGTTTCAAACGAGTATTAGCATTGATCGCGAATTTCTCGAAAACTTAAGTTTTGATCCTATGGTCTAAATGTGATAAATAAACGCTTTTCAGGCAATGACAAGCATAATAATTCAACATTTTAAGGAAAATCATCTCTGGCTTGGTCTGCAGAGAAAATAAGTTAGCATTAAACGTTAATTTCTCGAAAAATCAAGTTTTGATCCTAAAGTTAATTAAAACGCTTTTGAAGCTGTGAAAAGCATAATAATTCAACATATTAAGGAAAATCATCTCTGTCTTGGTCTGTAGAGAAAATGAGTTTCAAGCAGTACTAGCATGAGAAGTGAATTTCGCGAAAAATTAAGTTTGGATCCAATAGTCGAAATATGATAATTAAACTGCTTTCAAGGACGTGAAAAGCATAATAATTCAACATCTTAAGGAAAATCATCTCTGGCATAATCTGTAGAAGAAATGAGTTTCAAACGAGTACAATCGTTGGACACTAGTTTCTTGAAAAATCAAGTTTTGATCCTATACTCGAAATGTGATAATTAATAGCTTTCCAGGCCGTGAAAAGCATAATAATTCAACATTCTAAGGAAATTCATCTCTGGCTTGGTCTGTAGAGAAAATGAGTTTCAAACGAGTACTAGCATGAAACGCTAATATCTCGAGAAGTCAAGTTTTGATCCTATTATCGAAATATGATAATTAAGACACTCTGCAAACCGTGAAAAGCATAATAATTCAACATTCTAAGGAAATTCATCTCTGGCTTGGTCTGTAGGGAAAATGAGATTCAAACGAGTACTAGCATGAAGCGCTTATATCTCGAGATTTCAAGTTTTGATCCTATAGTCGTAATATGATAATTAAGACACTCTTCAAACCGTGAAAAGCATAATAATTCAACATTTTAAGAAAATCATCTCTTGCTTGGTCTGTAGAGGAAATGAGTTTGAAAGGCGTACAATCGTTGGAAACTAGTTTCTTGAAAAATCAAGATTTGATCCTATAGTCCAAATGTGATAATTAAAACGCTTTTCAGGCCGTGAAAAGCATAATAATTCTACATTTTAAGGGAAATCATCTATGGCTTTGTCTGTAGAGAAAGTGAGTTTCAAACGAGTACTAGCATTAAACGTGAATTTCTCGAAAAATCAAGTTTTGATCCTATAGACGAAATATGATAATTAAAACGCTTTTCAGGCCGTGAAAAGCATAATAATTCAGCATTTTAAGAAAAATCATCTCAGGCCTGGTCTGCGGAGAAAATGAGTATTAAACGAGTAGTAGCATTGAACGCGAATTTCTCTGAGAGTCAGGTGTTCAACCTATAGTCCAAATGTGATAATTAAAAAGTTTTCATTCTCTGAAAAGCTAAATAATTCAACGTCTTAATGAAAATCATCTCTTTCTTGCTGTGTAGAGAAAAGGAGTTTCAAACGAGTATTAGCATTGATCGCGAAATTCTCGAAAACTTAAGTTTTGATCCTATGGTCTAAATGTGATAAATAAACGCTTTTCAGGCCGTGAAAAGCATAATAATTCAACATTTTAAGCAAAATCATCTCTGGCTTGGTCTGCAGAGAAAATGAGTTTCAAACGAGTACTAGCATTAAACTTTAATTTCTGGAAAAATCAAGTTTTGATCCTATAGTCGAAATATGATAATTAAAACGCTTTTCAGGCCGTGAAAAGCATAATAATTCAACATTTTAAGAAAATCATCTCAGGCCTGGTCTGCGGAGAAAATTAGTATCAAACGAGTAGTAGCATTCAATGCGAATTTCTCTAAGAGTGAAGTGTTCTTCAACCTATAGTCCAAATGTGATAATTAAAAAGCTTTTCAAGCTCTGAAAAGCTAAATAATTCAACATTTTAATGAAAATCATCTCTGGCTTAGTCTGTAAAGAAAATATGTTTCGCATAGAATGCGAATTTCTCGAAAAATCAAGTTTTTATCCTATGGTCTAAATGTGATAAATAAACGCTTTTCAGGCCGTGAAAAGCATAATAATTCAACATTTTAAGAAAATTCATCTCAGGCCTGGTCTGCAGAGATAATGAGTTTCAAACGCGTAGTAGCATTGAACGCGAATTTCTCTAAGAGTCAAGTGTTCAACCTATAGTCCAAATGTGATAATTAAAAAGTTTTCATTCTCTGAAAAGCTAAATAATTCAACGTCTTAATGAAAATCATCTCTTTCTTGCTGTGTAGATAAAAGGAGTTTCAAACGAGTATTAGCATTGATCGCGAATTTCTCGAAAACTTAAGTTTTGATCCTATGGTCTAAATGTGATAAATAAACGCTTTTCAGGCAATGACAAGCATAATAATTCAACATTTTAAGGAAAATCATCTCTGGCTTGGTCTGCAGAGAAAATAAGTTAGCATTAAACGTTAATTTCTCGAAAAATCAAGTTTTGATCCTAAAGTTAATTAAAACGCTTTTGAAGCTGTGAAAAGCATAATAATTCAACATATTAAGGAAAATCATCTCTGTCTTGGTCTGTAGAGAAAATGAGTTTCAAGCAGTACTAGCATGAGAAGTGAATTTCGCGAAAAATTAAGTTTGGATCCAATAGTCGAAATATGATAATTAAACTGCTTTCAAGGACGTGAAAAGCATAATAATTCAACATCTTAAGGAAAATCATCTCTGGCATAATCTGTAGAAGAAATGAGTTTCAAACGAGTACAATCGTTGGACACTAGTTTCTTGAAAAATCAAGTTTTGATCCTATACTCGAAATGTGATAATTAATAGCTTTCCAGGCCGTGAAAAGCATAATAATTCAACATTCTAAGGAAATTCATCTCTGGCTTGGTCTGTAGAGAAAATGAGTTTCAAACGAGTACTAGCATGAAACGCTAATATCTCGAGAAGTCAAGTTTTGATCCTATTATCGAAATATGATAATTAAGACACTCTGCAAACCGTGAAAAGCATAATAATTCAACATTCTAAGGAAATTCATCTCTGGCTTGGTCTGTAGGGAAAATGAGATTCAAACGAGTACTAGCATGAAGCGCTTATATCTCGAGATTTCAAGTTTTGATCCTATAGTCGTAATATGATAATTAAGACACTCTTCAAACCGTGAAAAGCATAATAATTCAACATTTTAAGAAAATCATCTCTTGCTTGGTCTGTAGAGGAAATGAGTTTGAAAGGCGTACAATCGTTGGAAACTAGTTTCTTGAAAAATCAAGATTTGATCCTATAGTCCAAATGTGATAATTAAAACGCTTTTCAGGCCGTGAAAAGCATAATAATTCTACATTTTAAGGGAAATCATCTATGGCTTTGTCTGTAGAGAAAGTGAGTTTCAAACGAGTACTAGCATTAAACGTGAATTTCTCGAAAAATCAAGTTTTGATCCTATAGACGAAATATGATAATTAAAACGCTTTTCAGGCCGTGAAAAGCATAATAATTCAGCATTTTAAGAAAAATCATCTCAGGCCTGGTCTGCGGAGAAAATGAGTATTAAACGAGTAGTAGCATTGAACGCGAATTTCTCTGAGAGTCAGGTGTTCAACCTATAGTCCAAATGTGATAATTAAAAAGTTTTCATTCTCTGAAAAGCTAAATAATTCAACGTCTTAATGAAAATCATCTCTTTCTTGCTGTGTAGAGAAAAGGAGTTTCAAACGAGTATTAGCATTGATCGCGAAATTCTCGAAAACTTAAGTTTTGATCCTATGGTCTAAATGTGATAAATAAACGCTTTTCAGGCCGTGAAAAGCATAATAATTCAACATTTTAAGCAAAATCATCTCTGGCTTGGTCTGCAGAGAAAATGAGTTTCAAACGAGTACTAGCATTAAACGTTAATTTCTGGAAAAATCAAGTTTTGATCCTATAGTCGAAATATGATAATTAAAACGCTTTTCAGGCCGTGAAAAGCATAATAATTCAACATTTTAAGAAAATCATCTCAGGCCTGGTCTGCGGAGAAAATTAGTATCAAACGAGTAGTAGCATTCAATGCGAATTTCTCTAAGAGTGAAGTGTTCTTCAACCTATAGTCCAAATGTGATAATTAAAAAGCTTTTCAAGCTCTGAAAAGCTAAATAATTCAACATTTTAATGAAAATCATCTCTGGCTTAGTCTGTAAAGAAAATATGTTTCGCATAGAATGCGAATTTCTCGAAAAATCAAGTTTTTATCCTATGGTCTAAATGTGATAAATAAACGCTTTTCAGGCCGTGAAAAGCATAATAATTCAACATTTTAAGAAAATTCATCTCAGGCCTGGTCTGCAGAGATAATGAGTTTCAAACGCGTAGTAGCATTGAACGCGAATTTCTCTAAGAGTCAAGTGTTCAACCTATAGTCCAAATGTGATAATTAAAAAGTTTTCATTCTCTGAAAAGCTAAATAATTCAACGTCTTAATGAAAATCATCTCTTTCTTGCTGTGTAGATAAAAGGAGTTTCAAACGAGTATTAGCATTGATCGCGAATTTCTCGAAAACTTAAGTTTTGATCCTATGGTCTAAATGTGATAAATAAACGCTTTTCAGGCAATGACAAGCATAATAATTCAACATTTTAAGGAAAATCATCTCTGGCTTGGTCTGCAGAGAAAATAAGTTAGCATTAAACGTTAATTTCTCGAAAAATCAAGTTTTGATCCTAAAGTTAATTAAAACGCTTTTGAAGCTGTGAAAAGCATAATAATTCAACATATTAAGGAAAATCATCTCTGTCTTGGTCTGTAGAGAAAATGAGTTTCAAGCAGTACTAGCATGAGAAGTGAATTTCGCGAAAAATTAAGTTTGGATCCAATTGTCGAAATATGATAATTAAACTGCTTTCAAGGACGTGAAAAGCATAATAATTCAACATCTTAAGGAAAATCATCTCTGGCTTAATCTGTAGAAGAAATGAGTTTCAAACGAGTACAATCGTTGGACACTAGTTTCTTGAAAAATCAAGTTTTGATCCTATACTCGAAATGTGATAATTAATACCTTTCCAGGCCGTGAAAAGCATAATAATTCAACATTCTAAGGAAATTCATCTCTGGCTTGGTCTGTAGAGAAAATGAGTTTCAAACGAGTACTAGCATGAAACGCTAATATCTCGAGAAGTCAAGTTTTGATCCTATTATCGAAATATGATAATTAAGACACTCTGCAAACCGTGAAAAGCATAATAATTCAACATTTTAAGAAAATTCATCTCAGGCCTGGTCTGCAGAGATAATGAGTTTCAAACGCGTAGTAGCATTGAACGCGAATTTCTCTAAAAGTCAAGTGTTTAACCTATAGTCCAAATGTGATAATTAAAACGCTTTTCATACTCTGAAAAGCATAATAATTCAACATCTTAATGAAAATCATCTCTGGCTTGGTTTGTAAAGAAAATAAGTTTCAAACGAGTATTAGCATAGGACAGCAATTTCTTGAAAAAACATGTGTCGATCCTATTTTCTAAATGTTATAATTAAAACGCTTTTCAGGCCGTGAAAAGCATAATAATTCAACCTTTTTAAGGAAAATCATCTCTAGCTTGGTCTGTAGAGAAAATGAGTTTCAAACGAGTACTAGCATTGGGCAGTAATTTCTTGAAAAATCAAGTTTTGAACCTATAGTCGAAATGTGATAATTAAAACGTTTTTCAGGCCGTGAAAAGCATAATAATTCAACATTTTAAGGAACATCATTTCTGGCTTGGTCTGTAAAGAAAATGATATTCAAACGAGTAGTAGGATTTAACGCGAATTTCTCTGAAAGTCAAGGGTTCAACCTATAGTCCAAATGTGATAATTAAAACGCATTTCATACTCTGAAAAGCATAATATTTCAACATCTTAATGAGAATCACCTATGGCTTGGTCTGTAAAGAAAATAAGTTTCGAACGAGTATTAGCACTGAACGCGAATTTATCGAAAACTCAAGTTTTGAACATATTGTCTAAATGTGATAATTAGAACGTTTTTCAGGCCGTGAGAAGCATAATAATTCATCATTTTAAGGAAAATCATCTATGGCTTGGTCTGTAGAAAAAATGAGTTTCAAGGAGTACTAGCATGAGACGTGAATTTCGCGAAAATTAAGTTTCGATCCTATAGTCCAAATGTGATAATTAAACTGCTTTCAAGGCCGTGAAAAGCATAATAATTCAACATTTTATGGAAAATCATCTCTGGCTTGTTCTGTAAAGAAAATGATTTTCAAACGAGTATTAGCATTGAATGATAATTTCTCGAAAATTCAAGTGTTAAACCTATAGTCCAAATGTGATAATTAAAGAGTTTCAAAAGAGTTTCAAACGAGTACTAGCATTTAACAGTAATTTCTCGAAAAATTAAGTTTTGAACCTATAGTCGAAATGTGATAATTAAAACGCTTTTCACGCCGTGAAAAGCATAATAATTCAACATTTTAAGGAAAATCATCTCTGGCTTGGTCTGTAGAGAAAATGAGTTTCAAAATAGTACTAGCATGAAACGTTAATATCTCCAAAAATCTAGTTTTGATCCTATTGTCGAAATATGATAATTAAAACGCTTTTCAGGCCGTGAAAAACATAATAATTCAACATTTTAAGGGAAACCATATCTGGCTTGGTCTTTAGAGAAAATGAGTTTCAAACGAGTACTATCATTAAACGTGAATTAAACGAAAATCAAGTTTTGATCCTATAGTCGAAATGTGATAATTAAAACGCTTTTCAAGCTGTGAAAAGCATAATAATTCAACATATTAAGGAAAATCATCTCTGGCTTGGTGTGTAGAGAAAATGAGTTTCAAGGAGTACCAGCATGAGACGTGAATTTCGCGAAAAATTAAGTTTGGATCCAATTGTCGAAATATGATAATTAAACTGCTTTCAAGGCCGTGAAACGCATAATAATTCAACATCTTAAGGAAAATCATCTCTGGCTTGATCTGTAGAAGAAATGAGTTTCAAACGAGTACAATCGTTGGACACTAGTTTCTTGAAAAATCAAGTTTTGATCCTATAGTCGAAATGTGATAATTAATAGCTTTCCAGGCCGTGAAGAGCATAATAATTCAACATTTTAAGGGAACTCATCTCTGGCTTGGTCTGTAGAGGAGAAGAGTTTCAAACGAGTACAAGCATTGGACAGTTATTTCTCGAAAAATTAAGTTTTGAACCTATAGTCGAAATGTGATAATTAAAACGCTTTTCAGGCTGTGAAAAGCATAATAATTCAACATTTTAAGGAAAATCATCTCTGGCTTGGTCTGTAGAGAAAATGAGTTTCAAAATAGTACTAGCATGAAACGTCAATATCTCCAAAAATCAAGTTTTGATACTATTGTCGAAATATGATAATTAAAACGCTTTTCAGGCCGTGAAAAGCATAATAATTCAACATTTTAAGTGAAATCATCTCTGGCTTGGTCTGTAGAGAAAATGAGTTTCAAACGAGTACTATCATTTAACGTGAATTTAACGAAAAATCAAGTTTTGATCCTATAGTCGAAATGTGATAATTAAAACGCTTTTCAAGCTGTGAAAAGCATAATAATTCAACATCTTAATGAAAATCATCTCTGGCTTGGTTTGTAAAGAAAATAAGTTTCAAACGAGTATTAGCATAGGACAGCAATTTCTTGAAAAAACATGTTTCGATCCTATATTCTAAATGTTATAATTAAAACGTTTTTCAGGCCGTGAAAAGCATAATAATTCAACCTTTTTAAGGAAAATCATCTCTAGCTTGGTCTGTAGAGAAAATGAGTTTCAAACGAGTACTAGCATTGGGCAGTAATTTCTTGAAAAATCAAGTTTTGAACCTATAGTCGAAATGTGATAATTAAAACGTTTTTCAGGCCGTGAAAAGCATAATAATTCAACATTTTAAGGAAAATCATCTTTGGCTTGGTCTGTAGAGAAAATGAGTTTCAAAATAGTACTAGCATGAAACGTTAATATCTCCAAAAATCAAGTTTTGATCCTATTGTCGAAATATGGTAATTAAAACGCTTTTCAGGCCGTGAAGAGCATAATAATTCAACATTTTAAGGGAAATCATCTCTGGCTTGGTCTGTAGAGAAAATGAGTTTCAAACGAGTACTATCATTAAAGGTGAATTTAACGAAAAATCAAGTTTTGATCCTATAGTCGAAATGTGATAATTAAAACGCTTTTCAAGCTGTGAAAAGCATAATAATTCAACATATTAAGGAAAATCATGTCTGGCTTGGTCTGTAGAGAAAATGAGTTTCAAGGAGTACTAGCATGTGACGTGAATTTCGCGAAAAATTAAGTTTGGATCCAATAGTCGTAATATGATAATTAAACTGCTTTCAAGTCCGTGAAACGCATAATAATTCAACATCTTAAGGAAAATCATCTCTGGCTTGATCTGTAGAAGAAATGAGTTTCAAACGAGTACAATCGTTGGACACAAGTTTCATGAAAAATCAAGTTTTGATCCTATAGTCGAAATGTGATAATTTAAACGCTTTTCAGGCCGTGAAAAGCATAATAATTCAACATTCTAAGGAAATTCATCTCTGGCTTGGTCTGTAGGGAAATTGAGATTCAAACGAGTACTAGCATGAAGCGCTTATATCTCGAGAATTCAAGTTTTGATCCTATAGTCGTAATATGATAATTAAGACACTCTTCAAACCGTGAAAAGCATAATAATTCAACATTTTAAGAAAATCATCTCTTGCTTGGTCTGTAGAGGAAATGAGTTTGAAAGGCGTACAATCGTTGGAAACTAGTTTCTTGAAAAATCAAGATTTGATCCTATAGTCCAAATGTGATAATTAAAACGCTTTTCAGGCCGTGAAAAGCATAATAATTCTACATTTTAAGGGAAATCATCTATGGCTTTGTCTGTAGAGAAAGTGAGTTTCAAACGAGTACTAGCATTAAACGTGAATTTCTCGAAAAATCAAGTTTTGATCCTATAGACGAAATATGATAATTAAAACGCTTTTCAGGCCGTGAAAAGCATAATAATTCAGCATTTTAAGAAAAATCATCTCAGGCCTGGTCTGCGGAGAAAATGAGTATTAAACGAGTAGTAGCATTGAACGCGAATTTCTCTGAGAGTCATGTGTTCAACCTATAGTCCAAATGTGATAATTAAAAAGTTTTCATTCTCTGAAAAGCTAAATAATTCAACGTCTTAATGAAAATCATCTCTTTCTTGCTGTGTAGAGAAAAGGAGTTTCAAACGAGTATTAGCATTGATCGCGAATTTCTCGAAAACTTAAGTTTTGATCCTATGGTCTAAATGTGATAAATAAACGCTTTTCAGGCCGTGAAAAGCATAATAATTCAACATTTTAAGGAAAATCATCTCTGGCTTGGTCTGCAGAGAAAATGAGTTTCAAACGAGTACTAGCATTAAACGTTAATTTCTGGAAAAATCAAGTTTTGATCCTATAGTCGAAATATGATAATTAAAACGCTTTTCAGGCCGTGAAAAGCATAATAATTCAACATTTTAAGAAAATCATCTCAGGCCTGGTCTGCGGAGAAAATTAGTATCAAACGAGTAGTAGCATTCAATGCGAATTTCTCTAAGAGTGAAGTGTTCTTCAACCTATAGTCCAAATGTGATAATTAAAAAGCTTTTCAAGCTCTGAAAAGCTAAATAATTCAACATTTTAATGAAAATCATCTCTGGCTTAGTCTGTATAGAAAATATGTTTCGCATAGAATGCGAATTTCTCGAAAAATCAAGTTTTTATCCTATGGTCTAAATGTGATAAATAAACGCTTTTCAGGCCGTGAAAAGCATAATAATTCAATATTTTAAGAAAATTCATCTCAGGCCTGGTCTGCAGAGATAATGAGTTTCAAACGCGTAGTAGCATTGAACGCGAATTTCTCTAAGAGTCAAGTGTTCAACCTATAGTCCAAATGTGATAATTAAAAAGTTTTCATTCTCTGAAAAGCTAAATAATTCAACGTCTTAATGAAAATCATCTCTTTCTTGCTGTGTAGATAAAAGGAGTTTCAAACGAGTATTAGCATTGATCGCGAATTTCTCGAAAACTTAAGTTTTGATTATATGGTCTAAATGTGATAAATAAACGCTTTTCAGGCAATGACAAGCATAATAATTCAACATTTTAAGGAAAATCATCTCTGGCTTGGTCTGCAGAGAAAATAAGTTAGCATTAAACGTTAATTTCTCGAAAAATCAAGTTTTGATCCTAAAGTTAATTAAAACTGCTTTCAAGGACGTGAAAAGCATAATAATTCAACATCTTAAGGAAAATCATCTCTGGCTTAATCTGTAGAAGAAATGAGTTTCAAACGAGTACAATCGTTGGACACTAGTTTCTTGAAAAATCAAGTTTTGATGCTATACTCGAAATGTGATAATTAAAACGCTTTTCAGGCCGTGAAAAGCATAATAATTCAACATTCTAAGGAAATTCATCTCTGGCTTGGTCTGTAGAGAAAATGAGTTTCAAACGAGTACTAGCATGAAACGCTAATATCTCGAGAAGTCAAGTTTTGATCCTATTATCGAAATATGATAATTAAGACACTCTGCAAACCGTGAAAAGCATAATAATTCAACATTTTAAGAAAATTCATCTCAGGCCTGGTCTGCAGAGATAATGAGTTTCAAACGCGTAGTAGCATTGAACGCGAATTTCTCTAAAGTCAAGTGTTTAACCTATAGTCCAAATGTGATAATTAAAACGCTTTTCATACTTTGAAAAGCATAATAATTCAACATCTTAATGAAAATCATCTCTGGCTTGGTTTGTAAAGAAAATAAGTTTCAAACGAGTATTAGCATAGGACAGCAATTTCTTGAAAAAACATGTTTCGATCCTATAGTCAAAATGTGATCATTAAAATGCTTTTCAGGTCTTGAAAAGCATAATAATTCAACATTTTAAGGGAAATCATCTATGGCTTGGTCTGTAGAGAAAATGAGTTTCAAAGGAGTATTAGCATTGAACTCGAATTTCTCGAAACTCCAAGTTTTGATCCTATAGTCAAAATGTGATCATTAATCGCTTTTCAGGCCGTGAAAGGCATAATAATTCAACATTTTAAGGGAAATCATCTCTGGCTTGGTCTGTAGAGGAAAAGAGTTTCAAACGAGTACTAGCATTGGACAGTAATTTCTCGAAAAATTAAGTTTTGAACCTATAGTCGAAATGTGATAATTAAAACGCTTTTCACGCCGTGAAAAGCATAATAATTCAACATTTTAAGGAAAATCATCTCTGGCTTGGTCTGTAGAGAAAATGAGTTTCAAAATAGTACTAGCATGAAACGTCAATATCTCCAAAAATCAAGTTTTGATACTATTGTCGAAATATGATAATTAAAACGCTTTTCAGGCCGTGAAAAGCATAATAATTCAACATTTTAAGCGAAATCATCTCTGGCTTGGTCTGTAGAGAAAATGAGTTTCAAACGAGTACTATCATTTAACGTGAATTTAACGAAAAATCAAGTTTTGATCCTATAGTCGAAATGTGATAATTAAAACGCTTTTCAAGCTGTGAAAAGCATAATAATTCAACATAAAGAGGAAAATCATCTCTGTCTTGGTCTGTAGAGAAAATGAGTTTCAAGCAGTACTAGCATGAGAAGTGAATTTCGCGAAAAATTAAGTTTGGAGCCAATAGTCGAAATATGATAATTAAACTGCTTTCAAGTCCGTGAAACGCATAATAATTCAACATCTTAAGGAAAATCATCTCTGGCTTAATCTGTAGAAGAAATGAGTTTCAAACGAGTACAATCGTTGGACACTAGTTTCTTGAAAAATCAAGTTTTGATCCTATACTCGAAATGTGATAATTAAAACGCTTTTCAGGCCGTGAAAAGCATAATAATTCAACATTCTAAGGAAATTCATCTCTGGCTTGGTCTGTAGAGAAAATGAGTTTCAAACAAGTACTAGCATGAAACGCTAATATCTCGAGAAGTCAAGTTTTGATCCTATTATCGAAATATGATAATTAAGACACTCTGCAAACCGTGAAAAGCATAATAATTCAACATTTTAAGAAAATTCATCTCAGGCCTGGTCTGCAGAGATAATGAGTTTCAAACGCGTAGTAGCATTGAACGCGAATTTCTCTAAAAGTCAAGTGTTTAACCTATAGTCCAAATGTGATAATTAAAACGCTTTTCATACTCTGAAAAGCATAATAATTCAACATCTTAATGAAAATCATCTCTGGCTTGGTTTGTAAAGAAAATAAGTTTCAAACGAGTATTAGTATAGGACAGCAATTTCTTGAAAAAACATGTTTCGATCCTATTTTCTAAATGTTATAATTAAAACGCTTTTCAGGCCGTGAAAAGCATAATAATTCAACCTTTTTAAGGAAAATCATCTCTAGCTTGGTCTGTAGAGAAAATGAGTTTCAAACGAGTACTAGCATTGGGCAGTAATTTCTTGAAAAATCAAGTTTTGAACCTATAGTCGAAATGTGATAATTAAAACGTTTTTCAGGCCGTGAAAAGCATAATAATTCAACATTTTAAGGAACATCATCTCTGGCTTGGTCTGTAAAGAAAATGATTTTCAAACGAGTAGTAGTATTTAACGCGAATTTCTCTGAAAGTCATGGGTTCAACCTATAGTCCAAATGTGATAATTAAAACGCATTTCATACTCTGAAAAGCATAATATTTCAACATCTTAATGAGAATCACCTATGGCTTGGTCTGTAAAGAAAATAAGTTTCGAACGAGTATTAGCACTGAACGCGAATTTATCGAAAACTCAAGTTTTGAACATATTGTCTAAATGTGATAATTAGAACGCTTTTCAGGCCGTGAGAAGCATAATAATTCATCATTTTAAGGAAAATCATCTATGGCTTGGTCTGTAGAAAAAATGAGTTTCAAGGAGTACTAGTATGAGACGTGAATTTCGCGAAAATTAAGTTTCGATCCGTTAGTCCAAATGTGATAATTAAACTGCTTTCAAGGCCGTGAAAAGCATAATAATTCAACATTTTATGGAAAATCATCTCTGGCTTGTTCTGTAAAGAAAATGATTTTCAAACGAGTATTAGCATTGAATGATAATTTCTCGAAAATTCAAGTGTTAAACCTATAGTCCAAATGTGATAATTAAAACGCTTTTCATACTCTGAAAAGCATAACAATTCAACATTTTAAGGAAAATCATCTCTGGCTTGGTTTGTAGAGAAAATGAGTTTCAAACGAGTATTAGCATTGAACGCGAATTTCTCGAAAATCCAAGTTTTGATCCTATAGTCAAAATGTGATCATTAAAATGCTTTTCAGGTCTTGAAAAGCATAATAATTCAACATTTTAAGGGAAATCATCTATGGCTTGGTCTGTAGAGAAAATGAGTTTCAAAGGAGTATTAGCATTGAACTCGAATTTCTCGAAACTCCAAGTTTTGATCCTATAGTCAAAATGTGATCATTAATCGCTTTTCAGGCCGTGAAAGGCATAATAATTGAACATTTTAAGGGAAATCATCTCTGGCTTGGTCTGTAGAGGAAAAGAGTTTCAAACGAGTACTAGCATTGGACAGTAATTTCTCGAAAAATTAAGTTTTGAACCTATAGTCGAAATGTGATAATTAAAACGCTTTTCAGGCCGTGAAAAGCATAATAATTCAACATTTTAAGGAAAATCATCTCTGGCTTGGTCTGTAGAGAAAATGAGTTTCAAACGAGTACTATCATTTAACGTGAATTTAACGAAAAATCAAGTTTTGATCCTATAGTCGAAATGTGATAATTAAACTGCTTTCAAGGACGTGAAAAGCATAATAATTCAACATATTAAGGAAAATCATCTCTGGCTTAATCTGTAGAAGAAATGAGTTTCAAACGAGTACAATCGTTGGACACTAGTTTCTTGAAAAATCAAGTTTTGATCCTATACTCGAAATGTGATAATTAAAACGCTTTTCAGTCCGTGAAAAGCATAATAATTCAACATTCTAAGGAAATTCATCTCTGGCTTGGTCTGTAGAGAAAATGAGTTTCAAACGAGTACTAGCATGAAACGTCAATATCTCCAAAAATCAAGTTTTGATACTATTGTCGAAATATGATAATTAAAACGTTTTCAGGCCGTGAAAAGCATAATAATTCAACATTTTAAGAAAATTCATCTCAGGCCTGGTCTGCAGAGATAATGAGTTTCAAACACGTAGTAGCATTGAACGCGAATTTCTCTAAAAGTCAAGTGTTTAACCTATAGTACAAATGTGATAATTAAATCGCTTTTCATACTCTGAAAAGCATAATAATTCAACATCTTAATGAAAATCATCTCTTGGTTGGTCTGTAGAGGAAATGAGTTTGAAAGGCGTACAATCGTTGGAAACTGGTTTCTTGAAAAATCAAGATTTGATCCTAAAGTCCAAATGTGATAATTAAAACGCTTTTCAGGCCGTGAAAAGCATAATAATTCAACCTTTTTAAGGAAAATCATCTCTAGCTTGGTCTGTAGAGAAAATGAGTTTCAAACGAGTACTAGCATTGGGCAGTAATTTCTTGAAAAATTAAGTTTTGAACCTATAGTCGAAATGTGATAATTAAAACGTTTTTCAGGCCGTGAAAAGCATAATAATTCAACATTTGAAGGAACATCATCTCTGGCTTGGTCTGTAAAGAAAATGATTTTCAAACGAGTAGTAGTATTTAACGCGAATTTCTCTGAAAGTCAAGGGTTCAACCTATAGTCCAAATGCGATAATTAAAACGCATTTCATTCTCTGAAAAGCATAATATTTCAACATCTTAATGAGAATCATCTATGGCTTGGTCTGTAAAGAAAATAAGTTTCGAGCGAGTATTTATCGAAAACTCAAGTTTTGAACATATTGTCTAAATGTGATAATTAGAACGCTTTTCAGGCCGTGAGAAGCATAATAATTCATCATTTTAAGGAAAATCATCTATGGCTTGGTCTGTAGAAAAAATGAGTTTCAAGGAGTACTAGTATGAGACGTGAATTTCGCGAAAATTTAAGTTTCTATCCTATAGTCCAAATGTGATAATTAAACTGCTTTCAAGGCCGTGAAAAGCATAATAATTCAACATTTTATGGAAAATCATCTCTGGCTTGTTCTGTAAAGAAAATGATTTTCAAACGAGTATTAGCATTGAATGATAATTTCTCGAAAATTCAAGTGTTAAACCTATAGTCCAAATGTGATAATTAAAACGCTTTTCATACTCTGAAAAGCATAACAATTCAACATTTTAAGGAAAATCATCTCTGGCTTGGTTTGTAGAGAAAATAAGTTTCAAACGAGTATTAGCATTGAACGCGAATTTCTCGAAACTCCAAGTTTTGATCCTATAGTCAAAATGTGATCATTAATCGCTTTTCAGGCCGTGAAAGGCATAATAATTCAAATTTTAAGGGAAATCATCTCCTACTTGGTGTGTAGAGGAAAAGGGTTTCAAACGAGTACTAGCATTGGACAGTAATTTCTCGAAAAATTAAGTTTTGAACCTATAGTCGAAATGTGATAATTAAAACGATTTTCAGGCCGTGAAAAGCATAATAATTCAACATTTTAAGGAAAATCATCTCTGGCTTGGTCTGTAGAGAAAATGAGTTTCAAGGAGTACTAGCATGTGACGTGAATTTCGCGAAAAATTAAGTTTGGATCCAATAGTCGTAATATGATAATTAAACTGCTTTCAAGTCCGTGAAACGCATAATAATTCAACATCTTAAGGAAAATCATCTCTGGCTTGATCTGTAGAAGAAATGAGTTTCAGACGAGTACAATCGTTGGATACTAGTTTCATGAAAAATCAAGTTTTGATCCTATAGTCGAAATGTGATAATTTAAACGCTTTTCAGGCCGTGAAAAGCATAATAATTCAACATTCTAAGGAAATTCATCTCTGGCTTGGTCTGTAGGGAAAATGAGATTGAAACGAGTACTAGTATGAAGCGCTTATATCTCGAGAATTCAAGTTTTGATCCTATAGTCGTAATATGATAATTAAGACACTCTTCAAACCGTGAAAAGCATAATAATTCAACATTTTAAGAAAATTCATCTCAGGCCTGGTCTTCAGAGATAATGAGTTTAAACGCGTAGTAGCATTGAACGCGAATTTCTCTAAAAGTCAAGTGTTTATTTAACCTATAGTCCAAATGTGATAATTAAAACGCTTTTCATACTCTGAAAAGCATAATAATTCAACATCTTAATGAAAATCATCTCTTGCTTGGTCTGTAGAGGAAATGAGTTTGAAAGGCGTACAATCGTTGGAAACTAGTTTCTTGAAAAATCAAGATTTGATCCTATAGTCCAAATGTGATAATTAAAACGCTTTTCAGGCAGTGAAAAGCGTAATAATTCTACATTTTAAGGGAAATCATCTATGGCTTTGTCTGTAGAGAAAGTGAATTTCAAACGAGTACTAGCATTAAACGGGAATTTCTCGAAAAATCAAGTTTTGATCCTATAGACGAAATATGATAATTAAAACGCTTTTCAGGCCGTGAAAAGCATAATAATTCAGCATTTTAAGTAAAATCATCTCAGGCCTGGTCTGCGGAGAAAATGAGTATTAAACGAGTAGTAGCATTGAACGCGAATTTCTCTAAGAGTCAGGTGTTCAACCTATAGTCCAAATGTGATAATTAAAAAGCTTTTCAAGCTCTGAGAAGCATAATAATTCAACATTTTAATGAAAATTATCTCTGGCTTGGTCTGTAAAGAAAATATGTTTCGCATAGAATGCGAATTACTCGAAAACTCAAGTTTTTATAATATGGTCTAAATGTGATAAATAAACGCTTTTCAGGCCGTGAAAAGCATAATAATTCAACATTTTAAGGAAAAACATCTCTGGCTTGGTCTGTAGAAAAAATGAGTTTCAAGGAGTACTAGCATGAGACGTGAATTTCGCGAAAAATTAAGTTTGGATCCTATAGTCCAAATGTGATAATTAAACTGCTTTCAAGTCCATGAAAAGCATAATAATTCAACATTTTAAGGAAAATCGTCTCTGGCTTGTTCTGTAAAGAAATGATTTTCAAACGAGTATTAGCATTGAAAGCGAATTTCTCGAGAAGTCAAGTGTTAAACCTATAGTCCAAATGTGATAATTAAAACGCTTTTCATACTCTGAAGAGCATAAAAATTCAACTTTTTAAGAAAATCATCTCTGGCTTGGTTTGTAGAGAAAATGAGTTTCAAACGAGTATTAGAATTGAACGCGAATTTCTCGAAAATCCACGTTTTGATCCTATAGTCAAAATGTGAACATTAAAACGCTTTTCAGGATGTGAAAAGCATAATAATTCAACATTTTAAGGGAAATTATCTATGGCTTGGTCTGTAGAGAAAATGAGTTTCAAAGGAGTATTAGAATTGAACGCGAATTTCTCGAAAATCCACGTTTTGATCCTATAGTCAAAATGTGATCATTAAAACGCTTTTCAGGCTGTGAAAAGCATAATAATTCAACATTTTAAGGAAAATCATCTCTGGCTTGGTTTGTAGAGAAAATGAGTTTCAAACGAGTATTAGAATTGAACGCGAATTTCTCGAAACTCCAAGTTTTGATCCTATAGTCAAAATGTGATCATTAATCGCTTTTCAGGCCGTGAAAGGCATAATAATTCAACATTTTAAGGGAAATCATCTCTGGCTTGGTCTGTAGAGGAAAAGAGTTTCAAACGAGTACTAGCATTGGACAGTAATTTCTCGAAAAATTAAGTTTTGAACCTATAGTCGAAATGTGATAATTAAAACGCTTTTCAGGCCGTGAAAAGCATAATAATTCAACATTTTAAGGAAAATCATCTCTGGCTTGGTCTGTAGAGAAAATGAGTTTCAAACGAGTACTATCATTTAACGTGAATTTAACGAAAAATCAAGTTTTGATCCTATAGTCGAAATGTGATAATTAAACTGCTTTCAAGGACGTGAAAAGCATAATAATTCAACATATTAAGGAAAATCATCTCTGGCTTAATCTGTAGAAGAAATGAGTTTCAAACGAGTACAATCGTTGGACACTAGTTTCTTGAAAAATCAAGTTTTGATCCTATACTCGAAATGTGATAATTAAAACGCTTTTCAGGCCGTGAAAAGCATAATAATTCAACATTCTAAGGAAATTCATCTCTGGCTTGGTCTGTAGAGAAAATGAGTTTCAAACGAGTACTAGCATGAAACGTCAATATCTCCAAAAATCAAGTTTTGATACTATTGTCGAAATATGATAATTAAAACGCTTTTCAGGCCGTGAAAAGCATAATAATTCAACATTTTAAGAAAATTCATCTCAGGCCTGGTCTGCAGAGATAATGAGTTTCAAACACGTAGTAGCATTGAACGCGAATTTCTCTAAAAGTCAAGTGTTTAACCTATAGTACAAATGTGATAATTAAATCGCTTTTCATACTCTGAAAAGCATAATAATTCAACATCTTAATGAAAATCATCTCTTGGTTGGTCTGTAGAGGAAATGAGTTTGAAAGGCGTACAATCGTTGGAAACTAGTTTCTTGAAAAATCAAGATTTGATCCTAAAGTCCAAATGTGATAATTAAAACGCTTTTCAGGCCGTGAAAAGCATAATAATTCAACCTTTTTAAGGAAAATCATCTCTAGCTTGGTCTGTAGAGAAAATGAGTTTCAAACGAGTACTAGCATTGGGCAGTAATTTCTTGAAAAATTAAGTTTTGAACCTATAGTCGAAATGTGATAATTAAAACGTTTTTCAGGCCGTGAAAAGCATAATAATTCAACATTTGAAGGAACATCATCTCTGGCTTGGTCTGTAAAGAAAATGATTTTCAAACGAGTAGTAGTATTTAACGCGAATTTCTCTGAAAGTCAAGGGTTCAACCTATAGTCCAAATGCGATAATTAAAACGCATTTCATTCTCTGAAAAGCATAATATTTCAACATCTTAATGAGAATCATCTATGGCTTGGTCTGTAAAGAAAATAAGTTTCGAGCGAGTATTTATCGAAAACTCAAGTTTTGAACATATTGTCTAAATGTGATAATTAGAACGCTTTTCAGGCCGTGAGAAGCATAATAATTCATCATTTTAAGGAAAATCATCTATGGCTTGGTCTGTAGAAAAAATGAGTTTCAAGGAGTACTAGTATGAGACGTGAATTTCGCGAAAATTTAAGTTTCTATCCTATAGTCCAAATGTGATAATTAAACTGCTTTCAAGGCCGTGAAAAGCATAATAATTCAACATTTTATGGAAAATCATCTCTGGCTTGTTCTGTAAAGAAAATGATTTTCAAACGAGTATTAGCATTGAATGATAATTTCTCGAAAATTCAAGTGTTAAACCTATAGTCCAAATGTGATAATTAAAACGCTTTTCATACTCTGAAAAGCATAACAATTCAACATTTTAAGGAAAATCATCTCTGGCTTGGTTTGTAGAGAAAATAAGTTTCAAACGAGTATTAGCATTGAACGCGAATTTCTCGAAACTCCAAGTTTTGATCCTATAGTCAAAATGTGATCATTAATCGCTTTTCAGGCCGTGAAAGGCATAATAATTCAAATTTTAAGGGAAATCATCTCCTACTTGGTGTGTAGAGGAAAAGGGTTTCAAACGAGTACTAGCATTGGACAGTAATTTCTCGAAAAATTAAGTTTTGAACCTATAGTCGAAATGTGATAATTAAAACGATTTTCAGGCCGTGAAAAGCATAATAATTCAACATTTTAAGGAAAATCATCTCTGGCTTGGTCTGTAGAGAAAATGAGTTTCAAGGAGTACTAGCATGTGACGTGAATTTCGCGAAAAATTAAGTTTGGATCCAATAGTCGTAATATGATAATTAAACTGCTTTCAAGTCCGTGAAACGCATAATAATTCAACATCTTAAGGAAAATCATCTCTGGCTTGATCTGTAGAAGAAATGAGTTTCAAACGAGTACAATCGTTGGATACTAGTTTCATGAAAAATCAAGTTTTGATCCTATAGTCGAAATGTGATAATTTAAACGCTTTTCAGGCCGTGAAAAGCATAATAATTCAACATTCTAAGGAAATTCATCTCTGGCTTGGTCTGTAGGGAAAATGAGATTCAAACGAGTACTAGTATGAAGCGCTTATATCTCGAGAATTCAAGTTTTGATCCTATAGTCGTAATATGATAATTAAGACACTCTTCAAACCGTGAAAAGCATAATAATTCAACATTTTAAGAAAATTCATCTCAGGCCTGGTCTTCAGAGATAATGAGTTTAAACGCGTAGTAGCATTGAACGCGAATTTCTCTAAAAGTCAAGTGTTTATTTAACCTATAGTCCAAATGTGATAATTAAAACGCTTTTCATACTCTGAAAAGCATAATAATTCAACATCTTAATGAAAATCATCTCTTGCTTGGTCTGTAGAGGAAATGAGTTTGAAAGGCGTACAATCGTTGGAAACTAGTTTCTTGAAAAATCAAGATTTGATCCTATAGTCCAAATGTGATAATTAAAACGCTTTTCAGGCAGTGAAAAGCGTAATAATTCTACATTTTAAGGGAAATCATCTATGGCTTTGTCTGTAGAGAAAGTGAATTTCAAACGAGTACTAGCATTAAACGGGAATTTCTCGAAAAATCAAGTTTTGATCCTATAGACGAAATATGATAATTAAAACGCTTTTCAGGCCGTGAAAAGCATAATAATTCAGCATTTTAAGTAAAATCATCTCCGGCCTGGTCTGCGGAGAAAATGAGTATTAAACGAGTAGTAGCATTGAACGCGAATTTCTCTAAGAGTCAGGTGTTCAACCTATAGTCCAAATGTGATAATTAAAAAGTTTTCATTCTCTGAAAAGCTAAATAATTCAACGTCTTAATGAAAATCATCTCTTTCTTGCTGTGTAGAGAAAAGGAGTTTCAAACGAGTATTAGCATTAATCGCGAATTTCTCGAAAACTTAAGTTTTGATCCTATGGTCTAAATGTGATAAATAAACGCTTTTCAGGCCGTGAAAAGCATAATAATTCAACATTTTAAGGAAAAACATCTCTGGCTTGGTCTGTAGAAAAAATGAGTTTCAAGGAGTACTAGCATGAGACGTGAATTTCGCGAAAAATTAAGTTTGCATCCTATAGTCCAAATGTGATAATTAAACTGCTTTCAAGTCCATGAAAAGCATAATAATTCAACATTTTAAGGAAAATCGTCTCTGGCTTGTTCTGTAAAGAAATGATTTTCAAACGAGTACTAGCATTAAACGTTAATTTCTGGAAAAAGCAAGTTTTGATCCTATAGTCGAAATATGATAATTAAAACGCTTTTCAGGCCGTGAAAAGCATAATAATTCAACATTTTAAGAAAATCATCTCAGGCCTGGTCTGCGGAGAAAATGAGTATCAAACGAGTAGTAGCATTCAATGCGAATTTCTCTAAGAGTGAAGTGTTCTTCAACCTATAGTCCAAATGTGAAAAGCATAATAATTCAACATTTTAATGAAAATCATCTCTGGCTTAGTCTGTAAAGAAAATATGTTTCGCATAGAATGCGAATTTCTCGAAAAATCAAGTTTTTATCCTATGGTCTAAATGTGATAAATAAACGATTTTCAGGCCGTGAAAAGCATAATAATTCAACATTTTAAGAAAATCATCTCAGGCCTGGTCTGCGGAGAAAATGAGTATCAAACGAGTAGTAGCATTCAATGCGAATTTCTCTAAGAGTGAAGTGTTCTTCAACCTATAGTCCAAATGTGAAAAGCATAATAATTCAACATTTTAATGAAAATCATCTCTGGCTTAGTCTGTAAAGAAAATATGTTTCGCATAGAATGCGAATTTCTCGAAAAATCAAGTTTTTATCCTATGGTCTAAATGTGATAAATAAACGATTTTCAGGCCGTGAAAAGCATAATAATTCAACATTTTAAGAAAAATCATCTCAGGCCTGGTCTGCGTAGAAAATGAGTATTAAACGAGTAGTAGCATTGAACGCGAATTTCTCTAAGAATCAGGTGTTCAACCTATAGTCCAAATGTGATAATTAAAAAGTTTTCATTCTCTGAAAAGCATAATAATTCAACATTTTAATGAAAATCATCTCTGGCTTAGTCTGTAAAGAAAATATGTTTCGCATGGAATGCGAATTTCTCGAAAAATCAAGTTTTTATCCTATGGTCTAAATGTGATAAATAAACGATTTTCAGGCCGTGAAAAGCATAATAATTCAACATTTTAAGAAAAATCATCTCAGGCCTGGTCTGCGGAGAAAATGAGTATTAAACGAGTAGTAGCATTGAACGCGAATTTCTCTAAGAGTCAGGTGTTCAACCTATAGTCCAAATGTGATAATTAAAAAGTTTTCATTCTCTGAAAAGCTAAATAATTCAACGTCTTAATGAAAATCATCTCTTTCTTGCTGTGTAGAGAAAAGGAGTTTCAAACGAGTATTAGCATTGATCGCGAATTTCTCGAAAACTTAATTTTTGATCCTATGGTCTAAATGTGATAAATAAACGCTTTTCAGGCAATGACAAGCATAATAATTCAACATTTTAAGGAAAATCATCTCTGGCTTGGTCTGCAGAGAAAATAAGTTAGCATTAAACGTTAATTTCTCGAAAAATCAAGTTTTGATCCTAAAGTCGAAATATGATAATTAAAACGCTTTTCAGGCCGTGAAAAGCATAATAATTCAACATTTTAAGAAAAATCATCTCAGGCCTGGTCTGCGGAGAAAATGAGTATCAAACGAGTAGTAGCATTGAAGGCGAATTTCTCTAAGAGTGAAGTGTTCAACCTATAGTCCAAATGTGATAATTAAAAAGCTTTTCAAGCTCTGAAAAGCATAATAATTCAACATTTTAATGAAAATTATCTCTGGCTTGGTCTGTAAAGAAAATATGTTTCGCATAGAATGCGAATTACTCGAAAACTCAAGTTTTTATAATATGGTCTAAATGTGATAAATAAACGCTTTTCAGGCCGTGAAAAGCATAATAATTCAACATTTTAAGGAAAAACATCTCTGGCTTGGTCTGTAGAAAAAATGAGTTTCAAGGTGTACTAGCATGAGACGTGAATTTCGCGAAAAATTAAGTTTGGATCCTATAGTCCAAATGTGATAATTAAACTGCTTTCAAGTCCATGAAAAGCATAATAATTCAACATTTTAAGGAAAATCGTCTCTGGCTTGTTCTGTAAAGAAATGATTTTCAAACGAGTATTAGCATTGAAAGCGAATTTCTCGAGAAGTCAAGTGTTAAACCTATAGTCCAAATGTGATAATTAAAACGCTTTTCAAACTCTGAAGAGCATAAAAATTCAACATTTTAAGGAAAATCATCTCTGGCTTGGTTTGTAGAGAAAATGAGTTTCAAACGAGTATTAGAATTGAACGCGAATTTCTCGAAAATCCACGTTTTGATCCTATAGTCAAAATGTGATCATTAAAACGCTTTTCAGTCTGTGAAAAGCATAATAATTCAACATTTTAAGGGAAATTATCTATGGCTTGGTCTGTAGAGAAAATGAGTTTCAAAGGAGTGTTTGCATTGAACGCGAATTTCTGGAAACTCCATGTTTTGATCCTATAGTCAAAATGTGATCATTAATCGCTTTTCAGTCCGTGAAAAGCATAATAATTCAACATTTTAAGGGAAATCATCTCTTTCTTGGTCTGTAGAGGAAAAGAGTTTCAAACGAGTACTAGCATTTAACAGTAATTTCTCGAAAAATTAAGTTTTGAACCTATAGTCGAAATGTGATAATTAAAACGCTTTTCACGCCGTGAAATGCATAATAATTCAACATTTTAAGGAAAATCATCTCTGGCTTGGTCTGTAGAGAAAATGAGTTTCAAAATAGTACTAGCATGAAACGTTAATATCTCCAAAAATCTAGTTTTGATCCTATTGTCGAAATATGATAATTAAAACGCTTTTCAGGCCGTGAAAAACATAATAATTCAACATTTTAAGGGAAACCATATCTGGCTTGGTCTGTAGAGATAATGAGTTTCAAACGAGTACTATCATTAAACGTGAATTAAACGAAAATCAAGTTTTGATCCTATAGTCGAAATGTGATAATTAAAACGCTTTTCAAGCTGTGAAAAGCATAATAATTCAACATATTAAGGAAAATCATCTCTGGCTTGGTGTGTAGAGAAAATGAGTTTCAAGGAGTACTAGCATGAGACGTGAATTTCGCGAAAAATTAAGTTTGGATCCTCTTGTCGAAATATAATAATTAAACTGCTTTCAAGGCCTTGAAACGCATAATAATTCAACATCTTAAGGAAAATCATCTCTGGCTTGATCTGTAGAAGAAATGAGTTTCAAACGAGTACAATCGTTGGACACTAGTTTCTTGAAAAATCAAGTTTTGATCCTATAGTCGAAATGTGATAATTTAAACGCTTTTCAGGCCGCGAAAAGCATAATAATTAAACATTTTAAGAAAATTCATCTCAGGCCTGGTCTGCAGAGATAATGAGTTTCAAACGCGTAGTAGCATTGAACGCGAATTACTCTAAAAGTCAATTGTTTATTTAACCTATAGTCCAAATGTGATAATTAAAACGCTTTTCATACTCTGAAAAGCATAATAATTCAACATCATAATGAAAATCATCTCTGGCTTGGTCTGTAAAGAAAATATGTTTCGCATAGAATGCGAATTTCTCGAAAATTCAAGTTTTTATCCTATGGTCTAAATGTGATAAATAAACGCTTTTCAGGCCGTGAAAAGTATAATAATTCAACATTTTAAGGAAAAACATCTCTGGCTTGGTCTGTAGAAAAAATGAGTTTCAAGGAGTACTAGCATGAGACGTGAATTTCGCGAAAAATTAAGTTTGGATCCTATAGTCCAAATGTGATAATTAAACTGCTTTCAAGTCCGTGAAAAGCATAATAATTCAACATTTTAAGGAAAGTCGTCTCTGGCTTGTTCTGTAAAGAAATGATTTTCAAACGAGTATTAGCATTGAAAGCGAATTTCTCGAGAAGTCAAGTGTTAAACCTATAATCCAAATGTGATAATTAAAACGCTTTTCATATTCTGAAAAGCATAAAAATTCATCATTTTAAGGAAAATCATCTCTTTCTTGCTGTGTAGAGAAAAGGAGTTTCAAACGAGTATTAGCATTGATCGCGAATTTCTCGAAAACTTAAGTTTTGATCCTATGGTCTAAATGTGATAAATAAACGCTTTTCAGGCCGTGAAAAGCATAATAATTCAACATTTTAAGGAAAATCATCTCTGGCTTGGTCTGCAGAGAAAATGAGTTTCAAACGAGTACTAGCATTAAACGTTAATTTCTGGAAAAATCAAGTTTTGATCCTATAGTCGAAATATGATAATTAAAACGCTTTTCAGGCCGTGAAAAGCATAATAATTCAACATTTTAAGAAAATCATCTCAGGCCTGGTCTGCGGAGAAAATGAGTATCAAACGAGTAGTAGCATTCAATGCGAATTTCTCTAAGAGTGAAGTGTTCTTCAACCTATAGTCCAAATGTGATAATTAAAAGGCTTTTCAAGCTCTGAAAAGCATAATAATTCAACATTTTAATGAAAATCATCTCTGGCTTAGTCTGTAAAGAAAATATGTTTCGCATAGAATGCGAATTTCTCGAAAAATCAAGTTTTTATCCTATGGTCTAAATGTGATAAATAAACGATTTTCAGGCCGTGAAAAGCATAATAATTCAACATTTTAAGAAAAATCATCTCAGGTCTGGTCTGCGTAGAAAATGAGTATTAAACGAGTAGTAGCATTGAACGCGAATTTCTCTAAGAGTCAGGTGTTCAACCTATAGTCCAAATGTGATAATTAAAAAGTTTTCATTCTCTGAAAAGCTATATAATTCAACGTCTTAATGAAAATCATCTCTTTCTTGCTGTGTAGAGAAAAGGAGTTTCAAACGAGTATTAGCATTGAATGATAATTTCTCGAAAATTCAAGTGTTAAACCTATAGTCCAAATGTGATAATTAAAGAGTTTCAAAAGAGTTTCAAACGAGTACTAGCATTTAACAGTAATTTCTCGAAAAATTAAGTTTTGAACCTATAGTCGAAATGTGATAATTAAAACGCTTTTCACGCCGTGAAAAGCATAATAATTCAACATTTTAAGGAAAATCATCTCTGGCTTGGTCTGTAGAGAAAATGAGTTTCAAAATAGTACTAGCATGAAACGTTAATATCTCCAAAAATCTAGTTTTGATCCTATTGTCGAAATATGATAATTAAAACGCTTTTCAGGCCGTGAAAAACATAATAATTCAACATTTTAAGGGAAACCATATCTGGCTTGGTCTTTAGAGAAAATGAGTTTCAAACGAGTACTATCATTAAACGTGAATTAAACGAAAATCAAGTTTTGATCCTATAGTCGAAATGTGATAATTAAAACGCTTTTCAAGCTGTGAAAAGCATAATAATTCAACATATTAAGGAAAATCATCTCTGGCTTGGTGTGTAGAGAAAATGAGTTTCAAGGAGTACCAGCATGAGACGTGAATTTCGCGAAAAATTAAGTTTGGATCCAATTGTCGAAATATGATAATTAAACTTCTTTCAAGGCCGTGAAGAGCATAATAATTCAACATTTTAAGGGAACTCATCTCTGGCTTGGTCTGTAGAGGAGAAGAGTTTCAAACGAGTACAAGCATTGGACAGTTATTTCTCGAAAAATTAAGTTTTGAACCTATAGTCGATATGTGATAATTAAAACGCTTTTCAGGCTGTGAAAAGCATAATAATTCAACATTTTAAGGAAAATCATCTCTGGCTTGGTCTGTAGAGAAAATGAGTTTCAAAATAGTACTAGCATGAAACGTCAATATCTCCAAAAATCAAGTTTTGATACTATTGTCGAAATATGATAATTAAAACGCTTTTCAGGCCGTGAAAAGCATAATAATTCAACATTTTAAGTGAAATCATCTCTGGCTTGGTCTGTAGAGAAAATGAGTTTCAAACGAGTACTATCATTTAACGTGAATTTAACGAAAAATCAAGTTTTGATCCTATAGTCGAAATGTGATAATTAAAACGCTTTTCAAGCTGTGAAAAGCATAATAATTCAACATCTTAATGAAAATCATCTCTGGCTTGGTTTGTAAAGAAAATAAGTTTCAAACGAGTATTAGCATAGGACAGCAATTTCTTGAAAAAACATGTTTCGATCCTATATTCTTTAATGTTATAATTAAAACGCTTTTCAGGCCGTGAAAAGCATAATAATTCAACCTTTTTAAGGAAAATCATATCTAGCTTGGTCTGTAGAGAAAATGAGTTTCAAACGAGTACTAGCATTGGGCAGTAATTTCTTGAAAAATCAAGTTTTGAACCTATAGTCGAAATGTGATAATTAAAACGTTTTTCAGGCCGTGAAAAGCATAATAATTCAACATTTTAAGGAAAATCATCTTTGGCTTGGTCTGTAGAGAAAATGAGTTTCAAAATAGTACTAGCATGAAACGTTAATATCTCCAAAAATCAAGTTTTGATCCTATTGTCGAAATATGGTAATTAAAACGCTTTTCAGGCCGTGAAGAGCATAATAATTCAACATTTTAAGGGAAATCATCACTGGCTTGGTCTGTAGAGAAAATGAGTTTCAAACGAGTACTATCATTAAAGGTGAATTTAACGAAAAATCAAGTTTTGATCCTATAGTCGAAATGTGATAATTAAAACGCTTTTCAAGCTGTGAAAAGCATAATAATTCAACATATTAAGGAAAATCATCTCTGGCTTGGTCTGTAGAGAAAATGAGTTTCAAGGAGTACTAGCATGTGACGTGAATTTCGCGAAAAATTAAGTTTGGATCCAATAGTCGTAATATGATAATTAAACTGCTTTCAAGTCCGTGAAACGCATAATAATTCAACATCTTAAGGAAAATCATCTCTGGCTTGATCTGTAGAAGAAATGAGTTTCAAACGAGTACAATCGTTGGACACAAGTTTCATGAAAAATCAAGTTTTGATCCTATAGTCGAAATGTGATAATTTAAACGCTTTTCAGGCCGTGAAAAGCATAATAATTCAACATTCTAAGGAAATTCATCTCTGGCTTGGTCTGTAGGGAAATTGAGATTCAAACGAGTACTAGCATGAAGCGCTTATATCTCGAGAATTCAAGTTTTGATCCTATAGTCGTAATATGATAATTAAGACACTCTTCAAACCGTGAAAAGCATAATAATTCAACATTTTAAGAAAATCATCTCTTGCTTGGTCTGTAGAGGAAATGAGTTTGAAAGGCGTACAATCGTTGGAAACTAGTTTCTTGAAAAATCAAGATTTGATCCTATAGTCCAAATGTGATAATTAAAACGCTTTTCAGGCCGTGAAAAGCATAATAATTCTACATTTTAAGGGAAATCATCTATGGCTTTGTCTGTAGAGAAAGTGAGTTTCAAACGAGTACTAGCATTAAACGTGAATTTCTCGAAAAATCAAGTTTTGATCCTATAGACGAAATATGATAATTAAAACGCTTTTCAGGCCGTGAAAAGCATAATAATTCAGCATTTTAAGAAAAATCATCTCAGGCCTGGTCTGCGGAGAAAATGAGTATTAAACGAGTAGTAGCATTGAACGCGAATTTCTCTGAGAGTCATGTGTTCAACCTATAGTCCAAATGTGATAATTAAAAAGTTTTCATTCTCTGAAAAGCTAAATAATTCAACGTCTTAATGAAAATCATCTCTTTCTTGCTGTGTAGAGAAAAGGAGTTTCAAACGAGTATTAGCATTGATCGCGAATTTCTCGAAAACTTAAGTTTTGATCCTATGGTCTAAATGTGATAAATAAACGCTTTTCAGGCCGTGAAAAGCATAATAATTCAACATTTTAAGGAAAATCATCTCTGGCTTGGTCTGCAGAGAAAATGAGTTTCAAACGAGTACTAGCATTAAACGTTAATTTCTGGAAAAATCAAGTTTTAATCCTATAGTCGAAATATGATAATTAAAACGCTTTTCAGGCCGTGAAAAGCATAATAATTCAACATTTTAAGAAAATCATCTCAGGCCTGGTCTGCGGAGAAAATTAGTATCAAACGAGTAGTAGCATTCAATGCGAATTTCTCTAAGAGTGAAGTGTTCTTCAACCTATAGTCCAAATGTGATAATTAAAAAGCTTTTCAAGCTCTGAAAAGCTAAATAATTCAACATTTTAATGAAAATCATCTCTGGCTTAGTCTGTATAGAAAATATGTTTCGCATAGAATGCGAATTTCTCGAAAAATCAAGTTTTTATCCTATGGTCTAAATGTGATAAATAAACGCTTTTCAGGCCGTGAAAAGCATAATAATTCAATATTTTAAGAAAATTCATCTCAGGCCTGGTCTGCAGAGATAATGAGTTTCAAACGCGTAGTAGCATTGAACGCGAATTTCTCTAAGAGTCAAGTGTTCAACCTATAGTCCAAATGTGATAATTAAAAAGTTTTCATTCTCTGAAAAGCTAAATAATTCAACGTCTTAACGAAAATCATCTCTTTCTTGCTGTGTAGAGAAAAGGAGTTTCAAACGAGTATTAGCATTGATCGCGAATTTCTCGAAAACTTAAGTTTTGATTATATGGTCTAAATGTGATAAATAAACGCTTTTCAGGCAATGACAAGCATAATAATTCAACATTTTAAGGAAAATCATCTCTGGCTTGGTCTGCAGAGAAAATAAGTTAGCATTAAACGTTAATTTCTCGAAAAATCAAGTTTTGATCCTAAAGTTAATTAAAACTGCTTTCAAGGACGTGAAAAGCATAATAATTCAACATCTTAAGGAAAATCATCTCTGGCTTAATCTGTAGAAGAAATGAGTTTCAAACGAGTACAATCGTTGGACACAAGTTTCTTGAAAAATCAAGTTTTGATCCTATACTCGAAATGTGATAATTAAAACGCTTTTCAGGCCGTGAAAAGCATAATAATTCAACATTCTAAGGAAATTCATCTCTGGCTTGGTCTGTAGAGAAAATGAGTTTCAAACGAGTACTAGCATGAAACGCTAATATCTCGAGAAGTCAAGTTTTGATCCTATTATCGAAATATGATAATTAAGACACTCTGCAAACCGTGAAAAGCATAATAATTCAACATTTTAAGAAAATTCATCTCAGGCCTGGTCTGCAGAGATAATGAGTTTCAAACGCGTAGTAGCATTGAACGCGAATTTCTCTAAAAGTCAAGTGTTTAACCTATAGTCCAAATGTGATAATTAAAACGCTTTTCATACTCTGAAAAGCATAATAATTCAACATCTTAATGAAAATCATCTCTGGCTTGGTTTGTAAAGAAAATAAGTTTCAAACGAGTATTAGCATAGGACAGCAATTTCTTGAAAAAACATGTTTCGATCCTATAGTCAAAATGTGATCATTAAAATGCTTTTCAGGTCTTGAAAAGCATAATAATTCAACATTTTAAGGGAAATCATCTATGGCTTGGTCTGTAGAGGAAAAGAGTTTCAAACGAGTACTAGCATTGGACAGTAATTTCTCGAAAAATTAAGTTTTGAACCTATAGTCGAAATGTGATAATTAAAACGCTTTTCAGGCCGTGAAAGGCATAATAATTCAACATTTTAAGGAAAATCATCTCTGGCTTGGTCTGTAGAGAAAATGAGTTTCAAAATAGTACTAGCATGAAACGTCAATATCTCCAAAAATCAAGTTTTGATACTATTGTCGAAATATGATAATTAAAACGCTTTTCAGGCCGTGAAAAGCATAATAATTCAACATTTTAAGCGAAATCATCTCTGGCTTGGTCTGTAGAGAAAATGAGTTTCAAACGAGTACTATCATTTAACGTGAATTTAACGAAAAATCAAGTTTTGATCCTATAGTCGAAATGTGATAATTAAAACGCTTTTCAAGCTGTGAAAAGCATAATAATTCAACATAAAGAGGAAAATCATCTCTGTCTTGGTCTGTAGAGAAAATGAGTTTCAAGCAGTACTAGCATGAGAAGTGAATTTCGCGAAAAATTAAGTTTGGATCCAATAGTCGAAATATGATAATTAAACTGCTTTCAAGTCCGTGAAACGCATAATAATTCAACATCTTAAGGAAAATCATCTCTGGCTTAATCTGTAGAAGAAATGAGTTTCAAACGAGTACAATCGTTGGACACTAGTTTCTTGAAAAATCAAGTTTTGATCCTATACTCGAAATGTGATAATTAAAACGCTTTTCAGGCCGTGAAAAGCATAATAATTCAACATTCTAAGGAAATTCATCTCTGGCTTGGTCTGTAGAGAAAATGAGTTTCAAACAAGTACTAGCATGAAACGCTAATATCTCGAGAAGTCAAGTTTTGATCCTATTATCGAAATATGATAATTAAGACACTCTGCAAACCGTGAAAAGCATAATAATTCAACATTTTAAGAAAATTCATCTCAGGCCTGGTCTGCAGAGATAATGAGTTTCAAACGCGTAGTAGCATTGAACGCGAATTTCTCTAAAAGTCAAGTGTTTAACCTATAGTCCAAATGTGATAATTAAAACGCTTTTCATACTCTGAAAAGCATAATAATTCAACATCTTAATGAAAATCATCTCTGGCTTGGTTTGTAAAGAAAATAAGTTTCAAACGAGTATTAGTATAGGACAGCAATTTCTTGAAAAAACATGTTTCGATCCTATTTTCTAAATGTTATAATTAAAGCGCTTTTCAGGCCGTGAAAAGCATAATAATTCAACCTTTTTAAGGAAAATCATCTCTAGCTTGGTCTGTAGAGAAAATGAGTTTCAAACGAGTACTAGCATTGGGCAGTAATTTCTTGAAAAATCAAGTTTTGAACCTATAGTCGAAATGTGATAATTAAAACGTTTTTCAGGCCGTGAAAAGCATAATAATTCAACATTTTAAGGAACATCATCTCTGGCTTGGTCTGTAAAGAAAATGATTTTCAAACGAGTAGTAGTATTTAACGCGAATTTCTCTGAAAGTCATGGGTTCAACCTATAGTCCAAATGTGATAATTAAAACGCATTTCATACTCTGAAAAGCATAATATTTCAACATCTTAATGAGAATCACCTATGGCTTGGTCTGTAAAGAAAATAAGTTTCGAACGAGTATTAGCACTGAACGCGAATTTATCGAAAACTCAAGTTTTGAACATATTGTCTAAATGTGATAATTAGAACGCTTTTCAGGCCGTGAGAAGCATAATAATTCATCATTTTAAGGAAAATCATCTATGGCTTGGTCTGTAGAAAAAATGAGTTTCAAGGAGTACTAGTATGAGACGTGAATTTCGCGAAAATTAAGTTTCGATCCGTTAGTCCAAATGTGATAATTAAACTGCTTTCAAGGCCGTGAAAAGCATAATAATTCAACATTTTATGGAAAATCATCTCTGGCTTGTTCTGTAAAGAAAATGATTTTCAAACGAGTATTAGCATTGAATGATAATTTCTCGAAAATTCAAGTGTTAAACCTATAGTCCAAATGTGATAATTAAAACGCTTTTCATACTCTGAAAAGCATAACAATTCAACATTTTAAGGAAAATCATCTCTGGCTTGGTTTGTAGAGAAAATGAGTTTCAAACGAGTATTAGCATTGAACGCGAATTTCTCGAAAATCCAAGTTTTGATCCTATAGTCAAAATGTGATCATTAAAATGCTTTTCAGGTCTTGAAAAGCATAATAATTCAACATTTTAAGGGAAATCATCTATGGCTTGGTCTGTAGAGAAAATGAGTATTAAACGAGTAGTAGCATTGAACGCGAATTTCTCTGAGAGTCATGTGTTCAACCTATAGTCCAAATGTGATAATTAAAAAGTTTTCATTCTCTGAAAAGCTAAATAATTCAACGTCTTAATGAAAATCATCTCTTTCTTGCTGTGTAGAGAAAAGGAGTTTCAAACGAGTATTAGCATTGATCGCGAATTTCTCGAAAACTTAAGTTTTGATCCTATGGTCTAAATGTGATAAATAAACGCTTTTCAGGCCGTGAAAAGCATAATAATTCAACATTTTAAGGAAAATCATCTCTGGCTTGGTCTGCAGAGAAAATGAGTTTCAAACGAGTACTAGCATTAAACGTTAATTTCTGGAAAAATCAAGTTTTAATCCTATAGTCGAAATATGATAATTAAAACGCTTTTCAGGCCGTGAAAAGCATAATAATTCAACATTTTAAGAAAATCATCTCAGGCCTGGTCTGCGGAGAAAATTAGTATCAAACGAGTAGTAGCATTCAATGCGAATTTCTCTAAGAGTGAAGTGTTCTTCAACCTATAGTCCAAATGTGATAATTAAAAAGCTTTTCAAGCTCTGAAAAGCTAAATAATTCAACATTTTAATGAAAATCATCTCTGGCTTAGTCTGTATAGAAAATATGTTTCGCATAGAATGCGAATTTCTCGAAAAATCAAGTTTTTATCCTATGGTCTAAATGTGATAAATAAACGCTTTTCAGGCCGTGAAAAGCATAATAATTCAATATTTTAAGAAAATTCATCTCAGGCCTGGTCTGCAGAGATAATGAGTTTCAAACGCGTAGTAGCATTGAACGCGAATTTCTCTAAGAGTCAAGTGTTCAACCTATAGTCCAAATGTGATAATTAAAAAGTTTTCATTCTCTGAAAAGCTAAATAATTCAACGTCTTAACGAAAATCATCTCTTTCTTGCTGTGTAGAGAAAAGGAGTTTCAAACGAGTATTAGCATTGATCGCGAATTTCTCGAAAACTTAAGTTTTGATTATATGGTCTAAATGTGATAAATAAACGCTTTTCAGGCAATGACAAGCATAATAATTCAACATTTTAAGGAAAATCATCTCTGGCTTGGTCTGCAGAGAAAATAAGTTAGCATTAAACGTTAATTTCTCGAAAAATCAAGTTTTGATCCTAAAGTTAATTAAAACTGCTTTCAAGGACGTGAAAAGCATAATAATTCAACATCTTAAGGAGAATCATCTCTGGCTTAATCTGTAGAAGAAATGAGTTTCAAACGAGTACAATCGTTGGACACTAGTTTCTTGAAAAATCAAGTTTTGATGATATACTCGAAATGTGATAATTAAAACGCTTTTCAGGCCGTGAAAAGCATAATAATTCAACATTCTAAGGAAATTCATCTCTGGCTTGGTCTGTAGAGAAAATGAGTTTCAAACGAGTACTAGCATGAAACGCTAATATCTCGAGAAGTCAAGTTTTGATCCTATTATCGAAATATGATAATTAAGACACTCTGCAAACCGTGAAAAGCATAATAATTCAACATTTTAAGAAAATTCATCTCAGGCCTGGTCTGCAGAGATAATGAGTTTCAAACGCGTAGTAGCATTGAACGCGAATTTCTCTAAAAGTCAAGTGTTTAACCTATAGTCCAAATGTGATAATTAAAACGCTTTTCATACTCTGAAAAGCATAATAATTCAACATCTTAATGAAAATCATCTCTGGCTTGGTTTGTAAAGAAAATAAGTTTCAAACGAGTATTAGCATAGGACAGCAATTTCTTGAAAAAACATGTTTCGATCCTATAGTCAAAATGTGATCATTAAAATGCTTTTCAGGTCTTGAAAAGCATAATAATTCAACATTTTAAGGGAAATCATCTATGGCTTGGTCTGTAGAGGAAAAGAGTTTCAAACGAGTACTAGCATTGGACAGTAATTTCTCGAAAAATTAAGTTTTGAACCTATAGTCGAAATGTGATAATTAAAACGCTTTTCAGGCCGTGAAAGGCATAATAATTCAACATTTTAAGGAAAATCATCTCTGGCTTGGTCTGTAGAGAAAATGAGTTTCAAAATAGTACTAGCATGAAACGTCAATATCTCCAAAAATCAAGTTTTGATACTATTGTCGAAATATGATAATTAAAACGCTTTTCAGGCCGTGAAAAGCATAATAATTCAACATTTTAAGCGAAATCATCTCTGGCTTGGTCTGTAGAGAAAATGAGTTTCAAACGAGTACTATCATTTAACGTGAATTTAACGAAAAATCAAGTTTTGATCCTATAGTCGAAATGTGATAATTAAAACGCTTTTCAAGCTGTGAAAAGCATAATAATTCAACATAAAGAGGAAAATCATCTCTGTCTTGGTCTGTAGAGAAAATGAGTTTCAAGCAGTACTAGCATGAGAAGTGAATTTCGCGAAAAATTAAGTTTGGATCCAATAGTCGAAATATGATAATTAAACTGCTTTCAAGTCCGTGAAACGCATAATAATTCAACATCTTAAGGAAAATCATCTCTGGCTTAATCTGTAGAAGAAATGAGTTTCAAACGAGTACAATCGTTGGACACTAGTTTCTTGAAAAATCAAGTTTTGATCCTATACTCGAAATGTGATAATTAAAACGCTTTTCAGGCCGTGAAAAGCATAATAATTCAACATTCTAAGGAAATTCATCTCTGGCTTGGTCTGTAGAGAAAATGAGTTTCAAACAAGTACTAGCATGAAACGCTAATATCTCGAGAAGTCAAGTTTTGATCCTATTATCGAAATATGATAATTAAGACACTCTGCAAACCGTGAAAAGCATAATAATTCAACATTTTAAGAAAATTCATCTCAGGCCTGGTCTGCAGAGATAATGAGTTTCAAACGCGTAGTAGCATTGAACGCGAATTTCTCTAAAAGTCAAGTGTTTAACCTATAGTCCAAATGTGATAATTAAAACGCTTTTCATACTCTGAAAAGCATAATAATTCAACATCTTAATGAAAATCATCTCTGGCTTGGTTTGTAAAGAAAATAAGTTTCAAACGAGTATTAGTATAGGACAGCAATTTCTTGAAAAAACATGTTTCGATCCTATTTTCTAAATGTTATAATTAAAGCGCTTTTCAGGCCGTGAAAAGCATAATAATTCAACCTTTTTAAGGAAAATCATCTCTAGCTTGGTCTGTAGAGAAAATGAGTTTCAAACGAGTACTAGCATTGGGCAGTAATTTCTTGAAAAATCAAGTTTTGAACCTATAGTCGAAATGTGATAATTAAAACGTTTTTCAGGCCGTGAAAAGCATAATAATTCAACATTTTAAGGAACATCATCTCTGGCTTGGTCTGTAAAGAAAATGATTTTCAAACGAGTAGTAGTATTTAACGCGAATTTCTCTGAAAGTCATGGGTTCAACCTATAGTCCAAATGTGATAATTAAAACGCTTTTCATACTCTGAAAAGCATAATAATTCAACATCTTAATGAAAATCATCTCTGGCTTGGTCTGTAAAGAAAATAAGTTTCGAACGAGTATTAGCACTGAACGCGAATTTATCGAAAACTCAAGTTTTGAACATATTGTCTAAATGTGATAATTAGAACGCTTTTCAGGCCGTGAGAAGCATAATAATTCATCATTTTAAGGAAAATCATCTATGGCTTGGTCTGTAGAAAAAATGAGTTTCAAGGAGTACTAGTATGAGACGTGAATTTCGCGAAAATTAAGTTTCGATCCGTTAGTCCAAATGTGATAATTAAACTGCTTTCAAGGCCGTGAAAAGCATAATAATTCAACATTTTATGGAAAATCATCTCTGGCTTGTTCTGTAAAGAAAATGATTTTCAAACGAGTATTAGCATTGAATGATAATTTCTCGAAAATTCAAGTGTTAAACCTATAGTCCAAATGTGATAATTAAAACGCTTTTCATACTCTGAAAAGCATAACAATTCAACATTTTAAGGAAAATCATCTCTGGCTTGGTTTGTAGAGAAAATGAGTTTCAAACGAGTATTAGCATTGAACGCGAATTTCTCGAAAATCCAAGTTTTGATCCTATAGTCAAAATGTGATCATTAAAATGCTTTTCAGGTCTTGAAAAGCATAATAATTCAACATTTTAAGGGAAATCATCTATGGCTTGGTCTGTAGAGAAAATGAGTTTCAAAGGAGTATTAGCATTGAACTCGAATTTCTCGAAACTCCAAGTTTTGATCCTATAGTCAAAATGTGATCATTAATCGCTTTTCAGGCCGTGAAAGGCATAATAATTCAACATTTTAAGGGAAATCATCTCTGGCTTGGTCTGTAGAGGAAAAGAGTTTCAAACGAGTACTAGCATTGGACAGTAATTTCTCGAAAAATTAAGTTTTGAACCTATAGTCGAAATGTGATAATTAAAACGCTTTTCAGGCCGTGAAAAGCATAATAATTCAACATTTTAAGGAAAATCATCTCTGGCTTGGTCTGTAGAGAAAATGAGTTTCAAAATAGTACTAGCATGAAACGTCAATATCTCAAAAAATCAAGTTTTGATACTATTGTCGAAATATGATAATTAAAACGCTTTTCAGGCCGTGAAAAGCATAATAATTCAACATTTTAAGAAAATTCATCTCAGGCCTGGTCTGCAGAGATAATGAGTTTCAAACACGTAGTAGCATTGAACGCGAATTTCTCTAAAAGTCAAGTGTTTAACCTATAGTACAAATGTGATAATTAAATCGCTTTTCATACTCTGAAAAGCATAATAATTCAACATCTTAATGAAAATCATCTCTTGGTTGGTCTGTAGAGGAAATGAGTTTGAAAGGCGTACAATCGTTGGAAACTAGTTTCTTGAAAAATCAAGATTTGATCCTAAAGTCCAAATGTGATAATTAAAACGCTTTTCAGGCCGTGAAAAGCATAATAATTCAACCTTTTTAAGGAAAATCATCTCTAGCTTGGTCTGTAGAGAAAATGAGTTTCAAACGAGTACTAGCATTGGGCAGTAATTTCTTGAAAAATTAAGTTTTGAACCTATAGTCGAAATGTGATAATTAAAACGTTTTTCAGGCCGTGAAAAGCATAATAATTCAACATTTGAAGGAACATCATCTCTGGCTTGGTCTGTAAAGAAAATGATTTTCAAACGAGTAGTAGTATTTAACGCGAATTTCTCTGAAAGTCAAGGGTTCAACCTATAGTCCAAATGCGATAATTAAAACGCATTTCATTCTCTGAAAAGCATAATATTTCAACATCTTAATGAGAATCATCTATGGCTTGGTCTGTAAAGAAAATAAGTTTCGAGCGAGTATTTATCGAAAACTCAAGTTTTGAACATATTGTCTAAATGTGATAATTAGAACGCTTTTCAGGCCGTGAGAAGCATAATAATTCATCATTTTAAGGAAAATCATCTATGGCTTGGTCTGTAGAAAAAATGAGTTTCAAGGAGTACTAGTATGAGACGTGAATTTCGCGAAAATTTAAGTTTCTATCCTATAGTCCAAATGTGATAATTAAACTGCTTTCAAGGCCGTGAAAAGCATAATAATTCAACATTTTATGGAAAATCATCTCTGGCTTGTTCTGTAAAGAAAATGATTTTCAAACGAGTATTAGCATTGAATGATAATTTCTCGAAAATTCAAGTGTTAAACCTATAGTCCAAATGTGATAATTAAAACGCTTTTCATACTCTGAAAAGCATAACAATTCAACATTTTAAGGAAAATCATCTCTGGCTTGGTTTGTAGAGAAAATAAGTTTCAAACGAGTATTAGCATTGAACGCGAATTTCTCGAAACTCCAAGTTTTGATCCTATAGTCAAAATGTGATCATTAATCGCTTTTCAGGCCGTGAAAGGCATAATAATTCAAATTTTAAGGGAAATCATCTCCTACTTGGTGTGTAGAGGAAAAGGGTTTCAAACGAGTACTAGCATTGGACAGTAATTTCTCGAAAAATTAAGTTTTGAACCTATAGTCGAAATGTGATAATTAAAACGATTTTCAGGCCGTGAAAAGCATAATAATTCAACATTTTAAGGAAAATCATCTCTGGCTTGGTCTGTAGAGAAAATGAGTTTCAAGGAGTACTAGCATGTGACGTGAATTTCGCGAAAAATTAAGTTTGGATCCAATAGTCGTAATATGATAATTAAACTGCTTTCAAGTCCGTGAAACGCATAATAATTCAACATCTTAAGGAAAATCATCTCTGGCTTGATCTGTAGAAGAAATGAGTTTCAAACGAGTACAATCGTTGGACACTAGTTTCTTGAAAAATCAAGTTTTGATCCTATACTCGAAATGTGATAATTAAAACGCTTTTCAGGCCGTGAAAAGCATAATAATTCAACATTCTAAGGAAATTCATCTCTGGCTTGGTCTGTAGAGAAAATGAGTTTCAAACAAGTACTAGCATGAAACGCTAATATCTCGAGAAGTCAAGTTTTGATCCTATTATCGAAATATGATAATTAAGACACTCTGCAAACCGTGAAAAGCATAATAATTCAACATTTTAAGAAAATTCATCTCAGGCCTGGTCTGCAGAGATAATGAGTTTCAAACGCGTAGTAGCATTGAACGCGAATTTCTCTAAAAGTCAAGTGTTTAACCTATAGTCCAAATGTGATAATTAAAACGCTTTTCATACTCTGAAAAGCATAATAATTCAACATCTTAATGAAAATCATCTCTGGCTTGGTTTGTAAAGAAAATAAGTTTCAAACGAGTATTAGTATAGGACAGCAATTTCTTGAAAAAACATGTTTCGATCCTATTTTCTAAATGTTATAATTAAAGCGCTTTTCAGGCCGTGAAAAGCATAATAATTCAACCTTTTTAAGGAAAATCATCTCTAGCTTGGTCTGTAGAGAAAATGAGTTTCAAACGAGTACTAGCATTGGGCAGTAATTTCTTGAAAAATCAAGTTTTGAACCTATAGTCGAAATGTGATAATTAAAACGTTTTTCAGGCCGTGAAAAGCATAATAATTCAACATTTTAAGGAACATCATCTCTGGCTTGGTCTGTAAAGAAAATGATTTTCAAACGAGTAGTAGTATTTAACGCGAATTTCTCTGAAAGTCATGGGTTCAACCTATAGTCCAAATGTGATAATTAAAACGCTTTTCATACTCTGAAAAGCATAATAATTCAACATCTTAATGAAAATCATCTCTGGCTTGGTCTGTAAAGAAAATAAGTTTCGAACGAGTATTAGCACTGAACGCGAATTTATCGAAAACTCAAGTTTTGAACATATTGTCTAAATGTGATAATTAGAACGCTTTTCAGGCCGTGAGAAGCATAATAATTCATCATTTTAAGGAAAATCATCTATGGCTTGGTCTGTAGAAAAAATGAGTTTCAAGGAGTACTAGTATGAGACGTGAATTTCGCGAAAATTAAGTTTCGATCCGTTAGTCCAAATGTGATAATTAAACTGCTTTCAAGGCCGTGAAAAGCATAATAATTCAACATTTTATGGAAAATCATCTCTGGCTTGTTCTGTAAAGAAAATGATTTTCAAACGAGTATTAGCATTGAATGATAATTTCTCGAAAATTCAAGTGTTAAACCTATAGTCCAAATGTGATAATTAAAACGCTTTTCATACTCTGAAAAGCATAACAATTCAACATTTTAAGGAAAATCATCTCTGGCTTGGTTTGTAGAGAAAATGAGTCTCAAACGAGTATTAGCATTGAACGCGAATTTCTCGAAAATCCAAGTTTTGATCCTATAGTCAAAATGTGATCATTAAAATGCTTTTCAGGTCTTGAAAAGCATAATAATTCAACATTTTAAGGGAAATCATCTATGGCTTGGTCTGTAGAGAAAATGAGTTTCAAAGGAGTATTAGCATTGAACTCGAATTTCTCGAAACTCCAAGTTTTGATCCTATAGTCAAAATGTGATCATTAATCGCTTTTCAGGCCGTGAAAGGCATAATAATTCAACATTTTAAGGGAAATCATCTCTGGCTTGGTCTGTAGAGGAAAAGAGTTTCAAACGAGTACTAGCATTGGACAGTAATTTCTCGAAAAATTAAGTTTTGAACCTATAGTCGAAATGTGATAATTAAAACGCTTTTCAGGCCGTGAAAAGCATAATAATTCAACATTTTAAGGAAAATCATCTCTGGCTTGGTCTGTAGAGAAAATGAGTTTCAAAATAGTACTAGCATGAAACGTCAATATCTCAAAAAATCAAGTTTTGATACTATTGTCGAAATATGATAATTAAAACGCTTTTCAGGCCGTGAAAAGCATAATAATTCAACATTTTAAGAAAATTCATCTCAGGCCTGGTCTGCAGAGATAATGAGTTTCAAACACGTAGTAGCATTGAACGCGAATTTCTCTAAAAGTCAAGTGTTTAACCTATAGTACAAATGTGATAATTAAATCGCTTTTCATACTCTGAAAAGCATAATAATTCAACATCTTAATGAAAATCATCTCTTGGTTGGTCTGTAGAGGAAATGAGTTTGAAAGGCGTACAATCGTTGGAAACTAGTTTCTTGAAAAATCAAGATTTGATCCTAAAGTCCAAATGTGATAATTAAAACGCTTTTCAGGCCGTGAAAAGCATAATAATTCAACCTTTTTAAGGAAAATCATCTCTAGCTTGGTCTGTAGAGAAAATGAGTTTCAAACGAGTACTAGCATTGGGCAGTAATTTCTTGAAAAATTAAGTTTTGAACCTATAGTCGAAATGTGATAATTAAAACGTTTTTCAGGCCGTGAAAAGCATAATAATTCAACATTTGAAGGAACATCATCTCTGGCTTGGTCTGTAAAGAAAATGATTTTCAAACGAGTAGTAGTATTTAACGCGAATTTCTCTGAAAGTCAAGGGTTCAACCTATAGTCCAAATGCGATAATTAAAACGCATTTCATTCTCTGAAAAGCATAATATTTCAACATCTTAATGAGAATCATCTATGGCTTGGTCTGTAAAGAAAATAAGTTTCGAGCGAGTATTTATCGAAAACTCAAGTTTTGAACATATTGTCTAAATGTGATAATTAGAACGCTTTTCAGGCCGTGAGAAGCATAATAATTCATCATTTTAAGGAAAATCATCTATGGCTTGGTCTGTAGAAAAAATGAGTTTCAAGGAGTACTAGTATGAGACGTGAATTTCGCGAAAATTTAAGTTTCTATCCTATAGTCCAAATGTGATAATTAAACTGCTTTCAAGGCCGTGAAAAGCATAATAATTCAACATTTTATGGAAAATCATCTCTGGCTTGTTCTGTAAAGAAAATGATTTTCAAACGAGTATTAGCATTGAATGATAATTTCTCGAAAATTCAAGTGTTAAACCTATAGTCCAAATGTGATAATTAAAACGCTTTTCATACTCTGAAAAGCATAACAATTCAACATTTTAAGGAAAATCATCTCTGGCTTGGTTTGTAGAGAAAATAAGTTTCAAACGAGTATTAGCATTGAACGCGAATTTCTCGAAACTCCAAGTTTTGATCCTATAGTCAAAATGTGATCATTAATCGCTTTTCAGGCCGTGAAAGGCATAATAATTCAAATTTTAAGGGAAATCATCTCCTACTTGGTGTGTAGAGGAAAAGGGTTTCAAACGAGTACTAGCATTGGACAGTAATTTCTCGAAAAATTAAGTTTTGAACCTATAGTCGAAATGTGATAATTAAAACGATTTTCAGGCCGTGAAAAGCATAATAATTCAACATTTTAAGGAAAATCATCTCTGGCTTGGTCTGTAGAGAAAATGAGTTTCAAGGAGTACTAGCATGTGACGTGAATTTCGCGAAAAATTAAGTTTGGATCCAATAGTCGTAATATGATAATTAAACTGCTTTCAAGTCCGTGAAACGCATAATAATTCAACATCTTAAGGAAAATCATCTCTGGCTTGATCTGTAGAAGAAATGAGTTTCAAACGAGTACAATCGTTGGATACTAGTTTCATGAAAAATCAAGTTTTGATCCTATAGTCGAAATGTGATAATTTAAACGCTTTTCAGGCCGTGAAAAGCATAATAATTCAACATTCTAAGGAAATTCATCTCTGGCTTGGTCTGTAGGGAAAATGAGATTCAAACGAGTACTAGTATGAAGCGCTTATATCTCGAGAATTCAAGTTTTGATCCTATAGTCGTAATATGATAATTAAGACACTCTTCAAACCGTGAAAAGCATAATAATTCAACATTTTAAGAAAATTCATCTCAGGCCTGGTCTTCAGAGATAATGAGTTTAAACGCGTAGTAGCATTGAACGCGAATTTCTCTAAAAGTCAAGTGTTTATTTAACCTATAGTCCAAATGTGATAATTAAAACGCTTTTCATACTCTGAAAAGCATAATAATTCAACATCTTAATGAAAATCATCTCTTGCTTGGTCTGTAGAGGAAATGAGTTTGAAAGGCGTACAATCGTTGGAAACTAGTTTCTTGAAAAATCAAGATTTGATCCTATAGTCCAAATGTGATAATTAAAACGCTTTTCAGGCAGTGAAAAGCGTAATAATTCTACATTTTAAGGGAAATCATCTATGGCTTTGTCTGTAGAGAAAGTGAATTTCAAACGAGTACTAGCATTAAACGGGAATTTCTCGAAAAATCAAGTTTTGATCCTATAGACGAAATATGATAATTAAAACGCTTTTCAGGCCGTGAAAAGCATAATAATTCAGCATTTTAAGTAAAATCATCTCAGGCCTGGTCTGCGGAGAAAATGAGTATTAAACGAGTAGTAGCATTGAACGCGAATTTCTCTAAGAGTCAGGTGTTCAACCTATAGTCCAAATGTGATAATTAAAAAGTTTTCATTCTCTGAAAAGCTAAATAATTCAACGTCTTAATGAAAATCATCTCTTTCTTGCTGTGTAGAGAAAAGGAGTTTCAAACGAGTATTAGCATTAATCGCGAATTTCTCGAAAACTTAAGTTTTGATCCTATGGTCTAAATGTGATAAATAAACGCTTTTCAGGCCGTGAAAAGCATAATAATTCAACATTTTAAGGAAAAACATCTCTGGCTTGGTCTGTAGAAAAAATGAGTTTCAAGGAGTACTAGCATGAGACGTGAATTTCGCGAAAAATTAAGTTTGCATCCTATAGTCCAAATGTGATAATTAAACTGCTTTCAAGTCCATGAAAAGCATAATAATTCAACATTTTAAGGAAAATCGTCTCTGGCTTGTTCTGTAAAGAAATGATTTTCAAACGAGTACTAGCATTAAACGTTAATTTCTGGAAAAAGCAAGTTTTGATCCTATAGTCGAAATATGATAATTAAAACGCTTTTCAGGCCGTGAAAAGCATAATAATTCAACATTTTAAGAAAATCATCTCAGGCCTGGTCTGCGGAGAAAATGAGTATCAAACGAGTAGTAGCATTCAATGCGAATTTCTCTAAGAGTGAAGTGTTCTTCAACCTATAGTCCAAATGTGAAAAGCATAAAAATTCAACATTTTAATGAAAATCATCTCTGGCTTAGTCTGTAAAGAAAATATGTTTCGCATAGAATGCGAATTTCTCGAAAAATCAAGTTTTTATCCTATGGTCTAAATGTGATAAATAAACGATTTTCAGGCCGTGAAAAGCATAATAATTCAACATTTTAAGAAAATCATCTCAGGCCTGGTCTGCGGAGAAAATGAGTATCAAACGAGTAGTAGCATTCAATGCGAATTTCTCTAAGAGTGAAGTGTTCTTCAACCTATAGTCCAAATGTGAAAAGCATAATAATTCAACATTTTAATGAAAATCATCTCTGGCTTAGTCTGTAAAGAAAATATGTTTCGCATAGAATGCGAATTTCTCGAAAAATCAAGTTTTTATCCTATGGTCTAAATGTGATAAATAAACGATTTTCAGGCCGTGAAAAGCATAATAATTCAACATTTTAAGAAAAATCATCTCAGGCCTGGTCTGCGTAGAAAATGAGTATTAAACGAGTAGTAGCATTGAACGCGAATTTCTCTAAGAATCAGGTGTTCAACCTATAGTCCAAATGTGATAATTAAAAAGTTTTCATTCTCTGAAAAGCATAATAATTCAACATTTTAATGAAAATCATCTCTGGCTTAGTCTGTAAAGAAAATATGTTTCGCATGGAATGCGAATTTCTCGAAAAATCAAGTTTTTATCCTATGGTCTAAATGTGATAAATAAACGATTTTCAGGCCGTGAAAAGCATAATAATTCAACATTTTAAGAAAAATCATCTCAGGCCTGGTCTGCGGAGAAAATGAGTATTAAACGAGTAGTAGCATTGAACGCGAATTTCTCTAAGAGTCAGGTGTTCAACCTATAGTCCAAATGTGATAATTAAAAAGTTTTCATTCTCTGAAAAGCTAAATAATTCAACGTCTTAATGAAAATCATCTCTTTCTTGCTGTGTAGAGAAAAGGAGTTTCAAACGAGTATTAGCATTGATCGCGAATTTCTCGAAAACTTAATTTTTGATCCTATGGTCTAAATGTGATAAATAAACGCTTTTCAGGCAATGACAAGCATAATAATTCAACATTTTAAGGAAAATCATCTCTGGCTTGGTCTGCAGAGAAAATAAGTTAGCATTAAACGTTAATTTCTCGAAAAATCAAGTTTTGATCCTAAAGTCGAAATATGATAATTAAAACGCTTTTCAGGCCGTGAAAAGCATAATAATTCAACATTTTAAGAAAAATCATCTCAGGCCTGGTCTGCGGAGAAAATGAGTATCAAACGAGTAGTAGCATTGAAGGCGAATTTCTCTAAGAGTGAAGTGTTCAACCTATAGTCCAAATGTGATAATTAAAAAGCTTTTCAAGCTCTGAAAAGCATAATAATTCAACATTTTAATGAAAATTATCTCTGGCTTGGTCTGTAAAGAAAATATGTTTCGCATAGAATGCGAATTACTCGAAAACTCAAGTTTTTATAATATGGTCTAAATGTGATAAATAAACGCTTTTCAGGCCGTGAAAAGCATAATAATTCAACATTTTAAGGAAAAACATCTCTGGCTTGGTCTGTAGAAAAAATGAGTTTCAAGGTGTACTAGCATGAGACGTGAATTTCGCGAAAAATTAAGTTTGGATCCTATAGTCCAAATGTGATAATTAAACTGCTTTCAAGTCCATGAAAAGCATAATAATTCAACATTTTAAGGAAAATCGTCTCTGGCTTGTTCTGTAAAGAAATGATTTTCAAACGAGTATTAGCATTGAAAGCGAATTTCTCGAGAAGTCAAGTGTTAAACCTATAGTCCAAATGTGATAATTAAAACGCTTTTCATACTCTGAAGAGCATAAAAATTCAACATTTTAAGGAAAATCATCTCTGGCTTGGTTTGTAGAGAAAATGAGTTTCAAACGAGTATTAGAATTGAACGCGAATTTCTCGAAAATCCACGTTTTGATCCTATAGTCAAAATGTGATCATTAAAACGCTTTTCAGGCTGTGAAAAGCATAATAATTCAACATTTTAAGGGAAATTATCTATGGCTTGGTCTGTAGAGAAAATGAGTTTCAAAGGAGTGTTTGCATTGAACGCGAATTTCTGGAAACTCCATGTTTTGATCCTATAGTCAAAATGTGATCATTAATCGCTTTTCAGTCCGTGAAAAGCATAATAATTCAACATTTTAAGGGAAATCATCTCTTTCTTGGTCTGTAGAGGAAAAGAGTTTCAAACGAGTACTAGCATTTAACAGTAATTTCTCGAAAAATTAAGTTTTGAACCTATAGTCGAAATGTGATAATTAAAACGCTTTTCACGCCGTGAAATGCATAATAATTCAACATTTTAAGGAAAATCATCTCTGGCTTGGTCTGTAGAGAAAATGAGTTTCAAAATAGTACTAGCATGAAACGTTAATATCTCCAAAAATCTAGTTTTGATCCTATTGTCGAAATATGATAATTAAAACGCTTTTCAGGCCGTGAAAAACATAATAATTCAACATTTTAAGGGAAACCATATCTGGCTTGGTCTGTAGAGATAATGAGTTTCAAACGAGTACTATCATTAAACGTGAATTAAACGAAAATCAAGTTTTGATCCTATAGTCGAAATGTGATAATTAAAACGCTTTTCAAGCTGTGAAAAGCATAATAATTCAACATATTAAGGAAAATCATCTCTGGCTTGGTGTGTAGAGAAAATGAGTTTCAAGGAGTACTAGCATGAGACGTGAATTTCGCGAAAAATTAAGTTTGGATCCTCTTGTCGAAATATGATAATTAAACTGCTTTCAAGGCCTTGAAACGCATAATAATTCAACATCTTAAGGAAAATCATCTCTGGCTTGATCTGTAGAAGAAATGAGTTTCAAACGAGTACAATCGTTGGACACTAGTTTCTTGAAAAATCAAGTTTTGATCCTATAGTCGAAATGTGATAATTTAAACGCTTTTCAGGCCGCGAAAAGCATAATAATTAAACATTTTAAGAAAATTCATCTCAGGCCTGGTCTGCAGAGATAATGAGTTTCAAACGCGTAGTAGCATTGAACGCGAATTACTCTAAAAGTCAATTGTTTATTTAACCTATAGTCCAAATGTGATAATTAAAACGCTTTTCATACTCTGAAAAGCATAATAATTCAACATCATAATGAAAATCATCTCTGGCTTGGTCTGTAAAGAAAATATGTTTCGCATAGAATGCGAATTTCTCGAAAATTCAAGTTTTTATCCTATGGTCTAAATGTGATAAATAAACGCTTTTCAGGCCGTGAAAAGTATAATAATTCAACATTTTAAGGAAAAACATCTCTGGCTTGGTCTGTAGAAAAAATGAGTTTCAAGGAGTACTAGCATGAGACGTGAATTTCGCGAAAAATTAAGTTTGGATCCTATAGTCCAAATGTGATAATTAAACTGCTTTCAAGTCCGTGAAAAGCATAATAATTCAACATTTTAAGGAAAGTCGTCTCTGGCTTGTTCTGTAAAGAAATGATTTTCAAACGAGTATTAGCATTGAAAGCGAATTTCTCGAGAAGTCAAGTGTTAAACCTATAATCCAAATGTGATAATTAAAACGCTTTTCATATTCTGAAAAGCATAAAAATTCATCATTTTAAGGAAAATCATCTCTTTCTTGCTGTGTAGAGAAAAGGAGTTTCAAACGAGTATTAGCATTGATCGCGAATTTCTCGAAAACTTAAGTTTTGATCCTATGGTCTAAATGTGATAAATAAACGCTTTTCAGGCCGTGAAAAGCATAATAATTCAACATTTTAAGGAAAATCATCTCTGGCTTGGTCTGCAGAGAAAATGAGTTTCAAACGAGTACTAGCATTAAACGTTAATTTCTGGAAAAATCAAGTTTTGATCCTATAGTCGAAATATGATAATTAAAACGCTTTTCAGGCCGTGAAAAGCATAATAATTCAACATTTTAAGAAAATCATCTCAGGCCTGGTCTGCGGAGAAAATGAGTATCAAACGAGTAGTAGCATTCAATGCGAATTTCTCTAAGAGTGAAGTGTTCTTCAACCTATAGTCCAAATGTGATAATTAAAAGGCTTTTCAAGCTCTGAAAAGCATAATAATTCAACATTTTAATGAAAATCATCTCTGGCTTAGTCTGTAAAGAAAATATGTTTCGCATAGAATGCGAATTTCTCGAAAAATCAAGTTTTTATCCTATGGTCTAAATGTGATAAATAAACGATTTTCAGGCCGTGAAAAGCATAATAATTCAACATTTTAAGAAAAATCATCTCAGGTCTGGTCTGCGTAGAAAATGAGTATTAAACGAGTAGTAGCATTGAACGCGAATTTCTCTAAGAGTCAGGTGTTCAACCTATAGTCCAAATGTGATAATTAAAAAGTTTTCATTCTCTGAAAAGCTATATAATTCAACGTCTTAATGAAAATCATCTCTTTCTTGCTGTGTAGAGAAAAGGAGTTTCAAACGAGTATTAGCATTGAATGATAATTTCTCGAAAATTCAAGTGTTAAACCTATAGTCCAAATGTGATAATTAAAGAGTTTCAAAAGAGTTTCAAACGAGTACTAGCATTTAACAGTAATTTCTCGAAAAATTAAGTTTTGAACCTATAGTCGAAATGTGATAATTAAAACGCTTTTCACGCCGTGAAAAGCATAATAATTCAACATTTTAAGGAAAATCATCTCTGGCTTGGTCTGTAGAGAAAATGAGTTTCAAAATAGTACTAGCATGAAACGTTAATATCTCCAAAAATCTAGTTTTGATCCTATTGTCGAAATATGATAATTAAAACGCTTTTCAGGCCGTGAAAAACATAATAATTCAACATTTTAAGGGAAACCATATCTGGCTTGGTCTTTAGAGAAAATGAGTTTCAAACGAGTACTATCATTAAACGTGAATTAAACGAAAATCAAGTTTTGATCCTATAGTCGAAATGTGATAATTAAAACGCTTTTCAAGCTGTGAAAAGCATAATAATTCAACATATTAAGGAAAATCATCTCTGGCTTGGTGTGTAGAGAAAATGAGTTTCAAGGAGTACCAGCATGAGACGTGAATTTCGCGAAAAATTAAGTTTGGATCCAATTGTCGAAATATGATAATTAAACTTCTTTCAAGGCCGTGAAGAGCATAATAATTCAACATTTTAAGGGAACTCATCTCTGGCTTGGTCTGTAGAGGAGAAGAGTTTCAAACGAGTACAAGCATTGGACAGTTATTTCTCGAAAAATTAAGTTTTGAACCTATAGTCGATATGTGATAATTAAAACGCTTTTCAGGCTGTGAAAAGCATAATAATTCAACATTTTAAGGAAAATCATCTCTGGCTTGGTCTGTAGAGAAAATGAGTTTCAAAATAGTACTAGCATGAAACGTCAATATCTCCAAAAATCAAGTTTTGATACTATTGTCGAAATATGATAATTAAAACGCTTTTCAGGCCGTGAAAAGCATAATAATTCAACATTTTAAGTGAAATCATCTCTGGCTTGGTCTGTAGAGAAAATGAGTTTCAAACGAGTACTATCATTTAACGTGAATTTAACGAAAAATCAAGTTTTGATCCTATAGTCGAAATGTGATAATTAAAACGCTTTTCAAGCTGTGAAAAGCATAATAATTCAACATCTTAATGAAAATCATCTCTGGCTTGGTTTGTAAAGAAAATAAGTTTCAAACGAGTATTAGCATAGGACAGCAATTTCTTGAAAAAACATGTTTCGATCCTATATTCTTTAATGTTATAATTAAAACGCTTTTCAGGCCGTGAAAAGCATAATAATTCAACCTTTTTAAGGAAAATCATATCTAGCTTGGTCTGTAGAGAAAATGAGTTTCAAACGAGTACTAGCATTGGGCAGTAATTTCTTGAAAAATCAAGTTTTGAACCTATAGTCGAAATGTGATAATTAAAACGTTTTTCAGGCCGTGAAAAGCATAATAATTCAACATTTTAAGGAAAATCATCTTTGGCTTGGTCTGTAGAGAAAATGAGTTTCAAAATAGTACTAGCATGAAACGTTAATATCTCCAAAAATCAAGTTTTGATCCTATTGTCGAAATATGGTAATTAAAACGCTTTTCAGGCCGTGAAGAGCATAATAATTCAACATTTTAAGGGAAATCATCACTGGCTTGGTCTGTAGAGAAAATGAGTTTCAAACGAGTACTATCATTAAAGGTGAATTTAACGAAAAATCAAGTTTTGATCCTATAGTCGAAATGTGATAATTAAAACGCTTTTCAAGCTGTGAAAAGCATAATAATTCAACATATTAAGGAAAATCATCTCTGGCTTGGTCTGTAGAGAAAATGAGTTTCAAGGAGTACTAGCATGTGACGTGAATTTCGCGAAAAATTAAGTTTGGATCCAATAGTCGTAATATGATAATTAAACTGCTTTCAAGTCCGTGAAACGCATAATAATTCAACATCTTAAGGAAAATCATCTCTGGCTTGATCTGTAGAAGAAATGAGTTTCAAACGAGTACAATCGTTGGACACAAGTTTCATGAAAAATCAAGTTTTGATCCTATAGTCGAAATGTGATAATTTAAACGCTTTTCAGGCCGTGAAAAGCATAATAATTCAACATTCTAAGGAAATTCATCTCTGGCTTGGTCTGTAGGGAAATTGAGATTCAAACGAGTACTAGCATGAAGCGCTTATATCTCGAGAATTCAAGTTTTGATCCTATAGTCGTAATATGATAATTAAGACACTCTTCAAACCGTGAAAAGCATAATAATTCTACATTTTAAGGGAAATCATCTATGGCTTTGTCTGTAGAGAAAGTGAGTTTCAAACGAGTACTAGCATTAAACGTGAATTTCTCGAAAAATCAAGTTTTGATCCTATAGACGAAATATGATAATTAAAACGCTTTTCAGGCCGTGAAAAGCATAATAATTCAGCATTTTAAGAAAAATCATCTCAGGCCTGGTCTGCGGAGAAAATGAGTATTAAACGAGTAGTAGCATTGAACGCGAATTTCTCTGAGAGTCATGTGTTCAACCTATAGTCCAAATGTGATAATTAAAAAGTTTTCATTCTCTGAAAAGCTAAATAATTCAACGTCTTAATGAAAATCATCTCTTTCTTGCTGTGTAGAGAAAAGGAGTTTCAAACGAGTATTAGCATTGATCGCGAATTTCTCGAAAACTTAAGTTTTGATCCTATGGTCTAAATGTGATAAATAAACGCTTTTCAGGCCGTGAAAAGCATAATAATTCAACATTTTAAGGAAAATCATCTCTGGCTTGGTCTGCAGAGAAAATGATTTTCAAACGAGTACTAGCATTAAACGTTAATTTCTGGAAAAATCAAGTTTTAATCCTATAGTCGAAATATGATAATTAAAACGCTTTTCAGGCCGTGAAAAGCATAATAATTCAACATTTTAAGAAAATCATCTCAGGCCTGGTCTGCGGAGAAAATTAGTATCAAACGAGTAGTAGCATTCAATGCGAATTTCTCTAAGAGTGAAGTGTTCTTCAACCTATAGTCCAAATGTGATAATTAAAAAGCTTTTCAAGCTCTGAAAAGCTAAATAATTCAACATTTTAATGAAAATCATCTCTGGCTTAGTCTGTATAGAAAATATGTTTCGCATAGAATGCGAATTTCTCGAAAAATCAAGTTTTTATCCTATGGTCTAAATGTGATAAATAAACGCTTTTCAGGCCGTGAAAAGCATAATAATTCAATATTTTAAGAAAATTCATCTCAGGCCTGGTCTGCAGAGATAATGAGTTTCAAACGCGTAGTAGCATTGAACGCGAATTTCTCTAAGAGTCAAGTGTTCAACCTATAGTCCAAATGTGATAATTAAAAAGTTTTCATTCTCTGAAAAGCTAAATAATTCAACGTCTTAACGAAAATCATCTCTTTCTTGCTGTGTAGAGAAAAGGAGTTTCAAACGAGTATTAGCATTGATCGCGAATTTCTCGAAAACTTAAGTTTTGATTATATGGTCTAAATGTGATAAATAAACGCTTTTCAGGCAATGACAAGCATAATAATTCAACATTTTAAGGAAAATCATCTCTGGCTTGGTCTGCAGAGAAAATAAGTTAGCATTAAACGTTAATTTCTCGAAAAATCAAGTTTTGATCCTAAAGTTAATTAAAACTGCTTTCAAGGACGTGAAAAGCATAATAATTCAACATCTTAAGGAAAATCATCTCTGGCTTAATCTGTAGAAGAAATGAGTTTCAAACGAGTACAATCGTTGGACACAAGTTTCTTGAAAAATCAAGTTTTGATCCTATACTCGAAATGTGATAATTAAAACGCTTTTCAGGCCGTGAAAAGCATAATAATTCAACATTCTAAGGAAATTCATCTCTGGCTTGGTCTGTAGAGAAAATGAGTTTCAAACGAGTACTAGCATGAAACGCTAATATCTCGAGAAGTCAAGTTTTGATCCTATTATCGAAATATGATAATTAAGACACTCTGCAAACCGTGAAAAGCATAATAATTCAACATTTTAAGAAAATTCATCTCAGGCCTGGTCTGCAGAGATAATGAGTTTCAAACGCGTAGTAGCATTGAACGCGAATTTCTCTAAAAGTCAAGTGTTTAACCTATAGTCCAAATGTGATAATTAAAACGCTTTTCATACTCTGAAAAGCATAATAATTCAACATCTTAATGAAAATCATCTCTGGCTTGGTTTGTAAAGAAAATAAGTTTCAAACGAGTATTAGCATAGGACAGCAATTTCTTGAAAAAACATGTTTCGATCCTATAGTCAAAATGTGATCATTAAAATGCTTTTCAGGTCTTGAAAAGCATAATAATTCAACATTTTAAGGGAAATCATCTATGGCTTGGTCTGTAGAGGAAAAGAGTTTCAAACGAGTACTAGCATTGGACAGTAATTTCTCGAAAAATTAAGTTTTGAACCTATAGTCGAAATGTGATAATTAAAACGCTTTTCAGGCCGTGAAAGGCATAATAATTCAACATTTTAAGGAAAATCATCTCTGGCTTGGTCTGTAGAGAAAATGAGTTTCAAAATAGTACTAGCATGAAACGTCAATATCTCCAAAAATCAAGTTTTGATACTATTGTCGAAATATGATAATTAAAACGCTTTTCAGGCCGTGAAAAGCATAATAATTCAACATTTTAAGCGAAATCATCTCTGGCTTGGTCTGTAGAGAAAATGAGTTTCAAACGAGTACTATCATTTAACGTGAATTTAACGAAAAATCAAGTTTTGATCCTATAGTCGAAATGTGATAATTAAAACGCTTTTCAAGCTGTGAAAAGCATAATAATTCAACATAAAGAGGAAAATCATCTCTGTCTTGGTCTGTAGAGAAAATGAGTTTCAAGCAGTACTAGCATGAGAAGTGAATTTCGCGAAAAATTAAGTTTGGATCCAATAGTCGAAATATGATAATTAAACTGCTTTCAAGTCCGTGAAACGCATAATAATTCAACATCTTAAGGAAAATCATCTCTGGCTTAATCTGTAGAAGAAATGAGTTTCAAACGAGTACAATCGTTGGACACTAGTTTCTTGAAAAATCAAGTTTTGATCCTATACTCGAAATGTGATAATTAAAACGCTTTTCAGGCCGTGAAAAGCATAATAATTCAACATTCTAAGGAAATTCATCTCTGGCTTGGTCTGTAGAGAAAATGAGTTTCAAACAAGTACTAGCATGAAACGCTAATATCTCGAGAAGTCAAGTTTTGATCCTATTATCGAAATATGATAATTAAGACACTCTGCAAACCGTGAAAAGCATAATAATTCAACATTTTAAGAAAATTCATCTCAGGCCTGGTCTGCAGAGATAATGAGTTTCAAACGCGTAGTAGCATTGAACGCGAATTTCTCTAAAAGTCAAGTGTTTAACCTATAGTCCAAATGTGATAATTAAAACGCTTTTCATACTCTGAAAAGCATAATAATTCAACATCTTAATGAAAATCATCTCTGGCTTGGTTTGTAAAGAAAATAAGTTTCAAACGAGTATTAGTATAGGACAGCAATTTCTTGAAAAAACATGTTTCGATCCTATTTTCTAAATGTTATAATTAAAGCGCTTTTCAGGCCGTGAAAAGCATAATAATTCAACCTTTTTAAGGAAAATCATCTCTAGCTTGGTCTGTAGAGAAAATGAGTTTCAAACGAGTACTAGCATTGGGCAGTAATTTCTTGAAAAATCAAGTTTTGAACCTATAGTCGAAATGTGATAATTAAAACGTTTTTCAGGCCGTGAAAAGCATAATAATTCAACATTTTAAGGAACATCATCTCTGGCTTGGTCTGTAAAGAAAATGATTTTCAAACGAGTAGTAGTATTTAACGCGAATTTCTCTGAAAGTCATGGGTTCAACCTATAGTCCAAATGTGATAATTAAAACGCATTTCATACTCTGAAAAGCATAATATTTCAACATCTTAATGAGAATCACCTATGGCTTGGTCTGTAAAGAAAATAAGTTTCGAACGAGTATTAGCACTGAACGCGAATTTATCGAAAACTCAAGTTTTGAACATATTGTCTAAATGTGATAATTAGAACGCTTTTCAGGCCGTGAGAAGCATAATAATTCATCATTTTAAGGAAAATCATCTATGGCTTGGTCTGTAGAAAAAATGAGTTTCAAGGAGTACTAGTATGAGACGTGAATTTCGCGAAAATTAAGTTTCGATCCGTTAGTCCAAATGTGATAATTAAACTGCTTTCAAGGCCGTGAAAAGCATAATAATTCAACATTTTATGGAAAATCATCTCTGGCTTGTTCTGTAAAGAAAATGATTTTCAAACGAGTATTAGCATTGAATGATAATTTCTCGAAAATTCAAGTGTTAAACCTATAGTCCAAATGTGATAATTAAAACGCTTTTCATACTCTGAAAAGCATAACAATTCAACATTTTAAGGAAAATCATCTCTGGCTTGGTTTGTAGAGAAAATGAGTTTCAAACGAGTATTAGCATTGAACGCGAATTTCTCGAAAATCCAAGTTTTGATCCTATAGTCAAAATGTGATCATTAAAATGCTTTTCAGGTCTTGAAAAGCATAATAATTCAACATTTTAAGGGAAATCATCTATGGCTTGGTCTGTAGAGAAAATGAGTATTAAACGAGTAGTAGCATTGAACGCGAATTTCTCTGAGAGTCATGTGTTCAACCTATAGTCCAAATGTGATAATTAAAAAGTTTTCATTCTCTGAAAAGCTAAATAATTCAACGTCTTAATGAAAATCATCTCTTTCTTGCTGTGTAGAGAAAAGGAGTTTCAAACGAGTATTAGCATTGATCGCGAATTTCTCGAAAACTTAAGTTTTGATCCTATGGTCTAAATGTGATAAATAAACGCTTTTCAGGCCGTGAAAAGCATAATAATTCAACATTTTAAGGAAAATCATCTCTGGCTTGGTCTGCAGAGAAAATGAGTTTCAAACGAGTACTAGCATTAAACGTTAATTTCTGGAAAAATCAAGTTTTAATCCTATAGTCGAAATATGATAATTAAAACGCTTTTCAGGCCGTGAAAAGCATAATAATTCAACATTTTAAGAAAATCATCTCAGGCCTGGTCTGCGGAGAAAATGAGTATCAAACGAGTAGTAGCATTCAATGCGAATTTCTCTAAGAGTGAAGTGTTCTTCAACCTATAGTCCAAATGTGATAATTAAAAAGCTTTTCAAGCTCTGAAAAGCTAAATAATTCAACATTTTAATGAAAATCATCTCTGGCTTAGTCTGTATAGAAAATATGTTTCGCATAGAATGCGAATTTCTCGAAAAACCAAGTTTTTATCCTATGGTCTAAATGTGATAAATAAACGCTTTTCAGGCCGTGAAAAGCATAATAATTCAATATTTTAAGAAAATTCATCTCAGGCCTGGTCTGCAGAGATAATGAGTTTCAAACGCGTAGTAGCATTGAACGCGAATTTCTCTAAGAGTCAAGTGTTCAACCTATAGTCCAAATGTGATAATTAAAAAGTTTTCATTCTCTGAAAAGCTAAATAATTCAACGTCTTAACGAAAATCATCTCTTTCTTGCTGTGTAGAGAAAAGGAGTTTCAAACGAGTATTAGCATTGATCGCGAATTTCTCGAAAACTTAAGTTTTGATTATATGGTCTAAATGTGATAAATAAACGCTTTTCAGGCAATGACAAGCATAATAATTCAACATTTTAAGGAAAATCATCTCTGGCTTGGTCTGCAGAGAAAATAAGTTAGCATTAAACGTTAATTTCTCGAAAAATCAAGTTTTGATCCTAAAGTTAATTAAAACTGCTTTCAAGGACGTGAAAAGCATAATAATTCAACATCTTAAGGAAAATCATCTCTGGCTTAATCTGTAGAAGAAATGAGTTTCAAACGAGTACAATCGTTGGACACAAGTTTCTTGAAAAATCAAGTTTTGATCCTATACTCGAAATGTGATAATTAAAACGCTTTTCAGGCCGTGAAAAGCATAATAATTCAACATTCTAAGGAAATTCATCTCTGGCTTGGTCTGTAGAGAAAATGAGTTTCAAACGAGTACTAGCATGAAACGCTAATATCTCGAGAAGTCAAGTTTTGATCCTATTATCGAAATATGATAATTAAGACACTCTGCAAACCGTGAAAAGCATAATAATTCAACATTTTAAGAAAATTCATCTCAGGCCTGGTCTGCAGAGATAATGAGTTTCAAACGCGTAGTAGCATTGAACGCGAATTTCTCTAAAAGTCAAGTGTTTAACCTATAGTACAAATGTGATAATTAAATCGCTTTTCATACTCTGAAAAGCATAATAATTCAACATCTTAATGAAAATCATCTCTTGCTTGGTCTGTAGAGGAAATGAGTTTGAAAGGCGTACAATCGTTGGAAACTAGTTTCTTGAAAAATCAAGATTTGATCCTAAAGTCCAAATGTGATAATTAAAACGCTTTTCAGGCCGTGAAAAGCATAATAATTCAACCTTTTTAAGGAAAATCATCTCTAGCTTGGTCTGTAGAGAAAATGAGTTTCAAACGAGTACTAGCATTGGGCAGTAATTTCTTGAAAAATTAAGTTTTGAACCTATAGTCGAAATGTGATCATTAAAACGTTTTTCAGGCCGTGAAAAGCATAATAATTCAACATTTTAAGGGAAATCATCTCCTACTTGGTGTGTAGAGGAAAAGGGTTTCAAACGAGTACTAGCATTGGACAGTAATTTCTCGAAAAATTAAGTTTTGAACCTATAGTCGAAATGTGATAATTAAAACGATTTTCAGGCCGTGAAAAGCATAATAATTCAACATTTTAAGGAAAATCATCTTTGGCTTGGTCTGTAGAGAAAATGAGTTTCAAGGAGTACCAGCATGAGACGTGAATTTCGCGAAAAATTAAGTTTGGATCCAATTGTCGAAATATGATAATTAAACTGCTTTCAAGGCCGTGAAACGCATAATAATTCAACATCTTAAGGAAAATCATCTCTGGCTTGATCTGTAGAAGAAATTAGTTTCAAACGAGTACAATCGTTGGACACTAGTTTCTTGAAAAATCAAGTTTTGATCCTATAGTCGAAATGTGATAATTAATACCTTTCCAGGCCGTGAAGAGCATAATAATTCAACATTTTAGGGGAACTCATCTCTGGCTTGGTCTGTAGAGGAGAAGAGTTTCAAACGAGTACAAGCATTGGACAGTTATTTCTCGAAAAATTAAGTTTTGAACCTATAGTCGAAATGTGATAATTAAAACGCTTTTCAGGCTGTGAAAAGCATAATAATTCAACATTTTAAGGAAAATCATCTCTGGCTTGGTCTGTAGAGAAAATGAGTTTCAAAATAGTACTAGCATGAAACGTCAATATCTCCAAAAATCAAGTTTTGATACTATTGTCGAAATATGATAATTAAAACGCTTTTCAGGCCGTGAAAAGCATAATAATTCAACATTTTAAGTGAAATCATCTCTGGCTTGGTCTGTAGAGAAAATGAGTTTCAAACGAGTGCTATCATTTAACGTGAATTTAACGAAAAATCAAGTTTTGATCCTATAGTCGAAATGTGATAATTAAAACGCTTTTCAAGCTGTGAAAAGCATAATAATTCAACATCTTAATGAAAATCATCTCTAGCTTGGTTTGTAAAGAAAATAAGTTTCAAACGAGTATTAGCATAGGACAGCAATTTCTTGAAAAAACATGATTCGATCCTATATTCTAAATGTTATAATTAAAACGCTTTTCAGGCCGTGAAAAGCATAATAATTCAACCTTTTTAAGGAAGATCATCTCTAGCTTGGTCTGTAGAGAAAATGAGTTTCAAACGAGTACTAGCATTGGGCAGTAATTTCTTGAAAAATCAAGTTTTGAACCTATAGTCGAAATGTGATAATTAAAACGTTTTTCAGGCCGTGAAAAGCATAATAATTCAACATTTTAAGGAAAATCATCTTTGGCTTGGTCTGTAGAGAAAATGAGTTTCAAAATAGTACTAGCATGAAACGTTAATATCTCCAAAAATCAAGTTTTGATCCTATTGTCGAAATATGGTAATTAAAACGCTTTTCAGGCCGTGAAGAGCATAATAATTCAACATTTTAAGGGAAATCATCTCTGGCTTGATCTGTAGAGAAAATGAGTTTCAAACGAGTACTATCATTAAAGGTGAATTTAACGAAAAATCAAGTTTTGATCCTATAGTCGAAATGTGATAATTAAAACGCTTTTCAAGCTGTGAAAAGCATAATAATTCAACATAATAAGGAAAATCATCTCTGGCTTGGTCTGTAGAGAAAATGAGTTTCAAACGAGTACTAGCATTAAACGTTAATTTCTGGAAAAATCAAGTTTTAATCCTATAGTCGAAATATGATAATTAAAACGCTTTTCAGGCCGTGAAAAGCATAATAATTCAACATTTTAAGAAAATCATCTCAGGCCTGGTCTGCGGAGAAAATTAGTATCAAACGAGTAGTAGCATTCAATGCGAATTTCTCTAAGAGTGAAGTGTTCTTCAACCTATAGTCCAAATGTGATAATTAAAAAGCTTTTCAAGCTCTGAAAAGCTAAATAATTCAACATTTTAATGAAAATCATCTCTGGCTTAGTCTGTATAGAAAATATGTTTCGCATAGAATGCGAATTTCTCGAAAAATCAAGTTTTTATCCTATGGTCTAAATGTGATAAATAAACGCTTTTCAGGCCGTGAAAAGCATAATAATTCAATATTTTAAGAAAATTCATCTCAGGCCTGGTCTGCAGAGATAATGAGTTTCAAACGCGTAGTAGCATTGAACGCGAATTTCTCTAAGAGTCAAGTGTTCAACCTATAGTCCAAATGTGATAATTAAAAAGTTTTCATTCTCTGAAAAGCTAAATAATTCAACGTCTTAACGAAAATCATCTCTTTCTTGCTGTGTAGAGAAAAGGAGTTTCAAACGAGTATTAGCACTGAACGCGAATTTATCGAAAACTCAAGTTTTGAACATATTGTCTAAATGTGATAATTAGAACGCTTTTCAGGCCGTGAGAAGCATAATAATTCATCATTTTAAGGAAAATCATCTATGGCTTGGTCTGTAGAAAAAATGAGTTTCAAGGAGTACTAGTATGAGACGTGAATTTCGCGAAAATTAAGTTTCGATCCGTTAGTCCAAATGTGATAATTAAACTGCTTTCAAGGCCGTGAAAAGCATAATAATTCAACATTTTATGGAAAATCATCTCTGGCTTGTTCTGTAAAGAAAATGATTTTCAAACGAGTATTAGCATTGAATGATAATTTCTCGAAAATTCAAGTGTTAAACCTATAGTCCAAATGTGATAATTAAAACGCTTTTCATACTCTGAAAAGCATAACAATTCAACATTTTAAGGAAAATCATCTCTGGCTTGGTTTGTAGAGAAAATGAGTTTCAAACGAGTATTAGCATTGAACGCGAATTTCTCGAAAATCCAAGTTTTGATCCTATAGTCAAAATGTGATCATTAAAATGCTTTTCAGGTCTTGAAAAGCATAATAATTCAACATTTTAAGGGAAATCATCTATGGCTTGGTCTGTAGAGAAAATGAGTATTAAACGAGTAGTAGCATTGAACGCGAATTTCTCTGAGAGTCATGTGTTCAACCTATAGTCCAAATGTGATAATTAAAAAGTTTTCATTCTCTGAAAAGCTAAATAATTCAACGTCTTAATGAAAATCATCTCTTTCTTGCTGTGTAGAGAAAAGGAGTTTCAAACGAGTATTAGCATTGATCGCGAATTTCTCGAAAACTTAAGTTTTGATCCTATGGTCTAAATGTGATAAATAAACGCTTTTCAGGCCGTGAAAAGCATAATAATTCAACATTTTAAGGAAAATCATCTCTGGCTTGGTCTGCAGAGAAAATGAGTTTCAAACGAGTACTAGCATTAAACGTTAATTTCTGGAAAAATCAAGTTTTAATCCTATAGTCGAAATATGATAATTAAAACGCTTTTCAGGCCGTGAAAAGCATAATAATTCAACATTTTAAGAAAATCATCTCAGGCCTGGTCTGCGGAGAAAATTAGTATCAAACGAGTAGTAGCATTCAATGCGAATTTCTCTAAGAGTGAAGTGTTCTTCAACCTATAGTCCAAATGTGATAATTAAAAAGCTTTTCAAGCTCTGAAAAGCTAAATAATTCAACATTTTAATGAAAATCATCTCTGGCTTAGTCTGTATAGAAAATATGTTTCGCATAGAATGCGAATTTCTCGAAAAATCAAGTTTTTATCCTATGGTCTAAATGTGATAAATAAACGCTTTTCAGGCCGTGAAAAGCATAATAATTCAATATTTTAAGAAAATTCATCTCAGGCCTGGTCTGCAGAGATAATGAGTTTCAAACGCGTAGTAGCATTGAACGCGAATTTCTCTAAAAGTCAAGTGTTTAACCTATAGTCCAAATGTGATAATTAAAACGCTTTTCATACTCTGAAAAGCATAATAATTCAACATCTTAATGAAAATCATCTCTGGCTTGGTTTGTAAAGAAAATAAGTTTCAAACGAGTATTAGCATAGGACAGCAATTTCTTGAAAAAACATGTTTCGATCCTATAGTCAAAATGTGATCATTAAAATGCTTTTCAGGTCTTGAAAAGCATAATAATTCAACATTTTAAGGGAAATCATCTATGGCTTGGTCTGTAGAGGAAAAGAGTTTCAAACGAGTACTAGCATTGGACAGTAATTTCTCGAAAAATTAAGTTTTGAACCTATAGTCGAAATGTGATAATTAAAACGCTTTTCAGGCCGTGAAAGGCATAATAATTCAACATTTTAAGGAAAATCATCTCTGGCTTGGTCTGTAGAGAAAATGAGTTTCAAAATAGTACTAGCATGAAACGTCAATATCTCCAAAAATCAAGTTTTGATACTATTGTCGAAATATGATAATTAAAACGCTTTTCAGGCCGTGAAAAGCATAATAATTCAACATTTTAAGCGAAATCATCTCTGGCTTGGTCTGTAGAGAAAATGAGTTTCAAACGAGTACTATCATTTAACGTGAATTTAACGAAAAATCAAGTTTTGATCCTATAGTCGAAATGTGATAATTAAAACGCTTTTCAAGCTGTGAAAAGCATAATAATTCAACATAAAGAGGAAAATCATCTCTGTCTTGGTCTGTAGAGAAAATGAGTTTCAAGCAGTACTAGCATGAGAAGTGAATTTCGCGAAAAATTAAGTTTGGATCCAATAGTCGAAATATGATAATTAAACTGCTTTCAAGTCCGTGAAACGCATAATAATTCAACATCTTAAGGAAAATCATCTCTGGCTTAATCTGTAGAAGAAATGAGTTTCAAACGAGTACAATCGTTGGACACTAGTTTCTTGAAAAATCAAGTTTTGATCCTATACTCGAAATGTGATAATTAAAACGCTTTTCAGGCCGTGAAAAGCATAATAATTCAACATTCTAAGGAAATTCATCTCTGGCTTGGTCTGTAGAGAAAATGAGTTTCAAACAAGTACTAGCATGAAACGCTAATATCTCGAGAAGTCAAGTTTTGATCCTATTATCGAAATATGATAATTAAGACACTCTGCAAACCGTGAAAAGCATAATAATTCAACATTTTAAGAAAATTCATCTCAGGCCTGGTCTGCAGAGATAATGAGTTTCAAACGCGTAGTAGCATTGAACGCGAATTTCTCTAAAAGTCAAGTGTTTAACCTATAGTCCAAATGTGATAATTAAAACGCTTTTCATACTCTGAAAAGCATAATAATTCAACATCTTAATGAAAATCATCTCTGGCTTGGTTTGTAAAGAAAATAAGTTTCAAACGAGTATTAGTATAGGACAGCAATTTCTTGAAAAAACATGTTTCGAACCTATTTTCTAAATGTTATAATTAAAGCGCTTTTCAGGCCGTGAAAAGCATAATAATTCAACCTTTTTAAGGAAAATCATCTCTAGCTTGGTCTGTAGAGAAAATGAGTTTCAAACGAGTACTAGCATTGGGCAGTAATTTCTTGAAAAATCAAGTTTTGAACCTATAGTCGAAATGTGATAATTAAAACGTTTTTCAGGCCGTGAAAAGCATAATAATTCAACATTTTAAGGAACATCATCTCTGGCTTGGTCTGTAAAGAAAATGATTTTCAAACGAGTAGTAGTATTTAACGCGAATTTCTCTGAAAGTCATGGGTTCAACCTATAGTCCAAATGTGATAATTAAAACGCATTTCATACTCTGAAAAGCATAATATTTCAACATCTTAATGAGAATCACCTATGGCTTGGTCTGTAAAGAAAATAAGTTTCGAACGAGTATTAGCACTGAACGCGAATTTATCGAAAACTCAAGTTTTGAACATATTGTCTAAATGTGATAATTAGAACGCTTTTCAGGCCGTGAGAAGCATAATAATTCATCATTTTAAGGAAAATCATCTATGGCTTGGTCTGTAGAAAAAATGAGTTTCAAGGAGTACTAGTATGAGACGTGAATTTCGCGAAAATTAAGTTTCGATCCGTTAGTCCAAATGTGATAATTAAACTGCTTTCAAGGCCGTGAAAAGCATAATAATTCAACATTTTATGGAAAATCATCTCTGGCTTGTTCTGTAAAGAAAATGATTTTCAAACGAGTATTAGCATTGAATGATAATTTCTCGAAAATTCAAGTGTTAAACCTATAGTCCAAATGTGATAATTAAAACGCTTTTCATACTCTGAAAAGCATAACAATTCAACATTTTAAGGAAAATCATCTCTGGCTTGGTTTGTAGAGAAAATGAGTTTCAAACGAGTATTAGCATTGAACGCGAATTTCTCGAAAATCCAAGTTTTGATCCTATAGTCAAAATGTGATCATTAAAATGCTTTTCAGGTCTTGAAAAGCATAATAATTCAACATTTTAAGGGAAATCATCTATGGCTTGGTCTGTAGAGAAAATGAGTTTCAAAGGAGTATTAGCATTGAACTCGAATTTCTCGAAACTCCAAGTTTTGATCCTATAGTCAAAATGTGATCATTAATCGCTTTTCAGGCCGTGAAAGGCATAATAATTGAACATTTTAAGGGAAATCATCTCTGGCTTGTTCTGTAGAGGAAAAGAGTTTCAAACGAGTACTAGCATTGGACAGTAATTTCTCGAAAAATTAAGTTTTGAACCTATAGTCGAAATGTGATAATTAAAACGCTTTTCAGGCCGTGAAAAGCATAATAATTCAACATTTTAAGGAAAATCATCTCTGGCTTGGTATGTAGAGAAAATGAGTTTCAAAATAGTACTAGCATGAAACGTCAATATCTCCAAAAATCAAGTTTTGATACTATTGTCGAAATATGATAATTAAAACGCTTTTCAGGCCGTTAAAAGCATAATAATTCAACATTTTAAGTGAAATCATCTCTGGCTTGGTCTGTAGAGAAAATGAGTTTCAAACGAGTACTATCATTTAACGTGAATTTAACGAAAAATCAAGTTTTGATCCTATAGTCGAAATGTGATAATTAAACTGCTTTCAAGGACGTGAAAAGCATAATAATTCAACATATTAAGGAAAATCATCTCTGGCTTAATCTGTAGAAGAAATGAGTTTCAAACGAGTACAATCGTTGGACACTAGTTTCTTGAAAAATCAAGTTTTGATCCTATTATCGAAATATGATAATTAAGACACTCTGCAAACCGTGAAAAGCATAATAATTCAACATTTTAAGAAAATTCATCTCAGGCCTGGTCTGCAGAGATAATGAGTTTCAAACGCGTAGTAGCATTGAACGCGAATTTCTCTAAAAGTCGTGTTTAACCTATAGTACAAATGTGATAATTAAATCGCTTTTCATACTCTGAAAAGCATAATAATTCAACATCTTAATGAAAATCATCTCTTGCTTGGTCTGTAGAGGAAATGAGTTTAAAAGGCGTACAATCGTTGGAAACTAGTTTCTTGATAAATCAAGATTTGATCCTAAAGTCCAAATGTGATAATTAAAACGCTTTTCAGGCCGTGAAAAGCATAATAATTCAACCTTTTTAAGGAAAATCATCTCTAGCTTGGTCTGTAGAGAAAATGAGTTTCAAACGAGTACTAGCATTGGGCAGTAATTTCTTGAAAAATTAAGTTTTGAACCTATAGTCGAAATGTGATAATTAAAACGTTTTTCAGGCCGTGAAAAGCATAATAATTCAACATTTGAAGGAACATCATCTCTGGCTTGGTCTGTAAAGAAAATGATTTTCAAACGAGTAGTAGTATTTAACGCGAATTTCTCTGAAAGTCAAGGGTTCAACCTATAGTCCAAATGCGATAATTAAAACGCATTTCATTCTCTGAAAAGCATAATATTTCAACATCTTAATGAGAATCATCTATGGCTTGGTCTGTAAAGAAAATAAGTTTCGAGCGAGTATTTATCGAAAACTCAAGTTTTGAACATATTGTCTAAATGTGATAATTAGAACGCTTTTCAGGCCGTGAGAAGCATAATAATTCATCATTTTAAGGAAAATCATCTATGGCTTGGTCTGTAGAAAAAATGAGTTTCAAGGAGTACTAGTATGAGACGTGAATTTCGCGAAAATTTAAGTTTCTATCCTATAGTCCAAATGTGATAATTAAACTGCTTTCAAGGCCGTGAAAAGCATAATAATTCAACATTTTATGGAAAATCATCTCTGGCTTGTTCTGTAAAGAAAATGATTTTCAAACGAGTATTAGCATTGAATGATAATTTCTCGAAAATTCAAGTGTTAAACCTATAGTCCAAATGTGATAATTAAAACGCTTTTCATACTCTGAAAAGCATAATATTTCAACATCTTAATGAGAATCATCTATGGCTTGGTCTGTAAAGAAAATAAGTTTCGAGCGAGTATTTATCGAAAACTCAAGTTTTGAACATATTGTCTAAATGTGATAATTAGAACACTTTTCAGGCCGTGAGAAGCATAATAATTCATCATTTTAAGGAAAATCATCTATGGCTTGGTCTGTAGAAAAAATGAGTTTCAAGCAGTACTAGCATGAGAAGTGAATTTCGCGAAAAATTAAGTTTGGATCCAATAGTCGAAATATGATAATTAAACTGCTTTCAAGTCCGTGAAACGCATAATAATTCAACATCTTAAGGAAAATCATCTCTGGCTTAATCTGTAGAAGAAATGAGTTTCAAACGAGTACAATCGTTGGACACTAGTTTCTTGAAAAATCAAGTTTTGATCCTATACTCGAAATGTGATAATTAAAACGCTTTTCAGGCCGTGAAAAGCATAATAATTCAACATTCTAAGGAAATTCATCTCTGGCTTGGTCTGTAGAGAAAATGAGTTTCAAACAAGTACTAGCATGAAACGCTAATATCTCGAGAAGTCAAGTTTTGATCCTATTATCGAAATATGATAATTAAGACACTCTGCAAACCGTGAAAAGCATAATAATTCAACATTTTAAGAAAATTCATCTCAGGCCTGGTCTGCAGAGATAATGAGTTTCAAACGCGTAGTAGCATTGAACGCGAATTTCTCTAAAAGTCAAGTGTTTAACCTATAGTCCAAATGTGATAATTAAAACGCTTTTCATACTCTGAAAAGCATAATAATTCAACATCTTAATGAAAATCATCTCTGGCTTTTTTTGTAAAGAAAATAAGTTTCAAACGAGTATTAGTATAGGACAGCAATTTCTTGAAAAAACATGTTTCGATCCGATTTTCTAAATGTTATAATTAAAACGCTTTTCAGGCCGTGAAAAGCATAATAATTCAACCTTTTTAAGGAAAATCATCTCTATCTTGGTCTGTAGAGAAAATGAGTTTCAAACGAGTACTAGCATTGGGCAGTAATTTCTTGAAAAATCAAGTTTTGAACCTATAGTCGAAATGTGATAATTAAAACGTTTTTCAGGCCGTGAAAAGCATAATAATTCAACATTTTAAGGAACATCATCTCTGGCTTGGTCTGTAAAGAAAATGATTTTCAAACGAGTAGTAGTATTTAACGCGAATTTCTCTGAAAGTCATGGGTTCAACCTATAGTCCAAATGTGATAATTAAAACGCATTTCATACTCTGAAAAGCATAATATTTCAACATCTTAATGAGAATCACCTATGGCTTGGTCTGTAAAGAAAATAAGTTTCGAACGAGTATTAGCACTGAACGCGAATTTATCGAAAACTCAAGTTTTGAACATATTGTCTAAATGTGATAATTAGAACGCTTTTCAGGCCGTGAGAAGCATAATAATTCATCATTTTAAGGAAAATCATCTATGGCTTGGTCTGTAGAAAAAATGAGTTTCAAGGAGTACTAGTATGAGACGTGAATTTCGCGAAAATTAAGTTTCGATCCGTTAGTCCAAATGTGATAATTAAACTGCTTTCAAGGCCGTGAAAAGCATAATAATTCAACATTTTATGGAAAATCATCTCTGGCTTGTTCTGTAAAGAAAATGATTTTCAAACGAGTATTAGCATTGAATGATAATTTCTCGAAAATTCAAGTGTTAAACCTATAGTCCAAATGTGATAATTAAAACGCTTTTCATACTCTGAAAAGCATAACAATTCAACATTTTAAGGAAAATCATCTCTGGCTTGGTTTGTAGAGAAAATGAGTTTCAAACGAGTATTAGCATTGAACGCGAATTTCTCGAAAATCCAAGTTTTGATCCTATAGTCAAAATGTGATCATTAAAATGCTTTTCAGGTCTTGAAAAGCATAATAATTCAACATTTTAAGGGAAATCTTCTATGGCTTGGTCTGTAGAGAAAATGAGTTTCAAAGGAGTATTAGCATTGAACTCGAATTTCTCGAAACTCCAAGTTTTGATCCTATAGTCAAAATGTGATCATTAATCGCTTTTCAGGCCGTGAAAGGCATAATAATTCAACATTTTAAGGGAAATCATCTCTGGCTTGGTCTGTAGAGGAAAAGAGTTTCAAACGAGTACTAGCATTGGACAGTAATTTCTCGAAAAATTAAGTCGAAATGTGATAATTAAAACGTTTTTCAGGCCGTGAAAAGCATAATAATTCAACATTTGAAGGAACATCATCTCTGGCTTGGTCTGTAAAGAAAATGATTTTCAAACGAGTAGTAGTATTTAACGCGAATTTCTCTGAATGTCAAGGGTTCAACCTATAGTCCAAATGCGATAATTAAAACGCATTTCATTCTCTGAAAAGCATAATATTTCAACATCTTAATGAGAATCATCTATGGCTTGGTCTGTAAAGAAAATAAGTTTCGAGCGAGTATTAGCATTGAACGCGAATTTCTCGAAACTCCAAGTTTTGATCCTATAGTCAAAATGTGATCATTAATCGCTTTTCAGGCCGTGAAAGGCATAATAATTCAACATTTTAAGGGAAATCATCTCCTACTTGGTGTGTAGAGGAAAAGGGTTTCAAACGAGTACTAGCATTGGACAGTAATTTCTCGAAAAATTAAGTTTTGAACCTATAGTCGAAATGTGATAATTAAAACGATTTTCAGGCCGTGAAAAGCATAATAATTCAACATTTTAAGGAAAATCATCTCTGGCTTGGTCTGTAGAGAAAATGAGTTTCAAGGAGTACTAGCATGTGACGTGAATTTCGCGAAAAATTAAGTTTGGATCCAATAGTCGTAATATGATAATTAAACTGCTTTCAAGTCCGTGAAACGCATAATAATTCAACATCTTAAGGAAAATCATCTCTGGCTTGATCTGTAGAAGAAATGAGTTTCAAACGAGTACAATCGTTGGATACTAGTTTCATGAAAAATCAAGTTTTGATCCTATAGTCGAAATGTGATAATTTAAACGCTTTTCAGGCCGTGAAAAGCATAATAATTCAACATTCTAAGGAAATTCATCTCTGGCTTGGTCTGTAGGGAAAATGAGATTCAAACGAGTACTAGTATGAAGCGCTTATATCTAGAGAATTCAAGTTTTGATCCTATAGTCGTAATATGATAATTAAGACACTCTTCAAACCGTGAAAAGCATAATAATTCAACATTTTAAGAAAATTCATCTCAGGCCTGGTCTGCAGAGATAATGAGTTTAAACGCGTAGTAGCATTGAACGCGAATTTCTCTAAAAGTCAAGTGTTTATTTAACCTATAGTCCAAATGTGATAATTAAAACGCTTTTCATACTCTGAAAAGCATAATAATTCAACATCTTAATGAAAATCATCTCTTGCTTGGTCTGTAGAGGAAATGAGTTTGAAAGGCGTACAATCGTTGGAAACTAGTTTCTTGAAAAATCAAGATTTGATCCTATAGTCCAAATGTGATAATTAAAACGCTTTTCAGGCAGTGAAAAGCGTAATAATTCTACATTTTAAGGGAAATCATCTATGGCTTTGTCTGTAGAGAAAGTGAATTTCAAACGAGTACTAGCATTAAACGTGAATTTCTCGAAAAATCAAGTTTTGATCCTATAGACGAAATATGATAATTAAAACGCTTTTCAGGCCGTGAAAAGCATAATAATTCAGCATTTTAAGTAAAATCATCTCAGGCCTGGTCTGCGGAGAAAATGAGTATTAAACGAGTAGTAGCATTGAACGCGAATTTCTCTAAGAGTCAGGTGTTCAACCTATAGTCCAAATGTGATAATTAAAAAGTTTTCATTCTCTGAAAAGCTAAATAATTCAACGTCTTAATGAAAATCATCTCTTTCTTGCTGTGTAGAGAAAAGGAGTTTCAAACGAGTATTAGCATTAATCGCGAATTTCTCGAAAACTTAAGTTTTGATCCTATGGTCTAAATGTGATAAATAAACGCTTTTCAGGCCGTGACAAGCATAATAATTCAACATTTTAAGGAAAAACATCTCTGGCTTGGTCTGTAGAAAAAATGAGTTTCAAGGAGTACTAGCATGAGACGTGAATTTCGCGAAAAATTAAGTTTGGATCCTATAGTCCAAATGTGATAATTAAACTGCTTTCAAGTCCATGAAAAGCATAATAATTCAACATTTTAAGGAAAATCGTCTCTGGCTTGTTCTGTAAAGAAATGATTTTCAAACGAGTATTAGCATTGAAAGCGAATTTCTCGAGAAGTCAAGTGTTAAACCTATAGTCCAAATGTGATAATTAAAACGCTTTTCATACTCTGAAAAGCATAAAAATTCAACATTTTAAGGAAAATCATCTCTGGCTTGGTTTGTAGAGAAAATGAGTTTCAAACGAGTATTAGAATTGAACGCGAATTTCTCGAAAATCCACGTTTTGATCCTATAGTCAAAATGTGATCATTAAAACGCTTTTCAGGCTGTGAAAAGCATAATAATTCAACATTTTAAGGGAAATTATCTATGGCTTGGTCTGTAGAGAAAATGAGTTTCAAAGGAGTGTTTGCATTGAACGCGAATTTCTGGAAACTCCATGTTTTGATCCTATAGTCAAAATGTGATCATTAATCGCTTTTCAGTCCGTGAAAAACATAATAATTCAACATTTTAAGGGAAATCATCTCTTTCTTGGTCTGTAGAGGAAAAGAGTTTCAAACGAGTACTAGCATTTAACAGTAATTTCTCGAAAAATTAAGTTTTGAACCTATAGTCGAAATGTGATAATTAAAACGCTTTTCACGCCGTGAAATGCATAATAATTCAACATTTTAAGGAAAATCATCTCTGGCTTGGTCTGTAGAGAAAATGAGTTTCAAAATAGTACTAGCATGAAACGTTAATATCTCCAAAAATCTAGTTTTGATCCTATTGTCGAAATATGATAATTAAAACGCTTTTCAGGCCGTGAAAAACATAATAATTCAACATTTTAAGGGAAACCATATCTGGCTTGGTCTGTAGAGATAATGAGTTTCAAACGAGTACTATCATTAAACGTGAATTAAACGAAAATCAAGTTTTGATCCTATAGTCGAAATGTGATAATTAAAACGCTTTTCAAGCTGTGAAAAGCATAATAATTCAACATATTAAGGAAAATCATCTCTGGCTTGGTGTGTAGAGAAAATGAGTTTCAAGGAGTACTAGCATGAGACGTGAATTTCGCGAAAAATTAAGTTTGGATCCTCTTGTCGAAATATGATAATTAAACTGCTTTCAAGGCCTTGAAACGCATAATAATTCAACATCTTAAGGAAAATCATCTCTGGCTTGATCTGTAGAAGAAATGAGTTTCAAACGAGTACAATCGTTGGACACTAGTTTCTTGAAAAATCAAGTTTTGATCCTATAGTCGAAATGTGATAATTTAAACGCTTTTCAGGCCGCGAAAAGCATAATAATTAAACATTTTAAGAAAATTCATCTCAGGCCTGGTCTGCAGAGATAATGAGTTTCAAACGCGTAGTAGCATTGAACGCGAATTACTCTAAAAGTCAATTGTTTATTTAACCTATAGTCCAAATGTGATAATTAAAACGCTTTTCATACTCTGAAAAGCATAATATTTCAACATCTTAATGAGAATCACCTATGGCTTGGTCTGTAAAGAAAATAAGTTTCGAACGAGTATTAGCACTGAACGCGAATTTATCGAAAACTCAAGTTTTGAACATATTGTCTAAATGTGATAATTAGAACGCTTTTCAGGCCGTGAGAAGCATAATAATTCAACATTTTAAGTGAAATCATCTCTGGCTTGGTCTGTAGAGAAAATGAGTTTCAAACGAGTACTATCATTTAACGTGAATTTAACGAAAAATCAAGTTTTGATCCTATAGTCGAAATGTGATAATTAAACTGCTTTCAAGGACGTGAAAAGCATAATAATTCAACATATTAAGGAAAATCATCTCTGGCTTAATCTGTAGAAGAAATGAGTTTCAAACGAGTACAATCGTTGGACACTAGTTTCTTGAAAAATCAAGTTTTGATCCTATACTCGAAATGTGATAATTAAAACGCTTTTCAGGCCGTGAAAAGCATAATAATTCAACATTCTAAGGAAATTCATCTCTGGCTTGGTCTGTAGAGAAAATGAGTTTCAAACGAGTACTAGCATGAAACGCTAATATCTCGAGAAATCAAGTTTTGATCCTCTTATCGAAATATGATAATTAAGACACTCTGCAAACCGTGAAAAGCATAATAATTCAACATTTTAAGAAAATTCATCTCAGGCCTGGTCTGCAGAGATAATGAGTTTCAAACGCGTAGTAGCATTGAACGCGAATTTCTCTAAAAGTCAAGTGTTTAACCTATAGTACAAATGTGATAATTAAATCGCTTTTCATACTCTGAAAAGCATAATAATTCAACATCTTAATGAAAATCATCTCTTGCTTGGTCTGTAGAGGAAATGAGTTTGAAAGGCGTACAATCGTTGGAAACTAGTTTCTTGAAAAATCAAGATTTGATCCTAAAGTCCAAATGTGATAATTAAAACGCTTTTCAGGCCGTGAAAAGCATAATAATTCAACCTTTTTAAGGAAAATCATCTCTAGCTTGGTCTTTAGAGAAAATGAGTTTCAAACGAGTACTAGCATTGGGCAGTAATTTCTTGAAAAATTAAGTTTTGAACCTATAGTCGAAATGTGATAATTAAAACGTTTTTCAGGCCGTGAAAAGCATAATAATTCAACATTTGAAGGAACATCATCTCTGGCTTGGTCTGTAAAGAAAATGATTTTCAAACGAGTAGTAGTATTTAACGCGAATTTCTCTGAAAGTCAAGGGTTCAACCTATAGTCCAAATGCGATAATTAAAACGCATTTCATTCTCTGAAAAGCATAATATTTCAACATCTTAATGAGAATCATCTATGGCTTGGTCTGTAAAGAAAATAAGTTTCGAGCGAGTATTTATCGAAAACTCAAGTTTTGAACATATTGTCTAAATGTGATAATTAGAACGCTTTTCAGGCCGTGAGAAGCATAATAATTCATCATTTTAAGGAAAACCATCTATGGCTTGGTCTGTAGAAAAAATGAGTTTCAAGGAGTACTAGTATGAGACGTGAATTTCGCGAAAATTTAAGTTTCTATCCTATAGTCCAAATGTGATAATTAAACTGCTTTCAAGGCCATGAAAAGCATAATAATTCAACATTTTATGGAAAATCATCTCTGGCTTGTTCTGTAAAGAAAATGATTTTCAAACGAGTATTAGCATTGAATGATAATTTCTCGAAAATTCAAGTGTTAAACCTATAGTCCAAATGTGATAATTAAAACGCTTTTCATACTCTCAAAAGCATAATATTTCAACATCTTAATGAGAATCATCTATGGCTTGGTCTGTAAAGAAAATAAGTTTCGAGCGAGTATTTATCGAAAACTCAAGTTTTGAACATATTGTCTAAATGTGATAATTAGAACACTTTTCAGGCCGTGAGAAGCATAATAATTCATCATTTTAAGGAAAATCATCTATGGCTTGGTCTGTAGAAAAAATGAGTTTCAAGCAGTACTAGCATGAGAAGTGAATTTCGCGAAAAATTAAGTTTGGATCCAATAGTCGAAATATGATAATTAAACTGCTTTCAAGTCCGTGAAACGCATAATAATTCAACATCTTAAGGAAAATCATCTCTGGCTTAATCTGTAGAAGAAATGAGTTTCAAACGAGTACAATCGTTGGACACTAGTTTCTTGAAAAATCAAGTTTTGATCCTATACTCGAAATGTGATAATTAAAACGCTTTTCAGGCCGTGAAAAGCATAATAATTCAACATTCTAAGGAAATTCATCTCTGGCTTGGTCTGTAGAGAAAATGAGTTTCAAACAAGTACTAGCATGAAACGCTAATATCTCGAGAAGTCAAGTTTTGATCCTATTATCGAAATATGATAATTAAGACACTCTGCAAACCGTGAAAAGCATAATAATTCAACATTTTAAGAAAATTCATCTCAGGCCTGGTCTGCAGAGATAATGAGTTTCAAACGCGTAGTAGCATTGAACGCGAATTTCTCTAAAAGTCAAGTGTTTAACCTATAGTCCAAATGTGATAATTAAAACGCTTTTCATACTCTGAAAAGCATAATAATTCAACATCTTAATGAAAATCATCTCTGGCTTGGTTTGTAAAGAAAATAAGTTTCAAACGAGTATTAGTATAGGACAGCAATTTCTTGAAAAAACATGTTTCGATCCTATTTTCTAAATGTTATAATTAAAACGCTTTTCAGGCCGTGAAAAGCATAATAATTCAACCTTTTTAAGGAAAATCATCTCTATCTTGGTCTGTAGAGAAAATGAGTTTCAAACGAGTACTAGCATTGGGCAGTAATTTCTTGAAAAATCAAGTTTTGAACCTATAGTCGAAATGTGATAATTAAAACGTTTTTCAGGCCGTGAAAAGCATAATAATTCCACATTTTAAGGAACATCATCTCTGGCTTGGTCTGTAAAGAAAATGATTTTCAAACGAGTAGTAGTATTTAACGCGAATTTCTCTGAAAGTCATGGGTTCAACCTATAGTCCAAATGTGATAATTAAAACGCATTTCATACTCTGAAAAGCATAATATTTCAACATCTTAATGAGAATCACCTATGGCTTGGTCTGTAAAGAAAATAAGTTTCGAACGAGTATTAGCACTGAACGCGAATTTATCGAAAACTCAAGTTTTGAACATATTGTCTAAATGTGATAATTAGAACGCTTTTCAGGCCGTGAGAAGCATAATAATTCATCATTTTAAGGAAAATCATCTATGGCTTGGTCTGTAGAAAAAATGAGTTTCAAGGAGTACTAGTATGAGACGTGGATTTCGCGAAAATTAAGTTTCGATCCGTTAGTCCAAATGTGATAATTAAACTGCTTTCAAGGCCGTGAAAAGCATAATAATTCAACATTTTATGGAAAATCATCTCTGGCTTGTTCTGTAAAGAAAATGATTTTCAAACGAGTATTAGCATTGAATGATAATTTCTCGAAAATTCAAGTGTTAAACCTATAGTCCAAATGTGATAATTAAAACGCTTTTCATACTCTGAAAAGCATAACAATTCAACATTTTAAGGAAAATCATCTCTGGCTTGGTTTGTAGAGAAAATGAGTTTCAAACGAGTATTAGCATTGAACGCGAATTTCTCGAAAATCCAAGTTTTGATCCTATAGTCAAAATGTGATCATTAATCGCTTTTCAGGCCGTGAAAGGCATAATAATTCAACATTTTAAGGGAAATCATCTCTGGCTTGGTCTGTAGAGGAAAAGAGTTTCAAACGAGTACTAGCATTGGACAGTAATTTCTCGAAAAATTAAGTTTTGAACCTATAGTCGAAATGTGATAATTAAAACGTTTTTCAGGCCGTGAAAAGCATAATAATTCAACATTTGAAGGAACATCATCTCTGGCTTGGTCTGTAAAGAAAATGATTTTCAAACGAGTAGTAGTATTTAACGCGAATTTCTCTGAAAGTCAAGGGTTCAACCTATAGTCCAAATGCGATAATTAAAACGCATTTCATTCTCTGAAAAGCATAATATTTCAACATCTTAATGAGAATCATCTATGGCTTGGTCTGTAAAGAAAATAAGTTTCGAGCGAGTATTAGCATTGAACGCGAATTTCTCGAAACTCCAAGTTTTGATCCTATAGTCAAAATGTGATCATTAATCGCTTTTCAGGCCGTGAAAGGCATAATAATTCAACATTTTAAGGGAAATCATCTCCTACTTGGTGTGTAGAGGAAAAGGGTTTCAAACGAGTACTAGCATTGGACAGTAATTTCTCGAAAAATTAAGTTTTGAACCTATAGTCGAAATGTGATAATTAAAACGATTTTCAGGCCGTGAAAAGCATAATAATTCAACATTTTAAGGAAAATCATCTCTGGCTTGGTCTGTAGAGAAAATGAGTTTCAAGGAGTACTAGCATGTGACGTGAATTTCGCGAAAAATTAAGTTTGGATCCAATAGTCGTAATATGATAATTAAACTGCTTTCAAGTCCGTGAAACGCATAATAATTCAACATCTTAAGGAAAATCATCTCTGGCTTGATCTGTAGAAGAAATGAGTTTCAAACGAGTACAATCGTTGGATACTAGTTTCATGAAAAATCAAGTTTTGATCCTATAGTCGAAATGTGATAATTTAAACGCTTTTCAGGCCGTGAAAAGCATAATAATTCAACATTCTAAGGAAATTCATCTCTGGCTTGGTCTGTAGGGAAAATGAGATTCAAACGAGTACTAGTATGAAGCGCTTATATCTCGAGAATTCAAGTTTTGATCCTATAGTCGTAATATGATAATTAAGACACTCTTCAAACCGTGAAAAGCATAATAATTCAACATTTTAAGAAAATTCATCTCAGGCCTGGTCTGCAGAGATAATGAGTTTAAACGCGTAGTAGCATTGAACGCGAATTTCTCTAAAAGTCAAGTGTTTATTTAACCTATAGTCCAAATGTGATAATTAAAACGCTTTTCATACTCTGAAAAGCATAATAATTCAACATCTTAATGAAAATCATCTCTTGCTTGGTCTGTAGAGGAAATGAGTTTGAAAGGCGTACAATCGTTGGAAACTAGTTTCTTGAAAAATCAAGATTTGATCCTATAGTCCAAATGTGATAATTAAAACGCTTTTCAGGCAGTGAAAAGCGTAATAATTCTACATTTTAAGGGAAATCATCTATGGCTTTGTCTGTAGAGAAAGTGAATTTCAAACGAGTACTAGCATTAAACGTGAATTTCTCGAAAAATCAAGTTTTGATCCTATAGACGAAATATGATAATTAAAACGCTTTTCAGGCTGTGAAAAGCATAATAATTCAGCATTTTAAGTAAAATCATCTCAGGCCTGGTCTGCGGAGAAAATGAGTATTAAACGAGTAGTAGCATTGAACGCGAATTTCTCTAAGAGTCAGGTGTTCAACCTATAGTCCAAATGTGATAATTAAAAAGTTTTCATTCTCTGAAAAGCTAAATAATTCAACGTCTTAATGAAAATCATCTCTTTCTTGCTGTGTAGAGAAAAGGAGTTTCAAACGAGTATTAGCATTAATCGCGAATTTCTCGAAAACTTAAGTTTTGATCCTATGGTCTAAATGTGATAAATAAACGCTTTTCAGGCCGTGAAAAGCATAATAATTCAACATTTTAAGGAAAAACATCTCTGGCTTTGTCTGTAGAAAAAATGAGTTTCAAGGAGTACTAGCATGAGACGTGAATTTCGCGAAAAATTAAGTTTGGATCCTATAGTCCAAATGTGATAATTAAACTGCTTTCAAGTCCATGAAAAGCATAATAATTCAACATTTTAAGGAAAATCGTCTCTGGCTTGTTCTGTAAAGAAATGATTTTCAAACGAGTATTAGCATTGAAAGCGAATTTCTCGAGAAGTCAAGTGTTAAACCTATAGTCCAAATGTGATAATTAAAACGCTTTTCATACTCTGAAAAGCATAAAAATTCAACATTTTAAGGAAAATCATCTCTGGCTTGGTTTGTAGAGAAAATGAGTTTCAAACGAGTATTAGAATTGAACGCGAATTTCTCGAAAATCCACGTTTTGATCCTATAGTCAAAATGTGATCATTAAAACGCTTTTCAGGCTGTGAAAAGCATAATAATTCAACATTTTAAGGGAAATTATCTATGGCTTGGTCTGTAGAGAAAATGAGTTTCAAAGGAGTGTTTGCATTGAACGCGAATTTCTGGAAACTCCATGTTTTGATCCTATAGTCAAAATGTGATCATTAATCGCTTTTCAGTCCGTGAAAAGCATAATAATTCAACATTTTAAGGGAAATCATCTCTTTCTTGGTCTGTAGAGGAAAAGAGTTTCAAACGAGTACTATCATTAAACGTGAATTAAACGAAAATCAAGTTTTGATCCTATAGTCGAAATAAGATAATTAAAACGCTTTTCAAGCTTTGAAAAGCATAATAATTCAACATATTAAGGAAAATCATCTCTGGCTTGGTGTGTAGAGAAAATGAGTTTCAAGGAGTACTAGCATGAGACGTGAATTTCGCGAAAAATTAAGTTTGGATCCTCTTGTCGAAATATGATAATTAAACTGCTTTCAAGGCCTTGAAACGCATAATAATTCAACATCTTAAGAAAATTCATCTCAGGCCTGGTCTGCAGAGATAATGAGTTTCAAACGCGTAGTAGCATTGAACGCGAATTACTCTAAAAGTCAATTGTTTATTTAACCTATAGTCCAAATGTGATAATTAAAACGCTTTTCATACTCTGAAAAGCATAATAATTCAACATCATAATGAAAATCATCTCTGGCTTGGTCTGTAAAGAAAATATGTTTCGCATAGAATGCGAATTTCTCGAAAATTCAAGTTTTTATCCTATGGTCTAAATGTGATAAATAAACGCTTTTCAGGCCGTGAAAAGTATAATAATTCAACATTTTAAGGAAAAACATCTCTGGCTTGGTCTGTAGAAAAAATGAGTTTCAAGGAGTACTAGCATGAGACGTGAATTTCGCGAAAAATTAAGTTTGGATCCTATAGTCCAAATGTGATAATTAAACTGCTTTCAAGTCCGTGAAAAGCATAATAATTCAACATTTTAAGGAAAGTCGTCTCTGGCTTGTTCTGTAAAGAAATGATTTTCAAACGAGTATTAGCATTGAAAGCGAATTTCTCGAGAAGTCAAGTGTTAAACCTATAATCCAAATGTGATAATTAAAACGCTTTTCATATTCTGAAAAGCATAAAAATTCATCATTTTAAGGAAAATCATCTCTTTCTTTCTGTGTAGAGAAAAGGAGTTTCAAACGAGTATTAGCATTGATCGCGAATTTCTCGAAAACTTAAGTTTTGATCCTATGGTCTAAATGTGATAAATAAACGCTTTTCAGGCCGTGAAAAGCATAATAATTCAACATTTTAAGGAAAATCATCTCTGGCTTGGTCTGCAGAGAAAATGAGTTTCAAACGAGTACTAGCATTAAACGTTAATTTCTGGAAAAATCAAGTTTTGATCCTATAGTCGAAATATGATAATTAAAACGCTTTTCAGGCCGTGAAAAGCATAATAATTCAACATTTTAAGAAAATCATCTCAGGCCTGGTCTGCGGAGAAAATGAGTATCAAACGAGTAGTAGCATTCAATGCGAATTTCTCTAAGAGTGAAGTGTTCTTCAACCTATAGTCCAAATGTGATAATTAAAAGGCTTTTCAAGCTCTGAAAAGCATAATAATTCAACATTTTAATGAAAATCATCTCTGGCTTAGTCTGTAAAGAAAATATGTTTCGCATAGAATGCGAATTTCTCGAAAAATCAAGTTTTTATCCTATGGTCTAAATGTGATAAATAAACGATTTTCAGGCCGTGAAAAGCATAATAATTCAACATTTTAAGAAAAATCATCTCAGGCCTGGTCTGCGTAGAAAATGAGTATTAAACGAGTAGTAGCATTGAACGCGAATTTCTCTAAGAGTCAGGTGTTCAACCTATAGTCCAAATGTGATAATTAAAAAGTTTTCATTCTCTGAAAAGCTATATAATTCAACGTCTTAATGAAAATCATCTCTTTCTTGCTGTGTAGAGAAAAGGAGTTTCAAACGAGTATTAGCATTGATCGCGAATTTCTCGAAAACTTAATTTTTGATCCTATGGTCTAAATGTGATAAATAAACGCTTTTCAGGCAATGACAAGCATAATAATTCAACATTTTAAGGAAAATCATCTCTGGCTTGGTCTGCAGAGAAAATAAGTTAGCATTAAACGTTAATTTCTCGAAAAATCAAGTTTTGATCATAAAGTCGAAATATGATAATTAAAACGCTTTTCAGGCCGTGAAAAGCATAATAATTCAACATTTTAAGAAAAATCATCTCAGGCCTGGTCTGCGGAGAAAATGAGTATCAAACGAGTAGTAGCATTGAAGGCGAATTTCTCTAAGAGTGAAGTGTTCAACCTATAGTCCAAATGTGATAATTAAAAAGCTTTTCAAGCTCTGAAAAGCATAATAATTCAACATTTTAATGAAAATTATCTCTGGCTTGGTCTGTAAAGAAAATATGTTTCGCATAGAATGCGAATTTCTCGAAAACTCAAGTTTTTATAATATGGTCTAAATGTGATAAATAAACGCTTTTCAGGCCGTGAAAAGCATAATAATTCAACATTTTAAGGAAAAACATCTCTGGCTTGGTCTGTAGAAAAAATGAGTTTCAAGGAGTACTAGCATGAGACGTGAATTTCGCGAAAAATTAAGTTTGGATCCTATAGTCCAAATGTGATAATTAAACTGCTTTCAAGTCCATGAAAAGCATAATAATTCAACATTTTAAGGAAAATCGTCTCTGGCTTGTTCTGTAAAGAAATGATTTTCAAACGAGTATTAGCATTGAAAGCGAATTTCTCGAGAAGTCAAGTGTTAAACCTATAGTCCAAATGTGATAATTAAAACGCTTTTCATACTCTGAAAAGCATAAAAATTCAACATTTTAAGGAAAATCATCTCTGGCTTGGTTTGTAGAGAAAATGAGTTTCAAACGAGTATTAGAATTGAACGCGAATTTCTCGAAAATCCACGTTTTGATCCTATAGTCAAAATGTGATCATTAAAACGCTTTTCAGGCTGTGAAAAGCATAATAATTCAACATTTTAAGGGAAATTATCTATGGCTTGGTCTGTAGAGAAAATGAGTTTCAAAGGAGTGTTTGCATTGAACGCGAATTTCTGGAAACTCCATGTTTTGATCCTATAGTCAAAATGTGATCATTAATCGCTTTTCAGTCCGTGAAAAGCATAATAATTCAACATTTTAAGGGAAATCATCTCTTTCTTGGTCTGTAGAGGAAAAGAGTTTCAAACGAGTACTAGCATTTAACAGTAATTTCTCGAAAAATTAAGTTTTGAACCTATAGTCGAAATGTGATAATTAAAACGCTTTTCACGCCGTGAAATGCATAATAATTCAACATTTTAAGGAAAATCATCTCTGGCTTGGTCTGTAGAGAAAATGAGTTTCAAAATAGTACTAGCATGAAACGTTAATATCTCCAAAAATCTAGTTTTGATCCTATTGTCGAAATATGATAATTAAAACGCTTTTCAGGCCGTGAAAAACATAATAATTCAACATTTTAAGGGAAACCATATCTGGCTTGGTCTGTAGAGAAAATGAGTTTCAAACGAGTACTATCATTAAACGTGAATTAAACGAAAATCAAGTTTTGATCCTATAGTCGAAATGTGATAATTAAAACGCTTTTCAAGCTGTGAAAAGCATAATAATTCAACATATTAAGGAAAATCATCTCTGGCTTGGTGTGTAGAGAAAATGAGTTTCAAGGAGTACTAGCATGAGACGTGAATTTCGCGAAAAATTAAGTTTGGATCCTCTTGTCGAAATATGATAATTAAACTGCTTTCAAGGCCTTGAAACGCATAATAATTCAACATCTTAAGGAAAATCATCTCTGGCTTGATCTGTAGAAGAAATGAGTTTCAAACGAGTACAATCGTTGGACACTAGTTTCTTGAAAAATCAAGTTTTGATCCTATAGTCGAAATGTGATAATTTAAACGCTTTTCAGGCCGCGAAAAGCATAATAATTAAACATTTTAAGAAAATTCATCTCAAGCCTGGTCTGCAGAGATAATGAGTTTCAAACGCGTAGTAGCATTGAACGCGAATTACTCTAAAAGTCAATTGTTTATTTAACCTATAGTCCAAATGTGATAATTAAAACGCTTTTCATACTCTGAAAAGCATAATAATTCAACATCATAATGAAAATCATCTCTGGCTTGGTCTGTAAAGAAAATATGTTTCGCATAGAATGCGAATTTCTCGAAAATTCAAGTTTTTATCCTATGGTCTAAATGTGATAAATAAACGCTTTTCAGGCCGTGAAAAGTATAATAATTCAACATTTTAAGGAAAAACATCTCTGGCTTGGTCTGTAGAAAAAATGAGTTTCAAGGAGTACTAGCATGAGACGTGAATTTCGCGAAAAATTAAGTTTGGATCCTATAGTCCAAATGTGATAATTAAACTGCTTTCAAGTCCGTGAAAAGCATAATAATTCAACATTTTAAGGAAAGTCGTCTCTGGCTTGTTCTGTAAAGAAATGATTTTCAAACGAGTATTAGCATTGAAAGCGAATTTCTCGAGAAGTCAAGTGTTAAACCTATAGTCCAAATGTGATAATTAAAACGCTTTTCATATTCTGAAAAGCATAAAAATTCATCATTTTAAGGAAAATCATCTCTTTCTTGCTGTGTAGAGAAAAGGAGTTTCAAACGAGTATTAGCATTGATCGCGAATTTCTCGAAAACTTAAGTTTTGATCCTATGGTCTAAATGTGATAAATAAACGCTTTTCAGGCCGTGAAAAGCATAATAATTCAACATTTTAAGGAAAATCATCTCTGGCTTGGTCTGCAGAGAAAATGAGTTTCAAACGAGTACTAGCATTAAACGTTAATTTCTGGAAAAAGCAAGTTTTGATCCTATAGTCGAAATATGATAATTAAAACGCTTTTCAGGCCGTGAAAAGCATAATAATTCAACATTTTAAGAAAATCATCTCAGGCCTGGTATGCGGAGAAAATGAGTATCAAACGAGTAGTAGCATTCAATGCGAATTTCTCTAAGAGTGAAGTGTTCTTCAACCTATAGTCCAAATGTGAAAAGCATAATAATTCAACATTTTAATGAAAATCATCTCTGGCTTAGTCTGTAAAGAAAATATGTTTCGCATAGAATGCGAATTTCTCGAAAAATCAAGTTTTTATCGTATGGTCTAAATGTGATAAATAAACGATTTTCAGGCCGTGAAAAGCATAATAATTCAACATTTTAAGAAAAATCATCTCAGGCCTGGTCTGCGTAGAAAATGAGTATTAAACGAGTAGTAGCATTGAACGCGAATTTCTCTAAGAATCAGGTGTTCAACCTATAGTCCAAATGTGATAATTAAAAAGTTTTCATTCTCTGAAAAGCTATATAATTCAACGTCTTAATGAAAATCATCTCTTTCTTGCTGTGTAGAGAAAAGGAGTTTCAAACGAGTATTAGCATTGATCGCGAATTTCTCGAAAACTTAATTTTTGATCCTATGGTCTAAATGTGATAAATAAACGCTTTTCAGGCAATGACAAGCATAATAATTCAACATTTTAAGGAAAATCATCTCTGGCTTGGTCTGCAGAGAAAATAAGTTAGCATTAAACGTTAATTTCTCGAAAAATCAAGTTTTGATCCTAAAGTCGAAATATGATAATTAAAACGCTTTTCAGGCCGTGAAAAGCATAATAATTCAACATTTTAAGAAAAATCATCTCAGGCCTGGTCTGCGGAGAAAATGAGTATCAAACGAGTAGTAGCATTGAAGGCGAATTTCTCTAAGAGTGAAGTGTTCAACCTATAGTCCAAATGTGATAATTAAAAAGCTTTTCAAGCTCTGAAAAGCATAATAATTCAACATTTTAATGAAAATTATCTCTGGCTTGGTCTGTAAAGAAAATATGTTTCGCATAGAATGCGAATTACTCGAAAACGCAAGTTTTTATAATATGGTCTAAATGTGATAAATAAACGCTTTTCAGGCCGTGAAAAGCATAATAATTCAACATTTTAAGGAAAAACATCTCTGGCTTGGTCTGTAGAAAAAATGAGTTTCAAGGTGTACTAGCATGAGACGTGAATTTCGCGAAAAATTAAGTTTGGATCCTATAGTCCAAATGTGATAATTAAACTGCTTTCAAGTCCATGAAAAGCATAATAATTCAACATTTTAAGGAAAATCGTCTCTGGCTTGTTCTGTAAAGAAATGATTTTCAAACGAGTATTAGCATTGAAAGCGAATTTCTCGAGAAGTCAAGTGTTAAACCTATAGTCCAAATGTGATAATTAAAACGCTTTTCATACTCTGAAAAGCATAAAAATTCAACATTTTAAGGAAAATCATCTCTGGCTTGGTTTGTAGAGAAAATGAGTTTCAAACGAGTATTAGAATTGAACGCGAATTTCTCGAAAATCCACGATTTGATCCTATAGTCAAAATGTGATCATTAAAACGCTTTTCAGGCTGTGAAAAGCATAGTAATTCAACATTTTAAGGGAAATTATCTATGGCTTGGTCTGTAGAGAAAATGAGTTTCAAAGGAGTGTTTGCATTGAACGCGAATTTCTGGAAACTCCATGTTTTGATCCTATAGTCAAAATGTGATCATTAATCGCTTTTCAGTCCGTGAAAAGCATAATAATTCAACATTTTAAGGGAAATCATCTCTTTCTTGGTCTGTAGAGGAAAAGAGTTTCAAACGAGTACTAGCATTTAACAGTAATTTCTCGAAAAATTAAGTTTTGAACCTATAGTCGAAATGTGATAATTAAAACGCTTTTCACGCCGTGAAATGCATAATAATTCAACATTTTAAGGAAAATCATCTCTGGCTTGGTCTGTAGAGAAAATGAGTTTCAAAATAGTACTAGCATGAAACGTTAATATCTCCAAAAATCTAGTTTTGATCCTATTGTCGAAATATGATAATTAAAACGCTTTTCAGGCCGTGAAAAACATAATAATTCAACATTTTAAGGGAAACCATATCTGGCTTGGTCTGTAGAGAAAATGAGTTTCAAACGAGTACTATCATTAAACGTGAATTAAACGAAAATCAAGTTTTGATCCTATAGTCGAAATGTGATAATTAAAACGCTTTTCAAGCTGTGAAAAGCATAATAATTCAACATATTAAGGAAAATCATCTCTGGCTTGGTGTGTAGAGAAAATGAGTTTCAAGGAGTACTAGCATGAGACGTGAATTTCGCGAAAAATTAAGTTTGGATCCTCTTGTCGAAATATGATAATTAAACTGCTTTCAAGGCCTTGAAACGCATAATAATTCAACATCTTAAGGAAAATCATCTCTGGCTTGATCTGTAGAAGAAATGAGTTTCAAACGAGTACAATCGTTGGACACTAGTTTCTTGAAAAATCAAGTTTTGATCCTATAGTCGAAATGTGATAATTTAAACGCTTTTCAGGCCGCGAAAAGCATAATAATTAAACATTTTAAGAAAATTCATCTCAAGCCTGGTCTGCAGAGATAATGAGTTTCAAACGCGTAGTAGCATTGAACGCGAATTACTCTAAAAGTCAATTGTTTATTTAACCTATAGTCCAAATGTGATAATTAAAACGCTTTTCATACTCTGAAAAGCATAATAATTCAACATCATAATGAAAATCATCTCTGGCTTGGTCTGTAAAGAAAATATGTTTCGCATAGAATGCGAATTTCTCGAAAATTCAAGTTTTTATCCTATGGTCTAAATGTGATAAATAAACGCTTTTCAGGCCGTGAAAAGTATAATAATTCAACATTTTAAGGAAAAACATCTCTGGCTTGGTCTGTAGAAAAAATGAGTTTCAAGGAGTACTAGCATGAGACGTGAATTTCGCGAAAAATTAAGTTTGGATCCTATAGTCCAAATGTGATAATTAAACTGCTTTCAAGTCCGTGAAAAGCATAATAATTCAACATTTTAAGGAAAGTCGTCTCTGGCTTGTTCTGTAAAGAAATGATTTTCAAACGAGTATTAGCATTGAAAGCGAATTTCTCGAGAAGTCAAGTGTTAAACCTATAGTCCAAATGTGATAATTAAAACGCTTTTCATATTCTGAAAAGCATAAAAATTCATCATTTTAAGGAAAATCATCTCTTTCTTGCTGTGTAGAGAAAAGGAGTTTCAAACGAGTATTAGCATTGATCGCGAATTTCTCGAAAACTTAAGTTTTGATCCTATGGTCTAAATGTGATAAATAAACGCTTTTCAGGCCGTGAAAAGCATAATAATTCAACATTTTAAGGAAAATCATCTCTGGCTTGGTCTGCAGAGAAAATGAGTTTCAAACGAGTACTAGCATTAAACGTTAATTTCTGGAAAAAGCAAGTTTTGATCCTATAGTCGAAATATGATAATTAAAACGCTTTTCAGGCCGTGAAAAGCACAATAATTAAACATTTTAAGAAAATCATCTCAGGCCTGGTCTGCGGAGAAAATGAGTATCAAACGAGTAGTAGCATTCAATGCGAATTTCTCTAAGAGTGAAGTGTTCTTCAACCTATAGTCCAAATGTGAAAAGCATAATAATTCAACATTTTAATGAAAATCATCTCTGGCTTAGTCTGTAAAGAAAATATGTTTCGCATAGAATGCGAATTTCTCGAAAAATCAAGTTTTTATCCTATGGTCTAAATGTGATAAATAAACGATTTTCAGGCCGTGAAAAGCATAATAATTCAACATTTTAAGAAAAATCATCTCAGGCCTGGTCTGCGTAGAAAATGAGTATTAAACGAGTAGTAGCATTGAACGCGAATTTCTCTAAGAATCAGGTGTTCAACCTATAGTCCAAATGTGATAATTAAAAAGTTTTCATTCTCTGAAAAGCTATATAATTCAACGTCTTAATGAAAATCATCTCTTTCTTGCTGTGTAGAGAAAAGGAGTTTCAAACGAGTATTAGCATTGATCGCGAATTTCTCGAAAACTTAATTTTTGATCCTATGGTCTAAATGTGATAAATAAACGCTTTTCAGGCAATGACAAGCATAATAATTCAACATTTTAAGGAAAATCGTCTCTGGCTTGGTCTGCAGAGAAAATAAGTTAGCATTAAACGTTAATTTCTCGAAAAATCAAGTTTTGATCCTAAAGTCGAAATATGATAATTAAAACGCTTTTCAGGCCGTGAAAAGCATAATAATTCAACATTTTAAGAAAAATCATCTCAGGCCTGGTCTGCGGAGAAAATGAGTATCAAACGAGTAGTAGCATTGAACGCGAATTTCTCTAAGAGTGAAGTGTTCAACCTATAGTCCAAATGTGATAATTAAAAAGCTTTTCAAGCTCTGAAAAGCATAATAATTCAACATTTTAATGAAAATTATCTCTGGCTTGGTCTGTAAAGAAAATATGTTTCGCATAGAATGCGAATTACTCGAAAACTCAAGTTTTTATAATATGGTCTAAATGTGATAAATAAACGCTTTTCAGGCCGTGAAAAGCATAATAATTCAACATTTTAAGGAAAAACATCTCTGGCTTGGTCTGCAGAAAAAATGAGTTTCAAGGTGTACTAGCATGAGACGTGAATTTCGCGAAAAATTAAGTTTGGATCCTATAGTCCAAATGTGATAATTAAACTGCTTTCAAGTCCATGAAAAGCATAATAATTCAACATTTTAAGGAAAATCGTCTCTGGCTTGTTCTGTAAAGAAATGATTTTCAAACGAGTATTAGCATTGAAAGCGAATTTCTCGAGAAGTCAAGTGTTAAACCTATAGTCCAAATGTGATAATTAAAACGCTTTTCATACTCTGAAAAGCATAAAAATTCAACATTTTAAGGAAAATCATCTCTGGCTTGGTTTGTAGAGAAAATGAGTTTCAAACGAGTATTAGAATTGAACGCGAATTTCTCGAAAATCCACGTTTTGATCCTATAGTCAAAATGTGATCATTAAAACGCTTTTCAGGCTGTGAAAAGCATAGTAATTCAACATTTTAAGGGAAATTATCTATGGCTTGGTCTGTAGAGAAAATGAGTTTCAAAGGAGTGTTTGCATTGAACGCGAATTTCTGGAAACTCCATGTTTTGATCCTATAGTCAAAATGTGATCATTAATCGCTTTTCAGTCCGTGAAAAGCATAATAATTCAACATTTTAAGGGAAATCATCTCTTTCTTGGTCTGTAGAGGAAATGAGTTTCAAACGAGTACTAGCATTTAACAGTAATTTCTCGAAAAATTAAGTTTTGAACCTATAGTCGAAATGTGATAATTAAAACGCTTTTCACGCCGTGAAATGCATAATAATTCAACATTTTAAGGAAAATCATCTCTGGCTTGGTCTGTAGAGAAAATGAGTTTCAAAATAGTACTAGCATGAAACGTTAATATCTCCAAAAATCTAGTTTTGATCCTATTGTCGAAATATGATAATTAAAACGCTTTTCAGGCCGTGAAAAACATAATAATTCAACATTTTAAGGGAAACCATATCTGGCTTGGTCTGTAGAGAAAATGAGTTTCAAACGAGTACTATCATTAAACGTGAATTAAACGAAAATCAAGTTTTGATTCTATAGTCGAAATGTGATAATTTAAACGCTTTTCAAGCTGTGAAAAGCATAATAATTCAACATATTAAGGAAAATCATCTCTGGCTTGGTGTGTAAAGAAAATGAGTTTCAAGGAGTACTAGCATGAGACATGAATTTCGCGAAAAATTAAGTTTGGGTCCTCTTGTCGAAATATGATAATTAAACTGCTTTCAAGGCCTTGAAACGCATAATAATTCAACATCTTAAGGAAAATCATCTCTGGCTTGATCTGTAGAAGAAATGAGTTTCAAACGAGTACAATCGTTGGACACTAGTTTCTTGAAAAATCAAGTTTTGATCCTATAGTCGAAATGTGATAATTTAAACGCTTTTCAGGCCGCGAAAAGCATAATAATTAAACATTTTAAGAAAATTCATCTCAGGCCTGGTCTGCAGAGATAATGAGTTTCAAACGCGTAGTAGCATTGAACGCGAATTACTCTAAAAGTCAATTGTTTATTTAACCTATAGTCCAAATGTGATAATTAAAACGCTTTTCATACTCTGAAAAGCATAATAATTCAACATCATAATGAAAATCATCTCTGGCTTGGTCTGTAAAGAAAATATGTTTCGCATAGAATGCGAATTTCTCGAAAATTCAAGTTTTTATCCTATGGTCTAAATGTGATAAATAAACGCTTTTCAGGCCGTGAAAAGTATAATAATTCAACATTTTAAGGAAAAAAAACTCTGGCTTGGTCTGTAGAAAAAATGAGTTTCAAGGAGTACTAGCATGAGACGTGAATTTCGCGAAAAATTAAGTTTGGATCCTATAGTCCAAATGTGATAATTAAACTGCTTTCAAGTCCGTGAAAAGCATAATAATTCAACATTTTAAGGAAAGTCGTCTCTGGCTTGTTCTGTAAAGAAATGATTTTCAAACGAGTATTAGCATTGAAAGCGAATTTCTCGAGAAGTCAAGTGTTAAACCTATAGTCCAAATGTGATAATTAAAACGCTTTTCATATTCTGAAAAGCATAAAAATTCATCATTTTAAGGAAAATCATCTCTTTCTTGCTGTGTAGAGAAAAGGAGTTTCAAACGAGTATTAGCATTGATCGCGAATTTCTCGAAAACATAAGTTTTGATCCTATGGTCTAAATGTGATAAATAAACGCTTTTCAGGCCGTGAAAAGCATAATAATTCAACATTTTAAGGAAAATCATCTCTGGCTTGGTCTGCAGAGAAAATGAGTTTCAAACGAGTACTAGCATTAAACGTTAATTTTTGGAAAAATCAAGTTTTGATCCTATAGTCGAAATATGATAATTAAAACGCTTTTCAGGCCGTGAAAAGCATAATAGTTCAACATTCTAAGGAAATTCATCTCTGGCTTGGTCTGTAGAGAAAATGAGTTTCAAACGAGTACTAGCATGAAACGCTAATATCTCGAGAAATCAAGTTTTGATCCTATTATCGAAATATGATAATTAAGACACTCTGCAAACCGTGAAAAGCATAATAATTCAACATTTTAAGAAAATTCATCTCAGGCCTGGTCTGCAGAGATAATGAGTTTCAAACGCGTAGTAGCATTGAACGCGAATTTCTCTAAAAGTCAAGTGTTTAACCTATAGTACAAATGTGATAATTAAATCGCTTTTCATACTCTGAAAAGCATAATAATTCAACATCTTAATGAAAATCATCTCTTGCTTGGTCTGTAGAGGAAATGAGTTTGAAAGGCGTACAATCGTTGGAAACTAGTTTCTTGAAAAATCAAGATTTGATCCTAAAGTCCAAATGTGATAATTAAAACGCTTTTCAGGCCGTGAAAAGCATAATAATTCAACCTTTTTAAGGAAAATCATCTCTATCTTGGTCTGTAGAGAAAATGAGTTTCAAACGAGTACTAGCATTGGGCAGTAATTTCTTGAAAAATTAAGTTTTGAACCTATAGTCGAAATGTGATAATTAAAACGTTTTTCAGGCCGTGAAAAGCATAATAATTCAACATTTGAAGGAACATCATCTCTGGCTTGGTCTGTAAAGAAAATGATTTTCAAACGAGTAGTAGTATTTAACGCGAATTTCTCTGAAAGTCAAGGGTTCAACCTATAGTCCAAATGCGATAATTAAAACGCATTTCATTCTCTGAAAAGCATAATATTTCAACATCTTAATGAGAATCATCTATGGCTTGGTCTGTAAAGAAAATAAGTTTCGAGCGAGTATTTATCGAAAACTCAAGTTTTGAACATATTGTCTAAATGTGATAATTAGAACGCTTTTCAGGCCGTGAGAAGCATAATAATTCATCATTTTAAGGAAAATCATCTATGGCTTGGTCTGTAGAAAAAATGAGTTTCAAGGAGTACTAGTATGAGACGTGAATTTCGCGAAAATTTAAGTTTCTATCCTATAGTCCAAATGTGATAATTAAACTGCTTTCAAGGCCGTGAAAAGCATAATAATTCAACATTTTATGGAAAATCATCTCTGGCTTGTTCTGTAAAGAAAATGATTTTCAAACGAGTATTAGCATTGAATGATAATTTCTCGAAAATTCAAGTGTTAAACCTATAGTCCAAATGTGATAATTAAAACGCTTTTCATACTCTGAAAAGCATAACAATTCAACATTTTAAGGAAAATCATCTCTGGCTTGGTTTGTAGAGAAAATAAGTTTCAAACGAGTATTAGCTTTGAACGCGAATTTCTCGAAACTCCAAGTTTTGATCCTATAGTCAAAATGTGATCATTAATCGCTTTTCAGGCCGTGAAAGGCATAATAATTCAACATTTTAAGGGATATCATCTCCTACTTGGTGTGTAGAGGAAAAGGGTTTCAAACGAGTACTAGCATTGGACAGTAATTTCTCGAAAAATTAAGTTTTGAACCTATAGTCGAAATGTGATAATTAAAACGATTTTCAGGCCGTGAAAAGCATAATAATTCAACATTTTAAGGAAAATCATCTTTGGCTTGGTCTGTAGAGAAAATGAGTTTCAAGGAGTACTAACATGTGACGTGAATTTCGCGAAAAATTAAGTTTGGATCCAATAGACGAAATATGATAATTAAAACGCTTTTCAGGCCGTGAAAAGCATAATAATTCAGCATTTTAAGTAAAATCATCTCAGGCCTGGTCTGCGGAGAAAATGAGTATTAAACGAGTAGTAGCATTGAACGCGAATTTCTCTAAGAGTCAGGTGTTCAACCTATAGTCCAAATGTGATAATTAAAAAGTTTTCATTCTCTGAAAAGCTAAATAATTCAACGTCTTAATGAAAATCATCTCTTTATTGCTGTGTAGAGAAAAGGAGTTTCAAACGAGTATTAGCATTAATCGCGAATTTCTCGAAAACTTAAGTTTTGATCCTATGGTCTAAATGTGATAAATAAACGCTTTTCAGGCCGTGAAAAGCATAATAATTCAACATTTTAAGGAAAATCATCTCTGGCTTGATCTGTAGAAGAAATGAGTTTCAAACGAGTACAATCGTTGGATACTAGTTTCATGAAAAATCAAGTTTTGATCCTATAGTCGAAATGTGATAATTTAAACGCTTTTCAGGCCGTGAAAAGCGTAATAATTCTACATTTTAAGGGAAATCATCTATGGCTTTGTCTGTAGAGAAAGTGAATTTCAAACGAGTACTAGCATTAAACGTTAATTTCTCGAAAAATCAAGTTTTGATCCTATAGACGAAATATGATAATTAAAACGCTTTTCAGGCCGTGAAAAGCATAATAATTCAGCATTTTAAGTAAAATCATCTCAGGCCTGGTCTGCGGAGAAAATGAGTATTAAACGAGTAGTAGCATTGAACGCGAATTTCTCTAAGAGTCAGGTGTTCAACCTATAGTCCAAATGTGATAATTAAAAAGTTTTCATTCTCTGAAAAGCTAAATAATTCAACGTCTTAATGAAAATCATCTCTTTCTTGCTGTGTAGAGAAAAGGAGTTTCAAACGAGTATTAGCATTAATCGCGAATTTCTCGAAAACTTAAGTTTTGATCCTATGGTCTAAATGTGATAAATAAACGCTTTTCAGGCCGTGAAAAGCATAATAATTCAACATTTTAAGGAAAATCATCTCTGGCTTGGTCTGCAGAGAAAATGAGTTTCAAACGAGTACTAGCATTAAACGTTAATTTCTGGAAAAATCAAGTTTTGATCCTATAGTCGAAATATGATAATTAAAACGCTTTTCAGGCCGTGAAAAGCATAATAATTCAACATTTTAAGAAAATCATCTCAGGCCTGGTCTGCGGAGAAAATGAGTATCAAACGAGTAGTAGCATTCAATGCGAATTTCTCTAAGAGTGAAGTGTTCTTCAACCTATAGTCCAAATGTGATAATTAAAAGGCTTTTCAAGCTCTGAAAAGCATAATAATTCAACATTTTAATGAAAATCATCTCTGGCTTAGTCTGTAAAGAAAATATGTTTCGCATAGAATGCGAATTTCTCGAAAAATCAAGTTTTTATCCTATGGTCTAAATGTGATAAATAAACGATTTTCAGGCCGTGAAAAGCATAATAATTCAACATTTTAAGAAAAATCATCTCAGGCCTGGTCTGCGTAGAAAATGAGTATTAAACGAGTAGTAGCATTGAACGCGAATTTCTCTAAGAGTCAGGTGTTCAACCTATAGTCCAAATGTGATAATTAAAAAGTTTTCATTCTCTGAAAAGCTATATAATTCAACGTCTTAATGAAAATCATCTCTTTCTTGCTGTGTAGAGAAAAGGAGTTTCAAACGAGTATTAGCATTGATCGCGAATTTCTCGAAAACTTAATTTTTGATCCTATGGTCTAAATGTGATAAATAAACGCTTTTCAGGCAATGACAAGCATAATAATTCAACATTTTAAGGAAAATCATCTCTGGCTTGGTCTGCAGAGAAAATGAGTTTCAAACGAGTACTAGCATTAAACGTTAATTTCTGGAAAAATCAAGTTTTGATCCTATAGTCGAAATATGATAATTAAAACGCTTTTCAGGCCGTGAAAAGCATAATAGTTCAACATTCTAAGGAAATTCATCTCTGGCTTGGTCTGTAGAGAAAATGAGTTTCAAACGAGTACTAGCATGAAACGCTAATATCTCGAGAAATCAAGTTTTGATCCTATTATCGAAATATGATAATTAAGACACTCTGCAAACCGTGAAAAGCATAATAATTCAACATTTTAAGAAAATTCATCTCAGGCCTGGTCTGCAGAGATAATGAGTTTCAAACGCGTAGTAGCATTGAACGCGAATTTCTCTAAAAGTCAAGTGTTTAACCTATAGTACAAATGTGATAATTAAATCGCTTTTCATACTCTGAAAAGCATAATAATTCAACATCTTAATGAAAATCATCTCTTGCTTGGTCTGTAGAGGAAATGAGTTTGAAAGGCGTACAATCGTTGGAAACTAGTTTCTTGAAAAATCAAGATTTGATCCTAAAGTCCAAATGTGATAATTAAAACGCTTTTCAGGCCGTGAAAAGCATAATAATTCAACCTTTTTAAGGAAAATCATCTCTATCTTGGTCTGTAGAGAAAATGAGTTTCAAACGAGTACTAGCATTGGGCAGTAATTTCTTGAAAAATTAAGTTTTGAACCTATAGTCGAAATGTGATAATTAAAACGTTTTTCAGGCCGTGAAAAGCATAATAATTCAACATTTGAAGGAACATCATCTCTGGCTTGGTCTGTAAAGAAAATGATTTTCAAACGAGTAGTAGTATTTAACGCGAATTTCTCTGAAAGTCAAGGGTTCAACCTATAGTCCAAATGCGATAATTAAAACGCATTTCATTCTCTGAAAAGCATAATATTTCAACATCTTAATGAGAATCATCTATGGCTTGGTCTGTAAAGAAAATAAGTTTCGAGCGAGTATTTATCGAAAACTCAAGTTTTGAACATATTGTCTAAATGTGATAATTAGAACGCTTTTCAGGCCGTGAGAAGCATAATAATTCATCATTTTAAGGAAAATCATCTATGGCTTGGTCTGTAGAAAAAATGAGTTTCAAGGAGTACTAGTATGAGACGTGAATTTCGCGAAAATTTAAGTTTCTATCCTATAGTCCAAATGTGATAATTAAACTGCTTTCAAGGCCGTGAAAAGCATAATAATTCAACATTTTATGGAAAATCATCTCTGGCTTGTTCTGTAAAGAAAATGATTTTCAAACGAGTATTAGCATTGAATGATAATTTCTCGAAAATTCAAGTGTTAAACCTATAGTCCAAATGTGATAATTAAAACGCTTTTCATACTCTGAAAAGCATAACAATTCAACATTTTAAGGAAAATCATCTCTGGCTTGGTTTGTAGAGAAAATAAGTTTCAAACGAGTATTAGCATTGAACGCGAATTTCTCGAAACTCCAAGTTTTGATCCTATAGTCAAAATGTGATCATTAATCGCTTTTCAGGCCGTGAAAGGCATAATAATTCAACATTTTAAGGGAAATCATCTCCTACTTGGTGTGTAGAGGAAAAGGGTTTCAAACGAGTACTAGCATTGGACAGTAATTTCTCGAAAAATTAAGTTTTGAACCTATAGTCGAAATGTGATAATTAAAACGATTTTCAGGCCGTGAAAAGCATAATAATTCAACATTTTAAGGAAAATCATCTTTGGCTTGGTCTGTAGAGAAAATGAGTTTCAAGGAGTACTAGCATGTGACGTGAATTTCGCGAAAAATTAAGTTTGGATCCAATAGACGAAATATGATAATTAAAACGCTTTTCAGGCCGTGAAAAGCATAATAATTCAGCATTTTAAGTAAAATCATCTCAGGCCTGGTCTGCGGAGAAAATGAGTATTAAACGAGTAGTAGCATTGAACGCGAATTTCTCTAAGAGTCAGGTGTTCAACCTATAGTCCAAATGTGATAATTAAAAAGTTTTCATTCTCTGAAAAGCTAAATAATTCAACGTCTTAATGAAAATCATCTCTTTCTTGCTGTGTAGAGAAAAGGAGTTTCAAACGAGTATTAGCATTAATCGCGAATTTCTCGAAAACTTAAGTTTTGATCCTATGGTCTAAATGTGATAAATAAACGCTTTTCAGGCCGTGAAAAGCATAATAATTCAACATTTTAAGGAAAATCATCTCTGGCTTGATCTGTAGAAGAAATGAGTTTCAAACGAGTACAATCGTTGGATACTAGTTTTATGAAAAATCAAGTTTTGATCCTATAGTCGAAATGTGATAATTTAAACGCTTTTCAGGCCGTGAAAAGCGTAATAATTCTACATTTTAAGGGAAATCATCTATGGCTTTGTCTGTAGAGAAAGTGAATTTCAAACGAGTACTAGCATTAAACGTTAATTTCTCGAAAAATCAAGTTTTGATCCTATAGACGAAATATGATAATTAAAACGCTTTTCAGGCCGTGAAAAGCATAATAATTCAGCATTTTAAGTAAAATCATCTCAGGCCTGGTCTGCGGAGAAAATGAGTATTAAACGAGTAGTAGCATTGAACGCGAATTTCTCTAAGAGTCAGGTGTTCAACCTATAGTCCAAATGTGATAATTAAAAAGTTTTCATTCTCTGAAAAGCTAAATAATTCAACGTCTTAATGAAAATCATCTCTTTCTTGCTGTGTAGAGAAAAGGAGTTTCAAACGAGTATTAGCATTAATCGCGAATTTCTCGAAAACTTAAGTTTTGATCCTATGGTCTAAATGTGATAAATTAACGCTTTTCAGGCCGTGAAAAGCATAATAATTCAACATTTTAAGAAAATCATCTCAGGCCTGGTCTGCGGAGAAAATGAGTATCAAACGAGTAGTAGCATTCAATGCGAATTTCTCTAAGAGTGAAGTGTTCTTCAACCTATAGTCCAAATGTGATAATTAAAAGGCTTTTCAAGCTCTGAAAAGCATAATAATTCAACATTTTAATGAAAATCATCTCTGGCTTAGTCTGTAAAGAAAATATGTTTCGCATAGAATGCGAATTTCTCGAAAAATCAAGTTTTTATCCTATGGTCTAAATGTGATAAATAAACGATTTTCAGGCCGTGAAAAGCATAATAGTTCAACATTTTAAGAAAAATCATCTCAGGCCTGGTCTGCGTAGAAAATGAGTATTAAACGAGTAGTAGCATTGAACGCGAATTTCTCTAAGAGTCAGGTGTTCAACCTATAGTCCAAATGTGATAATTAAAAAGTTTTCATTCTCTGAAAAGCTATATAATTCAACGTCTTAATGAAAATCATCTCTTTCTTGCTGTGTAGAGAAAAGGAGTTTCAAACGAGTATTAGCATTGATCGCGAATTTCTCGAAAACTTAATTTTTGATCCTATGGTCTAAATGTGATAAATAAACGCTTTTCAGGCAATGACAAGCATAATAATTCAACATTTTAAGGAAAATCATCTCTGGCTTGGTCTGCAGAGAAAATAAGTTAGCATTAAACGTTAATTTCTCGAAAAATCAAGTTTTGATCCTAAAGTCGAAATATGATAATTAAAACGCTTTTCAGGCCGTGAAAAGCATAATAATTCAACATTTTAAGAAAAATCATCTCAGGCCTGGTCTGCGGAGAAAATGAGTATCAAACGAGTAGTAGCATTGAAGGCGAATTTCTCTAAGAGTGAAGTGTTCAACCTATAGTCCAAATGTGATAATTAAAAAGCTTTTCAAGCTCTGAAAAGCATAATAATTCAACATTTTAATGAAAATTATCTCTGGCTTGGTCTGTAAAGAAAATATGTTTCGCATAGAATGCGAATTTCTCGAAAACTCAAGTTTTTATAATATGGTCTAAATGTGATAAATAAACGCTTTTCAGGCCGTGAAAAGCATAATAATTCAACATTTTAAGGAAAAACATCTCTGGCTTGGTCTGTAGAAAAAATGAGTTTCAAGGAGTACTAGCATGAGACGTGAATTTCGCGAAAAATTAAGTTTGGATCCTATAGTCCAAATGTGATAATTAAACTGCTTTCAAGTCCATGAAAAGCATAATAATTCAACATTTTAAGGAAAATCGTCTCTGGCTTGTTCTGTAAAGAAATGATTTTCAAACGAGTATTAGCATTGAAAGCGAATTTCTCGAGAAGTCAAGTGTTAAACCTATAGTCCAAATGTGATAATTAAAACGCTTTTCATACTCTGAAAAGCATAAAAATTCAACATTTTAAGGAAAATCATCTCTGGCTTGGTTTGTAGAGAAAATGAGTTTCAAACGAGTATTAGAATTGAACGCGAATTTCTCGAAAATCCACGTTTTGATCCTATAGTCAAAATGTGATCATTAAAACGCTTTTCAGGCTGTGAAAAGCATAATAATTCAACATTTTAAGGGAAATTATCTATGGCTTGGTCTGTAGAGAAAATGAGTTTCAAAGGAGTGTTTGCATTGAACGCGAATTTCTGGAAACTCCATGTTTTGATCCTATAGTCAAAATGTGATCATTAATCGCTTTTCAGTCCGTGAAAAGCATAATAATTCAACATTTTAAGGGAAATCATCTCTTTCTTGGTCTGTAGAGGAAAAGAGTTTCAAACGAGTACTAGCATTTAACAGTAATTTCTCGAAAAATTAAGTTTTGAACCTATAGTCGAAATGTGATAATTAAAACGCTTTTCACGCCGTGAAATGCATAATAATTCAACATTTTAAGGAAAATCATCTCTGGCTTGGTCTGTAGAGAAAATGAGTTTCAAAATAGTACTAGCATGAAACGTTAATATCTCCAAAAATCTAGTTTTGATCCTATTGTCGAAATATGATAATTAAAACGCTTTTCAGGCCGTGAAAAACATAATAATTCAACATTTTAAGGGAAACCATATCTGGCTTGGTCTGTAGAGAAAATGAGTTTCAAACGAGTACTATCATTAAACGTGAATTAAACGAAAATCAAGTTTTGATCCTATAGTCGAAATGTGATAATTAAAACGCTTTTCAAGCTGTGAAAAGCATAATAATTCAACATATTAAGGAAAATCATCTCTGGCTTGGTGTGTAGAGAAAATGAGTTTCAAGGAGTACTAGCATGAGACGTGAATTTCGCGAAAAATTAAGTTTGGATCCTCTTGTCGAAATATGATAATTAAACTGCTTTCAAGGCCTTGAAACGCATAATAATTCAACATCTTAAGGAAAATCATCTCTGGCTTGATCTGTAGAAGAAATGAGTTTCAAACGAGTACAATCGTTGGACACTAGTTTCTTGAAAAATCAAGTTTTGATCCTATAGTCGAAATGTGATAATTTAAACGCTTTTCAGGCCGCGAAAAGCATAATAATTAAACATTTTAAGAAAATTCATCTCAGGCCTGGTCTGCAGAGATAATGAGTTTCAAACGCGTAGTAGCATTGAACGCGAATTACTCTAAAATTCAATTGTTTATTTAACCTATAGTCCAAATGTGATAATTAAAACGCTTTTCATACTCTGAAAAGCATAATAATTCAACATCATAATGAAAATCATCTCTGGCTTGGTCTGTAAAGAAAATATGTTTCGCATAGAATGCGAATTTCTCGAAAATTCAAGTTTTTATCCTATGGTCTAAATGTGATAAATAAAAGCTTTTCAGGCCGTGAAAAGTATAATAATTCAACATTTTAAGGAAAAACATCTCTGGCTTGGTCTGTAGAAAAAATGAGTTTCAAGGAGTACTAGCATGAGACGTGAATTTCGCGAAAAATTAAGTTTGGATCCTATAGTCCAAATGTGATAATTAAACTGCTTTCAAGTCCGTGAAAAGCATAATAATTCAACATTTTAAGGAAAGTCGTCTCTGGCTTGTTCTGTAAAGAAATGATTTTCAAACGAGTATTAGCATTGAAAGCGAATTTCTCGAGAAGTCAAGTGTTAAACCTATAGTCCAAATGTGATAATTAAAACGCTTTTCATATTCTGAAAAGCATAAAAATTCATCATTTTAAGGAAAATCATCTCTTTCTTGCTGTGTAGAGAAAAGGAGTTTCAAACGAGTATTAGCATTGATCGCGAATTTCTCGAAAACTTAAGTTTTGATCCTATGGTCTAAATGTGATAAATAAACGCTTTTCAGGCCGTGAAAAGCATAATAATTCAACATTTTAAGGAAAATCATCTCAGGCCTGGTCTGCGTAGAAAATGAGTATTAAACGAGTAGTAGCATTGAACGCGAATTTCTCTAAGAGTCAGGTGTTCAACCTATAGTCCAAATGTGATAATTAAAAAGTTTTCATTCTCTGAAAAGCTATATAATTCAACATCTTAATGAAAATCATCTCTTTCTTGCTGTGTAGAGAAAAGGAGTTTCAAACGAGTATTAGCATTGATCGCGAATTTCTCGAAAACTTAATTTTTGATCCTATGGTCTAAATGTGATAAATAAACGCTTTTCAGGCAATGACAAGCATAATAATTCAACATTTTAAGGAAAATCATCTCTGGCTTGGTCTGCAGAGAAAATAAGTTAGCATTAAACGTTAATTTCTCGAAAAATCAAGTTTTGATCCTAAAGTCGAAATATGATAATTAAAACGCTTTTCAGGCCGTGAAAAGCATAATAATTCAACATTTTAAGAAAAATCATCTCAGGCCTGGTCTGCGGAGAAAATGAGTATCAAACGAGTAGTAGCATTGAAGGCGAATTTCTCTAAGAGTGAAGTGTTCAACCTATAGTCCAAATGTGATAATTAAAAAGCTTTTCAAGCTCTGAAAAGCATAATAATTCAACATTTTAATGAAAATTATCTCTGGCTTGGTCTGTAAAGAAAATATGTTTCGCATAGAATGCGAATTTCTCGAAAACTCAAGTTTTTATAATATGGTCTAAATGTGATAAATAAACGCTTTTCAGGCCGTGAAAAGCATAATAATTCAACATTTTAAGGAAAAACATCTCTGGCTTGGTCTGTAGAAAAAATGAGTTTCAAGGAGTACTAGCATGAGACGTGAATTTCGCGAAAAATTAAGTTTGGATCCTATAGTCCAAATGTGATAATTAAACTGCTTTCAAGTCCATGAAAAGCATAATAATTCAACATTTTAAGGAAAATCGTCTCTGGCTTGTTCTGTAAAGAAATGATTTTCAAACGAGTATTAGCATTGAAAGCGAATTTCTCGAGAAGTCAAGTGTTAAACCTATAGTCCAAATGTGATAATTAAAACGCTTTTCATACTCTGAAAAGCATAAAAATTCAACATTTTAAGGAAAATCATCTCTGGCTTGGTCTGTAGAGAAAATGAGTTTCAAAATAGTACTAGCATGAAACGTTAATATCTCCAAAAATCTAGTTTTGATCCTATTGTCGAAATATGATAATTAAAACGCTTTTCAGGCCGTGAAAAACATAATAATTCAACATTTTAAGGGAAACCATATCTGGCTTGGTCTGTAGAGAAAATGAGTTTCAAACGAGTACTATCATTAAACGTGAATTAAACGAAAATCTAGTTTTGATCCTATAGTCGAAATGTGATAATTAAAACGCTTTTCAAGCTGTGAAAAGCATAATAATTCAACATATTAAGGAAAATCATCTCTGGCTTGGTGTGTAGAGAAAATGAGTTTCAAGGAGTACTAGCATGAGACGTGAATTTCGCGAAAAATTAAGTTTGGATCCTCTTGTCGAAATATGATAATTAAACTGCTTTCAAGGCCTTGAAACGCATAATAATTCAACATCTTAAGGAAAATCATCTCTGGCTTGATCTGTAGAAGAAATGAGTTTCAAACGAGTACAATCGTTGGACACTAGTTTCTTGAAAAATCAAGTTTTGATCCTATAGTCGAAATGTGATAATTTAAACGCTTTTCAGGCCGCGAAAAGCATAATAATTAAACATTTTAAGAAAATTCATCTCAGGCCTGGTCTGCAGAGATAATGAGTTTCAAACGCGTAGTAGCATTGAACGCGAATTACTCTAAAAGTCAATTGTTTATTTAACCTATAGTCCAAATGTGATCATTAAAACGCTTTTCATACTCTGAAAAGCATAATAATTCAACATCATAATGAAAATCATCTCTGGCTTGGTCTGTAAAGAAAATATGTTTCGCATAGAATGCGAATTTCTCGAAAATTCAAGTTTTTATCCTATGGTCTAAATGTGATAAATAAACGCTTTTCAGGCCGTGAAAAGTATAATAATTCAACATTTTAAGGAAAAACATCTCTGGCTTGGTCTGTAGAAAAAATGAGTTTCAAGGAGTACTAGCATGAGACGTGAATTTCGCGAAAAATTAAGTTTGGATCCTATAGTCCAAATGTGATAATTAAAGTGCTTTCAAGTCCGTGAAAAGCATAATAATTCAACATTTTAAGGAAAGTCGTCTCTGGCTTGTTCTGTAAAGAAATGATTTTCAAACGAGTATTAGCATTGAAAGCGAATTTCTCGAGAAGTCAAGTGTTAAACCTATAGTCCAAATGTGATAATTAAAACGCTTTTCATATTCTGAAAAGCATAAAAATTCATCATTTTAAGGAAAATCATCTCTTTCTTGCTGTGTAGAGAAAAGGAGTTTCAAACGAGTATTAGCATTGATCGCGAATTTCTCGAAAACTTAAGTTTTGATCCTATGGTCTAAATGTGATAAATAAACGCTTTTCAGGCCGTGAAAAGCATAATAATTCAACATTTTAAGGAAAATCATCTCTGGCTTGGTCTGCAGAGAAAATGAGTTTCAAACGAGTACTAGCATTAAACGTTAATTTCTGGAAAAATCAAGTTTTGATCCTATAGTCGAAATATGATAATTAAAACGCTTTTCAGGCCGTGAAAAGCATAATAATTCAACATTTTAAGAAAATCATCTCAGGCCTGGTCTGCGGAGAAAATGAGTATCAAACGAGTAGTAGCATTCAATGCGAATTTCTCTAAGAGTGAAGTGTTCTTCAACCTATAGTCCAAATGTGATAATTAAAAGGCTTTTCAAGCTCTGAAAAGCATAATAATTCAACATTTTAATGAAAATCATCTCTGGCTTAGTCTGTAAAGAAAATATGTTTCGCATAGAATGCGAATTTCTCGAAAAATCAAGTTTTTATCCTATGGTCTAAATGTGATAAATAAACGATTTTCAGGCCGTGAAAAGCATAATAATTCAACATTTTAAGAAAAATCATCTCAGGCCTGGTCTGCGTAGAAAATGAGTATTAAACGAGTAGTAGCATTGAACGCGAATTTCTCTAAGAGTCAGGTGTTCAACCTATAGTCCAAATGTGATAATTAAAAAGTTTTCATTCTCTGAAAAGCTATATAATTCAACGTCTTAATGAAAATCATCTCTTTCTTGCTGTGTAGAGAAAAGGAGTTTCAAACGAGTATTAGCATTGATCGCGAATTTCTCGAAAACTTAATTTTTGATCCTATGGTCTAAATGTGATAAATAAACGCTTTTCAGGCAATGACAAGCATAATAATTCAACATTTTAAGGAAAATCATCTCTGGCTTGGTCTGCAGAGAAAATAAGTTAGCATTAAACGTTAATTTCTCGAAAAATCAAGTTTTGATCCTAAAGTCGAAATATGATAATTAAAACGCTTTTCAGGCCGTGAAAAGCATAATAATTCAACATTTTAAGAAAAATCATCTCAGGCCTGGTCTGCGGAGAAAATGAGTATCAAACGAGTAGTAGCATTGAAGGCGAATTTCTCTAAGAGTGAAGTGTTCAACCTATAGTCCAAATGTGATAATTAAAAAGCTTTTCAAGCTCTGAAAAGCATAATAATTCAACATTTTAATGAAAATTATCTCTGGCTTGGTCTGTAAAGAAAATATGTTTCGCATAGAATGCGAATTTCTCGAAAACTCAAGTTTTTATAATATGGTCTAAATGTGATAAATAAACGCTTTTCAGGCCGTGAAAAGCATAATAATTCAACATTTTAAGGAAAAACATCTCTGGCTTGGTCTGTAGAAAAAATGAGTTTCAAGGAGTACTAGCATGAGACGTGAATTTCGCGAAAAATTAAGTTTGGATCCTATAGTCCAAATGTGATAATTAAACTGCTTTCAAGTCCGTGAAAAGCATAATAATTCAACATTTTAAGGAAAGTCGTCTCTGGCTTGTTCTGTAAAGAAATGATTTTCAAACGAGTATTAGCATTGAAAGCGAATTTCTCGAGAAGTCAAGTGTTAAACCTATAGTCCAAATGTGATAATTAAAACGCTTTTCATATTCTGAAAAGCATAAAAATTCATCATTTTAAGGAAAATCATCTCTTTCTTGCTGTGTAGAGAAAAGGAGTTTCAAACGAGTATTAGCATTGATCGCGAATTTCTCGAAAACTTAAGTTTTGATCCTATGGTCTAAATGTGATAAATAAACGCTTTTCAGGCCGTGAAAAGCATAATAATTCAACATTTTAAGGAAAATCATCTCTGGCTTGGTCTGCAGAGAAAATGAGTTTCAAACGAGTACTAGCATTAAACGTTAATTTCTGGAAAAATCAAGTTTTGATCCTATAGTCGAAATATGATAATTAAAACGCTTTTCAGGCCGTGAAAAGCATAATAATTCAACATTTTAAGAAAATCATCTCAGGCCTGGTCTGCGGAGAAAATGAGTATCAAACGAGTAGTAGCATTCAATGCGAATTTCTCTAAGAGTGAAGTCTTCTTCAACCTATAGTCCAAATGTGATAATTAAAAGGCTTTTCAAGCTCTGAAAAGCATAATAATTCAACATTTTAATGAAAATCATCTCTGGCTTAGTCTGTAAAGAAAATATGTTTCGCATAGAATGCGAATTTCTCGAAAAATCAAGTTTTTATCCTATGGTCTAAATGTGATAAATAAACGATTTTCAGGCCGTGAAAAGCATAATAATTCAACATTTTAAGAAAAATCATCTCAGGCCTGGTCTGCGTAGAAAATGAGTATTAAACGAGTAGTAGCATTGAACGCGAATTTCTCTAAGAGTCAGGTGTTCAACCTATAGTCCAAATGTGATAATTAAAAAGTTTTCATTCTCTGAAAAGCTAAATAATTCAACGTCTTAATGAAAATCATCTCTTTCTTGCTGTGTAGAGAAAAGGAGTTTCAAACGAGTATTAGCATTGATCGCGAATTTCTCGAAAACTTAATTTTTGATCCTATGGTCTAAATGTGATAAATAAACGCTTTTCAGGCCGTGAAAAGCATAATAATTCAACATTTTAAGGAAAAACATCTCTGGCTTGGTCTGTAGAAAAAATGAGTTTCAAGGAGTACTAGCATGAGACGTGAATTTCGCGAAAAATTAAGTTTGGATCCTATAGTCCAAATGTGATAATTAAACTGCTTTCAAGTCCATGAAAAGCATAATAATTCAACATTTTAAGGAAAATCGTCTCTGGCTTGTTCTGTAAAGAAATGATTTTCAAACGAGTATTAGCATTGAAAGCGAATTTCTCGAGAAGTCAAGTGTTAAACCTATAGTCCAAATGTGATAATTAAAACGCTTTTCATACTCTGAAAAGCATAAAAATTCAACATTTTAAGGAAAATCATCTCTGGCTTGGTTTGTAGAGAAAATGAGTTTCAAACGAGTATTAGAATTGAACGCGAATTTCTCGAAAATCCACGTTTTGATCCTATAGTCAAAATGTGATCATTAAAACGCTTTTCAGGCTGTGAAAAGCATAGTAATTCAACATTTTAAGGGAAATTATCTATGGCTTGGTCTGTAGAGAAAATGAGTTTCAAAGGAGTGTTTGCATTGAACGCGAATTTCTGGAAACTCCATGTTTTGATCCTATAGTCAAAATGTGATCATTAATCGCTTTTCAGTCCGTGAAAAGCATAATAATTCAACATTTTAAGGAAAATCATCTCTGGCTTGGTCTGTAGAGGAAAAGAGTTTCAAACGAGTACTAGCATTTAACAGTAATTTCTCGAAAAATTAAGTTTTGAACCTATAGTCGAAATGTGATAATTAAAACGCTTTTCACGCCGTGAAATGCATAATAATTCAACATTTTAAGGAAAATCATCTCTGGCTTGGTCTGTAGAGAAAATGAGTTTCAAAATAGTACTAGCATGAAACGTTAATATCTCCAAAAATCTAGTTTTGATCCTATTGTCGAAATATGATAATTAAAACGCTTTTCAGGCCGTGAAAAACATAATAATTCAACATTTTAAGGGAAACCATATCTGGCTTGGTCTGTAGAGAAAATGAGTTTCAAACGAGTACTATCATTAAACGTGAATTAAACGAAAATCAAGTTTTGATCCTATAGTCGAAATGTGATAATTAAAACGCTTTTCAAGCTGTGAAAAGCATAATAATTCAACATATTAAGGAAAATCATCTCTGGCTTGGTGTGTAGAGAAAATGAGTTTCAAGGAGTACTAGCATGAGACGTGAATTTCGCGAAAAATTAAGTTTGGATCCCCTTGTCGAAATATGATAATTAAACTGCTTTCAAGGCCTTGAAACGCATAATAATTCAACATCTTAAGGAAAATCATCTCTGGCTTGATCTGTAGAAGAAATGAGTTTCAAACGAGTACAATCGTTGGACACTAGTTTCTTGAAAAATCAAGTTTTGATCCTATAGTCGAAATGTGATAATTTAAACGCTTTTCAGGCCGCGAAAAGCATAATAATTAAACATTTTAAGAAAATTCATCTCAGGCCTGGTCTGCAGAGATAATGAGTTTCAAACGCGTAGTAGCATTGAACGCGAATTACTCTAAAAGTCAATTGTTTATTTAACCTATAGTCCAAATGTGATAATTAAAACGCTTTTCATACTCTGAAAAGCATAATAATTCAACATCATAATGAAAATCATCTCTGGCTTGGTCTGTAAAGAAAATATGTTTCGCATAGAATGCGAATTTCTCGAAAATTCAAGTTTTTATCCTATGGTCTAAATGTGATAAATAAACGCTTTTCAGGCCGTGAAAAGTATATTAATTCAACATTTTAAGGAAAAACATCTCTGGCTTGGTCTGTAGAAAAAATGAGTTTCAAGGAGTACTAGCATGAGACGTGAATTTCGCGAAAAATTAAGTTTGGATCCTATAGTCCAAATGTGATAATTAAACTGCTTTCAAGTCCGTGAAAAGCATAATAATTCAACATTTTAAGGAAAGTCGTCTCTGGCTTGTTCTGTAAAGAAATGATTTTCAAACGAGTATTAGCATTGAAAGCGAATTTCTCGAGAAGTCAAGTGTTAAACCTATAGTCCAAATGTGATAATTAAAACGCTTTTCATATTCTGAAAAGCATAAAAATTCATCATTTTAAGGAAAATCATCTCTTTCTTGCTGTGTAGAGAAAAGGAGTTTCAAACGAGTATTAGCATTGATCGCGAATTTCTCGAAAACTTAAGTTTTGATCCTATGGTCTAAATGTGATAAATAAACGCATTTCAGGTCGTGAAAAGTATAATAATTCAACATTTTAAGGAAAATCATCTCTGGCTTGGTATGCAGAGAAAATGAGTTTCAAACGAGTACTAGGAATAAACGTTAATTTCTGGAAAAATCAAGTTTTGATCCTATAGTCGAAATATGATAATTAAAACGCTTTTCAGGCCGTGAAAAGCATAATAATTCAACATTTTAAGAAAATCATCTCAGGCCTGGTCTGCGGAGAAAATGAGTATCAAACGAGTAGTAGCATTCAATGCGAATTTCTCTAAGAGTGAAGTCTTCTTCAACCTATAGTCCAAATGTGATAATTAAAAGGCTTTTCAAGCTCTGAAAAGCATAATAATTCAACATTTTAATGAAAATCATCTCTGGCTTAGTCTGTAAAGAAAATATGTTTCGCATAGAATGCGAATTTCTCGAAAAATCAAGTTTTTATCCTATGGTCTAAATGTGATAAATAAACGATTTTCAGGCCGTGAAAAGCATAATAATTCAACATTTTAAGAAAAATCATCTCAGGCCTGGTCTGCGTAGAAAATGAATATTAAACGAGTAGTAGCATTGAACGCGAATTTCTCTAAGAGTCAGGTGTTCAACCTATAGTCCAAATGTGATAATTAAAAAGTTTTCATTCTCTGAAAAGCTAAATAATTCAACGTCTTAATGAAAATCATCTCTTTCTTGCTGTGTAGAGAAAAGGAGTTTCAAACGAGTATTAGCATTGATCGCGAATTTCTCGAAAACTTAATTTTTGATCCTATGGTCTAAATGTGATAAATAAACGCTTTTCAGGCAATGACAAGCATAATAATTCAACATTTTAAGGAAAATCATCTCTGGCTTGGTCTGCAGAGAAAATAAGTTAGCATTAAACGTTAATTTCTCGAAAAATCAAGTTTTGATCCTAAAGTCGAAATATGATAATTAAAACGCTTTTCAGGCCGTGAAAAGCATAATAATTCAACATTTTAAGAAAAATCATCTCAGGCCTGGTCTGCGGAGAAAATGAGTATCAAACGAGTAGTAGCATTGAAGGCGAATTTCTCTAAGAGTGAAGTGTTCAACCTATAGTCCAAATGTGATAATTAAAAAGCTTTTCAAGCTCTGAAAAGCATAATAATTCAACATTTTAATGAAAATTATCTCTGGCTTGGTCTGTAAAGAAAATATGTTTCGCATAGAATGCGAATTACTCGAAAACTCAAGTTTTTATAATATGGTCTAAATGTGATAAATAAACGCTTTTCAGGCCGTGAAAAGCATAATAATTCAACATTTTAAGGAAAAACATCTCTGGCTTGGTCTGTAGAAAAAATGAGTTTCAAGGAGTACTAGCATGAGACGTGAATTTCGCGAAAAATTAAGTTTGGATCCTATAGTCCAAATGTGATAATTAAACTGCTTTCAAGTCCATGAAAAGCATAATAATTCAACATTTTAAGGAAAATCGTCTCTGGCTTGTTCTGTAAAGAAATGATTTTCAAACGAGTATTAGCATTGAAAGCGAATTTCTCGAGAAGTCAAGTGTTAAACCTATAGTCCAAATGTGATAATTAAAACGCTTTTCATACTCTGAAAAGCATAAAAATTCAACATTTTAAGGAAAATCATCTCTGGCTTGGTTTGTAGAGAAAATGAGTTTCAAACGAGTATTAGAATTGAACACGAATTTCTCGAAAATCCACGTTTTGATCCTATAGTCAAAATGTGATCATTAAAACGCTTTTCAGGCTGTGAAAAGCATAGTAATTCAACATTTTAAGGGAAATTATCTATGGCTTGGTCTGTAGAGAAAATGAGTTTCAAAGGAGTGTTTGCATTGAACGCGAATTTCTGGAAACTCCATGTTTTGATCCTATAGTCAAAATGTGATCATTAATCGCTTTTCAGTCCGTGAAAAGCATAATAATTCAACATTTTAAGGAAAATCATCTCTGGCTTGGTCTGTAGAGGAAAAGAGTTTCAAACGAGTACTAGCATTTAACAGTAATTTCTCGAAAAATTAAGTTTTCAACCTATAGTCGAAATGTGATAATTAAAACGCTTTTCACGCCGTGAAATGCATAATAATTCAACATTTTAAGGAAAATCATCTCTGGCTTGGTCTGTAGAGAAAATGAGTTTCAAAATAGTACTAGCATGAAACGTTAATATCTCCAAAAATCTAGTTTTGATCCTATTGTCGAAATATGATAATTAAAACGCTTTTCAGGCCGTGAAAAACATAATAATTCAACATTTTAAGGGAAACCATATCTGGCTTGGTCTGTAGAGAAAATGAGTTTCAAACGAGTACTATCATTAAACGTGAATTAAACGAAAATCAAGTTTTGATCCTATAGTCGAAATGTGATAATTAAAACGCTTTTCAAGCTGTGAAAAGCATAATAATTCAACATATTAAGGAAAATCATCTCTGGCTTGGTGTGTAGAGAAAATGAGTTTCAAGGAGTACTAGCATGAGACGTGAATTTCGCGAAAAATTAAGTTTGGATCCTCTTGTCGAAATATGATAATTAAACTGCTTTCAAGGCCTTGAAACGCATAATAATTCAACATCTTAAGGAAAATCATCTCTGGCTTGATCTGTAGAAGAAATGAGTTTCAAACGAGTACAATCGTTGGACACTAGTTTCTTGAAAAATCAAGTTTTGATCCTATAGTCGAAATGTGATAATTAAAACGCTTTTCAGGCCGTGAAAAGCATAATAATTCAACATTTTAAGAAAAATCATCTCAGGCCTGGTCTGCGGAGAAAATGAGTATCAAACGAGTAGTAGCATTGAAGGCGAATTTCTCTAAGAGTGAAGTGTTCAACCTATAGTCCAAATGTGATAATTAAAAAGCTTTTCAAGCTCTGAAAAGCATAATAATTCAACATTTTAATGAAAATTATCTCTGGCTTGGTCTGTAAAGAAAATATGTTTCGCATAGAATGCGAATTACTCGAAAACTCAAGTTTTTATAATATGGTCTAAATGTGATAAATAAACGCTTTTCATGCCGTGAAAAGCATAATAATTCAACATTTTAAGGAAAAACATCTCTGGCTTTGTCTGTAGAAAAAATGAGTTTCAAGGAGTACTAGCATGAGACGTGAATTTCGCGAAAAATTAAGTTTGGATCCTATAGACCAAATGTGATAATTAAACTGCTTTCAAGTCCATGAAAAGCATAATAATTCAACATTTTAAGGAAAATCGTCTCTGGCTTGTTCTGTAAAGAAATGATTTTCAAACGAGTATTAGCATTGAAAGCGAATTTCTCGAGAAGTCAAGTGTTAAACCTATAGTCCAAATGTGATAATTAAAACGCTTTTCATACTCTGAAAAGCATAAAAATTCAACATTTTAAGGAAAATCATCTCTGGCTTGGTTTGTAGAGAAAATGAGTTTCAAACGAGTATTAGAATTGAACGCGAATTTCTCGAAAATCCACGTTTTGATCCTATAGTCAAAATGTGATCATTAAAACGCTTTTCAGGCTGTGAAAAGCATAGTAATTCAACATTTTAAGGGAAATTATCTATGGCTTGGTCTGTAGAGAAAATGAGTTTCAAAGGAGTGTTTGCATTGAACGCGAATTTCTGGAAACTCCATGTTTTGATCCTATAGTCAAAATGTGATCATTAATCGCTTTTCAGTCCGTGAAAAGCATAATAATTCAACATTTTAAGGGAAATCATCTCTGGCTTGGTCTGTAGAGGAAAAGAGTTTCAAACGAGTACTAGCATTTAACAGTAATTTCTCGAAAAATTAAGTTTTGAACCTATAGTCGAAATGTGATAATTAAAACGCTTTTCACGCCGTGAAATGCATAATAATTCAACATTTTAAGGAAAATCATCTCTGGCTTGGTCTGTAGAGAAAATGAGTTTCAAAATAGTACTAGCATGAAACGTTAATATCTCCAAAAATCTAGTTTTGATCCTATTGTCGAAATATGATAATTAAAACGCTTTTCAGGCCGTGAAAAACATAATAATTCAACATTTTAAGGGAAACCATATCTGGCTTGGTCTGTAGAGAAAATGAGTTTCAAACGAGTACTATCATTAAACGTGAATTAAACGAAAATCAAGTTTTGATCCTATAGTCGAAATGTGATAATTAAAACGCTTTTCAAGCTGTGAAAAGCATAATAATTCAACATATTAAGGAAAATCATCTCTGGCTTGGTGTGTAGAGAAAATGAGTTTCAAGGAGTACTAGCATGAGACGTGAATTTCGCGAAAAATTAAGTTTGGATCCTCTTGTCGAAATATGATAATTAAACTGCTTTCAAGGCCTTGAAACGCATAATAATTCAACATCTTAAGGAAAATCATCTCTGGCTTGATCTGTAGAAGAAATGAGTTTCAAACGAGTACAATCGTTGGACACTAGTTTCTTGAAAAATCAAGTTTTGATCCTATAGTCGAAATGTGATAATTTAAACGCTTTTCAGGCCGCGAAAAGCATAATAATTAAACATTTTAAGAAAATTCATCTCAGGCCTGGTCTGCAGAGATAATGAGTTTCAAACGCGTAGTAGCATTGAACGCGAATTACTCTAAAATTCAATTGTTTAATTAACCTATAGTATAAATGTGATAATTAAAACGCTTTTCATACTCTGAAAAGCATAATAATTCAACATCATAATGAAAATCATCTCTGGCTTGGTCTGTAAAGAAAATATGTTTCGCATGGAATGCGAATTTCTCGAAAATTCAAGTTTTTATCCTATGGTCTAAATGTGATAAATAAACGCTTTTCAGGCCGTGAAAAGTATAATAATTCAACATTTTAAGGAAAAACATCTCTGGCTTGGTCTGTAGAAAAAATGAGTTTCAAGGAGTACTAGCATGAGACGTGAATTTCGCGAAAAATTAAGTTTGGATCCTATAGTCCAAATGTGATAATTAAACTGCTTTCAAGTCCGTGAAAAGCATAATAATTCAACATTTTAAGGAAAGTCGTCTCTGGCTTGTTCTGTAAAGAAATGATTTTCAAACGAGTATTAGCATTGAAAGCGAATTTCTCGAGAAGTCAAGTGTTAAACCTATAGTCCAAATGTGATAATTAAAACGCTTTTCATATTCTGAAAAGCATAAAAATTCATCATTTTAAGGAAAATCATCTCTTTCTTGCTGTGTAGAGAAAAGGAGTTTCAAACGAGTATTAGCATTGATCGCGAATTTCTCGAAAACTTAAGTTTTGATCCTATGGTCTAAATGTGATAAATAAACGCTTTTCAGGCCGTGAAAAGCATAATAATTCAACATTTTAAGGAAAATCATCTCTGGCTTGGTCTGCAGAGAAAATGAGTTTCAAACGAGTACTAGCATTAAACGTTAATTTCTGGAAAAATCAAGTTTTGATCCTATAGTCGAAATATGATAATTAAAACGCTTTTCAGGCCGTGAAAAGCATAATAATTCAACATTTTAAGAAAATCATCTCAGGCCTGGTCTGCGGAGAAAATGAGTATCAAACGAGTAGTAGCATTCAATGCGAATTTCTCTAAGAGTGAAGTCTTCTTCAACCTATAGTCCAAATGTGATAATTAAAAGGCTTTTCAAGCTCTGAAAAGCATAATAATTCAACATTTTAATGAAAATCATCTCTGGCTTAGTCTGTAAAGAAAATATGTTTCGCATAGAATGCGAATTTCTCGAAAAATCAAGTTTTTATCCTATGGTCTAAATGTGATAAATAAACGATTTTCAGGCCGTGAAAAGCATAATAATTCAACATTTTAAGAAAAATCATCTCAGGCCTGGTCTGCGTAGAAAATGAGTATTAAACGAGTAGTAGCATTGAACGCGAATTTCTCTAAGAGTCAGGTGTTCAACCTATAGTCCAAATGTGATAATTAAAAAGTTTTCATTCTCTGAAAAGCTAAATAATTCAACGTCTTAATGAAAATCATCTCTTTCTTGCTGTGTAGAGAAAAGGAGTTTCAAACGAGTATTAGCATTGATCGCGAATTTCTCGAAAACTTAATTTTTGATCCTATGGTCTAAATGTGATAAATAAACGCTTTTCAGGCAATGACAAGCATAATAATTCAACATTTTAAGGAAAATCATCTCTGGCTTGGTCTGCAGAGAAAATAAGTTAGCATTAAACGTTAATTTCTCGAAAAATCAAGTTTTGATCCTAAAGTCGAAATATGATAATTAAAACGCTTTTCAGGCCGTGAAAAGCATAATAATTCAACATTTTAAGAAAAATCATCTCAGGCCTGGTCTGCGGAGAAAATGAGTATCAAACGAGTAGTAGCATTGAAGGCGAATTTCTCTAAGAGTGAAGTGTTCAACCTATAGTCCAAATGTGATAATTAAGAAGCTTTTCAAGCTCTGAAAAGCATAATAATTCAACATTTTAATGAAAATTATCTCTGGCTTGGTCTGTAAAGAAAATATGTTTCGCATAGAATGCGAATTACTCGAAAACTCAAGTTTTTATAATATGGTCTAAATGTGATAAATAAACGCTTTTCATGCCGTGAAAAGCATAATAATTCAACATTTTAAGGAAAAACATCTCTGGCTTGGTCTGTAGAAAAAATGAGTTTCAAGGAGTACTAGCATGAGACGTGAATTTCGCGAAAAATTAAGTTTGGATCCTATAGTCCAAATGTGATAATTAAACTGCTTTCAAGTCCATGAAAAGCATAATAATTCAACATTTTAAGGAAAATCGTCTCTGGCTTGTTCTGTAAAGAAATGATTTTCAAACGAGTATTAGCATTGAAAGCGAATTTCTCGAGAAGTCAAGTGTTAAACCTATAGTCCAAATGTGATAATTAAAACGCTTTTCATACTCTGAAAAGCATAAAAATTCAACATTTTAAGGAAAATCATCTCTGGCTTGGTTTGTAGAGAAAATGAGTTTCAAACGAGTATTAGAATTGAACGCGAATTTCTCGAAAATCCACGTTTTGATCCTATAGTCAAAATGTGATCATTAAAACGCTTTTCAGGCTGTGAAAAGCATAGTAATTCAACATTTTAAGGGAAATTATCTATGGCTTGGTCTGTAGAGAAAATGAGTTTCAAAGGAGTGTTTGCATTGAACGCGAATTTCTGGAAACTCCATGTTTTGATCCTATAGTCAAAATGTGATCATTAATCGCTTTTCAGTCCGTGAAAAGCATAATAATTCAACATTTTAAGGAAAATCATCTCTGGCTTGGTCTGTAGAGGAAAAGAGTTTCAAACGAGTACTAGCATTTAACAGTAATTTCTCGAAAAATTAAGTTTTGAACCTATAGTCGAAATGTGATAATTAAAACGCTTTTCACGCCGTGAAATGCATAATAATTCAACATTTTAAGGAAAATCATCTCTGGCTTGGTCTGTAGAGAAAATGAGTTTCAAAATAGTACTAGCATGAAACGTTAATATCTCCAAAAATCTAGTTTTGATCCTATTGTCGAAATATGATAATTTAAACGCTTTTCAGGCCGTGAAAAGCATAATAATTCAACATTTTAAGAAAAATCATCTCAGGCCTGGTCTGCGGAGAAAATGAGTATCAAACGAGTAGTAGCATTCAATGCGAATTTCTCTAAGAGTGAAGTGTTCTTCAACCTATAGTCCAAATGTGATAATTAAAAGGCTTTTCAAGCTCTGAAAAGCATAATAATTCAACATTTTAATGAAAATCATCTCTGGCTTAGTCTGTAAAGAAAATATGTTTCGCATAGAATGCGAATTTCTCGAAAAATCAAGTTTTTATCCTATGGTCTAAATGTGATAAATAAACGCTTTTCAGGCCGTGAAAAGCATAATAATTCAACATTTTAAGAAAATTCATCTCAGGCCTGGTCTGCAGAGATAATGAGTTTCAAACGCGTAGTAGCATTGAACGCGAATTTCTCTAAGAGTCAAGTGTTCAACCTATAGTCCAAATGCGATAATTAAAAAGTTTTCATTCTCTGAAAAGCTAAATAATTCAACGTCTTAATGAAAATCATCTCTTTCATGCTGTGTAGATAAAAGGAGTTTCAAACGAGTATTAGCATTGATCGCGAATTTCTCGAAAACTTAAGTTTTGATCCTATCTTCTAAATGTGATAAATAAACGCTTTTCAGGCAATGACAAGCATAATAATTCAACATTTTAAGGAAAATCATCTCTGGCTTGGTCTGCAGAGAAAATAAGTTAGCATTAAACGTTAATTTCTCGAAAAATCAAGTTTTGATCCTAAAGTCGAAATATGATAATTAAAACGCTTTTCAGGCCGTGAAAAGCATAATAATTCAACATTTTAAGAAAAATCATCTCAGGCCTGGTCTGCGGAGAAAATGAGTATCAAACGAGTAGTAGCATTGAAGGCGAATTTCTCTAAGAGTGAAGTGTTCAACCTATAGTCCAAATGTGATAATTAAAAAGCTTTTCAAGCTCTGAAAAGCATAATAATTCAACATTTTAATGAAAATTATCTCTGGCTTGGTCTGTAAAGAAAATATGTTTCGCATAGAATGCGAATTTCTCGAAAACTCAAGTTTTTATAATATGGTCTAAATGTGATAAATAAACGCTTTTCAGGCCGTGAAAAGCATAATAATTCAACATTTTAAGGAAAAACATCTCTGGCTTGGTCTGTAGAAAAAATGAGTTTCAAGGAGTACTAGCATGAGACGTGAATTTCGCGAAAAATTAAGTTTGGATCCTATAGTCCAAATGTGATAATTAAACTGCTTTCAAGTCCATGAAAAGCATAATAATTCAACATTTTAAGGAAAATCGTCTCTGGCTTGTTCTGTAAAGAAATGATTTTCAAACGAGTATTAGCATTGAAAGCGAATTTCTCGAGAAGTCAAGTGTTAAACCTATAGTCCAAATGTGATAATTAAAACGCTTTTCATGCTCTGAAAAGCATAAAAATTCAACATTTTAAGGAAAATCATCTCTGGCTTGGTTTGTAGAGAAAATGAGTTTCAAACGAGTATTAGAATTGAACGCGAATTTCTCGAAAATCCACGTTTTGATCCTATAGTCAAAATGTGATCATTAAAACGCTTTTCAGGCTGTGAAAAGCATAATAATTCAACATTTTAAGGGAAATTATCTATGGCTTGGTCTGTAGAGAAAATGAGTTTCAAAGGAGTGTTTGCATTGAACGCGAATTTCTCGAAACTCCATGTTTTGATCCTATAGTCAAAATGTGATCATTAATCGCTTTTCAGTCCGTGAAAAGCATAATAATTCAACATTTTAAGGGAAATCATCTCTTTCTTGGTCTGTAGAGGAAAAGAGTTTCAAACGAGTACTAGCATTTAACAGTAATTTCTCGAAAAATTAAGTTTTGAACCTATAGTCGAAATGTGATAATTAAAACGCTTTTCACGCCGTGAAATGCATAATAATTCAACATTTTAAGGAAAATCATCTCTGGCTTGGTCTGTAGAGAAAATGAGTTTCAAAATAGTACTAGCATGAAACGTTAATATCTCCAAAAATCTAGTTTTGATCCTATTGTCGAAATATGATAATTAAAACGCTTTTCAGGCCGTGAAAAACATAATAATTCAACATTTTAAGGGAAACCATATCTGGCTTGGTCTGTAGAGAAAATGAGTTTCAAACGAGTACTATCATTAAACGTGAATTAAACGAAAATCAAGTTTTGATCCTATAGTCGAAATGTGATAATTAAAACGCTTTTCAAGCTGTGAAAAGCATAATAATTCAACATATTAAGGAAAATCATCTCTGGCTTGGTGTGTAGAGAAAATGAGTTTCAAGGAGTACTAGCATGAGACGTGAATTTCGCGAAAAATTAAGTTTGGATCCTCTTGTCGAAATATGATAATTAAACTGCTTTCAAGGCCTTGAAACGCATAATAATTCAACATCTTAAGGAAAATCATCTCTGGCTTGATCTGTAGAAGAAATGAGTTTCAAACGAGTACAATCGTTGGACACTAGTTTCTTGAAAAATCAAGTTTTGATCCTATAGTCGAAATGTGATAATTTAAACGCTTTTCAGGCCGCGAAAAGCATAATAATTAAACATTTTAAGAAAATTCATCTCAGGCCTGGTCTGCAGAGATAATGAGTTTCAAACACGTAGTAGCATTGAACGCGAATTACTCTAAAAGTCAATTGTTTATTTAACCTATAGTCCAAATGTGATAATTAAAACGCTTTTCATACTCTGAAAAGCATAATAATTCAACATCATAATGAAAATCATCTCTGGCTTGGTCTGTAAAGAAAATATGTTTCGCATAGAATGCGAATTTCTCGAAAATTCAAGTTTTTATCCTATGGTCTAAATGTGATAAATAAACGCTTTTCAGGCCGTGAAAAGTATAATAATTCAACATTTTAAGGAAAAACATCTCTGGCTTGGTCTGTAGAAAAAATGAGTTTCAAGGAGTACTAGCATGAGATGTGAATTTCGCGAAAAATTAAGTTTGGATCCTATAGTCCAAATGTGATAATTAAACTGCTTTCAAGTCCGTGAAAAGCATAATAATTCAACATTTTAAGGAAAGTCGTCTCTGGCTTGTTCTGTAAAGAAATGATTTTCAAACGAGTATTAGCATTGAAAGCGAATTTCTCGAGAAGTCAAGTGTTAAACCTATAGTCCAAATGTGATAATTAAAACGCTTTTCATATTCTGAAAAGCATAAAAATTCATCATTTTAAGGAAAATCATCTCTTTCTTGCTGTGTAGAGAAAAGGAGTTTCAAACGAGTATTAGCATTGATCGCGAATTTCTCGAAAACTTAAGTTTTGATCCTATGGTCTAAATGTGATAAATAAACGCTTTTCAGGCCGTGAAAAGCATAATAATTCAACATTTTAAGGAAAATCATCTCTGGCTTGGTCTGCAGAGAAAATGAGTTTCAAACGAGTACTAGCATTAAACGTTAATTTCTGGAAAAATCAAGTTTTGATCCTATAGTCGAAATATGATAATTAAAACGCTTTTCAGGCCGTGAAAAGCATAATAATTCAACATTTTAAGAAAATCGTCTCAGGCCTGGTCTGCGGAGAAAATGAGTATCAAACGAGTAGTAGCATTCAATGCGAATTTCTCTAAGAGTGAAGTGTTCTTCAACCTATAGTCCAAATGTGATAATTAAAAGGCTTTTCAAGCTCTGAAAAGCATAATAATTCAACATTTTAATGAAAATCATCTCTGGCTTAGTCTGTAAAGAAAATATGTTTCGCATAGAATGCGAATTTCTCGAAAAATCAAGTTTTTATCCTATGGTCTAAATGTGATAAATAAACGATTTTCAGGCCGTGAAAAGCATAATAATTCAACATTTTAAGAAAAATCATCTCAGGCCTGGTCTGCGTAGAAAATGAGTATTAAACGAGTAGTAGCATTGAACGCGAATTTCTCTAAGAGTCAGGTGTTCAACCTATAGTCCAAATGTGATAATTAAAAAGTTTTCATTCTCTGAAAAGCTATATAATTCAACGTCTTAATGAAAATCATCTCTTTCTTGCTGTGTAGAGAAAAGGAGTTTCAAACGAGTATTAGCATTGATCGCGAATTTCTCGAAAACTTAATTTTTGATCCTATGGTCTAAATGTGATAAATAAACGCTTTTCAGGCAATGACAAGCATAATAATTCAACATTTTAAGGAAAATCATCTCTGGCTTGGTCTGCAGAGAAAATAAGTTAGCATTAAACGTTAATTTCTCGAAAAATCAAGTTTTGATCCTAAAGTCGAAATATGATAATTAAAACGCTTTTCAGGCCGTGAAAAGCATAATAATTCAACATTTTAAGAAAAATCATCTCAGGCCTGGTCTGCGGAGAAAATGAGTATCAAACGAGTAGTAGCATTGAAGGCGAATTTCTCTAAGAGTGAAGTGTTCAACCTATAGTCCAAATGTGATAATTAAAAAGCTTTTCAAGCTCTGAAAAGCATAATAATTCAACATTTTAATGAAAATTATCTCTGGCTTGGTCTGTAAAGAAAATATGTTTCGCATAGAATGCGAATTACTCGAAAACTCAAATTTTTATAATATGGTCTAAATGTGATAAATAAACGCTTTTCAGGCCGTGAAAAGCATAATAATTCAACATTTTAAGGAAAAACATCTCTGGCTTGGTCTGTAGAAAAAATGAGTTTCAAGGAGTACTAGCATGAGACGTGAATTTCGCGAAAAATTAAGTTTGGATCCTATAGTCCAAATGTGATAATTAAACTGCTTTCAAGTCCATGAAAAGCATAATAATTCAACATTTTAAGGAAAATCGTCTCTGGCTTGTTCTGTAAAGAAATGATTTTCAAACGAGTATTAGCATTGAAAGCGAATTTCTCGAGAAGTCAAGTGTTAAACCTATAGTCCAAATGTGATAATTAAAACGCTTTTCATACTCTGAAAAGCATAAAAATTCAACATTTTAAGGAAAATCATCTCTGGCTTGGTTTGTAGAGAAAATGAGTTTCAAACGAGTATTAGAATTGAACGCGAATTTCTCGAAAATCCACGTTTTGATCCTATAGTCAAAATGTGATCATTAAAACGCTTTTCAGGCTGTGAAAAGCATAGTAATTCAACATTTTAAGGGAAATTATCTATGGCTTGGTCTGTAGAGAAAATGAGTTTCAAAGGAGTGTTTGCATTGAACGCGAATTTCTGGAAACTCCATGTTTTGATCCTATAGTCAAAATGTGATCATTAATCGCTTTTCAGTCCGTGAAAAGCATAATAATTCAACATTTTAAGGGAAATCATCTCTTTCTTGGTCTGTAGAGGAAAAGAGTTTCAAACGAGTACTAGCATTTAACAGTAATTTCTCTAAAAATTAAGTTTTGAACCTATAGTCGAAATGTGATAATTAAAACGCTTTTCACGCCGTGAAATGCATAATAATTCAACATTTTAAGGAAAATCATCTCTGGCTTGGTCTGTAGAGAAAATGAGTTTCAAAATAGTACTAGCATGAAACGTTAATATCTCCAAAAATCTAGTTTTGATCCTATTGTCGAAATATGATAATTAAAACGCTTTTCAGGCCGTGAAAAACATAATAATTCAACATTTTAAGGGAAACCATATCTGGCTTGGTCTGTAGAGAAAATGAGTTTCAAACGAGTACTATCATTAAACGTGAATTAAACGAAAATCAAGTTTTGATCCTATAGTCGAAATGTGATAATTAAAACGCTTTTCAAGCTGTGAAAAGCATAATAATTCAACATATTAAGGAAAATCATCTCTGGCTTGGTGTGTAGAGAAAATGAGTTTCAAGGAGTACTAGCATGAGACGTGAATTTCGCGAAAAATTAAGTTTGGATCCTCTTGTCGAAATATGATAATTAAACTGCTTTCAAGGCCTTGAAACGCATAATAATTCAACATCTTAAGGAAAATCATCTCTGGCTTGATCTGTAGAAGAAATGAGTTTCAAACGAGTACAATCGTTGGACACTAGTTTCTTGAAAAATCAAGTTTTGATCCTATAGTCGAAATGTGATAATTTAAACGCTTTTCAGGCCGCGAAAAGCATAATAATTAAACATTTTAAGAAAATTCATCTCAGGCCTGGTCTGCAGAGATAATGAGTTTCAAACGCGTAGTAGCATTGAACGCGAATTACTCTAAAAGTCAATTGTTTATTTAACCTATAGTCCAAATGTGATAATTAAAACGCTTTTCATACTCTGAAAAGCATAATAATTCAACATCATAATGAAAATCATCTCTGGCTTGGTCTGTAAAGAAAATATGTTTCGCATGGAATGCGAATTTCTCGAAAATTCAAGTTTTTATCCTATGGTCTAAATGTGATAAATAAACGCTTTTCAGGCCGTGAAAAGTATAATAATTCAACATTTTAAGGAAAAACATCTCTGGCTTGGTCTGTAGAAAAAATGAGTTTCAAGGAGTACTAGCATGAGACGTGAATTTCGCGAAAAATTAAGTTTGGATCCTATAGTCCAAATGTGATAATTAAACTGCTTTCAAGTCCGTGAAAAGCATAATAATTCAACATTTTAAGGAAAGTCGTCTCTGGCATGTTCTGTAAAGAAATTATTTTCAAACGAGTATTAGCATTGAAAGCGAATTTCTCGAGAAGTCAAGTGTTAAACCTATAGTCCAAATGTGATAATTAAAACGCTTTTCATATTCTGAAAAGCATAAAAATTCATCATTTTAAGGAAAATCATCTCTTTCTTGCTGTGTAGAGAAAAGGAGTTTCAAACGAGTATTAGCATTGATCGCGAATTTCTCGAAAACTTAAGTTTTGATCCTATGGTCTAAATGTGATAAATAAACGCTTTTCAGGCCGTGAAAAGCATAATAATTCAACATTTTAAGGAAAATCATCTCTGGCTTGGTCTGCAGAGAAAATGAGTTTCAAACGAGTACTAGCATTAAACGTTAATTTCTGGAAAAATCAAGTTTTGATCCTATAGTCGAAATATGATAATTAAAACGCTTTTCAGGCCGTGAAAAGCATAATAATTCAACATTTTAAGAAAATCATCTCAGGCCTGGTCTGCGGAGAAAATGAGTATCAAACGAGTAGTAGCATTCAATGCGAATTTCTCTAAGAGTGAAGTCTTCTTCAACCTATAGTCCAAATGTGATAATTAAAAGGCTTTTCAAGCTCTGAAAAGCATAATAATTCAACATTTTAATGAAAATCATCTCTGGCTTAGTCTGTAAAGAAAATATGTTTCGCATAGAATGCGAATTTCTCGAAAAATCAAGTTTTTATCCTATGGTCTAAATGTGATAAATAAACGATTTTCAGGCCGTGAAAAGCATAATAATTCAACATTTTAAGAAAAATCATCTCAGGCCTGGTCTGCGTAGAAAATGAGTATTAAACGAGTAGTAGCATTGAACGCGAATTTCTCTAAGAGTCAGGTGTTCAACCTATAGTCCAAATGTGATAATTAAAAAGTTTTCATTCTCTGAAAAGCTAAATAATTCAACGTCTTAATGAAAATCATCTCTTTCTTGCTGTGTAGAGAAAAGGAGTTTCAAACGAGTATTAGCATTGATCGCGAATTTCTCGAAAACTTAATTTTTGATCCTATGGTCTAAATGTGATAAATAAACGCTTTTCAGGCAATGACAAGCATAATAATTCAACATTTTAAGGAAAATCATCTCTGGCTTGGTCTGCAGAGAAAATAAGTTAGCATTAAACGTTAATTTCTCGAAAAATCAAGTTTTGATCCTAAAGTCGAAATATGATAATTAAAACGCTTTTCAGGCCGTGAAAAGCATAATAATTCAACATTTTAAGAAAAATCATCTCAGGCCTGGTCTGCGGAGAAAATGAGTATCAAACGAGTAGTAGCATTGAAGGCGAATTTCTCTAAGAGTGAAGTGTTCAACCTATAGTCCAAATGTGATAATTAAAAAGCTTTTCAAGCTCTGAAAAGCATAATAATTCAACATTTTAATGAAAATTATCTCTGGCTTGGTCTGTAAAGAAAATATGTTTCGCATAGAATGCGAATTACTCGAAAACTCAAGTTTTTATAATATGGTCTAAATGTGATAAATAAACGCTTTTCAGGCCGTGAAAAGCATAATAATTCAACATTTTAAGGAAAAACATCTCTGGCTTGGTCTGTAGAAAAAATGAGTTTCAAGGAGTACTAGCATGAGACGTGAATTTCGCGAAAAATTAAGTTTGGATCCTATAGTCCAAATGTGATAATTAAACTGCTTTCAAGTCCATGAAAAGCATAATAATTCAACATTTTAAGGAAAATCGTCTCTGGCTTGTTCTGTAAAGAAATGATTTTCAAACGAGTATTAGCATTGAAAGCGAATTTCTCGAGAAGTCAAGTGTTAAACCTATAGTCCAAATGTGATAATTAAAACGCTTTTCATACTCTGAAAAGCATAAAAATTCAACATTTTAAGGAAAATCATCTCTGGCTTGGTTTGTAGAGAAAATGAGTTTCAAACGAGTATTAGAATTGAACGCGAATTTCTCGAAAATCCACGTTTTGATCCTATAGTCAAAATGTGATCATTAAAACGCTTTTCAGGCTGTGAAAAGCATAGTAATTCAACATTTTAAGGGAAATTATCTATGGCTTGGTCTGTAGAGAAAATGAGTTTCAAAGGAGTGTTTGCATTGAACGCGAATTTCTGGAAACTCCATGTTTTGATCCTATAGTCAAAATGTGATCATTAATCGCTTTTCAGTCCGTGAAAAGCATAATAATTCAACATTTTAAGGGAAATCATCTCTGGCTTGGTCTGTAGAGGAAAAGAGTTTCAAACGAGTACTAGCATTTAACAGTAATTTCTCGAAAAATTAAGTTTTGAACCTATAGTCGAAATGTGATAATTAAAACGCTTTTCACGCCGTGAAATGCATAATAATTCAACATTTTAAGGAAAATCATCTCTGGCTTGGTCTGTAGAGAAAATGAGTTTCAAAATAGTACTAGCATGAAACGTTAATATCTCCAAAAATCTAGTTTTGATCCTATTGTCGAAATATGATAATTAAAACGCTTTTCAGGCCGTGAAAAACATAATAATTCAACATTTTAAGGGAAACCATATCTGGCTTGGTCTGTAGAGAAAATGAGTTTCAAACGAGTACTATCATTAAACGTGAATTAAACGAAAATCAAGTTTTGATCCTATAGTCGAAATGTGATAATTAAAACGCTTTTCAAGCTGTGAAAAGCATAATAATTCAACATATTAAGGAAAATCATCTCTGGCTTGGTGTGTAGAGAAAATGAGTTTCAAGGAGTACTAGCATGAGACGTGAATTTCGCGAAAAATTAAGTTTGGATCCTCTTGTCGAAATATGATAATTAAACTGCTTTCAAGGCCTTGAAACGCATAATAATTCAACATCTTAAGGAAAATCATCTCTGGCTTGATCTGTAGAAGAAATGAGTTTCAAACGAGTACAATCGTTGGACACTAGTTTCTTGAAAAATCAAGTTTTGATCCTATAGTCGAAATGTGATAATTTAAACGCTTTTCAGGCCGCGAAAAGCATAATAATTAAACATTTTAAGAAAATTCATCTCAGGCCTGGTCTGCAGAGATAATGAGTTTCAAACACGTAGTAGCATTGAACGCGAATTACTCTAAAAGTCAATTGTTTATTTAACCTATAGTCCAAATGTGATAATTAAAACGCTTTTCATACTCTGAAAAGCATAATAATTCAACATCATAATGAAAATCATCTCTGGCTTGGTCTGTAAAGAAAATATGTTTCGCATAGAATGCGAATTTCTCGAAAATTCAAGTTTTTATCCTATGGTCTAAATGTGATAAATAAACGCTTTTCAGGCCGTGAAAAGTATAATAATTCAACATTTTAAGGAAAAACATCTCTGGCTTGGTCTGTAGAAAAAATGAGTTTCAAGGAGTACTAGCATGAGATGTGAATTTCGCGAAAAATTAAGTTTGGATCCTATAGTCCAAATGTGATAATTAAACTGCTTTCAAGTCCGTGAAAAGCATAATAATTCAACATTTTAAGGAAAGTCGTCTCTGGCTTGTTCTGTAAAGAAATGATTTTCAAACGAGTATTAGCATTGAAAGCGAATTTCTCGAGAAGTCAAGTGTTAAACCTATAGTCCAAATGTGATAATTAAAACGCTTTTCATATTCTGAAAAGCATAAAAATTCATCATTTTAAGGAAAATCATCTCTTTCTTGCTGTGTAGAGAAAAGGAGTTTCAAACGAGTATTAGCATTGATCGCGAATTTCTCGAAAACTTAAGTTTTGATCCTATGGTCTAAATGTGATAAATAAACGCTTTTCAGGCCGTGAAAAGCATAATAATTCAACATTTTAAGGAAAATCATCTCTGGCTTGGTCTGCAGAGAAAATGAGTTTCAAACGAGTACTAGCATTAAACGTTAATTTCTGGAAAAATCAAGTTTTGATCCTATAGTCGAAATATGATAATTAAAACGCTTTTCAGGCCGTGAAAAGCATAATAATTCAACATTTTAAGAAAATCATCTCAGGCCTGGTCTGCGGAGAAAATGAGTATCAAACGAGTAGTAGCATTCAATGCGAATTTCTCTAAGAGTGAAGTGTTCTTCAACCTATAGTCCAAATGTGATAATTAAAAGGCTTTTCAAGCTCTGAAAAGCATAATAATTCAACATTTTAATGAAAATCATCTCTGGCTTAGTCTGTAAAGAAAATATGTTTCGCATAGAATGCGAATTTCTCGAAAAATCAAGTTTTTATCCTATGGTCTAAATGTGATAAATAAACGATTTTCAGGCCGTGAAAAGCATAATAATTCAACATTTTAAGAAAAATCATCTCAGGCCTGGTCTGCGTAGAAAATGAGTATTAAACGAGTAGTAGCATTGAACGCGAATTTCTCTAAGAGTCAGGTGTTCAACCTATAGTCCAAATGTGATAATTAAAAAGTTTTCATTCTCTGAAAAGCTATATAATTCAACGTCTTAATGAAAATCATCTCTTTCTTGCTGTGTAGAGAAAAGGAGTTTCAAACGAGTATTAGCATTGATCGCGAATTTCTCGAAAACTTAATTTTTGATCCTATGGTCTAAATGTGATAAATAAACGCTTTTCAGGCAATGACAAGCATAATAATTCAACATTTTAAGGAAAATCATCTCTGGCTTGGTCTGCAGAGAAAATAAGTTAGCATTAAACGTTAATTTCTCGAAAAATCAAGTTTTGATCCTAAAGTCGAAATATGATAATTAAAACGCTTTTCAGGCCGTGAAAAGCATAATAATTCAACATTTTAAGAAAAATCATCTCAGGCCTGGTCTGCGGAGAAAATGAGTATCAAACGAGTAGTAGCATTGAAGGCGAATTTCTCTAAGAGTGAAGTGTTCAACCTATAGTCCAAATGTGATAATTAAAAAGCTTTTCAAGCTCTGAAAAGCATAATAATTCAACATTTTAATGAAAATTATCTCTGGCTTGGTCTGTAAAGAAAATATGTTTCGCATAGAATGCGAATTACTCGAAAACTCAAGTTTTTATAATATGGTCTAAATGTGATAAATAAACGCTTTTCAGGCCGTGAAAAGCATAATAATTCAACATTTTAAGGAAAAACATCTCTGGCTTGGTCTGTAGAAAAAATGAGTTTCAAGGAGTACTAGCATGAGACGTGAATTTCGCGAAAAATTAAGTTTGGATCCTATAGTCCAAATGTGATAATTAAACTGCTTTCAAGTCCATGAAAAGCATAATAATTCAACATTTTAAGGAAAATCGTCTCTGGCTTGTTCTGTAAAGAAATGATTTTCAAACGAGTATTAGCATTGAAAGCGAATTTCTCGAGAAGTCAAGTGTTAAACCTATAGTCCAAATGTGATAATTAAAACGCTTTTCATACTCTGAAAAGCATAAAAATTCAACATTTTAAGGAAAATCATCTCTGGCTTGGTTTGTAGAGAAAATGAGTTTCAAACGAGTATTAGAATTGAACGCGAATTTCTCGAAAATCCACGTTTTGATCCTATAGTCAAAATGTGATCATTAATCGCTTTTCAGTCCGTGAAAAGCATAATAATTCAACATTTTAAGGGAAATCATCTCTTTCTTGGTCTGTAGAGGAAAAGAGTTTCAAACGAGTACTAGCATTTAACAGTAATTTCTCGAAAAATTAAGTTTTGAACCTATAGTCGAAATGTGATAATTAAAACGCTTTTCACGCCGTGAAATGCATAATAATTCAACATTTTAAGGAAAATCATCTCTGGCTTGGTCTGTAGAGAAAATGAGTTTCAAAATAGTACTAGCATGAAACGTTAATATCTCCAAAAATCTAGTTTTGATCCTATTGTCGAAATATGATAATTAAAACGCTTTTCAGGCCGTGAAAAACATAATAATTCAACATTTTAAGGGAAACCATATCTGGCTTGGTCTGTAGAGAAAATGAGTTTCAAACGAGTACTATCATTAAACGTGAATTAAACGAAAATCAAGTTTTGATCCTATAGTCGAAATGTGATAATTAAAACGCTTTTCAAGCTGTGAAAAGCATAATAATTCAACATATTAAGGAAAATCATCTCTGGCTTGGTGTGTAGAGAAAATGAGTTTCAAGGAGTACTAGCATGAGACGTGAATTTCGCGAAAAATTAAGTTTGGATCCTCTTGTCGAAATATGATAATTAAACTGCTTTCAAGGCCTTGAAACGCATAATAATTCAACATCTTAAGGAAAATCATCTCTGGCTTGATCTGTAGAAGAAATGAGTTTCAAACGAGTACAATCGTTGGACACTAGTTTCTTGAAAAATCAAGTTTTGATCCTATAGTCGAAATGTGATAATTTAAACGCTTTTCAGGCCGCGAAAAGCATAATAATTAAACATTTTAAGAAAATTCATCTCAGGCCTGGTCTGCAGAGATAATGAGTTTCAAACGCGTAGTAGCATTGAACGCGAATTACTCTAAAAGTCAATTGTTTATTTAACCTATAGTCCAAATGTGATAATTAAAACGCTTTTCATACTCTGAAAAGCATAATAATTCAACATCATAATGAAAATCATCTCTGGCTTGGTCTGTAAAGAAAATATGTTTCGCATGGAATGCGAATTTCTCGAAAATTCAAGTTTTTATCCTATGGTCTAAATGTGATAAATAAACGCTTTTCAGGCCGTGAAAAGTATAATAATTCAACATTTTAAGGAAAAACATCTCTGGCTTGGTCTGTAGAAAAAATGAGTTTCAAGGAGTACTAGCATGAGACGTGAATTTCGCGAAAAATTAAGTTTGGATCCTATAGTCCAAATGTGATAATTAAACTGCTTTCAAGTCCGTGAAAAGCATAATAATTCAACATTTTAAGGAAAGTCGTCTCTGGCATGTTCTGTAAAGAAATTATTTTCAAACGAGTATTAGCATTGAAAGCGAATTTCTCGAGAAGTCAAGTGTTAAACCTATAGTCCAAATGTGATAATTAAAACGCTTTTCATATTCTGAAAAGCATAAAAATTCATCATTTTAAGGAAAATCATCTCTTTCTTGCTGTGTAGAGAAAAGGAGTTTCAAACGAGTATTAGCATTGATCGCGAATTTCTCGAAAACTTAAGTTTTGATCCTATGGTCTAAATGTGATAAATAAACGCTTTTCAGGCCGTGAAAAGCATAATAATTCAACATTTTAAGGAAAATCATCTCTGGCTTGGTCTGCAGAGAAAATGAGTTTCAAACGAGTACTAGCATTAAACGTTAATTTCTGGAAAAATCAAGTTTTGATCCTATAGTCGAAATATGATAATTAAAACGCTTTTCAGGCCGTGAAAAGCATAATAATTCAACATTTTAAGAAAATCATCTCAGGCCTGGTCTGCGGAGAAAATGAGTATCAAACGAGTAGTAGCATTCAATGCGAATTTCTCTAAGAGTGAAGTCTTCTTCAACCTATAGTCCAAATGTGATAATTAAAAGGCTTTTCAAGCTCTGAAAAGCATAATAATTCAACATTTTAATGAAAATCATCTCTGGCTTAGTCTGTAAAGAAAATATGTTTCGCATAGAATGCGAATTTCTCGAAAAATCAAGTTTTTATCCTATGGTCTAAATGTGATAAATAAACGATTTTCAGGCCGTGAAAAGCATAATAATTCAACATTTTAAGAAAAATCATCTCAGGCCTGGTCTGCGTAGAAAATGAGTATTAAACGAGTAGTAGCATTGAACGCGAATTTCTCTAAGAGTCAGGTGTTCAACCTATAGTCCAAATGTGATAATTAAAAAGTTTTCATTCTCTGAAAAGCTAAATAATTCAACGTCTTAATGAAAATCATCTCTTTCTTGCTGTGTAGAGAAAAGGAGTTTCAAACGAGTATTAGCATTGATCGCGAATTTCTCGAAAACTTAATTTTTGATCCTATGGTCTAAATGTGATAAATAAACGCTTTTCAGGCAATGACAAGCATAATAATTCAACATTTTAAGGAAAATCATCTCTGGCTTGGTCTGCAGAGAAAATAAGTTAGCATTAAACGTTAATTTCTCGAAAAATCAAGTTTTGATCCTAAAGTCGAAATATGATAATTAAAACGCTTTTCAGGCCGTGAAAAGCATAATAATTCAACATTTTAAGAAAAATCATCTCAGGCCTGGTCTGCGGAGAAAATGAGTATCAAACGAGTAGTAGCATTGAAGGCGAATTTCTCTAAGAGTGAAGTGTTCAACCTATAGTCCAAATGTGATAATTAAAAAGCTTTTCAAGCTCTGAAAAGCATAATAATTCAACATTTTAATGAAAATTATCTCTGGCTTGGTCTGTAAAGAAAATATGTTTCGCATAGAATGCGAATTACTCGAAAACTCAAGTTTTTATAATATGGTCTAAATGTGATAAATAAACGCTTTTCATGCCGTGAAAAGCATAATAATTCAACATTTTAAGGAAAAACATCTCTGGCTTGGTCTGTAGAAAAAATGAGTTTCAAGGAGTACTAGCATGAGACGTGAATTTCGCGAAAAATTAAGTTTGGATCCTATAGTCCAAATGTGATAATTAAACTGCTTTCAAGTCCATGAAAAGCATAATAATTCAACATTTTAAGGAAAATCGTCTCTGGCTTGTTCTGTAAAGAAATGATTTTCAAACGAGTATTAGCATTGAAAGCGAATTTCTCGAGAAGTCAAGTGTTAAACCTATAGTCCAAATGTGATAATTAAAACGCTTTTCATACTCTGAAAAGCATAAAAATTCAACATTTTAAGGAAAATCATCTCTGGCTTGGTTTGTAGAGAAAATGAGTTTCAAACGAGTATTAGAATTGAACGCGAATTTCTCGAAAATCCACGTTTTGATCCTATAGTCAAAATGTGATCATTAAAACGCTTTTCAGGCTGTGAAAAGCATAGTAATTCAACATTTTAAGGGAAATTATCTATGGCTTGGTCTGTAGAGAAAATGAGTTTCAAAGGAGTGTTTGCATTGAACGCGAATTTCTGGAAACTCCATGTTTTGATCCTATAGTCAAAATGTGATCATTAATCGCTTTTCAGTCCGTGAAAAGCATAATAATTCAACATTTTAAGGAAAATCATCTCTGGCTTGGTCTGTAGAGGAAAAGAGTTTCAAACGAGTACTAGCATTTAACAGTAATTTCTCGAAAAATTAAGTTTTGAACCTATAGTCGAAATGTGATAATTAAAACGCTTTTCACGCCGTGAAATGCATAATAATTCAACATTTTAAGGAAAATCATCTCTGGCTTGGTCTGTAGAGAAAATGAGTTTCAAAATAGTACTAGCATGAAACGTTAATATCTCCAAAAATCTAGTTTTGATCCTATTGTCGAAATATGATAATTAAAACGCTTTTCAGGCCGTGAAAAACATAATAATTCAACATTTTAAGGGAAACCATATCTGGCTTGGTCTGTAGAGAAAATGAGTTTCAAACGAGTACTATCATTAAACGTGAATTAAACGAAAATCAAGTTTTGATCCTATAGTCGAAATGTAATAATTAAAACGCTTTTCAAGCTGTGAAAAGCATAATAATTCAACATATTAAGGAAAATCATCTCTGGCTTGGTGTGTAGAGAAAATGAGTTTCAAGGAGTACTAGCATGAGACGTGAATTTCGCGAAAAATTAAGTTTGGATCCTCTTGTCGAAATATGATAATTAAACTGCTTTCAAGGCCTTGAAACGCATAATAATTCAACATCTTAAGGAAAATCATCTCTGGCTTGATCTGTAGAAGAAATGAGTTTCAAACGAGTACAATCGTTGGACACTAGTTTCTTGAAAAATCAAGTTTTGATCCTATAGTCGAAATGTGATAATTTAAACGCTTTTCAGGCCGCGAAAAGCATAATAATTAAACATTTTAAGAAAATTCATCTCAGGCCTGGTCTGCAGAGATAATGAGTTTCAAACGCGTAGTAGCATTGAACGCGAATTACTCTAAAAGTCAATTGTTTATTTAACCTATAGTCCAAATGTGATAATTAAAACGCTTTTCATACTCTGAAAAGCATAATAATTCAACATCATAATGAAAATCATCTCTGGCTTGGTCTGTAAAGAAAATATGTTTCGCATAGAATGCGAATTTCTCGAAAATTCAAGTTTTTATCCTATGGTCTAAATGTGATAAATAAAAGCTTTTCAGGCCGTGAAAAGTATAATAATTCAACATTTTAAGGAAAAACATCTCTGGCTTGGTCTGTAGAAAAAATGAGTTTCAAGGAGTACTAGCATGAGACGTGAATTTCGCGAAAAATTAAGTTTGGATCCTATAGTCCAAATGTGATAATTAAACTGCTTTCAAGTCCGTGAAAAGCATAATAATTCAACATTTTAAGGAAAGTCGTCTCTGGCTTGTTCTGTAAAGAAATGATTTTCAAACGAGTATTAGCATTGAAAGCGAATTTCTCGAGAAGTCAAGTGTTAAACCTATAGTCCAAATGTGATAATTAAAACGCTTTTCATATTCTGAAAAGCATAAAAATTCATCATTTTAAGGAAAATCATCTCTTTCTTGCTGTGTAGAGAAAAGGAGTTTCAAACGAGTATTAGCATTGATCGCGAATTTCTCGAAAACTTAAGTTTTGATCCTATGGTCTAAATGTGATAAATAAACGCTTTTCAGGCCGTGAAAAGCATAATAATTCAACATTTTAAGGAAAATCATCTCTGGCTTGGTCTGCAGAGAAAATGAGTTTCAAACGAGTACTAGCATTAAACGTTAATTTCTGGAAAAATCAAGTTTTGATCCTATAGTCGAAATATGATAATTAAAACGCTTTTCAGGCCGTGAAAAGCATAATAATTCAACATTTTAAGAAAATCATCTCAGGCCTGGTCTGCGGAGAAAATGAGTATCAAACGAGTAGTAGCATTCAATGCGAATTTCTCTAAGAGTGAAGTGTTCTTCAACCTATAGTCCAAATGTGATAATTAAAAGGCTTTTCAAGCTCTGAAAAGCATAATAATTCAACATTTTAATGAAAATCATCTCTGGCTTAGTCTGTAAAGAAAATATGTTTCGCATAGAATGCGAATTTCTCGAAAAATCAAGTTTTTATCCTATGGTCTAAATGTGATAAATAAACGATTTTCAGGCCGTGAAAAGCATAATAATTCAACATTTTAAGAAAAATCATCTCAGGCCTGGTCTGCGTAGAAAATGAGTATTAAACGAGTAGTAGCATTGAACGCGAATTTCTCTAAGAGTCAGGTGTTCAACCTATAGTCCAAATGTGATAATTAAAAAGTTTTCATTCTCTGAAAAGCTATATAATTCAACGTCTTAATGAAAATCATCTCTTTCTTGCTGTGTAGAGAAAAGGAGTTTCAAACGAGTATTAGCATTGATCGCGAATTTCTCGAAAACTTAATTTTTGATCCTATGGTCTAAATGTGATAAATAAACGCTTTTCAGGCCGTGAAAAGTATAATAATTCAACATTTTAAGGAAAAACATCTCTGGCTTGGTCTGTAGAAAAAATGAGTTTCAAGGAGTACTAGCATGAGATGTGAATTTCGCGAAAAATTAAGTTTGGATCCTATAGTCCAAATGTGATAATTAAACTGCTTTCAAGTCCGTGAAAAGCATAATAATTCAACATTTTAAGGAAAGTCGTCTCTGGCTTGTTCTGTAAAGAAATGATTTTCAAACGAGTATTAGCATTGAAAGCGAATTTCTCGAGAAGTCAAGTGTTAAACCTATAGTCCAAATGTGATAATTAAAACGCTTTTCATATTCTGAAAAGCATAAAAATTCATCATTTTAAGGAAAATCATCTCTTTCTTGCTGTGTAGAGAAAAGGAGTTTCAAACGAGTATTAGCATTGATCGCGAATTTCTCGAAAACTTAAGTTTTGATCCTATGGTCTAAATGTGATAAATAAACGCTTTTCAGGCCGTGAAAAGCATAATAATTCAACATTTTAAGGAAAATCATCTCTGGCTTGGTCTGCAGAGAAAATGAGTTTCAAACGAGTACTAGCATTAAACGTTAATTTCTGGAAAAATCAAGTTTTGATCCTATAGTCGAAATATGATAATTAAAACGCTTTTCAGGCCGTGAAAAGCATAATAATTCAACATTTTAAGAAAATCATCTCAGGCCTGGTCTGCGGAGAAAATGAGTATCAAACGAGTAGTAGCATTCAATGCGAATTTCTCTAAGAGTGAAGTGTTCTTCAACCTATAGTCCAAATGTGATAATTAAAAGGCTTTTCAAGCTCTGAAAAGCATAATAATTCAACATTTTAATGAAAATCATCTCTGGCTTAGTCTGTAAAGAAAATATGTTTCGCATAGAATGCGAATTTCTCGAAAAATCAAGTTTTTATCCTATGGTCTAAATGTGATAAATAAACGATTTTCAGGCCGTGAAAAGCATAATAATTCAACATTTTAAGAAAAATCATCTCAGGCCTGGTCTGCGTAGAAAATGAGTATTAAACGAGTAGTAGCATTGAACGCGAATTTCTCTAAGAGTCAGGTGTTCAACCTATAGTCCAAATGTGATAATTAAAAAGTTTTCATTCTCTGAAAAGCTATATAATTCAACGTCTTAATGAAAATCATCTCTTTCTTGCTGTGTAGAGAAAAGGAGTTTCAAACGAGTATTAGCATTGATCGCGAATTTCTCGAAAACTTAATTTTTGATCCTATGGTCTAAATGTGATAAATAAACGCTTTTCAGGCAATGACAAGCATAATAATTCAACATTTTAAGGAAAATCATCTCTGGCTTGGTCTGCAGAGAAAATAAGTTAGCATTAAACGTTAATTTCTCGAAAAATCAAGTTTTGATCCTAAAGTCGAAATATGATAATTAAAACGCTTTTCAGGCCGTGAAAAGCATAATAATTCAACATTTTAAGAAAAATCATCTCAGGCCTGGTCTGCGGAGAAAATGAGTATCAAACGAGTAGTAGCATTGAAGGCGAATTTCTCTAAGAGTGAAGTGTTCAACCTATAGTCCAAATGTGATAATTAAAAAGCTTTTCAAGCTCTGAAAAGCATAATAATTCAACATTTTAATGAAAATTATCTCTGGCTTGGTCTGTAAAGAAAATATGTTTCGCATAGAATGCGAATTACTCGAAAACTCAAGTTTTTATAATATGGTCTAAATGTGATAAATAAACGCTTTTCAGGCCGTGAAAAGCATAATAATTCAACATTTTAAGGAAAAACATCTCTGGCTTGGTCTGTAGAAAAAATGAGTTTCAAGGAGTACTAGCATGAGACGTGAATTTCGCGAAAAATTAAGTTTGGATCCTATAGTCCAAATGTGATAATTAAACTGCTTTCAAGTCCATGAAAAGCATAATAATTCAACATTTTAAGGAAAATCGTCTCTGGCTTGTTCTGTAAAGAAATGATTTTCAAACGAGTATTAGCATTGAAAGCGAATTTCTCGAGAAGTCAAGTGTTAAACCTATAGTCCAAATGTGATAATTAAAACGCTTTTCATACTCTGAAAAGCATAAAAATTCAACATTTTAAGGAAAATCATCTCTGGCTTGGTTTGTAGAGAAAATGAGTTTCAAACGAGTATTAGAATTGAACGCGAATTTCTCGAAAATCCACGTTTTGATCCTATAGTCAAAATGTGATCATTAAAACGCTTTTCAGGCTGTGAAAAGCATAGTAATTCAACATTTTAAGGGAAATTATCTATGGCTTGGTCTGTAGAGAAAATGAGTTTCAAAGGAGTGTTTGCATTGAACGCGAATTTCTGGAAACTCCATGTTTTGATCCTATAGTCAAAATGTGATCATTAATCGCTTTTCAGTCCGTGAAAAGCATAATAATTCAACATTTTAAGGGAAATCATCTCTTTCTTGGTCTGTAGAGGAAAAGAGTTTCAAACGAGTACTAGCATTTAACAGTAATTTCTCGAAAAATTAAGTTTTGAACCTATAGTCGAAATGTGATAATTAAAACGCTTTTCACGCCGTGAAATGCATAATAATTCAACATTTTAAGGAAAATCATCTCTGGCTTGGTCTGTAGAGAAAATGAGTTTCAAAATAGTACTAGCATGAAACGTTAATATCTCCAAAAATCTAGTTTTGATCCTATTGTCGAAATATGATAATTAAAACGCTTTTCAGGCCGTGAAAAACATAATAATTCAACATTTTAAGGGAAACCATATCTGGCTTGGTCTGTAGAGAAAATGAGTTTCAAACGAGTACTATCATTAAACGTGAATTAAACGAAAATCAAGTTTTGATCCTATAGTCGAAATGTGATAATTAAAACGCTTTTCAAGCTGTGAAAAGCATAATAATTCAACATATTAAGGAAAATCATCTCTGGCTTGGTGTGTAGAGAAAATGAGTTTCAAGGAGTACTAGCATGAGACGTGAATTTCGCGAAAAATTAAGTTTGGATCCTCTTGTCGAAATATGATAATTAAACTGCTTTCAAGGCCTTGAAACGCATAATAATTCAACATCTTAAGGAAAATCATCTCTGGCTTGATCTGTAGAAGAAATGAGTTTCAAACGAGTACAATCGTTGGACACTAGTTTCTTGAAAAATCAAGTTTTGATCCTATAGTCGAAATGTGATAATTTAAACGCTTTTCAGGCCGCGAAAAGCATAATAATTAAACATTTTAAGAAAATTCATCTCAGGCCTGGTCTGCAGAGATAATGAGTTTCAAACGCGTAGTAGCATTGAACGCGAATTACTCTAAAAGTCAATTGTTTATTTAACCTATAGTCCAAATGTGATAATTAAAACGCTTTTCATACTCTGAAAAGCATAATAATTCAACATCATAATGAAAATCATCTCTGGCTTGGTCTGTAAAGAAAATATGTTTCGCATGGAATGCGAATTTCTCGAAAATTCAAGTTTTTATCCTATGGTCTAAATGTGATAAATAAACGCTTTTCAGGCCGTGAAAAGTATAATAATTCAACATTTTAAGGAAAAACATCTCTGGCTTGGTCTGTAGAAAAAATGAGTTTCAAGGAGTACTAGCATGAGACGTGAATTTCGCGAAAAATTAAGTTTGGATCCTATAGTCCAAATGTGATAATTAAACTGCTTTCAAGTCCGTGAAAAGCATAATAATTCAACATTTTAAGGAAAGTCGTCTCTGGCATGTTCTGTAAAGAAATTATTTTCAAACGAGTATTAGCATTGAAAGCGAATTTCTCGAGAAGTCAAGTGTTAAACCTATAGTCCAAATGTGATAATTAAAACGCTTTTCATATTCTGAAAAGCATAAAAATTCATCATTTTAAGGAAAATCATCTCTTTCTTGCTGTGTAGAGAAAAGGAGTTTCAAACGAGTATTAGCATTGATCGCGAATTTCTCGAAAACTTAAGTTTTGATCCTATGGTCTAAATGTGATAAATAAACGCTTTTCAGGCCGTGAAAAGCATAATAATTCAACATTTTAAGGAAAATCATCTCTGGCTTGGTCTGCAGAGAAAATGAGTTTCAAACGAGTACTAGCATTAAACGTTAATTTCTGGAAAAATCAAGTTTTGATCCTATAGTCGAAATATGATAATTAAAACGCTTTTCAGGCCGTGAAAAGCATAATAATTCAACATTTTAAGAAAATCATCTCAGGCCTGGTCTGCGGAGAAAATGAGTATCAAACGAGTAGTAGCATTCAATGCGAATTTCTCTAAGAGTGAAGTCTTCTTCAACCTATAGTCCAAATGTGATAATTAAAAGGCTTTTCAAGCTCTGAAAAGCATAATAATTCAACATTTTAATGAAAATCATCTCTGGCTTAGTCTGTAAAGAAAATATGTTTCGCATAGAATGCGAATTTCTCGAAAAATCAAGTTTTTATCCTATGGTCTAAATGTGATAAATAAACGATTTTCAGGCCGTGAAAAGCATAATAATTCAACATTTTAAGAAAAATCATCTCAGGCCTGGTCTGCGTAGAAAATGAGTATTAAACGAGTAGTAGCATTGAACGCGAATTTCTCTAAGAGTCAGGTGTTCAACCTATAGTCCAAATGTGATAATTAAAAAGTTTTCATTCTCTGAAAAGCTATATAATTCAACGTCTTAATGAAAATCATCTCTTTCTTGCTGTGTAGAGAAAAGGAGTTTCAAACGAGTATTAGCATTGATCGCGAATTTCTCGAAAACTTAATTTTTGATCCTATGGTCTAAATGTGATAAATAAACGCTTTTCAGGCAATGACAAGCATAATAATTCAACATTTTAAGGAAAATCATCTCTGGCTTGGTCTGCAGAGAAAATAAGTTAGCATTAAACGTTAATTTCTCGAAAAATCAAGTTTTGATCCTAAAGTCGAAATATGATAATTAAAACGCTTTTCAGGCCGTGAAAAGCATAATAATTCAACATTTTAAGAAAAATCATCTCAGGCCTGGTCTGCGGAGATAATGAGTATCAAACGAGTAGTAGCATTGAAGGCGAATTTCTCTAAGAGTGAAGTGTTCAACCTATAGTCCAAATGTGATAATTAAAAAGCTTTTCAAGCTCTGAAAAGCATAATAATTCAACATTTTAATGAAAATTATCTCTGGCTTGGTCTGTAAAGAAAATATGTTTCGCATAGAATGCGAATTACTCGAAAACTCAAGTTTTTATAATATGGTCTAAATGTGATAAATAAACGCTTTTCAGGCCGTGAAAAGCATAATAATTCAACATTTTAAGGAAAAACATCTCTGGCTTGGTCTGTAGAAAAAATGAGTTTCAAGGAGTACTAGCATGAGACGTGAATTTCGCGAAAAATTAAGTTTGGATCCTATAGTCCAAATGTGATAATTAAACTGCTTTCAAGTCCATGAAAAGCATAATAATTCAACATTTTAAGGAAAATCGTCTCTGGCTTGTTCTGTAAAGAAATGATTTTCAAACGAGTATTAGCATTGAAAGCGAATTTCTCGAGAAGTCAAGTGTTAAACCTATAGTCCAAATGTGATAATTAAAACGCTTTTCATACTCTGAAAAGCATAAAAATTCAACATTTTAAGGAAAATCATCTCTGGCTTGGTTTGTAGAGAAAATGAGTTTCAAACGAGTATTAGAATTGAACGCGAATTTCTCGAAAATCCACGTTTTGATCCTATAGTCAAAATGTGATCATTAAAACGCTTTTCAGGCTGTGAAAAGCATAGTAATTCAACATTTTAAGGGAAATTATCTATGGCTTGGTCTGTAGAGAAAATGAGTTTCAAAGGAGTGTTTGCATTGAACGCGAATTTCTGGAAACTCCATGTTTTGATCCTATAGTCAAAATGTGATCATTAATCGCTTTTCAGTCCGTGAAAAGCATAATAATTCAACATTTTAAGGGAAATCATCTCTTTCTTGGTCTGTAGAGGAAAAGAGTTTCAAACGAGTACTAGCATTTAACAGTAATTTCTCGAAAAATTAAGTTTTGAACCTATAGTCGAAATGTGATAATTAAAACGCTTTTCACGCCGTGAAATGCATAATAATTCAACATTTTAAGGAAAATCATCTCTGGCTTGGTCTGTAGAGAAAATGAGTTTCAAAATAGTACTAGCATGAAACGTTAATATCTCCAAAAATCTAGTTTTGATCCTATTGTCGAAATATGATAATTAAAACGCTTTTCAGGCCGTGAAAAACATAATAATTCAACATTTTAAGGGAAACCATATCTGGCTTGGTCTGTAGAGAAAATGAGTTTCAAACGAGTACTATCATTAAACGTGAATTAAACGAAAATCAAGTTTTGATCCTATAGTCGAAATGTGATAATTAAAACGCTTTTCAAGCTGTGAAAAGCATAATAATTCAACATATTAAGGAAAATCATCTCTGGCTTGGTGTGTAGAGAAAATGAGTTTCAAGGAGTACTAGCATGAGACGTGAATTTCGCGAAAAATTAAGTTTGGATCCTCTTGTCGAAATATGATAATTAAACTGCTTTCAAGGCCTTGAAACGCATAATAATTCAACATCTTAAGGAAAATCATCTCTGGCTTGATCTGTAGAAGAAATGAGTTTCAAACGAGTACAATCGTTGGACACTAGTTTCTTGAAAAATCAAGTTTTGATCCTATAGTCGAAATGTGATAATTTAAACGCTTTTCAGGCCGCGAAAAGCATAATAATTAAACATTTTAAGAAAATTCATCTCAGGCCTGGTCTGCAGAGATAATGAGTTTCAAACGCGTAGTAGCATTGAACGCGAATTACTCTAAAAGTCAATTGTTTATTTAACCTATAGTCCAAATGTGATAATTAAAACGCTTTTCATACTCTGAAAAGCATAATAATTCAACATCATAATGAAAATCATCTCTGGCTTGGTCTGTAAAGAAAATATGTTTCGCATGGAATGCGAATTTCTCGAAAATTCAAGTTTTTATCCTATGGTCTAAATGTGATAAATAAACGCTTTTCAGGCCGTGAAAAGTATAATAATTCAACATTTTAAGGAAAAACATCTCTGGCTTGGTCTGTAGAAAAAATGAGTTTCAAGGAGTACTAGCATGAGACGTGAATTTCGCGAAAAATTAAGTTTGGATCCTATAGTCCAAATGTGATAATTAAACTGCTTTCAAGTCCGTGAAAAGCATAATAATTCAACATTTTAAGGAAAGTCGTCTCTGGCATGTTCTGTAAAGAAATTATTTTCAAACGAGTATTAGCATTGAAAGCGAATTTCTCGAGAAGTCAAGTGTTAAACCTATAGTCCAAATGTGATAATTAAAACGCTTTTCATATTCTGAAAAGCATAAAAATTCATCATTTTAAGGAAAATCATCTCTTTCTTGCTGTGTAGAGAAAAGGAGTTTCAAACGAGTATTAGCATTGATCGCGAATTTCTCGAAAACTTAAGTTTTGATCCTATGGTCTAAATGTGATAAATAAACGCTTTTCAGGCCGTGAAAAGCATAATAATTCAACATTTTAAGGAAAATCATCTCTGGCTTGGTCTGCAGAGAAAATGAGTTTCAAACGAGTACTAGCATTAAACGTTAATTTCTGGAAAAATCAAGTTTTGATCCTATAGTCGAAATATGATAATTAAAACGCTTTTCAGGCCGTGAAAAGCATAATAATTCAACATTTTAAGAAAATCATCTCAGGCCTGGTCTGCGGAGAAAATGAGTATCAAACGAGTAGTAGCATTCAATGCGAATTTCTCTAAGAGTGAAGTCTTCTTCAACCTATAGTCCAAATGTGATAATTAAAAGGCTTTTCAAGCTCTGAAAAGCATAATAATTCAACATTTTAATGAAAATCATCTCTGGCTTAGTCTGTAAAGAAAATATGTTTCGCATAGAATGCGAATTTCTCGAAAAATCAAGTTTTTATCCTATGGTCTAAATGTGATAAATAAACGATTTTCAGGCCGTGAAAAGCATAATAATTCAACATTTTAAGAAAAATCATCTCAGGCCTGGTCTGCGTAGAAAATGAGTATTAAACGAGTAGTAGCATTGAACGCGAATTTCTCTAAGAGTCAGGTGTTCAACCTATAGTCCAAATGTGATAATTAAAAAGTTTTCATTCTCTGAAAAGCTAAATAATTCAACGTCTTAATGAAAATCATCTCTTTCTTGCTGTGTAGAGAAAAGGAGTTTCAAACGAGTATTAGCATTGATCGCGAATTTCTCGAAAACTTAATTTTTGATCCTATGGTCTAAATGTGATAAATAAACGCTTTTCAGGCAATGACAAGCATAATAATTCAACATTTTAAGGAAAATCATCTCTGGCTTGGTCTGCAGAGAAAATAAGTTAGCATTAAACGTTAATTTCTCGAAAAATCAAGTTTTGATCCTAAAGTCGAAATATGATAATTAAAACGCTTTTCAGGCAGTGAAAAGCATAATAATTCAACATTTTAAGAAAAATCATCTCAGGCCTGGTCTGCGGAGAAAATGAGTATCAAACGAGTAGTAGCATTGAAGGCGAATTTCTCTAAGAGTGAAGTGTTCAACCTATAGTCCAAATGTGATAATTAAAAAGCTTTTCAAGCTCTGAAAAGCATAATAATTCAACATTTTAATGAAAATTATCTCTGGCTTGGTCTGTAAAGAAAATATGTTTCGCATAGAATGCGAATTACTCGAAAACTCAAGTTTTTATAATATGGTCTAAATGTGATAAATAAACGCTTTTCATGCCGTGAAAAGCATAATAATTCAACATTTTAAGGAAAAACATCTCTGGCTTGGTCTGTAGAAAAAATGAGTTTCAAGGAGTACTAGCATGAGACGTGAATTTCGCGAAAAATTAAGTTTGGATCCTATAGTCCAAATGTGATAATTAAACTGCTTTCAAGTCCATGAAAAGCATAATAATTCAACATTTTAAGGAAAATCGTCTCTGGCTTGTTCTGTAAAGAAATGATTTTCAAACGAGTATTAGCATTGAAAGCGAATTTCTCGAGAAGTCAAGTGTTAAACCTATAGTCCAAATGTGATAATTAAAACGCTTTTCATACTCTGAAAAGCATAAAAATTCAACATTTTAAGGAAAATCATCTCTGGCTTGGTTTGTAGAGAAAATGAGTTTCAAACGAGTATTAGAATTGAACGCGAATTTCTCGAAAATCCACGTTTTGATCCTATAGTCAAAATGTGATCATTAAAACGCTTTTCAGGCTGTGAAAAGCATAGTAATTCAACATTTTAAGGGAAATTATCTATGGCTTGGTCTGTAGAGAAAATGAGTTTCAAAGGAGTGTTTGCATTGAACGCGAATTTCTGGAAACTCCATGTTTTGATCCTATAGTCAAAATGTGATCATTAATCGCTTTTCAGTCCGTGAAAAGCATAATAATTCAACATTTTAAGGAAAATCATCTCTGGCTTGGTCTGTAGAGGAAAAGAGTTTCAAACGAGTACTAGCATTTAACAGTAATTTCTCGAAAAATTAAGTTTTGAACCTATAGTCGAAATGTGATAATTAAAACGCTTTTCACGCCGTGAAATGCATAATAATTCAACATTTTAAGGAAAATCATCTCTGGCTTGGTCTGTAGAGAAAATGAGTTTCAAAATAGTACTAGCATGAAACGTTAATATCTCCAAAAATCTAGTTTTGATCCTATTGTCGAAATATGATAATTAAAACGCTTTTCAGGCCGTGAAAAACATAATAATTCAACATTTTAAGGGAAACCATATCTGGCTTGGTCTGTAGAGAAAATGAGTTTCAAACGAGTACTATCATTAAACGTGAATTAAACGAAAATCAAGTTTTGATCCTATAGTCGAAATGTAATAATTAAAACGCTTTTCAAGCTGTGAAAAGCATAATAATTCAACATATTAAGGAAAATCATCTCTGGCTTGGTGTGTAGAGAAAATGAGTTTCAAGGAGTACTAGCATGAGACGTGAATTTCGCGAAAAATTAAGTTTGGATCCTCTTGTCGAAATATGATAATTAAACTGCTTTCAAGGCCTTGAAACGCATAATAATTCAACATCTTAAGGAAAATCATCTCTGGCTTGATCTGTAGAAGAAATGAGTTTCAAACGAGTACAATCGTTGGACACTAGTTTCTTGAAAAATCAAGTTTTGATCCTATAGTCGAAATGTGATAATTTAAACGCTTTTCAGGCCGCGAAAAGCATAATAATTAAACATTTTAAGAAAATTCATCTCAGGCCTGGTCTGCAGAGATAATGAGTTTCAAACGCGTAGTAGCATTGAACGCGAATTACTCTAAAAGTCAATTGTTTATTTAACCTATAGTCCAAATGTGATAATTAAAACGCTTTTCATACTCTGAAAAGCATAATAATTCAACATCATAATGAAAATCATCTCTGGCTTGGTCTGTAAAGAAAATATGTTTCGCATAGAATGCGAATTTCTCGAAAATTCAAGTTTTTATCCTATGGTCTAAATGTGATAAATAAAAGCTTTTCAGGCCGTGAAAAGTATAATAATTCAACATTTTAAGGAAAAACATCTCTGGCTTGGTCTGTAGAAAAAATGAGTTTCAAGGAGTACTAGCATGAGACGTGAATTTCGCGAAAAATTAAGTTTGGATCCTATAGTCCAAATGTGATAATTAAACTGCTTTCAAGTCCGTGAAAAGCATAATAATTCAACATTTTAAGGAAAGTCGTCTCTGGCTTGTTCTGTAAAGAAATGATTTTCAAACGAGTATTAGCATTGAAAGCGAATTTCTCGAGAAGTCAAGTGTTAAACCTATAGTCCAAATGTGATAATTAAAACGCTTTTCATATTCTGAAAAGCATAAAAATTCATCATTTTAAGGAAAATCATCTCTTTCTTGCTGTGTAGAGAAAAGGAGTTTCAAACGAGTATTAGCATTGATCGCGAATTTCTCGAAAACTTAAGTTTTGATCCTATGGTCTAAATGTGATAAATAAACGCTTTTCAGGCCGTGAAAAGCATAATAATTCAACATTTTAAGGAAAATCATCTCTGGCTTGGTCTGCAGAGAAAATGAGTTTCAAACGAGTACTAGCATTAAACGTTAATTTCTGGAAAAATCAAGTTTTGATCCTATAGTCGAAATATGATAATTAAAACGCTTTTCAGGCCGTGAAAAGCATAATAATTCAACATTTTAAGAAAATCATCTCAGGCCTGGTCTGCGGAGAAAATGAGTATCAAACGAGTAGTAGCATTCAATGCGAATTTCTCTAAGAGTGAAGTGTTCTTCAACCTATAGTCCAAATGTGATAATTAAAAGGCTTTTCAAGCTCTGAAAAGCATAATAATTCAACATTTTAATGAAAATCATCTCTGGCTTAGTCTGTAAAGAAAATATGTTTCGCATAGAATGCGAATTTCTCGAAAAATCAAGTTTTTATCCTATGGTCTAAATGTGATAAATAAACGCTTTTCAGGCCGTGAAAAGCATAATAATTCAACATTTTAAGAAAATTCATCTCAGGCCTGGTCTGCAGAGATAATGAGTTTCAAACGCGTAGTAGCATTGAACGCGAATTTCTCTAAGAGTCAAGTGTTCAACCTATAGTCCAAATGCGATAATTAAAAAGTTTTCATTCTCTGAAAAGCTAAATAATTCAACGTCTTAATGAAAATCATCTCTTTCTTGCTGTGTAGATAAAAGGAGTTTCAAACGAGTATTAGCATTGATCGCGAATTTCTCGAAAACTTAAGTTTTGATCCTATCTTCTAAATGTGATAAATAAACGCTTTTCAGGCAATGACAAGCATAATAATTCAACATTTTAAGGAAAATCATCTCTGGCTTGGTCTGCAGAGAAAATAAGTTAGCATTAAACGTTAATTTCTCGAAAAATCAAGTTTTGATCCTAAAGTCGAAATATGATAATTAAAACGCTTTTCAGGCCGTGAAAAGCATAATAATTCAACATTTTAAGAAAAATCATCTCAGGCCTGGTCTGCGGAGAAAATGAGTATCAAACGAGTAGTAGCATTGAAGGCGAATTTCTCTAAGTGTGAAGTGTTCAACCTATAGTCCAAATGTGATAATTAAAAAGCTTTTCAAGCTCTGAAAAGCATAATAATTCAACATTTTAATGAAAATTATCTCTGGCTTGGTCTGTAAAGAAAATATGTTTCGCATAGAATGCGAATTTCTCGAAAACTCAAGTTTTTATAATATGGTCTAAATGTGATAAATAAACGCTTTTCAGGCCGTGAAAAGCATAATAATTCAACATTTTAAGGAAAAACATCTCTGGCTTGGTCTGTAGAAAAAATGAGTTTCAAGGAGTACTAGCATGAGACGTGAATTTCGCGAAAAATTAAGTTTGGATCCTATAGTCCAAATGTGATAATTAAACTGCTTTCAAGTCCATGAAAAGCATAATAATTCAACATTTTAAGGAAAATCGTCTCTGGCTTGTTCTGTAAAGAAATGATTTTCAAACGAGTATTAGCATTGAAAGCGAATTTCTCGAGAAGTCAAGTGTTAAACCTATAGTCCAAATGTGATAATTAAAACGCTTTTCATACTCTGAAAAGCATAAAAATTCAACATTTTAAGGAAAATCATCTCTGGCTTGGTTTGTAGAGAAAATGAGTTTCAAACGAGTATTAGAATTGAACGCGAATTTCTCGAAAATCCACGTTTTGATCCTATAGTCAAAATGTGATCATTAAAACGCTTTTCAGGCTGTGAAAAGCATAGTAATTCAACATTTTAAGGGAAATTATCTATGGCTTGGTCTGTAGAGAAAATGAGTTTCAAAGGAGTGTTTGCATTGAACGCGAATTTCTGGAAACTCCATGTTTTGATCCTATAGTCAAAATGTGATCATTAATCGCTTTTCAGTCCGTGAAAAGCATAATAATTCAACATTTTAAGGGAAATCATCTCTTTCTTGGTCTGTAGAGGAAAAGAGTTTCAAACGAGTACTAGCATTTAACAGTAATTTCTCGAAAAATTAAGTTTTGAACCTATAGTCGAAATGTGATAATTAAAACGCTTTTCACGCCGTGAAATCCATAATAATTCAACATTTTAAGGAAAATCATCTCTGGCTTGGTCTGTAGAGAAAATGAGTTTCAAAATAGTACTAGCATGAAACGTTAATATCTCCAAAAATCTAGTTTTGATCCTATTGTCGAAATATGATAATTAAAACGCTTTTCAGGCCGTGAAAAACATAATAATTCAACATTTTAAGGGAAACCATATCTGGCTTGGTCTGTAGAGAAAATGAGTTTCAAACGAGTACTATCATTAAACGTGAATTAAACGAAAATCAAGTTTTGATCCTATAGTCGAAATGTGATAATTAAAACGCTTTTCAAGCTGTGAAAAGCATAATAATTCAACATATTAAGGAAAATCATCTCTGGCTTGGTGTGTAAAAAAAATGAGTTTCAAGGAGTACTAGCATGAGACGTGAATTTCGCGAAAAATTAAGTTTGGATCCTCTTGTCGAAATATGATAATTAAACTGCTTTCAAGGCCTTGAAACGCATAATAATTCAACATCTTAAGGAAAATCATCTCTGGCTTGATCTGTAGAAGAAATGAGTTTCAAACGAGTACAATCGTTGGACACTAGTTTCTTGAAAAATCAAGTTTTGATCCTATAGTCAAAATGTGATCATTAATCGCTTTTCAGTCCGTGAAAAGCATAATAATTCAACATTTTAAGGGAAATCATCTCTTTCTTGGTCTGTAGAGGAAAAGAGTTTCAAACGAGTACTAGCATTTAACAGTAATTTCTCGAAAAATTAAGTTTTGAACCTATAGTCGAAATGTGATAATTAAAACGCTTTTCACGCCGTGAAATGCATAATAATTCAACATTTTAAGGAAAATCATCTCTGGCTTGGTCTGTAGAGAAAATGAGTTTCAAAATAGTACTAGCATGAAACGTTAATATCTCCAAAAATCTAGATTTGATCCTATTGTCGAAATATGATAATTAAAACGCTTTTCAGGCCGTGAAAAACATAATAATTCAACATTATAAGGGAAACCATATCTGGCTTGGTCTGTAGAGAAAATGAGTTTCAAACGAGTACTATCATTAAACGTGAATTAAACGAAAATCAAGTTTTGATCCTATAGTCGAAATGTGATAATTAAAACGCTTTTCAAGCTGTGAAAAGCATAATAATTCAACATATTAAGGAAAATCATCTCTGGCTTGGTGTGTAGAGAAAATGAGTTTCAAGGAGTACTAGCATGAGACGTGAATTTCGCGAAAAATTAAGTTTGGATCCTCTTGTCGAAATATGATAATTAAACTGCTTTCAAGGCCTTGAAACGCATAATAATTCAACATCTTAAGGAAAATCATCTCTGGCTTGATCTGTAGAAGAAATGAGTTTCAAACGAGTACAATCGTTGGACACTAGTTTCTTGAAAAATCAAGTTTTGATCCTATAGTCGAAATGTGATAATTTAAACGCTTTTCAGGCCGCGAAAAGCATAATAATTAAACATTTTAAGAAAATTCATCTCAGGCCTGGTCTGCAGAGATAATGAGTTTCAAACGCGTAGTAGCATTGAACGCGAATTACTCTAAAAGTCAATTGTTTATTTAACCTATAGTCCAAATGTGATAATTAAAACGCTTTTCATACTCTGAAAAGCATAATAATTCAACATCATAATGAAAATCATCTCTGGCTTGGTCTGTAAAGAAAATATGTTTCGCATAGAATGCGAATTTCTCGAAAATTCAAGTTTTTATCCTATGGTCTATATGTGATAAATAAACGCTTTTCAGGCCGTGAAAAGTATAATAATTCAACATTTTAAGGAAAAACATCTCTGGCTTGGTCTGTAGAAAAAATGAGTTTCAAGGAGTACTAGCATGAGATGTGAATTTCGCGAAAAATTAAGTTTGGATCCTATAGTCCAAATGTGATAATTAAACTGCTTTCAAGTCCGTGAAAAGCATAATAATTCAACATTTTAAGGAAAGTCGTCTCTGGCTTGTTCTGTAAAGAAATGATTTTCAAACGAGTATTAGCATTGAAAGCGAATTTCTCGAGAAGTCAAGTGTTAAACCTATAGTCCAAATGTGATAATTAAAACGCTTTTCATACTCTGAAAAGCATAAAAATTCAACATTTTAAGGAAAATCATCTCTGGCTTGGTTTGTAGAGAAAATGAGTTTCAAACGAGTATTAGAATTGAACGCGAATTTCTCGAAAATCCACGTTTTGATCCTATAGTCAAAATGTGATCATTAAAACGCTTTTCAGGCTGTGAAAAGCATAGTAATTCAACATTTTAAGGGAAATTATCTATGGCTTGGTCTGTAGAGAAAATGAGTTTCAAAGGAGTGTTTGCATTGAACGCGAATTTCTGGAAACTCCATGTTTTGATCCTATAGTCAAAATGTGATCATTAATCGCTTTTCAGTCCGTGAAAAGCATAATAATTCAACATTTTAAGGGAAATCATCTCTTTCTTGGTCTGTAGAGGAAAAGAGTTTCAAACGAGTACTAGCATTTAACAGTAATTTCTCGAAAAATTAAGTTTTGAACCTATAGTCGAAATGTGATAATTAAAACGCTTTTCACGCCGTGAAATCCATAATAATTCAACATTTTAAGGAAAATCATCTCTGGCTTGGTCTGTAGAGAAAATGAGTTTCAAAATAGTACTAGCATGAAACGTTAATATCTCCAAAAATCTAGTTTTGATCCTATTGTCGAAATATGATAATTAAAACGCTTTTCAGGCCGTGAAAAACATAATAATTCAACATTTTAAGGGAAACCATATCTGGCTTGGTCTGTAGAGAAAATGAGTTTCAAACGAGTACTATCATTAAACGTGAATTAAACGAAAATCAAGTTTTGATCCTATAGTCGAAATGTGATAATTAAAACGCTTTTCAAGCTGTGAAAAGCATAATAATTCAACATATTAAGGAAAATCATCTCTGGCTTGGTGTGTAAAAAAAATGAGTTTCAAGGAGTACTAGCATGAGACGTGAATTTCGCGAAAAATTAAGTTTGGATCCTCTTGTCGAAATATGATAATTAAACTGCTTTCAAGGCCTTGAAACGCATAATAATTCAACATCTTAAGGAAAATCATCTCTGGCTTGATCTGTAGAAGAAATGAGTTTCAAACGAGTACAATCGTTGGACACTAGTTTCTTGAAAAATCAAGTTTTGATCCTATAGTCAAAATGTGATCATTAATCGCTTTTCAGTCCGTGAAAAGCATAATAATTCAACATTTTAAGGGAAATCATCTCTTTCTTGGTCTGTAGAGGAAAAGAGTTTCAAACGAGTACTAGCATTTAACAGTAATTTCTCGAAAAATTAAGTTTTGAACCTATAGTCGAAATGTGATAATTAAAACGCTTTTCACGCCGTGAAATGCATAATAATTCAACATTTTAAGGAAAATCATCTCTGGCTTGGTCTGTAGAGAAAATGAGTTTCAAAATAGTACTAGCATGAAACGTTAATATCTCCAAAAATCTAGATTTGATCCTATTGTCGAAATATGATAATTAAAACGCTTTTCAGGCCGTGAAAAACATAATAATTCAACATTTTAAGGGAAACCATATCTGGCTTGGTCTGTAGAGAAAATGAGTTTCAAACGAGTACTATCATTAAACGTGAATTAAACGAAAATCAAGTTTTGATCCTATAGTCGAAATGTGATAATTAAAACGCTTTTCAAGCTGTGAAAAGCATAATAATTCAACATATTAAGGAAAATCATCTCTGGCTTGGTGTGTAGAGAAAATGAGTTTCAAGGAGTACTAGCATGAGACGTGAATTTCGCGAAAAATTAAGTTTGGATCCTCTTGTCGAAATATGATAATTAAACTGCTTTCAAGGCCTTGAAACGCATAATAATTCAACATCTTAAGGAAAATCATCTCTGGCTTGATCTGTAGAAGAAATGAGTTTCAAACGAGTACAATCGTTGGACACTAGTTTCTTGAAAAATCAAGTTTTGATCCTATAGTCGAAATGTGATAATTTAAACGCTTTTCAGGCCGCGAAAAGCATAATAATTAAACATTTTAAGAAAATTCATCTCAGGCCTGGTCTGCAGAGATAATGAGTTTCAAACGCGTAGTAGCATTGAACGCGAATTACTCTAAAAGTCAATTGTTTATTTAACCTATAGTCCAAATGTGATAATTAAAACGCTTTTCATACTCTGAAAAGCATAATAATTCAACATCATAATGAAAATCATCTCTGGCTTGGTCTGTAAAGAAAATATGTTTCGCATAGAATGCGAATTTCTCGAAAATTCAAGTTTTTATCCTATGGTCTATATGTGATAAATAAACGCTTTTCAGGCCGTGAAAAGTATAATAATTCAACATTTTAAGGAAAAACATCTCTGGCTTGGTCTGTAGAAAAAATGAGTTTCAAGGAGTACTAGCATGAGATGTGAATTTCGCGAAAAATTAAGTTTGGATCCTATAGTCCAAATGTGATAATTAAACTGCTTTCAAGTCCGTGAAAAGCATAATAATTCAACATTTTAAGGAAAGTCGTCTCTGGCTTGTTCTGTAAAGAAATGATTTTCAAACGAGTATTAGCATTGAAAGCGAATTTCTCGAGAAGTCAAGTGTTAAACCTATAGTCCAAATGTGATAATTAAAACGCTTTTCATATTCTGAAAAGCATAAAAATTCATCATTTTAAGGAAAATCATCTCTTTCTTGCTGTGTAGAGAAAAGGAGTTTCAAACGAGTATTAGCATTGATCGCGAATTTCTCGAAAACTTAAGTTTTGATCCTATGGTCTAAATGTGATAAATAAACGCATTTCAGGCCGTGAAAAGCATAATAATTCAACATTTTAAGGAAAATCATCTCTGGCTTGGTCTGCAGAGAAAATGAGTTTCAAACGAGTACTAGCATTAAACGTTAATTTCTGGAAAAATCAAGTTTTGATCCTATAGTCGAAATATGATAATTAAAACGCTTTTCAGGCCGTGAAAAGCATAATAATTCAACATTTTAAGAAAATCATCTCAGGCCTGGTCTGCGGAGAAAATGAGTATCAAACGAGTAGTAGCATTCAATGCGAATTTCTCTAAGAGTGAAGTGTTCTTCAACCTATAGTCCAAATGTGATAATTAAAAGGCTTTTCAAGCTCTGAAAAGCATAATAATTCAACATTTTAATGAAAATCATCTCTGGCTTAGTCTGTAAAGAAAATATGTTTCGCATAGAATGCGAATTTCTCGAAAAATCAAGTTTTTATCCTATGGTCTAAATGTGATAAATAAACGCTTTTCAGGCCGTGAAAAGCATAATAATTCAACATTTTAAGAAAAATCATCTCAGGCCTGGTCTGCGTAGAAAATGAGTATTAAACGAGTAGTAGCATTGAACGCGAATTTCTCTAAGAGTCAGGTGTTCAACCTATAGTCCAAATGTGATAATTAAAAAGTTTTCATTCTCTGAAAAGCTATATAATTCAACGTCTTAATGAAAATCATCTCTTTCTTGCTGTGTAGAGAAAAGGAGTTTCAAACGAGTATTAGCATTGATCGCGAATTTCTCGAAAACTTAATTTTTGATCCTATGGTCTAAATGTGATAAATAAACGCTTTTCAGGCAATGACAAGCATAATAATTCAACATTTTAAGGAAAATCATCTCTGGCTTGGTCTGCAGAGAAAATAAGTTAGCATTAAACGTTAATTTCTCGAAAAATCAAGTTTTGATCCTAAAGTCGAAATATGATAATTAAAACGCTTTTCAGGCCGTGAAAAGCATAATAATTCAACATTTTAAGAAAAATCATCTCAGGCCTGGTCTGCGGAGAAAATGAGTATCAAACGAGTAGTAGCATTGAAGGCGAATTTCTCTAAGAGTGAAGTGTTCAACCTATAGTCCAAATGTGATAATTAAAAAGCTTTTCAAGCTCTGAAAAGCATAATAATTCAACATTTTAATGAAAATTATCTCTGGCTTGGTCTGTAAAGAAAATATGTTTCGCATAGAATGCGAATTACTCGAAAACTCAAGTTTTTATAATATGGTCTAAATGTGATAAATAAACGCTTTTCAGGCCGTGAAAAGCATAATAATTCAACATTTTAAGGAAAAACATCTCTGGCTTGGTCTGTAGAAAAAATGAGTTTCAAGGAGTACTAGCATGAGACGTGAATTTTGCGAAAAATTAAGTTTGGATCCTATAGTCCAAATGTGATAATTAAACTGCTTTCAAGTCCATGAAAAGCATAATAATTCAACATTTTAAGGAAAATCGTCTCTGGCTTGTTCTGTAAAGAAATGATTTTCAAACGAGTATTAGCATTGAAAGCGAATTTCTCGAGAAGTCAAGTGTTAAACCTATAGTCCAAATGTGATAATTAAAACGCTTTTCATACTCTGAAAAGCATAAAAATTCAACATTTTAAGGAAAATCATCTCTGGCTTGGTTTGTAGAGAAAATGAGTTTCAAACGAGTATTAGAATTGAACGCGAATTTCTCGAAAATCCACGTTTTGATCCTATAGTCAAAATGTGATCATTAAAACGCTTTTCAGGCTGTGAAAAGCATAGTAATTCAACATTTTAAGGGAAATTATCTATGGCTTGGTCTGTAGAGAAAATGAGTTTCAAAGGAGTGTTTGCATTGAACGCGAATTTCTGGAAACTCCATGTTTTGATCCTATAGTCAAAATGTGATCATTAATCGCTTTTCAGTCCGTGAAAAGCATAATAATTCAACATTTTAAGGGAAATCATCTCTTTCTTGGTCTGTAGAGGAAAAGAGTTTCAAACGAGTACTAGCATTTAACAGTAATTTCTCGAAAAATTAAGTTTTGAACCTATAGTCGAAATGTGATAATTAAAACGCTTTTCACGCCGTGAAATGCATAATAATTCAACATTTTAAGGAAAATCATCTCTGGCTTGGTCTGTAGAGAAAATGAGTTTCAAAATAGTACTAGCATGAAACGTTAATATCTCCAAAAATCTAGTTTTGATCCTATTGTCGAAATATGATAATTAAAACGCTTTTCAGGCCGTGAAAAACATAATAATTCAACATTTTAAGGGAAACCATATCTGGCTTGGTCTGTAGAGAAAATGAGTTTCAAACGAGTACTATCATTAAACGTGAATTAAACGAAAATCAAGTTTTGATCCTATAGTCGAAATGTGATAATTAAAACGCTTTTCAAGCTGTGAAAAGCATAATAATTCAACATATTAAGGAAAATCATCTCTGGCTTGGTGTGTAGAGAAAATGAGTTTCAAGGAGTACTAGCATGAGACGTGAATTTCGCGAAAAATTAAGTTTGGATCCTCTTGTCGAAATATGATAATTAAACTGCTTTCAAGGCCTTGAAACGCATAATAATTCAACATCTTAAGGAAAATCATGTCTGGCTTGATCTGTAGAAGAAATGAGTTTCAAACGAGTACAATCGTTGGACACTAGTTTCTTGAAAAATCAAGTTTTGATCCTATAGTCGAAATGTGATAATTTAAACGCTTTTCAGGCCGCGAAAAGCATAATAATTAAACATTTTAAGAAAATTCATCTCAGGCCTGGTCTGCAGAGATAATGAGTTTCAAACGCGTAGTAGCATTGAACGCGAATTACTCTAAAAGTCAATTGTTTATTTAACCTATAGTCCAAATGTGATAATTAAAACGCTTTTCATACTCTGAAAAGCATAATAATTCAACATCATAATGAAAATCATCTCTGGCTTGGTCTGTAAAGAAAATATGTTTCGCATAGAATGCGAATTTCTCGAAAATTCAAGTTTTTATCCTATGGTCTAAATGTGATAAATAAACGCTTTTCAGGCCGTGAAAAGTATAATAATTCAACATTTTAAGGAAAAACATCTCTGGCTTGGTCTGTAGAAAAAATGAGTTTCAAGGAGTACTAGCATGAGACGTGAATTTCGCGAAAAATTAAGTTTAGATCCTATAGTCCAAATGTGATAATTAAACTGCTTTCAAGTCCGTGAAAAGCATAATAATTCAACATTTTAAGGAAAGTCGTCTCTGGCTTGTTCTGTAAAGAAATGATTTTCAAACGAGTATTAGCATTGAAAGCGAATTTCTCGAGAAGTCAAGTGTTAAACCTAAAGTCCAAATGTGATAATTAAAACGCTTTTCATATTCTGAAAAGCATAAAAATTCATCATTTTAAGGAAAATCATCTCTTTCTTGCTGTGTAGAGAAAAGGAGTTTCAAACGAGTATTAGCATTGATCGCGAATTTCTCGAAAACTTAAGTTTTGATCCTATGGTCTAAATGTGATAAATAAACGCTTTTCAGGCCGTGAAAAGCATAATAATTCAACATTTTAAGGAAAATCATCTCTGGCTTGGTCTGCAGAGAAAATGAGTTTCAAACGAGTACTAGCATTAAACGTTAATTTCTGGAAAAATCAAGTTTTGATCCTATAGTCGAAATATGATAATTAAAACGCTTTTCAGGCCGTGAAAAGCATAATAATTCAACATTTTAAGAAAATCATCTCAGGCCTGGTCTGCGGAGAAAATGAGTATCAAACGAGTAGTAGCATTCAATGCGAATTTCTCTAAGAGTGAAGTCTTCTTCAACCTATAGTCCAAATGTGATAATTAAAAGGCTTTTCAAGCTCTGAAAAGCATAATAATTCAACATTTTAATGAAAATCATCTCTGGCTTAGTCTGTAAAGAAAATATGTTTCGCATAGAATGCGAATTTCTCGAAAAATCAAGTTTTTATCCTATGGTCTAAATGTGATAAATAAACGATTTTCAGGCCGTGAAAAGCATAATAATTCAACATTTTAAGAAAAATCATCTCAGGCCTGGTCTGCGGAGAAAATGAGTATTAAACGAGTAGTAGCATTGAACGCGAATTTCTCTAAGAGTCAGGTGTTCAACCTATAGTCCAAATGTGATAATTAAAAAGTTTTCATTCTCTGAAAAGCTATATAATTCAACGTCTTAATGAAAATCATCTCTTTCTTGCTGTGTAGAGAAAAGGAGTTTCAAACGAGTATTAGCATTGATCGCGAATTTCTCGAAAACTTAATTTTTGATCCTATGGTCTAAATGTGATAAATAAACGCTTTTCAGGCAATGACAAGCATAATAATTCAACATTTTAAGGAAAATCATCTCTGGCTTGGTCTGCAGAGAAAATAAGTTAGCATTAAACGTTAATTTCTCGAAAAATCAAGTTTTGATCCTAAAGTCGAAATATGATAATTAAAACGCTTTTCAGGCCGTGAAAAGCATAATAATTCAACATTTTAAGAAAAATCATCTCAGGCCTGGTCTGCGGAGAAAATGAGTATCAAACGAGTAGTAGCATTGAAGGCGAATTTCTCTAAGAGTGAAGTGTTCAACCTATAGTCCAAATGTGATAATTAAAAAGCTTTTCAAGCTCTGAAAAGCATAATAATTCAACATTTTAATGAAAATTATCTCTGGCTTGGTCTGTAAAGAAAATATGTTTCGCATAGAATGCGAATTACTCGAAAACTCAAGTTTTTATAATATGGTCTAAATGTGATAAATAAACGCTTTTCAGGCCGTGAAAAGCATAATAATTCAACATTTTAAGGAAAAACATCTCTGGCTTGGTCTGTAGAAAAAATGAGTTTCAAGGAGTACTAGCATGAGACGTGAATTTCGCGAAAAATTAAGTTTGGATCCTATAGTCCAAATGTGATAATTAAACTGCTTTCAAGTCCATGAAAAGCATAATAATTCAACATTTTAAGGAAAATCGTCTCTGGCTTGTTCTGTAAAGAAATGATTTTCAAACGAGTATTAGCATTGAAAGCGAATTTCTCGAGAAGTCAAGTGTTAAACCTATAGTCCAAATGTGATAATTAAAACGCTTTTCATACTCTGAAAAGCATAAAAATTCAACATTTTAAGGAAAATCATCTCTGGCTTGGTTTGTAGAGAAAATGAGTTTCAAACGAGTATTAGAATTGAACGCGAATTTCTCGAAAATCCACGTTTTGATCCTATAGTCAAAATGTGATCATTAAAACGCTTTTCAGGCTGTGAAAAGCATAGTAATTCAACATTTTAAGGGAAATTATCTATGGCTTGGTCTGTAGAGAAAATGAGTTTCAAAGGAGTGTTTGCATTGAACGCGAATTTCTGGAAACTCCATGTTTTGATCCTATAGTCAAAATGTGATCATTAATCGCTTTTCAGTCCGTGAAAAGCATAATAATTCAACATTTTAAGGGAAATCATCTCTTTCTTGGTCTGTAGAGGAAAAGAGTTTCAAACGAGTACTAGCATTTAACAGTAATTTCTCGAAAAATTAAGTTTTGAACCTATAGTCGAAATGTGATAATTAAAACGCTTTTCACGCCGTGAAATGCATAATAATTCAACATTTTAAGGAAAATCATCTCTGGCTTGGTCTGTAGAGAAAATGAGTTTCAAAATAGTACTAGCATGAAACGTTAATATCTCCAAAAATCTAGTTTTGATCCTATTGTCGAAATATGATAATTAAAACGCTTTTCAGGCCGTGAAAAACATAATAATTCAACATTTTAAGGGAAACCATATCTGGCTTGGTCTGTAGAGATAATGAGTTTCAAACGAGTACTATCATTAAACGTGAATTAAACGAAAATCAAGTTTTGATCCTATAGTCGAAATGTGATAATTAAAACGCTTTTCAAGCTGTGAAAAGCATAATAATTCAACATATTAAGGAAAATCATCTCTGGCTTGGTGTGTAGAGAAAATGAGTTTCAAGGAGTACTAGCATGAGACGTGAATTTCGCGAAAAATTAAGTTTGGATCCTCTTGTCGAAATATGATAATTAAACTGCTTTCAAGGCCTTGAAACGCATAATAATTCAACATCTTAAGGAAAATCATCTCTGGCTTGATCTGTAGAAGAAATGAGTTTCAAACGAGTACAATCGTTGGACACTAGTTTCTTGAAAAATCAAGTTTTGATCCTATAGTCGAAATGTGATAATTTAAACGCTTTTCAGGCCGCGAAAAGCATAATAATTAAACATTTTAAGAAAATTCATCTCAGGCCTGGTCTGCAGAGATAATGAGTTTCAAACGCGTAGTAGCATTGAACGCGAATTACTCTAAAAGTCAATTGTTTATTTAACCTATAGTCCAAATGTGATAATTAAAACGCTTTTCATACTCTGAAAAGCATAATAATTCAACATCATAATGAAAATCATCTCTGGCTTGGTCTGTAAAGAAAATATGTTTCGCATAGAATGCGAATTTCTCGAAAATTCAAGTTTTTATCCTATGGTCTAAATGTGATAAATAAACGCTTTTCAGGCCGTGAAAAGTATAATAATTCAACATTTTAAGGAAAAACATCTCTGGCATGGTCTGTAGAAAAAATGAGTTTCAAGGAGTACTAGCATGAGACGTGAATTTCGCGAAAAATTAAGTTTGGATCCTATAGTCCAAATGTGATAATTAAACTGCTTTCAAGTCCGTGAAAAGCATAATAATTCAACATTTTAAGGAAAGTCGTCTCTGGCTTGTTCTGTAAAGAAATGATTTTCAAACGAGTATTAGCATTGAAAGCGAATTTCTCGAGAAGTCAAGTGTTAAACCTATAGTCCAAATGTGATAATTAAAACGCTTTTCATATTCTGAAAAGCATAAAAATTCATCATTTTAAGGAAAATCATCTCTTTCTTGCTGTGTAGAGAAAAGGAGTTTCAAACGAGTATTAGCATTGATCGCGAATTTCTCGAAAACTTAAGTTTTGATCCTATGGTCTAAATGTGATAAATAAACGCTTTTCAGGCCGTGAAAAGCATAATAATTCAACATTTTAAGGAAAATCATCTCTGGCTTGGTCTGCAGAGAAAATGAGTTTCAAACGAGTAGTAGCATTAAACGTTAATTTCTGGAAAAATCAAGTTTTGATCCTATAGTCGAAATATGATAATTAAAACGCTTTTCAGGCCGTGAAAAGCATAATAATTCAACATTTTAAGAAAATCATCTCAGGCCTGGTCTGCGGAGAAAATGAGTATCAAACGAGTAGTAGCATTCAATGCGAATTTCTCTAAGAGTGAAGTCTTCTTCAACCTATAGTCCAAATGTGATAATTAAAAGGCTTTTCAAGCTCTGAAAAGCATAATAATTCAACATTTTAATGAAAATCATCTCTGGCTTAGTCTGTAAAGAAAATATGTTTCGCATAGAATGCGAATTTCTCGAAAAATCAAGTTTTTATCCTATGGTCTAAATGTGATAAATAAACGATTTTCAGGCCGTGAAAATCATAATAATTCAACATTTTAAGAAAAATCATCTCAGGCCTGGTCTGCGGAGAAAATGAGTATTAAACGAGTAGTAGCATTGAACGCGAATTTCTCTAAGAGTCAGGTGTTCAACCTATAGTCCAAATGTGATAATTAAAAAGTTTTCATTCTCTGAAAAGCTATATAATTCAACGTCTTAATGAAAATCATCTCTTTCTTGCTGTGTAGAGAAAAGGAGTTTCAAACGAGTATTAGCATTGATCGCGAATTTCTCGAAAACTTAATTTTTGATCCTATGGTCTAAATGTGATAAATAAACGCTTTTCAGGCAATGACAAGCATAATAATTCAACATTTTAAGGAAAATCATCTCTGGCTTGGTCTGCAGAGAAAATAAGTTAGCATTAAACGTTAATTTCTCGAAAAATCAAGTTTTGATCCTAAAGTCGAAATATGATAATTAAAACGCTTTTCAGGCCGTGAAAAGCATAATAATTCAACATTTTAAGAAAAATCATCTCAGGCCTGGTCTGCGGAGAAAATGAGTATCAAACGAGTAGTAGCATTGAAGGCGAATTTCTCTAAGAGTGAAGTGTTCAACCTATAGTCCAAATGTGATAATTAAAAAGCTTTTCAAGCTCTGAAAAGCATAATAATTCAACATTTTAATGAAAATTATCTCTGGCTTGGTCTGTAAAGAAAATATGTTTCGCATAGAATGCGAATTACTCGAAAACTCAAGTTTTTATAATATGGTCTAAATGTGATAAATAAACGCTTTTCAGGCCGTGAAAAGCATAATAATTCAACATTTTAAGGAAAAACATCTCTGGCTTGGTCTGTAGAAAAAATGAGTTTCAAGGAGTACTAGCATGAGACGTGAATTTCGCGAAAAATTAAGTTTGGATCCTATAGTCCAAATGTGATAATTAAACTGCTTTCAAGTCCATGAAAAGCATAATAATTCAACATTTTAAGGAAAATCGTCTCTGGCTTGTTCTGTAAAGAAATGATTTTCAAACGAGTATTAGCATTGAAAGCGAATTTCTCGAGAAGTCAAGTGTTAAACCTATAGTCCAAATGTGATAATTAAAACGCTTTTCATACTCTGAAAAGCATAAAAATTCAACATTTTAAGGAAAATCATCTCTGGCTTGGTTTGTAGAGAAAATGAGTTTCAAACGAGTATTAGAATTGAACGCGAATTTCTCGAAAATCCACGTTTTGATCCTATAGTCAAAATGTGATCATTAAAACGCTTTTCAGGCTGTGAAAAGCATAGTAATTCAACATTTTAAGGGAAATTATCTATGGCTTGGTCTGTAGAGAAAATGAGTTTCAAAGGAGTGTTTGCATTGAACGCGAATTTCTGGAAACTCCATGTTTTGATCCTATAGTCAAAATGTGATCATTAATCGCTTTTCAGTCCGTGAAAAGCATAATAATTCAACATTTTAAGGGAAATCATCTCTTTCTTGGTCTGTAGAGGAAAAGAGTTTCAAACGAGTACTAGCATTTAACAGTAATTTCTCGAAAAATTAAGTTTTGAACCTATAGTCGAAATGTGATAATTAAAACGCTTTTCACGCCGTGAAATGCATAATAATTCAACATTTTAAGGAAAATCATCTCTGGCTTGGTCTGTAGAGAAAATGAGTTTCAAAATAGTACTAGCATGAAACGTTAATATCTCCAAAAATCTAGTTTTGATCCTATTGTCGAAATATGATAATTAAAACGCTTTTCAGGCCGTGAAAAACATAATAATTCAACATTTTAAGGGAAACCATATCTGGCTTGGTCTGTAGAGAAAATGAGTTTCAAAAGAGTACTATCATTAAACGTGAATTAAACGAAAATCAAGTTTTGATCCTATAGTCGAAATGTGATAATTAAAACGCTTTTCAAGCTGTGAAAAGCATAATAATTCAACATATTAAGGAAAATCATCTCTGGCTTGGTGTGTAGTGAAAATGAGTTTCAAGGAGTACTAGCATGAGACGTGAATTTCGCGAAAAATTAAGTTTGGGTCCTCTTGTCGAAATATGATAATTAAACTGCTTTCAAGGCCTTGAAACGCATAATAATTCAACATCTTAAGGAAAATCATCTCTGGCTTGATCTGTAGAAGAAATGAGTTTCAAACGAGTACAATCGTTGGACACTAGTTTCTTGAAAAATCAAGTTTTGATCCTATAGTCGAAATGTGATAATTTAAACGCTTTTCAGGCCGCGAAAAGCATAATAATTAAACATTTTAAGAAAATTCATCTCAGGCCTGTTCTGCAGAGATAATGAGTTTCAAACGCGTAGTAGCATTGAACGCGAATTACTCTAAAAGTCAATTGTTTATTTAACCTATAGTCCAAATGTGATAATTAAAACGCTTTTCATACTCTGAAAAGCATAATAATTCAACATCATAATGAAAATCATCTCTGGCTTGGTTGTAAAGAAAATATGTTTCGCATAGAATGCGAATTTCTCGAAAATTCAAGTTTTTATCCTATGGTCTAAATGTGATAAATAAACGCTTTTCAGGCCGTGAAAAGTATAATAATTCAACATTTTAAGGAAAAACATCTCTGGCTTGGTCTGTGGAAAAAATGAGTTTCAAGGAGTACTAGCATGAGACGTGAATTTCGCGAAAAATTAAGTTTGGATCCTATAGTCCAAATGTGATAATTAAACTGCTTTCAAGTCCGTGAAAAGCATAATAATTCAACATTTTAAGGAAAGTCGTCTCTGGCTTGTTCTGTAAAGAAATGATTTTCAAACGAGTATTAGCATTGAAAGCGAATTTCTCGAGAAGTCAAGTGTTAAACCTATAGTCCAAATGTGATAATTAAAACGCTTTTCATATTCTGAAAAGCATAAAAATTCATCATTTTAAGGAAAATCATCTCTTTCTTGCTGTGTAGAGAAAAGGAGTTTCAAACGAGTATTAGCATTGATCGCGAATTTCTCGAAAACTTAAGTTTTGATCCTATGGTCTAAATGTGATAAATAAACGCTTCTCAGGCCGTGAAAAGCATAATAATTCAACATTTTAAGGAAAATCATCTCTGGCTTGGTCTGCAGAGAAAATGAGTTTCAAACGAGTACTAGCATTAAACGTTAATTTCCGGGAAAATCAAGTTTTGATCCTATAGTCGAAATATGATAATTAAAACGCTTTTCAGGCCGTGAAAAGCATAATAATTCAACATTTTAAGAAAATCATCTCAGGCCTGGTCTGCGGAGAAAATGAGTATCAAACGAGTAGTAGCATTCAATGCGAATTTCTCTAAGAGTGAAGTGCTCTTCAACCTATAGTCCAAATGTGATAATTAAAAGGCTTTTCAAGCTCTGAAAAGCATAATAATTCAACATTTTAATGAAAATCATCTCTGGCTTAGTCTGTAAAGAAAATATGTTTCGCATAGAATGCGAATTTCTCGAAAAATCAAGTTTTTATCCTATGGTGTAAATGTGATAAATAAACGATTTTCAGGCCGTGAAAAGCATAATAATTCAACATTTTATGAAAAATCATCTCAGGCCTGGTCTGCGGAGAAAATGAGTATCAAACGAGTAGTAGCATTGAACGCGAATTTCTCTAAGAGTGAAGTGTTCAACCTATAGTCCAAATGTGATAATTAAAAAGCTTTTCAAGCTCTGAAAAGCATAATAATTCAACATTTTAATGAAAATTATCTCTGGCTTGGTCTGTAAAGAAAATATGTTTCGCATAGAATGCGAATTTCTCGAAAACTCAAGTTTTCATAATATGGTCTAAATGTGATAAATAAACGCTTTTCAGGCCGTGAAAAGCATAATAATTCAACATATTAAGGAAAATCATCTCTGGCTTGGTGTGTAGAGAAAATGAGTTTCAAGGAGTACTAGCATGAGACGTGAATTTCGCGAAAAATTAAGTTTCGATCCTCTTGTCGAAATATGATAATTATACTGCTTTCAAAGCCTTGAAACGCATAATAATTCAACATCTTAAGGAAAATCATCTCTGGCTTGATCTGTAGAAGAAATGAGTTTCAAACGAGTACAATCGTTGGACACTAGTTTCTTGAAAAATCAAGTTTTGATCCTATAGTCGAAATGTGATAATTTAAACGCTTTTCAGGCCGCGAAAAGCATAATAATTAAACATTTTAACAAAATTCATCTCAGGCCTGGTCTGCAGAGATAATGAGTTTCAAACGCGTAGTAGCATTGAACGCGAATTACTCTAAAAGTCAATTGTTTATTTAACCTATAGTCCAAATGTGATAATTAAAACGCTTTTCATACTCTGAAAAGCATAATAATTCAACATCATAATGAAAATCATCTCTGGCTTGGTCTGTAAAGAAAATATGTTTCGCATAGAATGCGAATTTCTCGAAAATTCAAGATTTTATCCTATGGTCTAAATGTGATAAATAAACGCTTTTCAGGCCGTGAAAAGTATAATAATTCAACATTTTAAGGAAAAACATCTCTGGCTTGGTCTGTAGAAAAAATGAGTTTCAAGGAGTACTAGCATGAGACGTGAATTTCGCGAAAAATTAAGTTTGGATCCTATAGTCCAAATGTGATAATTAAACTGCTTTCAAGTCCGTGAAAAGCATAATAATTCAACATTTTAAGGAAAGTCGTCTCTGGCTTGTTCTGTAAAGAAATGATTTTCAAACGAGTATTAGCATTGAAAGCGAATTTCTCGAGAAGTCAAGTGTTAAACCTATAGTCCAAATGTGATAATTAAAACGCTTTTCATATTCTGAAAAGCATAAAAATTCATCATTTTAAGGAAAATCATCTCTTTCTTGCTGTGTAGAGAAAAGGAGTTTCAAACGAGTATTAGCATTGATCGCGAATTTCTCGAAAACTTAAGTTTTGATCCTATGGTCTAAATGTGATAAATAAACGCTTTTCAGGCCGTGAAAAGCATAATAATTCAACATTTTAAGGAAAATCATCTCTGGCTTGGTCTGCAGAGAAAATGAGTTTCAAACGAGTACTAGCATTAAACGTTAATTTCTGGAAAAATCAAGTTTTGATCCTATAGTCGAAATATGATAATTAAAACGCTTTTCAGGCCGTGAAAAGCATAATAATTCAACATTTTAAGAAAATCATCTCAGGCCTGGTCTGCGGAGAAAATGAGTATCAAACGAGTAGTAGCATTCAATGCGAATTTCTCTAAGAGTGAAGTCTTCTTCAACCTATAGTCCAAATGTGATAATTAAAAGGCTTTTCAAGCTCTGAAAAGCATAATAATTCAACATTTTAATGAAAATCATCTCTGGCTTAGTCTGTAAAGAAAATATGTTTCGCATAGAATGCGAATTTCTCGAAAAATCAAGTTTTTATCCTATGGTCTAAATGTGATAAATAAACGATTTTCAGGCCGTGAAAAGCATAATAATTCAACATTTTAAGAAAAATCATCTCAGGCCTGGTCTGCGGAGAAAATGAGTATTAAACGAGTAGTAGCATTGAACGCGAATTTCTCTAAGAGTCAGGTGTTCAACCTATAGTCCAAATGTGATAATTAAAAAGTTTTCATTCTCTGAAAAGCTATATAATTCAACGTCTTAATGAAAATCATCTCTTTCTTGCTGTGTAGAGAAAAGGAGTTTCAAACGAGTATTAGCATTGATCGCGAATTTCTCGAAAACTTAATTTTTGATCCTATGGTCTAAATGTGATAAATAAACGCTTTTCAGGCAATGACAAGCATAATAATTCAACATTTTAAGGAAAATCATCTCTGGCTTGGTCTGCAGAGAAAATAAGTTAGCATTAAACGTTAATTTCTCGAAAAATCAAGTTTTGATCCTAAAGTCGAAATATGATAATTAAAACGCTTTTCAGGCCGTGAAAAGCATAATAATTCAACATTTTAAGAAAAATCATCTCAGGCCTGGTCTGCGGAGAAAATGAGTATCAAACGAGTAGTAGCATTGAAGGCGAATTTCTCTAAGAGTGAAGTGTTCAACCTATAGTCCAAATGTGATAATTAAAAAGCTTTTCAAGCTCTGAAAAGCATAATAATTCAACATTTTAATGAAAATTATCTCTGGCTTGGTCTGTAAAGAAAATATGTTTCGCATAGAATGCGAATTACTCGAAAACTCAAGTTTTTATAATATGGTCTAAATGTGATAAATAAACGCTTTTCAGGCCGTGAAAAGCATAATAATTCAACATTTTAAGGAAAAACATCTCTGGCTTGGTCTGTAGAAAAAATGAGTTTCAAGGAGTACTAGCATGAGACGTGAATTTCGCGAAAAATTAAGTTTGGATCCTATAGTCCAAATGTGATAATTAAACTGCTTTCAAGTCCATGAAAAGCATAATAATTCAACATTTTAAGGAAAATCGTCTCTGGCTTGTTCTGTAAAGAAATGATTTTCAAACGAGTATTAGCATTGAAAGCGAATTTCTCGAGAAGTCAAGTGTTAAACCTATAGTCCAAATGTGATAATTAAAACGCTTTTCATACTCTGAAAAGCATAAAAATTCAACATTTTAAGGAAAATCATCTCTGGCTTGGTTTGTAGAGAAAATGAGTTTCAAACGAGTATTAGAATTGAACGCGAATTTCTCGAAAATCCACGTTTTGATCCTATAGTCAAAATGTGATCATTAAAACACTTTTCAGGCTGTGAAAAGCATAGTAATTCAACATTTTAAGGAAAATCATCTCTGGCTTGGTCTGTAGAGAAAATGAGTTTCAAAATAGTACTAGCATGAAACGTTAATATCTCCAAAAATCTAGTTTTGATCCTATTGTCGAAATATGATAATTAAAACGCTTTTCAGGCCGTGAAAAACATAATAATTCAACATTTTAAGGGAAACCATATCTGGCTTGGTCTGTAGAGATAATGAGTTTCAAACGAGTACTATCATTAAACGTGAATTAAACGAAAATCAAGTTTTGATCCTATAGTCGAAATGTGATAATTAAAACGCTTTTCAAGCTGTGAAAAGCATAATAATTCAACATATTAAGGAAAATCATCTCTGGCTTGGTGTGTAGAGAAAATGAGTTTCAAGGAGTACTAGCATGAGACGTGAATTTCGCGAAAAATTAAGTTTGGATCCTCTTGTCGAAATATGATAATTAAACTGCTTTCAAGGCCTTGAAACGCATAATAATTCAACATCTTAAGGAAAATCATCTCTGGCTTGATCTGTAGAAGAAATGAGTTTCAAACGAGTACAATCGTTGGACACTAGTTTCTTGAAAAATCAAGTTTTGATCCTATAGTCGAAATGTGATAATTTAAACGCTTTTCAGGCCGCGAAAAGCATAATAATTAAACATTTTAAGAAAATTCATCTCAGGCCTGGTCTGCAGAGATAATGAGTTTCAAACGCGTAGTAGCATTGAACGCGAATTACTCTAAAAGTCAATTGTTTATTTAACCTATAGTCCAAATGTGATAATTAAAACGCTTTTCATACTCTGAAAAGCATAATAATTCAACATCATAATGAAAATCATCTCTGGCTTGGTCTGTAAAGAAAATATGTTTCGCATAGAATGCGAATTTCTCGAAAATTCAAGTTTTTATCCTATGGTCTAAATGTGATAAATAAACGCTTTTCAGGCCGTGAAAAGTATAATAATTCAACATTTTAAGGAAAAACATCTCTGGCTTGGTCTGTAGAAAAAATGAGTTTCAAGGAGTACTAGCATGAGACGTGAATTTCGCGAAAAATTAAGTTTGGATCCTATAGTCCAAATGTGATAATTAAACTGCTTTCAAGTCCGTGAAAAGCATAATAATTCAACATTTTAAGGAAAGTCGTCTCTGGCTTGTTCTGTAAAGAAATGATTTTCAAACGAGTATTAGCATTGAAAGCGAATTTCTCGAGAAGTCAAGTGTTAAACCTATAGTCCAAATGTGATAATTAAAACGCTTTTCATATTCTGAAAAGCATAAAAATTCGTCATTTTAAGGAAAATCATCTCTTTCTTGCTGTGTAGAGAAAAGGAGTTTCAAACGAGTATTAGCATTGATCGCGAATTTCTCGAAAACTTAAGTTTTGATCCTATGGTCTAAATGTGATAAATAAACGCTTTTCAGGCCGTGAAAAGCATAATAATTCAACATTTTAAGGAAAATCATCTCTGGCTTGGTCTGCAGAGAAAATGAGTTTCAAACGAGTACTAGCATTAAACGTTAATTACTGGAAAAATCAAGTTTTGATCCTATAGTCGAAATATGATAATTAAAACGCTTTTCAGGCCGTGAAAAGCATAATAATTCAACATTTTAAGAAAATCATCTCAGGCCTGGTCTGCGGAGAAAATGAGTATCAAACGAGTAGTAGCATTCAATGCGAATTTCTCTAAGAGTGAAGTCTTCTTCAACCTATAGTCCAAATGTGATAATTAAAAGGCTTTTCAAGCTCTGAAAAGCATAATAATTCAACATTTTAATGAAAATCATCTCTGGCTTAGTCTGTAAAGAAAATATGTTTCGCATAGAATGCGAATTTCTCGAAAAATCAAGTTTTTATCCTATGGTCTAAATGTGATAAATAAACGATTTTCAGGCCGTGAAAAGCATAATAATTCAACATTTTAAGAAAAATCATCTCAGGCCTGGTCTGCGTAGAAAATGAGTATTAAACGAGTAGTAGCATTGAACGCGAATTTCTCTAAGAGTCAGGTGTTCAACCTATAGTCCAAATGTGATAATTAAAAAGTTTTCATTCTCTGAAAAGCTATATAATTCAACGTCTTAATGAAAATCATCTCTTTCTTGCTGTGTAGAGAAAAGGAGTTTCAAACGAGTATTAGCATTGATCGCGAATTTCTCGAAAACTTAATTTTTGATCCTATGGTCTAAATGTGATAAATAAACGCTTTTCAGGCAATGACAAGCATAATAATTCAACATTTTAAGGAAAATCATCTCAGGCCTGGTCTGCGGAGAAAATGAGTATCAAACGAGTAGTAGCATTGAAGGCGAATTTCTCTAAGAGTGAAGTGTTCAACCTATAGTCCAAATGTGATAATTAAAAAGCTTTTCAAGCTCTGAAAAGCATAATAATTCAACATTTTAATGAAAATTATCTCTGGCTTGGTCTGTAAAGAAAATATGTTTCGCATAGAATGCGAATTACTCGAAAACTCAAGTTTTTATAATATGGTCTAAATGTGATAAATAAACGCTTTTCAGGCCGTGAAAAGCATAATAATTCAACATTTTAAGGAAAAACATCTCTGGCTTGGTCTGTAGAAAAAATGAGTTTCAAGGAGTACTAGCATGAGACGTGAATTTCGCGAAAAATTAAGTTTGGATCCTATAGTCCAAATGTGATAATTAAACTGCTTTCAAGTCCATGAAAAGCATAATAATTCAACATTTTAAGGAAAATCGTCTCTGGCTTGTTCTGTAAAGAAATGATTTTCAAACGAGTATTAGCATTGAAAGCGAATTTCTCGAGAAGTCAAGTGTTAAACCTATAGTCCAAATGTGATAATTAAAACGCTTTTCATACTCTGAAAAGCATAAAAATTCAACATTTTAAGGAAAATCATCTCTGGCTTGGTTTGTAGAGAAAATGAGTTTCAAACGAGTATTAGAATTGAACGCGAATTTCTCGAAAATCCACGTTTTGATCCTATAGTCAAAATGTGATCGTTAAAACGCTTTTCAGGCTGTGAAAAGCATAGTAATTCAACATTTTAAGGGAAATTATCTATGGCTTGGTCTGTAGAGAAAATGAGTTTCAAAGGAGTGTTTGCATTGAACGCGAATTTCTGGAAACTCCATGTTTTGATCCTATAGTCAAAATGTGATCATTAATCGCTTTTCAGTCCGTGAAAAGCATAATAATTCAACATTTTAAGGGAAATCATCTCTTTCTTGGTCTGTAGAGGAAAAGAGTTTCAAACGAGTACTAGCATTTAACAGTAATTTCTCGAAAAATTAAGTTTTGAACCTATAGTCGAAATGTGATAATTAAAACGCTTTTCACGCCGTGAAATGCATAATAATTCAACATTTTAAGGAAAATCATCTCTGGCTTGGTCTGTAGAGAAAACGAGTTTCAAAATAGTACTAGCATGAAACGTTAATATCTCCAAAAATCTAGTTTTGATCCTATTGTCGAAATATGATAATTAAAACGCTTTTCAGGCCGTGAAAAACATAATAATTCAACATTTTAAGGGAAACCATATCTGGCTTGGTCTGTAGAGAAAATGAGTTTCAAAAGAGTACTATCATTAAACGTGAATTAAACGAAAATCAAGTTTTGATCCTATAGTCGAAATGTGATAATTAAAACGCTTTTCAAGCTGTGAAAAGCATAATAATTCAACATATTAAGGAAAATCATCTCTGGCTTGATCTGTAGAAGAAATGAGTTTCAAACGAGTACAATCGTTGGACACTAGTTTCTTGAAAAATCAAGTTTTGATCCTATAGTCGAAATGTGATAATTTAAACGCTTTTCAGGCCGCGAAAAGCATAATAATTAAACATTTTAAGAAAATTCATCTCAGGCCTGTTCTGCAGAGATAATGAGTTTCAAACGCGTAGTAGCATTGAACGCGAATTACTCTAAAAGTCAATTGTTTATTTAACCTATAGTCCAAATGTGATAATTAAAACGCTTTTCATACTCTGAAAAGCATAATAATTCAACATCATAATGAAAATCATCTCTGGCTTGGTTGTAAAGAAAATATGTTTCGCATAGAATGCGAATTTCTCGAAAATTCAAGTTTTTATCCTATGGTCTAAATGTGATAAATAAACGCTTTTCAGGCCGTGAAAAGTATAATAATTCAACATTTTAAGGAAAAACATCTCTGGCTTGGTCTGTAGAAAAAATGAGTTTCAAGGAGTACTAGCATGAGACGTGAATTTCGCGAAAAATTAAGTTTGGATCCTATAGTCCAAATGTGATAATTAAACTGCTTTCAAGTCCGTGAAAAGCATAATAATTCAACATTTTAAGGAAAGTCGTCTCTGGCTTGTTCTGTAAAGAAATGATTTTCAAACGAGTATTAGCATTGAAAGCGAATTTCTCGAGAAGTCAAGTGTTAAACCTATAGTCCAAATGTGATAATTAAAACGCTTTTCATATTCTGAAAAGCATAAAAATTCATCATTTTAAGGAAAATCATCTCTTTCTTGCTGTGTAGAGAAAAGGAGTTTCAAACGAGTATTAGCATTGATCGCGAATTTCTCGAAAACTTAAGTTTTGATCCTATGGTCTAAATGTGATAAATAAACGCTTTTCAGGCCGTGAAAAGCATAATAATTCAACATTTTAAGGAAAATCATCTCTGGCTTGGTCTGCAGAGAAAATGAGTTTCAAACGAGTACTAGCATTAAACGTTAATTTCTGGAAAAATCAAGTTTTGATCCTATAGTCGAAATATGATAATTAAAACGCTCTTCAGGCCGTGAAAAGCATAATAATTCAACATTTTAAGAAAATCATCTCAGGCCTGGTCTGCGGAGAAAATGAGTATCAAACGAGTAGTAGCATTCAATGCGAATTTCTCTAAGAGTGAAGTGCTCTTCAACCTATAGTCCAAATGTGATAATTAAAAGGCTTTTCAAGCTCTGAAAAGCATAATAATTCAACATTTTAATGAAAATCATCTCTGGCTTAGTCTGTAAAGAAAATATGTTTCGCATAGAATGCGAATTTCTCGAAAAATCAAGTTTTTATCCTATGGTGTAAATGTGATAAATAAACGATTTTCAGGCCGTGAAAAGCATAATAATTCAACATTTTAAGAAAAATCATCTCAGGCCTGGTCTGCGGAGAAAATGAGTATCAAACGAGTAGTAGCATTGAACGCGAATTTCTCTAAGAGTGAAGTGTTCAACCTATAGTCCAAATGTGATAATTAAAAAGCTTTTCAAGCTCTGAAAAGCATAATAATTCAACATTTTAATGAAAATTATCTCTGGCTTGGTCTGTAAAGAAAATATGTTTCGCATAGAATGCGAATTTCTCGAAAACTCAAGTTTTTATAATATGGTCTAAATGTGATAAATAAACGCTTTTCAGGCCGTGAAAAGCATAATAATTCAACATATTAAGGAAAATCATCTCTGGCTTGGTGTGTAGAGAAAATGAGTTTCAAGGAGTACTAGCATGAGACGTGAATTCCGCGAAAAATTAAGTTTCGATCCTCTTGTCGAAATATGATAATTATACTGCTTTCAAGGCCTTGAAACGCATAATAATTCAACATCTTAAGGAAAATCATCTCTGGCTTGATCTGTAGAAGAAATGAGTTTCAAACGAGTACAATCGTTGGACACTAGTTTCTTGAAAAATCAAGTTTTGATCCTATAGTCGAAATGTGATAATTTAAACGCTTTTCAGGCCGCGAAAAGCATAATAATTAAACATTTTAAGAAAATTCATCTCAGGCCTGGTCTGCAGAGATAATGAGTTTCAAACGCGTAGTAGCATTGAACGCGAATTACTCTAAAAGTCAATTGTTTATTTAACCTATAGTCCAAATGTGATAATTAAAACGCTTTTCATACTCTGAAAAGCATAATAATTCAACATCATAATGAAAATCATCTCTGGCTTGGTCTGTAAAGAAAATATGTTTCGCATAGAATGCGAATTTCTCGAAAATTCAAGTTTTTATCCTATGGTCTAAATGTGATAAATAAACGCTTTTCAGGCCGTGAAAAGTATAATAATTCAACATTTTAAGGAAAAACATCTCTGGCTTGGTCTGTAGAAAAAATGAGTTTCAAGGAGTACTAGCATGAGACGTGAATTTCGCGAAAAATTAAGTTTGGATCCTATAGTCCAAATGTGATAATTAAACTGCTTTCAAGTCCGTGAAAAGCATAATAATTCAACATTTTAAGGAAAGTCGTCTCTGGCTTGTTCTGTAAAGAAATGATTTTCAAACGAGTATTAGCATTGAAAGCGAATTTCTCGAGAAGTCAAGTGTTAAACCTATAGTCCAAATGTGATAATTAAAACGCTTTTCATATTCTGAAAAGCATAAAAATTCATCATTTTAAGGAAAATCATCTCTTTCTTGCTGTGTAGAGAAAAGGAGTTTCAAACGAGTATTAGCATTGATCGCGAATTTCTCGAAAACTTAAGTTTTGATCCTATGGTCTAAATGTGATAAATAAACGCTTTTCAGGCCGTGAAAAGCATAATAATTCAACATTTTAAGGAAAATCATCTCTGGCTTGGTCTGCAGAGAAAATGAGTTTCAAACGAGTACTAGCATTAAACGTTAATTTCTGGAAAAATCAAGTTTTGATCCTATAGTCGAAATATGATAATTAAAACGCTTTTCAGGCCGTGAAAAGCATAATAATTCAACATTTTAAGAAAATCATCTCAGGCCTGGTCTGCGGAGAAAATGAGTATCAAACGAGTAGTAGCATTCAATGCGAATTTCTCTAAGAGTGAAGTCTTCTTCAACCTATAGTCCAAATGTGATAATTAAAAGGCTTTTCAAGCTCTGAAAAGCATAATAATTCAACATTTTAATGAAAATCATCTCTGGCTTAGTCTGTAAAGAAAATATGTTTCGCATAGAATGCGAATTTCTCGAAAAATCAAGTTTTTATCCTATGGTCTAAATGTGATAAATAAACGATTTTCAGGCCGTGAAAAGCATAATAATTCAACATTTTAAGAAAAATCATCTCAGGCCTGGTCTGCGTAGAAAATGAGTATTAAACGAGTAGTAGCATTGAACGCGAATTTCTCTAAGAGTCAGGTGTTCAACCTATAGTCCAAATGTGATAATTAAAAAGTTTCCATTCTCTGAAAAGCTATATAATTCAACGTCTTAATGAAAATCATCTCTTTCTTGCTGTGTAGAGAAAAGGAGTTTCAAACGAGTATTAGCATTGATCGCGAATTTCTCGAAAACTTAATTTTTGATCCTATGGTCTAAATGTGATAAATAAACGCTTTTCAGGCAATGACAAGCATAATAATTCAACATTTAAGGAAAATCATCTCTGGCTTGGTCTGCAGAGAAAATAAGTTAGCATTAAACGTTAATTTCTCGAAAAATCAAGTTTTGATCCTAAAGTCGAAATATGATAATTAAAACGCTTTTCAGGCCGTGAAAAGCATAATAATTCAACATTTTAAGAAAAATCATCTCAGGCCTGGTCTGCGGAGAAAATGAGTATCAAACGAGTAGTAGCATTGAAGGCGAATTTCTCTAAGAGTGAAGTGTTCAACCTATAGTCCAAATGTGATAATTAAAAAGCTTTTCAAGCTCTGAAAAGCATAATAATTCAACATTTTAATGAAAATTATCTCTGGCTTGGTCTGTAAAGAAAATATGTTTCGCATAGAATGCGAATTACTCGAAAACTCAAGTTTTTATAATATGGTCTAAATGTGATAAATAAACGCTTTTCAGGCCGTGAAAAGCATAATAATTCAACATTTTAAGGAAAAACATCTCTGGCTTGGTCTGTAGAAAAAATGAGTTTCAAGGAGTACTAGCATGAGACGTGAATTTCGCGAAAAATTAAGTTTGGATCCTATAGTCCAAATGTGATAATTAAACTGCTTTCAAGTCCATGAAAAGCATAATAATTCAACATTTTAAGGAAAATCGTCTCTGGCTTGTTCTGTAAAGAAATGATTTTCAAACGAGTATTAGCATTGAAAGCGAATTTCTCGAGAAGTCAAGTGTTAAACCTATAGTCCAAATGTGATAATTAAAACGCTTTTCATACTCTGAAAAGCATAAAAATTCAACATTTTAAGGAAAATCATCTCTGGCTTGGTTTGTAGAGAAAATGAATTTCAAACGAGTATTAGAATTGAACGCGAATTTCTCGAAAATCCACGTTTTGATCCTATAGTCAAAATGTGATCATTAAAACGCTTTTCAGGCTGTGAAAAGCATAGTAATTCAACATTTTAAGGGAAATTATCTATGGCTTGGTCTGTAGAGAAAATGAGTTTCAAAGGAGTGTTTGCATTGAACGCGAATTTCTGGAAACTCCATGTTTTGATCCTATAGTCAAAATGTGATCATTAATCGCTTTTCAGTCCGTGAAAAGCATAATAATTCAACATTTTAAGGGAAATCATCTCTTTCTTGGTCTGTAGAGGAAAAGAGTTTCAAACGAGTACTAGCATTTAACAGTAATTTCTCGAAAAATTAAGTTTTGAACCTATAGTCGAAATGTGATAATTAAAACGCTTTTCACGCCGTGAAATGCATAATAATTCAACATTTTAAGGAAAATCATCTCTGGCTTGGTCTGTAGAGAAAATGAGTTTCAAAATAGTACTAGCATGAAACGTTAATATCTCCAAAAATCTAGTTTTGATCCTATTGTCGAAATATGATAATTAAAACGCTTTTCAGGCCGTGAAAAACATAATAATTCAACATTTTAAGGGAAACCATATCTGGCTTGGTCTGTAGAGAAAATGAGTTTCAAAAGAGTACTATCATTAAACGTGAATTAAACGAAAATCAAGTTTTGATCCTATAGTCGAAATGTGATAATTAAAACGCTTTTCAAGCTGTGAAAAGCATAATAATTCAACATATTAAGGAAAATCATCTCTGGCTTGGTGTGTAGAGAAAATGAGTTTCAAGGAGTACTAGCATGAGACGTGAATTTCGCGAAAAATTAAGTTTGGGTCCTCTTGTCGAAATATGATAATTAAACTGCTTTCAAGGCCTTGAAACGCATAATAATTCAACATCTTAAGGAAAATCATCTCTGGCTTGATCTGTAGAAGAAATGAGTTTCAAACGAGTACAATCGTTGGACACTAGTTTCTTGAAAAATCAAGTTTTGATCCTATAGTCGAAATGTGATAATTTAAACGCTTTTCAGGCCGCGAAAAGCATAATAATTAAACATTTTAAGAAAATTCATCTCAGGCCTGTTCTGCAGAGATAATGAGTTTCAAACGCGTAGTAGCATTGAACGCGAATTACTCTAAAAGTCAATTGTTTATTTAACCTATAGTCCAAATGTGATAATTAAAACGCTTTTCATACTCTGAAAAGCATAATAATTCAACATCATAATGAAAATCATCTCTGGCTTGGTTGTAAAGAAAATATGTTTCGCATAGAATGCGAATTTCTCGAAAATTCAAGTTTTTATCCTATGGTCTAAATGTGATAAATAAACGCTTTTCAGGCCGTGAAAAGTATAATAATTCAACATTTTAAGGAAAAACATCTCTGGCTTGGTCTGTAGAAAAAATGAGTTTCAAGGAGTACTAGCATGAGACGTGAATTTCGCGAAAAATTAAGTTTGGATCCTATAGTCCAAATGTGATAATTAAACTGCTTTCAAGTCCGTGAAAAGCATAATAATTCAACATTTTAAGGAAAGTCGTCTCTGGCTTGTTCTGTAAAGAAATGATTTTCAAACGAGTATTAGCATTGAAAGCGAATTTCTCGAGAAGTCAAGTGTTAAACCTATAGTCCAAATGTGATAATTAAAACGCTTTTCATGTTCTGAAAAGCATAAAAATTCATCATTTTAAGGAAAATCATCTCTTTCTTGCTGTGTAGAGAAAAGGAGTTTCAAACGAGTATTAGCATTGATCGCGAATTTCTCGAAAACTTAAGTTTTGATCCTATGGTCTAAATGTGATAAATAAACGCTTTTCAGGCCGTGAAAAGCATAATAATTCAACATTTTAAGGAAAATCATCTCTGGCTTGGTCTGCAGAGAAAATGAGTTTCAAACGAGTACTAGCATTAAACGTTAATTTCTGGAAAAATCAAGTTTTGATCCTATAGTCGAAATATGATAATTAAAACGCTTTTCAGGCCGTGAAAAGCATAATAATTCAACATTTTAAGAAAATCATCTCAGGCCTGGTCTGCGGAGAAAATGAGTATCAAACGAGTAGTAGCATTCAATGCGAATTTCTCTAAGAGTGAAGTGCTCTTCAACCTATAGTCCAAATGTGATAATTAAAAGGCTTTTCAAGCTCTGAAAAGCATAATATTTCAACATTTTAATGAAAATCATCTCTGGCTTAGTCTGTAAAGAAAATATGTTTCGCATAGAATGCGAATTTCTCGAAAAATCAAGTTTTTATCCTATGGTGTAAATGTGATAAATAAACGATTTTCAGGCCGTGAAAAGCATAATAATTCAACATTTTAAGAAAAATCATCTCAGGCCTGGTCTGCGGAGAAAATGAGTATCAAACGAGTAGTAGCATTGAACGCGAATTTCTCTAAGAGTGAAGTGTTCAACCTATAGTCCAAATGTGATAATTAAAAAGCTTTTCAAGCTCTGAAAAGCATAATAATTCAACATTTTAATGAAAATTATCTCTGGCTTGGTCTGTAAAGAAAATATGTTTCGCATAGAATGCGAATTTCTCGAAAACTCAAGTTTTTATAATATGGTCTAAATGTGATAAATAAACGCTTTTCAGGCCGTGAAAAGCATAATAATTCAACATATTAAGGAAAATCATCTCTGGCTTGGTGTGTAGAGAAAATGAGTTTCAAGGAGTACTAGCATGAGACGTGAATTTCGCGAAAAATTAAGTTTCGATCCTCTTGTCGAAATATGATAATTATACTGCTTTCAAGGCCTTGAAACGCATAATAATTCAACATCTTAAGGAAAATCATCTCTGGCTTGATCTGTAGAAGAAATGAGTTTCAAACGAGTACAATCGTTGGACACTAGTTTCTTGAAAAATCAAGTTTTGATCCTATAGTCGAAATGTGATAATTTAAACGCTTTTCAGGCCGCGAAAAGCATAATAATTAAACATTTTAAGAAAATTCATCTCAGGCCTGGTCTGCAGAGATAATGAGTTTCAAACGCGTAGTAGCATTGAACGCGAATTACTCTAAAAGTCAATTGTTTATTTAACCTATAGTCCAAATGTGATAATTAAAACGCTTTTCATACACTGAAAAGCATAATAATTCAACATCATAATGAAAATCATCTCTGGCTTGGTCTGTAAAGAAAATATGTTTCGCATAGAATGCGAATTTCTCGAAAATTCAAGTTTTTATCCTATGGTCTAAATGTGATAAATAAACGCTTTTCAGGCCGTGAAAAGTATAATAATTCAACATTTTAAGGAAAAACATCTCTGGCTTGGTCTGTAGAAAAAATGAGTTTCAAGGAGTACTAGCATGAGACGTGAATTTCGCGAAAAATTAAGTTTGGATCCTATAGTCCAAATGTGATAATTAAACTGCTTTCAAGTCCGTGAAAAGCATAATAATTCAACATTTTAAGGAAAGTCGTCTCTGGCTTGTTCTGTAAAGAAATGATTTTCAAACGAGTATTAGCATTGAAAGCGAATTTCTCGAGAAGTCAAGTGTTAAACCTATAGTCCAAATGTGATAATTAAAACGCTTTTCATATTCTGAAAAGCATAAAAATTCATCATTTTAAGGAAAATCATCTCTGGCTTGGTTTGTAGAGAAAATGAATTTCAAACGAGTATTAGAATTGAACGCGAATTTCTCCAAAATCCACGTTTAGATCCTATAGTCAAAATGTGATCATTAAAACGCTTTTCAGGCTGTGAAAAGCATAATAATTCAACATTTTAAGGGAAATTATCTATGGCTTGGTCTGTAGAGAAAATGAGTTTCAAAGGAGTGTTTGCATTGAACGCGAATTTCTCGAAACTCCATGTTTTGATCCTATAGTCAAAATGTGATCATTAATCGCTTTTCAGTCCGTGAAAAGCATAATAATTCAACATTTTAAGGGAAATCATCTCTTTCTTGGTCTGTAGAGGAAAAGAGTTTCAAACGAGTACTAGCATTTAACAGTAATTTCTCGAAAAATTAAGTTTTGAACCTATAGTCGAAATGTGATAATTAAAACGCTTTTCACGCCGTGAAAAGCATAATAATTCAACATTTTAAGGAAAATCATCTCTGGCTTGGTCTGTAGAGAAAATGAGTTTCAAAATAGTACTAGCATGAAACGTTAATATCTCCAAAAATCTAGTTTTGATCCTATTGTCGAAATATGATAATTAAAACGCTTTTCAGGCCGTGAAAAACATAATAATTCAACATTTTAAGGGAAACCATATCTGGCTTGGTCTGTAGAGAAATTGAGTTTCAAACGAGTACTATCATTAAACGTGAATTAAACGAAAATCAAGTTTTGATCCTATAGTCGAAATGTGATAATTAAAACGCTTTTCAAGCTGTGAAAAGCATAATAATTCAACATATTAAGGAAAATCATCTCTGGCTTGGTGTGTAGAGAAAATGAGTTTCAAGGAGTACTAGCATGAGACGTGAATTTCGCGAAAAATTAAGTTTGGATCCTCTTGTCGAAATATGATAATTAAACTGCTTTCAAGGCCGTGAAACGCATAATAATTCAACATCTTAAGGAAAATCATCTCTGGCTTGATCTGTAGAAGAAATGAGTTTCAAACGAGTACAATCGTTGGACACTAGTTTCTTGAAAAATCAAGTTTTGATCCTATAGTCGAAATGTGATAATTTAAACGCTTTTCAGGCCGCGAAAAGCATAATAATTAAACATTTTAAGAAAATTCATCTCAGGCCTGGTCTGCAGAGATAATGAGTTTCAAACGCGTAGTAGCATTGAACGCGAATTACTCTAAAAGTCAATTGTTTATTTAACTTATAGTCCAAATGTGATAATTAAAACGCTTTTCATACACTGAAAAGCATAATAATTCAACATCATAATGAAAATCATCTCTGGCTTGGTCTGTAAAGAAAATATGTTTGGCATAGAATGCGAATTTCTCGAAAACTCAAGTTTTTATCCTATGGTCTAAATGTGATAAATAAACGCTTTTCAGGCCGTGAAAAGTATAATAATTCAACATTTTAAGGAAAAACATCTCTGGCTTGGTCTGTAGAAAAAATGAGTTTCAAGGAGTACTAGCATGAGACGTGAATTTCGCGAAAAATTAAGTTTGGATCCTATAGTCCAAATGTGATAATTAAACTGCTTTCAAGTCCGTGAAAAGCATAATAATTCAACATTTTAAGGAAAGTCGTCTCTGGCTTGTTCTGTAAAGAAATGATTTTCAAACGAGTATTAGCATTGAAAGCGAATTTCTCGAGAAGTCAAGTGTTAAACCTATAGTCCAAATGTGATAATTAAAACGCTTTTCATATTCTGAAAAGCATAAAAATTCATCATTTTAAGGAAAATCATCTCTGGCTTGGTTTGTAGAGAAAATGAATTTCAAACGAGTATTAGAATTGAACGCGAATTTCTCCAAAATCCAAGTTTTGATCCTATAGTCAAAATGTGATCATTAAAATGCTTTTCAGGTCTTGAAAAGCATAATAATTCAACATTTTAAGGGAAATCATCTATGGCTTGGTCTGTAGAGAAAATGAGTTTCAAAGGAGTATTAGCATTGAACTCGAATTTCTCGAAACTCCAAGTTTTGATCCTATAGTCAAAATGTGATCATTAATCGCTTTTCAGGCCGTGAGAGGCATAATAATTCAACATTTTAAGGGAAATCATCTCTGGCTTGGTCTGTTGAGAAAAAGAGTTTCAAACGAGTACTAGCATTGGACAGTAATTTCTCGAAAAATTAAGTTTTGAACCTATAGTCGAAATGTGATAATTAAAACGATTTTCAGGCCGTGAAAAGCATAATAATTCAACATTTTAAGGAAAATCATCTTTGGCTTGGTCTGTAGAGAAAATGAGTTTCACAATAGTACTAGCATGAAACGTTAATATCTCCAAAAATCAAGTTTTGATCCTATTGTCGAAATATGATAATTAAAACGCTTTTCAGGCCGTGAAAAGCATAATAATTCAACATTTTAAGGGAAATCATTTCTGGCTTGGTCTCTAGAGAAAATGAGTTTCAAACGAGTACTATCATTAAAGGTGAATTTAACGAAAAATCAAGTTTTGATCCTATAGTCGAAATGTGATAATTAAAACGCTTTTCAAGCTGTGAAAAGCATAATAATTCAACATATTAAGGAAAATCATCTCTGGCTTGGTCTGTAGAGAAAATGAGTTTCAAGGAGTACTAGCATGTGACGTGAATTTCGCGAAAAATTAAGTTTGGATCCAATAGTCGTAATATGATAATTAAACTGCTTTCAAGTCCGTGAAACGCATAATAATTCAACATCTTAAGGAAAATCATCTCTGGCTTGATCTGTAGAAGAAATGTGTTTCAAACGAGTACAATCGTTGGACACTAGTTTCATGAAAAATCAAGTTTTGATCCTATAGTCGAAATGTGATAATTTAAACGCTTTTCAGGCCGTGAAAAGCATAATAATTCAACATTCTAAGGAAATTCATCTCTGGCTTGGTCTGTAGGGAAAATGAGATTCAAACGAGTACTAGCATGAAGCGCTTATATCTCGAGAATTCAAGTTTTGATCCTATAGTCGTAATATGATAATTAAGACACTCTTCAAACCGTGAAAAGCATAATAATTCAACATTTTAAGAAAATTCATCTCAGGCCTGGTCTGCAGAGATAATGAGTTTAAACGCGTAGTAGCATTGAACGCGAATTTCTCTAAAAGTCAAGTGTTTATTTAACCTATAGTCCAAATGTGATAATTAAAACGCTTTTCATACTCTGAGAAGCATAATAATTCAACATCTTAATGAAAATCATCTCTTGCTTGGTCTGTAGAGGAAATGAGTTTGAAAGGCGTACAATCGTTGGAAACTAGTTTCTTGAAAAATCAAGATTTGATCCTAAAGTCCAAATGTGATAATTAAAACGCTTTTCATGCCGTGAAAAGCATAATAATTCTACATTTTAAGGGAAATCATCTATGGCTTTGTCTGTAGAGAAAGTGAATTTCAAACGAGTACTAGCATTAAACGTGAATTTCTCGAAAAATCAAGTTTTGATCCTATAGACGAAATATGATAATTAAAACGCTTTTCAGGCCGTGAAAAGCATAATAATTCAGCATTTTAAGTAAAATCATCTCAGGCCTGGTCTGCGGAGAAAATGAGTATTAAACGAGTAGTAGCATTGAACGCGAATTTCTCTAAGAGTCAGGTGTTCAACCTATAGTCCAAATGTGATAATTAAAAAGTTTTCATTCTCTGAAAAGCTAAATAATTCAACGTCTTAATGAAAATCATCTCTTTCTTGCTGTGTAGAGAAAAGGAGTTTCAAACGAGTATTAGCATTGATCGCGAATTTCTCGAAAACTTAAGTTTTGATCCTATGGTCTAAATGTGATAAATAAACGCTTTTCAGGCCGTGAAAAGCATAATAATTCAACATTTTAAGGAAAATCATCTCTGGCTTGGTCTGCAGAGAAAATGAGTTTCAAACGAGTACTAGCATTAAACGTTAATTTCTGGAAAAATCAAGTTTTGATCCTATAGTCGAAATATGATAATTAAAACGCTTTTCAGGCCGTGAAAAGCATAATAATTCAACATTTTAAGAAAATCATCTCAGGCCTGGTCTGCGGAGAAAATGAGTATCAAACGAGTAGTAGCATTCAATGCGAATTTCTCTAAGAGTGAAGTGTTCTTCAACCTATAGTCCAAATGTGATAATTAAAAGGCTTTTCAAGCTCTGAAAAGCATAATAATTCAACATTTTAATGAAAATCATCTCTGGCTTAGTCTGTAAAGAAAATATGTTTCGCATGGAATGCGAATTTCTCGAAAAATCAAGTTTTTATCCTATGGTCTAAATGTGATAAATAAACGATTTTCAGGCCGTGAAAAGCATAATAATTCAACATTTTAAGAAAAATCATCTCAGGCCTGGTCTGCGGAGAAAATGAGTATTAAACGAGTAGTAGCATTGAACGCGAATTTCTCTAAGAGTCAGGTGTTCAACCTATAGTCCAAATGTGATAATTAAAAAGTTTTCATTCTCTGAAAAGCTAAATAATTCAACGTCTTAATGAAAATCATCTCTTTCTTGCTGTGTAGAGAAAAGGAGTTTCAAACGAGTATTAGCATTGATCGCGAATTTCTCGAAAACTTAAGTTTTGATCCTATGGTCTAAATGTGATAAATAAACGCTTTTCAGGCAATGACAAGCATAATAATTCAACATTTTAAGGAAAATCATCTCTGGCTTGGTCTGCAGAGAAAATAAGTTAGCATTAAACGTTAATTTCTCGAAAAATCAAGTTTTGATCCTAAAGTCGAAATATGATAATTAAAACGCTTTTCAGGCCGTGAAAAGCATAATAATTCAACATTTTAAGAAAAATCATCTCAGGCCTGGTCTGCGGAGAAAATGAGTATCAAACGAGTAGTAGCATTGAAGGCGAATTTCTCTAAGAGTGAAGTGTTCAACCTATAGTCCAAATGTGATAATTAAAAAGCTTTTCAAGCTCTGAAAAGCATAATAATTCAACATTTTAATGAAAATTATCTCTGGCTTGGTCTGTAAAGAAAATATGTTTCGCATAGAATGCGAATTTCTCGAAAACTCAAGTTTTTATAATATGGTCTAAATGTGATAAATAAACGCTTTTCAGGCCGTGAAAAGCATAATAATTCAACATTTTAAGGAAAAACATCTCTGGCTTGGTCTGTAGAAAAAATGAGTTTCAAGGAGTACTAGCATGAGACGTGAATTTCGCGAAAAATTAAGTTTGGATCCTATAGTCCAAATGTGATAATTAAACTGCTTTCAAGTCCGTGAAAAGCATAATAATTCAACATTTTAAGGAAAATCGTCTCTGGCTTGTTCTGTAAAGAAATGATTTTGAAACGAGTATTAGCATTGAAAGCGAATTTCTCGAGAAGTCAAGTGTTAAACCTATAGTCCAAATGTGATAATTAAAACGCTTTTCATATTCTGAAAAGCATAAAAATTCATCATTTTAAGGAAAATCATCTCTGGCTTGGTTTGTAGAGAAAATGAATTTCAAACGAGTATTAGAATTGAACGCGAATTTCTCCAAAATCCAAGTTTTGATCCTATAGTCAAAATGTGATCATTAAAATGCTTTTCAGGTCTTGAAAAGCATAATAATTCAACATTTTAAGGGAAATCATCTATGGCTTGGTCTGTAGAGAAAATGAGTTTCAAAGGAGTATTAGCATTGAACTCGAATTTCTCGAAACTCCAAGTTTTGATCCTATAGTCAAAATGTGATCATTAATCGCTTTTCAGGCCGTGAGAGGCATAATAATTCAACATTTTAAGGGAAATCATCTCTGGCTTGGTCTGTAGAAGAAATGAGTTTCAAACGAGTACAATCGTTGGACACTAGTTTCTTGAAAAATCAAGTTTTGATCCTATAGTCGAAATGTGATAATTTAAACGCTTTTCAGGCCGCGAAAAGCATAATAATTAAACATTTTAAGAAAATTCATCTCAGGCCTGGTCTGCAGAGATAATGAGTTTCAAACGCGTAGTAGCATTGAACGCGAATTACTCTAAAAGTCAATTGTTTATTTAACCTATAGTCCAAATGTGATAATTAAAACGCTTTTCATACACTGAAAAGCATAATAATTCAACATCATAATGAAAATCATCTCTGGCTTGGTCTGTAAAGAAAATATGTTGGGCATAGAATGCGAATTTCTCGAAAACTCAAGTTTTTATCCTATGGTCTAAATGTGATAAATAAACGCTTTTCAGGCCGTGAAAAGTATAATAATTCAACATTTTAAGGAAAAACATCTCTGGCTTGGTCTGTAGAAAAAATGAGTTTCAAGGAGTACTAGCATGAGACGTGAATTTCGCGAAAAATTAAGTTTGGATCCTATAGTCCAAATGTGATAATTAAACTGCTTTCAAGTCCGTGAAAAGCATAATAATTCAACATTTTAAGGAAAGTCGTCTCTGGCTTGTTCTGTAAAGAAATGATTTTCAAACGAGTATTAGCATTGAAAGCGAATTTCTCGAGAAGTCAAGTGTTAAACCTATAGTCCAAATGTGATAATTAAAACGCTTTTCATATTCTGAAAAGCATAAAAATTGATCATTTTAAGGAAAATCATCTCTGGCTTGGTTTGTAGAGAAAATGAATTTCAAACGAGTATTAGAATTGAACGCGAATTTCTCCAAAATCCAAGTTTTGATCCTATAGTCAAAATGTGATCATTAAAATGCTTTTCAGGTCTTGAAAAGCATAATAATTCAACATTTTAAGGGAAATCATCTATGGCTTGGTCTGTAGAGAAAATGAGTTTAAAAGGAGTATTAGCATTGAACTCGAATTTCTCGAAACTCCAAGTTTTGATCCTATAGTCAAAATGTGATCATTAATCGCTTTTCAGGCCGTGAGAGGCATAATAATTCAACATTTTAAGGGAAATCATCTCTGGCTTGGTCTGTAGAGGAAAAGAGTTTCAAACGAGTACTAGCATTGGACAGTAATTTCTCGAAAAATTAAGTTTTGAACCTATAGTCGAAATGTGATAATTAAAACGATTTTCAGGCCGTGAAAAGCATAATAATTCAACATTTTAAGGAAAATCATCTTTGGCTTGGTCTGTAGAGAAGATGAGTTTCAAAATAGTACTAGCATGAAACGTTAATATCTCCAAAAATCAAGTTTTGATCCTATTGTCGAAATATGATAATTAAAACGCTTTTCAGGCCGTGAAAAGCATAATAATTCAACATTTTAAGGGAAATCATCTCTGGCTTGGTCTCTAGAGAAAATGAGTTTCAAACGAGTACTATCATTAAAGGTGAATTTAACGAAAAATCAAGTTTTGATCCTATAGTCGAAATGTGATAATTAAAACGCTTTTCAAGCTGTGAAAAGCATAATAATTCAACATATTAAGGAAAATCATCTCTGGCTTGGTCTGTAGAGAAAATGAGTTTCAAGGAGTACTAGCATGTGACGTGAATTTCGCGAAAAATTAAGTTTGGATCCAATAGTCGTAATATGATAATTAAACTGCTTTCAAGTCCGTGAAACGCATAATAATTCAACATCTTAAGGAAAATCATCTCTGGCTTGATCTGTAGAAGAAATGTGTTTCAAACGAGTACAATCGTTGGACACTAGTTTCATGAAAAATCAAGTTTTGATCCTATAGTCGAAATGTGATAATTTAAACGCTTTTCAGGCCGTGAAAAGCATAATAATTCAACATTCTAAGGAAATTCATCTCTGGCTTGGTCTGTAGGGAAAATGAGATTCAAACGAGTACTAGCATGAAGCGCTTATATCTCGAGAATTCAAGTTTTGATCCTATAGTCGTAATATGATAATTAAGACACTCTTCAAACCGTGAAAAGCATAATAATTCAACATTTTAAGAAAATTCATCTCAGGCCTGGTCTGCAGAGATAATGAGTTTAAACGCGTAGTAGCATTGAACGCGAATTTCTCTAAAAGTCAAGTGTTTATTTAACCTATAGTCCAAATGTGATAATTAAAACGCTTTTCATACTCTGAGAAGCATAATAATTCAACATCTTAATGAAAATCATCTCTTGCTTGGTCTGTAGAGGAAATGAGTTTGAAAGGCGTACAATCGTTGGAAACTAGTTTCTTGAAAAATCAAGATTTGATCCTAAAGTCCAAATGTGATAATTAAAACGCTTTTCAGGCCGTGAAAAGCATAATAATTCCACATTTTAAGGGAAATCATCTATGGCTTTGTCTGTAGAGAAAGTGAATTTCAAACGAGTACTAGCATTAAACGTGAATTTCTCGAAAAATCAAGTTTTGATCCTATAGACGAAATATGATAATTAAAACGCTTTTCAGGCCGTGAAAAGCATAATAATTCAGCATTTTAAGTAAAATCATCTCAGGCCTGGTCTGCGGAGAAAATGAGTATTAAACGAGTAGTAGCATTGAACGCGAATTTCTCTAAGAGTCAGGTGTTCAACCTATAGTCCAAATGTGATAATTAAAAAGTTTTCATTCTCTGAAAAGCTAAATAATTCAACGTCTTAATGAAAATCATCTCTTTCTTGCTGTGTAGAGAAAAGGAGTTTCAAACGAGTATTAGCATTGATCGCGAATTTCTCGAAAACTTAAGTTTTGATCCTATGGTCTAAATGTGATAAATAAACGCTTTTCAGGCCGTGAAAAGCATAATAATTCAACATTTTAAGGAAAATCATCTCTGGCTTGGTCTGCAGAGAAAATGAGTTTCAAACGAGTACTAGCATTAAACGTTAATTTCTGGAAAAATCAAGTTTTGATCCTATAGTCGAAATATGATAATTAAAACGCTTTTCAGGACGTGAAAAGCATAATAATTCAACATTTTAAGAAAATCATCTCAGGCCTGGTCTGCGGAGAAAATGAGTATCAAACGAGTAGTAGCATTCAATGCGAATTTCTCTAAGAGTGAAGTGTTCTTCAACCTATAGTCCAAATGTGATAATTAAAAGGCTTTTCAAGCTCTGAAAAGCATAATAATTCAACATTTTAATGAAAATCATCTCTGGCTTAGTCTGTAAAGAAAATATGTTTCGCATGGAATGCGAATTTCTCGAAAAATCAAGTTTTTATCCTATGGTCTAAATGTGATAAATAAACGATTTTCAGGCCGTGAAAAGCATAATAATTCAACATTTTAAGAAAAATCATCTCAGGCCTGGTCTGCGGAGAAAATGAGTATTAAACGAGTAGTAGCATTGAACGCGAATTTCTCTAAGAGTCAGGTGTTCAACCTATAGTCCAAATGTGATAATTAAAAAGTTTTCATTCTCTGAAAAGCTAAATAATTCAACGTCTTAATGAAAATCATCTCTTTCTTGCTGTGTAGAGAAAAGGAGTTTCAAACGAGTATTAGCATTGATCGCGAATTTCTCTAAAACTTAAGTTTTGATCCTATGGTCTAAATGTGATAAATAAACGCTTTTCAGGCAATGACAAGCATAATAATTCAACATTTTAAGGAAAATCATCTCTGGCTTGGTCTGCAGAGAAAATAAGTTAGCATTAAACGTTAATTTCTCGAAAAAATCAAGTTTTGATCCTAAAGTCGAAATATGATAATTAAAACGCTTTTCAGGCCGTGAAAAGCATAATAATTCAACATTTTAAGAAAAATCATCTCAGGCCTGGTCTGCGGACAAAATGAGTATCAAACGAGTAGTAGCATTGAACGCGAATTTCTCTAAGGGTGAAGTGTTCAACCTATAGTCCAAATGTGATAATTAAAAAGCTTTTCAAGCTCTGAAAAGCATAATAATTCAACATTTTAATGAAAATTATCTCTGGTTTGGTCTGTAAAGAAAATATGTTTCGCATAGAATGCGAATTTCTCGAAAACTCAAGTTTTTATAATATGGTCTAAATGTGATAAATAAACGCTTTTCAGGCCGTGAAAAGCATAATAATTCAACATTTTAAGGAAAAACATCTCTGGCTTGGTCTGTAGAAAAAATGAGTTTCAAGGAGTACTAGCATGAGACGTGAATTTCGCGAAAAATTAAGTTTGGATCCTATAGTCCAAATGTGATAATTAAACTGCTTTCAAGTCCGTGAAAAGCATAATAATTCAACATTTTAAGGAAAGTCGTCTCTGGCTTGTTCTGTAAAGAAATGATTTTCAAACGAGTATTAGCATTGAAAGCGAATTTCTCGAGAAGTCAAGTGTTAAACCTATAGTCCAAATGTGATAATTAAAACGCTTTTCATATTCTGAAAAGCATAAAAATTCATCATTTTAAGGAAAATCATCTCTGGCTTGGTTTGTAGAGAAAATGAATTTCAAACGAGTATTAGAATTGAACGCGAATTTCTCCAAAATCCAAGTTTTGATCCTATAGTCAAAATGTGATCATTAAAATGCTTTTCAGGTCTTGAAAAGCATAATAATTCAACATTTTAAGGGAAATCATCTATGGCTTGGTCTGTAGAGAAAATGAGTTTAAAAGGAGTATTAGCATTGAACTCGAATTTCTCGAAACTCCAAGTTTTGATCCAATAGTCAAAATGTGATCATTAATCGCTTTTCAGGCCGTGAGAGGCATAATAATTCAACATTTTAAGGGAAATCATCTCTGGCTTGGTCTGTTGAGAAAAAGAGTTTCAAACGAGTACTAGCATTGGACAGTAATTTCTCGAAAAATTAAGTTTTGAACCTATAGTCGAAATGTGATAATTAAAACGATTTTCAGGCCGTGAAAAGCATAATAATTCAACATTTTAAGGAAAATCATCTTTGGCTTGGTCTGTAGAGAAAATGAGTTTCACAATAGTACTAGCATGAAACGTTAATATCTCCAAAAATCAAGTTTTGATCCTATTGTCGAAATATGATAATTAAAACGCTTTTCAGGCCGTGAAAAGCATAATAATTCAACATTTTAAGGGAAATCATTTCTGGCTTGGTCTCTAGAGAAAATGAGTTTCAAACGAGTACTATCATTAAAGGTGAATTTAACGAAAAATCAAGTTTTGATCCTATAGTCGAAATGTGATAATTAAAACGCTTTTCAAGCTGTGAAAAGCATAATAATTCAACATATTAAGGAAAATCATCTCTGGCTTGGTCTGTAGAGAAAATGAGTTTCAAGGAGTACTAGCATGTGACGTGAATTTCGCGAAAAATTAAGTTTGGATCCAATAGTCGTAATATGATAATTAAACTGCTTTCAAGTCCGTGAAACGCATAATAATTCAACATCTTAAGGAAAATCATCTCTGGCTTGATCTGTAGAAGAAATGTGTTTCAAACGAGTACAATCGTTGGACACTAGTTTCATGAAAAATCAAGTTTTGATCCTATAGTCGAAATGTGATAATTTAAACGCTTTTCAGGCCGTGAAAAGCATAATAATTCAACATTCTAAGGAAATTCATCTCTGGCTTGGTCTGTAGGGAAAATGAGATTCAAACGAGTACTAGCATGAAGCGCTTATATCTCGAGAATTCAAGTTTTGATCCTATAGTCGTAATATGATAATTAAGACACTCTTCAAACCGTGAAAAGCATAATAATTCAACATTTTAAGAAAATTCATCTCAGGCCTGGTCTGCAGAGATAATGAGTTGAAACGCGTAGTAGCATTGAACGCGAATTTCTCTAAAAGTCAAGTGTTTATTTAACCTATAGTCCAAATGTGATAATTAAAACGCTTTTCATACTCTGAGAAGCATAATAATTCAACATCTTAATGAAAATCATCTCTTGCTTGGTCTGTAGAGGAAATGAGTTTGAAAGGCGTACAATCGTTGGAAACTAGTTTCTTGAAAAATCAAGATTTGATCCTAAAGTCCAAATGTGATAATTAAAACGCTTTTCAGGCCGTGAAAAGCATAATAATTCTACATTTTAAGGGAAATCATCTATGGCTTTGTCTGTAGAGAAAGTGAATTTCAAACGAGTACTAGCATTAAACGTGAATTTCTCGAAAAATCAAGTTTTGATCCTATAGACGAAATATGATAATTAAAACGCTTTTCAGGCCGTGAAAAGCATAATAATTCAGCATTTTAAGTAAAATCATCTCAGGCCTGGTCTGCGGACAAAATGAGTATCAAACGAGTAGTAGCATTGAACGCGAATTTCTCTAAGGGTGAAGTGTTCAACCTATAGTCCAAATGTGATAATTAAAAAGCTTTTCAAGCTCTGAAAAGCATAATAATTCAACATTTTAATGAAAATCGTCTCTGGCTTGTTCTGTAAAGAAAATATGTTTCGCATAGAATGCGAATTTCTCGAAAACTCAAGTTTTTATAATATGGTCTAAATGTGATAAATAAACGCTTTTCAGGCCGTGAAAAGCATAATAATTCAACATTTTAAGGAAAAACATCTCTGGCTTGGTCTGTAGAAAAAATGAGTTTCAAGGAGTACTAGCATGAGACGTGAATTTCGCGAAAAATTAAGTTTGGATCCTATAGTCCAAATGTGATAATTAAACTGCTTTCAAGTCCGTGAAAAGCATAATAATTCAACATTTTAAGGAAAATCGTCTCTGGCTTGTTCTGTAAAGAAATGATTTTCAAACGAGTATTAGCATTGAAAGCGAATTTCTCGAGAAGTCATGTGTTAAACCTATAGTCCAAATGTGATAATTAAAACGCTTTTCATATTCTGAAAAGCATAAAAATTCATCATTTTAAGGAAAATCATCTCTGGCTTGGTTTGTAGAGAAAATGAATTTCAAACGAGTATTAGAATTGAACGCGAATTTCTCCAAAATCCAAGTTTTGATCCTATAGTCAAAATGTGATCATTAAAATGCTTTTCAGGTCTTGAAAAGCATAATAATTCAACATTTTAAGGGAAATCATCTATGGCTTGGTCTGTAGAGAAAATGAGTTTCAAAGGAGTATTAGCATTGAACTCGAATTTCTCGAAACTCCAAGTTTTGATCCTATAGTCAAAATGTGATCATTAATCGCTTTTCAGGCCGTGAGAGGCATAATAATTCAACATTTTAAGGGAAATCATCTCTGGCTTGGTCTGTAGAAGAAATGAGTTTCAAACGAGTACAATCGTTGGACACTAGTTTCTTGAAAAATCAAGTTTTGATCCTATAGTCGAAATGTGATAATTTAAACGCTTTTCAGGCCGCGAAAAGCATAATAATTAAACATTTTAAGAAAATTCATCTCAGGCCTGGTCTGCAGAGATAATGAGTTTCAAACGCGTAGTAGCATTGAACGCGAATTACTCTAAAAGTCAATTGTTTATTTAACCTATAGTCCAAATGTGATAATTAAAACGCTTTTCATACACTGAAAAGCATAATAATTCAACATCATAATGAAAATCATCTCTGGCTTGGTCTGTAAAGAAAATATGTTTGGCATAGAATGCGAATTTCTCGAAAACTCAAGTTTTTATCCTATGGTCTAAATGTGATAAATAAACGCTTTTCAGGCCGTGAAAAGCATAATAATTCTACATTTTAAGGGAAATCATCTATGGCTTTGTCTGTAGAGAAAGTGAATTTCAAACGAGTACTAGCATTAAACGTGAATTTCTCGAAAAATCAAGTTTTGATCCTATAGACGAAATATGATAATTAAAACGCTTTTCAGGCCGTGAAAAGCATAATATTTCAGCATTTTAAGTAAAATCATCTCAGGCCTGGTCTGCGGACAAAATGAGTATCAAACGAGTAGTAGCATTGAACGCGAATTTCTCTAAGGGTGAAGTGTTCAACCTATAGTCCAAATGTGATAATTAAAAAGCTTTTCAAGCTCTGAAAAGCATAATAATTCAACATTTTAATGAAAATTATCTCTGGCTTGGTCTGTAAAGAAAATATGTTTCGCATAGAATGCGAATTTCTCGAAAACTCAAGTTTTTATAATATGGTCTAAATGTGATAAATAAACGCTTTTCAGGCCGTGAAAAGCATAATAATTCAACATTTTAAGGAAAAACATCTCTGGCTTGGTCTGTAGAAAAAATGAGTTTCAAGGAGTACTAGCATGAGACGTGAATTTCGCGAAAAATTAAGTTTGGATCCTATAGTCCAAATGTGATAATTAAACTGCTTTCAAGTCCGTGAAAAGCATAATAATTCAACATTTTAAGGAAAGTCGTCTCTGGCTTGTTCTGTAAAGAAATGATTTTCAAACGAGTATTAGCATTGAAAGCGAATTTCTCGAGAAGTCAAGTGTTAAACCTATAGTCCAAATGTGATAATTAAAACGCTTTTCATATTCTGAAAAGCATAAAAATTCATCATTTTAAGGAAAATCATCTCTGGCTTGGTTTGTAGAGAAAATGAATTTCAAACGAGTATTAGAATTGAACGCGAATTTCTCCAAAATCCAAGTTTTGATCCTATAGTCAAAATGTGATCATTAAAATGCTTTTCAGGTCTTGAAAAGCATAATAATTCAACATTTTAAGGGAAATCATCTATGGCTTGGTCTGTAGAGAAAATGAGTTTAAAAGGAGTATTAGCATTGAACTCGAATTTCTCGAAACTCCAAGTTTTGATCCTATAGTCAAAATGTGATCATTAATCGCTTTTCAGGCCGTGAGAGGCATAATAATTCAACATTTTAAGGGAAATCATCTCTGGCTTGGTCTGTAGAGGAAAAGAGTTTCAAACGAGTACTAGCATTGGACAGTAATTTCTCGAAAAATTAAGTTTTGAACCTATAGTCGAAATGTGATAATTAAAACGATTTTCAGGCCGTGAAAAGCATAATAATTCAACATTTTAAGGAAAATCATCTTTGGCTTGGTCTGTAGAGAAGATGAGTTTCAAAATAGTACTAGCATGAAACGTTAATATCTCCAAAAATCAAGTTTTGATCCTATTGTCGAAATATGATAATTAAAACGCTTTTCAGGCCGTGAAAAGCATAATAATTCAACATTTTAAGGGAAATCATCTCTGGCTTGGTCTCTAGAGAAAATGAGTTTCAAACGAGTACTATCATTAAAGGTGAATTTAACGAAAAATCAAGTTTTGATCCTATAGTCGAAATGTGATAATTAAAACGCTTTTCAAGCTGTGAAAAGCATAATAATTCAACATATTAAGGAAAATCATCTCTGGCTTGGTCTGTAGAGAAAATGAGTTTCAAGGAGTACTAGCATGTGACGTGAATTTCGCGAAAAATTAAGTTTGGATCCAATAGTCGTAATATGATAATTAAACTGCTTTCAAGTCCGTGAAACGCATAATAATTCAACATCTTAAGGAAAATCATCTCTGGCTTGATCTGTAGAAGAAATGTGTTTCAAACGAGTACAATCGTTGGACACTAGTTTCATGAAAAATCAAGTTTTGATCCTATAGTCGAAATGTGATAATTTAAACGCTTTTCAGGCCGTGAAAAGCATAATAATTCAACATTCTAAGGAAATTCATCTCTGGCTTGGTCTGTAGGGAAAATGAGATTCAAACGAGTACTAGCATGAAGCGCTTATATCTCGAGAATTCAAGTTTTGATCCTATAGTCGTAATATGATAATTAAGACACTCTTCAAACCGTGAAAAGCATAATAATTCAACATTTTAAGAAAATTCATCTCAGGCCTGGTCTGCAGAGATAATGAGTTGAAACGCGTAGTAGCATTGAACGCGAATTTCTCTAAAAGTCAAGTGTTTATTTAACCTATAGTCCAAATGTGATAATTAAAACGCTTTTCATACTCTGAGAAGCATAATAATTCAACATCTTAATGAAAATCATCTCTTGCTTGGTCTGTAGAGGAAATGAGTTTGAAAGGCGTACAATCGTTGGAAACTAGTTTCTTGAAAAATCAAGATTTGATCCTAAAGTCCAAATGTGATAATTAAAACGCTTTTCAGGCCGTGAAAAGCATAATAATTCAGCATTTTAAGTAAAATCATCTCAGGCCTGGTCTGCGGAGAAAATGAGTATTAAACGAGTAGTAGCATTGAACGCGAATTTCTCTAAGAGTCAGGTGTTCAACCTATAGTCCAAATGTGATAATTAAAAAGTTTTCATTCTCTGAAAAGCTAAATAATTCAACGTCTTAATGAAAATCATCTCTTTCTTGCTGTGTAGAGAAAAGGAGTTTCAAACGAGTATTAGCATTGATCGCGAATTTCTCGAAAACTTAAGTTTTGATCCTATGGTCTAAATGTGATAAATAAACGCTTTTCAGGCCGTGAAAAGCATAATAATTCAACATTTTAAGGAAAATCATCTCTGGCTTGGTCTGCAGAGAAAATGAGTTTCAAACGAGTACTAGCATTAAACGTTAATTTCTGGAAAAATCAAGTTTTGATCCTATAGTCGAAATATGATAATTAAAACGCTTTTCAGGCCGTGAAAAGCATAATAATTCAACATTTTAAGAAAATCATCTCAGGCCTGGTCTGCGGAGAAAATGAGTATCAAACGAGTAGTAGCATTCAATGCGAATTTCTCTAAGAGTGAAGTGTTCTTCAACCTATAGTCCAAATGTGATAATTAAAAGGCTTTTCAAGCTCTGAAAAGCATAATAATTCAACATTTTAATGAAAATCATCTCTGGCTTAGTCTGTAAAGAAAATATGTTTCGCATGGAATGCGAATTTCTCGAAAAATCAAGTTTTTATCCTATGGTCTAAATGTGATAAATAAACGATTTTCAGGCCGTGAAAAGCATAATAATTCAACATTTTAAGAAAAATCATCTCAGGCCTGGTCTGCGGAGAAAATGAGTATTAAACGAGTAGTAGCATTGAACGCGAATTTCTCTAAGAGTGAGGTGTTCAACCTATAGTCCAAATGTGATAATTAAAAAGTTTTCATTCTCTGAAAAGCTAAATAATTCAACGTCTTAACGAAAATCATCTCTTTCTTGCTGTGTAGAGAAAAGGAGTTTCAAACGAGTATTAGCATTGATCGCGAATTTCTCGAAAACTTAAGTTTTGATCCTATGGTCTAAATGTGATAAATAAACGCTTTTCAGGCAATGACAAGCATAATAATTCAACATTTTAAGGAAAATCATCTCTGGCTTGGTCTGCAGAGAAAATAAGTTAGCATTAAACGTTAATTTCTCGAAAAATCAAGTTTTGATCCTAAAGTCGAAATATGATAATTAAAACGCTTTTCAGGCCGTGAAAAGCATAATAATTCAACATTTTAAGAAAAATCATCTCAGGCCTGGTCTGCGGACAAAATGAGTATCAAACGAGTAGTAGCATTGAACGCGAATTTCTCTAAGGGTGAAGTGTTCAACCTATAGTCCAAATGTGATAATTAAAAAGCTTTTCAAGCTCTGAAAAGCATAATAATTCATCATTTTAATGAAAATTATCTCTGGCTTGGTCTGTAAAGAAAATATGTTTCGCATAGAATGCGAATTTCTCGAAAACTCAAGTTTTTATAATATGGTCTAAATGTGATAAATAAACGCTTTTCAGGCCGTGAAAAGCATAATAATTCAACATTTTAAGGAAAAACATCTCTGGCTTGGTCTGTAGAAAAAATGAGTTTCAAGGAGTACTAGCATGAGACGTGAATTTCGCGAAAAATTAAGTTTGGATCCTATAGTCCAAATGTGATAATTAAACTGCTTTCAAGTCCGTGAAAAGCATAATAATTCAACATTTTAAGGAAAGTCGTCTCTGGCTTGTTCTGTAAAGAAATGATTTTCAAACGAGTATTAGCATTGAAAGCGAATTTCTCGAGAAGTCAAGTGTTAAACCTATAGTCCAAATGTGATAATTAAAACGCTTTTCATATTCTGAAAAGCATAAAAATTCATCATTTTAAGGAAAATCATCTCTGGCTTGGTTTGTAGAGAAAATGAATTTCAAACGAGTATTAGAATTGAACGCGAATTTCTCCAAAATCCAAGTTTTGATCCTATAGTCAAAATGTGATCATTAAAATGCTTTTCAGGTCTTGAAAAGCATAATAATTCAACATTTTAAGGGAAATCATCTATGGCTTGGTCTGTAGAGAAAATGAGTTTCAAAGGAGTATTAGCATTGAACTCGAATTTCTCGAAACTCCAAGTTTTGATCCTATAGTCAAAATGTGATCATTAATCGCTTTTCAGGCCGTGAGAGGCATAATAATTCAACATTTTAAGGGAAATCATCTCTGGCTTGGTCTGTTGAGAAAAAGAGTTTCAAACGAGTACTAGCATTGGACAGTAATTTCTCGAAAAATTAAGTTTTGAACCTATAGTCGAAATGTGATAATTAAAACGATTTTCAGGCCGTGAAAAGCATAATAATTCAACATTTTAAGGAAAATCATCTTTGGCTTGGTCTGTAGAGAAAATGAGTTTCACAATAGTACTAGCATGAAACGTTAATATCTCCAAAAATCAAGTTTTGATCCTATTGTCGAAATATGATAATTAAAACGCTTTTCAGGCCGTGAAAAGCATAATAATTCAACATTTTAAGGGAAATCATTTCTGGCTTGGTCTCTAGAGAAAATGAGTTTCAAACGAGTACTATCATTAAAGGTGAATTTAACGAAAAATCAAGTTTGGATCCAATAGTCGTAATATGATAATTAAACTGCTTTCAAGTCCGTGAAACGCATAATAATTCAACATCTTAAGGAAAATCATCTCTGGCTTGATCTGTAGAAGAAATGTGTTTCAAACGAGTACAATCGTTGGACACTAGTTTCATGAAAAATCAAGTTTTGATCCTATAGTCGAAATGTGATAATTTAAACGCTTTTCAGGCCGTGAAAAGCATAATAATTCAACATTCTAAGGAAATTCATCTCTGGCTTGGTCTGTAGGGAAAATGAGATTCAAACGAGTACTAGCATGAAGCGCTTATATCTCGAGAATTCAAGTTTTGATCCTATAGTCGTAATATGATAATTAAGACACTCTTCAAACCGTGAAAAGCATAATAATTCAACATTTTAAGAAAATTCATCTCAGGCCTGGTCTGCAGAGATAATGAGTTGAAACGCGTAGTAGCATTGAACGCGAATTTCTCTAAAAGTCAAGTGTTTATTTAACCTATAGTCCAAATGTGATAATTAAAACGCTTTTCATACTCTGAGAAGCATAATAATTCAACATCTTAATGAAAATCATCTCTTGCTTGGTCTGTAGAGGAAATGAGTTTGAAAGGCGTACAATCGTTGGAAACTAGTTTCTTGAAAAATCAAGATTTGATCCTAAAGTCCAAATGTGATAATTAAAACGCTTTTCAGGCCGTGAAAAGCATAATAATTCTACATTTTAAGGGAAATCATCTATGGCTTTGTCTGTAGAGAAAGTGAATTTCAAACGAGTACTAGCATTAAACGTGAATTTCTCGAAAAATCAAGTTTTGATCCTATAGACGAAATATGATAATTAAAACGCTTTTCAGGCCGTGAAAAGCATAATAATTCAGCATTTTAAGTAAAATCATCTCAGGCCTGGTCTGCGGAGAAAATGAGTATTAAACGAGTAGTAGCATTGAACGCGAATTTCTCTAAGAGTCAGGTGTTCAACCTATAGTCCAAATGTGATAATTAAAAAGTTTTCATTCTCTGAAAAGCTAAATAATTCAACGTCTTAATGAAAATCATCTCTTTCTTGCTGTGTAGAGAAAAGGAGTTTCAAACGAGTATTAGCATTGATCGCGAATTTCTCGAAAACTTAAGTTTTGATCCTATGGTCTAAATGTGATAAATAAACGCTTTTCAGGCCGTGAAAAGCATAATAATTCAACATTTTAAGGAAAATCATCTCTGGCTTGGTCTGCAGAGAAAATGAGTTTCAAACGAGTACTAGCATTAAACGTTAATTTCTGGAAAAATCAAGTTTTGATCCTATAGTCGAAATATGATAATTAAAACGCTTTTCAGGCCGTGAAAAGCATAATAATTCAACATTTTAAGAAAATCATCTCAGGCCTGGTCTGCGGAGAAAATGAGTATCAAACGAGTAGTAGCATTCAATGCGAATTTCTCTAAGAGTGAAGTGTTCTTCAACCTAGAGTCCAAATGTGATAATTAAAAGGCTTTTCAAGCTCTGAAAAGCATAATAATTCAACATTTTAATGAAAATCATCTCTGGCTTAGTCTGTAAAGAAAATATGTTTCGCATGGAATGCGAATTTCTCGAAAAATCAAGTTTTTATCCTATGGTCTAAATGTGATAAATAAACGATTTTCAGGCCGTGAAAAGCATAATAATTCAACATTTTAAGAAAAATCATCTCAGGCCTGGTCTGCGGAGAAAATGAGTATTAAACGAGTAGTAGCATTGAACGCGAATTTCTCTAAGAGTCAGGTGTTCAACCTATAGTCCAAATGTGATAATTAAAAAGTTTTCATTCTCTGAAAAGCTAAATAATTCAACGTCTTAATGAAAATCATCTCTTTCTTGCTGTGTAGAGAAAAGGAGTTTCAAACGAGTATTAGCATTGATCGCGAATTTCTCGAAAACTTAAGTTTTGATCCTATGGTCTAAATGTGATAAATAAACGCTTTTCAGGCAATGACAAGCATAATAATTCAACATTTTAAGGAAAATCATCTCTGGCTTGGTCTGCAGAGAAAATAAGTTAGCATTAAACGTTAATTTCTCGAAAAATCAAGTTTTGATCCTAAAGTCAAAATATGATAATTAAAACGCTTTTCAGGCCGTGAAAAGCATAATAATTCAACATTTTAAGAAAAATCATCTCAGGCCTGGTCTGCGGACAAAATGAGTATCAAACGAGTAGTAGCATTGAACGCGAATTTCTCTAAGGGTGAAGTGTTCAACCTATAGTCCAAATGTGATAATTAAAAAGCTTTTCAAGCTCTGAAAAGCATAATAATTCAACATTTTAATGAAAATTATCTCTGGCTTGGTCTGTAAAGAAAATATGTTTCGCATAGAATGCGAATTTCTCGAAAACTCAAGTTTTTATAATATGGTCTAAATGTGATAAATAAACGCTTTTCAGGCCGTGAAAAGCATAATAATTCAACATTTTAAGGAAAAACATCTCTGGCTTGGTCTGTAGAAAAAATGAGTTTCAAGGAGTACTAGCATGAGACGTGAATTTCGCGAAAAATTAAGTTTGGATCCTATAGTCCAAATGTGATAATTAAACTGCTTTCAAGTCCGTGAAAAGCATAATAATTCAACATTTTAAGGAAAATCGTCTCTGGCTTGTTCTGTAAAGAAATGATTTTCAAACGAGTATTAGCATTGAAAGCGAATTTCTCGAGAAGTCAAGTGTTAAACCTATAGTCCAAATGTGATAATTAAAACGCTTTTCATATTCTGAAAAGCATAAAAATTCATCATTTTAAGGAAAATCATCTCTGGCTTGGTTTGTAGAGAAAATGAATTTCAAACGAGTATTAGAATTGAACGCGAATTTCTCCAAAATCCAAGTTTTGATCCTATAGTCAAAATGTGATCATTAAAATGCTTTTCAGGTCTTGAAAAGCATAATAATTCAACATTTTAAGGGAAATCATCTATGGCTTGGTCTGTAGAGAAAATGAGTTTCAAAGGAGTATTAGCATTGAACTCGAATTTCTCGAAACTCCAAGTTTTGATCCTATAGTCAAAATGTGATCATTAATCGCTTTTCAGGCCGTGAGAGGCATAATAATTCAACATTTTAAGGGAAATCATCTCTGGCTTGGTCTGTAGAAGAAATGAGTTTCAAACGAGTACAATCGTTGGACACTAGTTTCTTGAAAAATCAAGTTTTGATCCTATAGTCGAAATGTGATAATTTAAACGCTTTTCAGGCCGCGAAAAGCATAATAATTAAACATTTTAAGAAAATTCATCTCAGGCCTGGTCTGCAGAGATAATGAGTTTCAAACGCGTAGTAGCATTGAACGCGAATTACTCTAAAAGTCAATTGTTTATTTAACCTATAGTCCAAATGTGATAATTAAAACGCTTTTCATACACTGAAAAGCATAATAATTCAACATCATAATGAAAATCATCTCTGGCTTGGTCTGTAAAGAAAATATGTTTGGCATAGAATGCGAATTTCTCGAAAACTCAAGTTTTTATCCTATGGTCTAAATGTGATAAATAAACGCTTTTCAGGCCGTGAAAAGTATAATAATTCAACATTTTAAGGAAAAACATCTCTGGCTTGGTCTGTAGAAAAAATGAGTTTCAAGGAGTACTAGCATGAGACGTGAATTTCGCGAAAAATTAAGTTTGGATCCTATAGTCCAAATGTGATAATTAAACTGCTTTCAAGTCCGTGAAAAGCATAATAATTCAACATTTTAAGGAAAGTCGTCTCTGGCTTGTTCTGTAAAGAAATGATTTTCAAACGAGTATTAGCATTGAAAGCGAATTTCTCGAGAAGTCAAGTGTTAAACCTATAGTCCAAATGTGATAATTAAAACGCTTTTCATATTCTGAAAAGCATAAAAATTCATCATTTTAAGGAAAATCATCTCTGGCTTGGTTTGTAGAGAAAATGAATTTCAAACGAGTATTAGAATTGAACGCGAATTTCTCCAAAATCCAAGTTTTGATCCTATAGTCAAAATGTGATCATTAAAATGCTTTTCAGGTCTTGAAAAGCATAATAATTCAACATTTTAAGGGAAATCATCTATGGCTTGGTCTGTAGAGAAAATGTGTTTAAAAGGAGTATTAGCATTGAACTCGAATTTCTCGAAACTCCAAGTTTTGATCCTATAGTCAAAATGTGATCATTAATCGCTTTTCAGGCCGTGAGAGGCATAATAATTCAACATTTTAATTGAAATCATCTCTGGCTTGGTCTGTAGAGGAAAAGAGTTTCAAACGAGTACTAGCATTGGACAGTAATTTCTCGAAAAATTAAGTTTTGAACCTATAGTCGAAATGTGATAATTAAAACGATTTTCAGGCCGTGAAAAGCATAATAATTCAACATTTTAAGGAAAATCATCTTTGGCTTGGTCTGTAGAGAAGATGAGTTTCAAAATAGTACTAGCATGAAACGTTAATATCTCCAAAAATCAAGTTTTGATCCTATTGTCGAAATATGATAATTAAAACGCTTTTCAGGCCGTGAAAAGCATAATAATTCAACATTTTAAGGGAAATCATCTCTGGCTTGGTCTGTAGAGAAAATGAGTTTCAAACGAGTACTATCATTAAAGGTGAATTTAACGAAAAATCAAGTTTTGATCCTATAGTCGAAATGTGATAATTAAAACGCTTTTCAAGCTGTGAAAAGCATAATAATTCAACATATTAAGGAAAATCATCTCTGGCTTGGTCTGTAGAGAAAATGAGTTTCAAGGAGTACTAGCATGTGACGTGAATTTCGCGAAAAATTAAGTTTGGATCCAATAGTCGTAATATGATAATTAAACTGCTTTCAAGTCCGTGAAACGCATAATAATTCAACATCTTAAGGAAAATCATCTCTGGCTTGATCTGTAGAAGAAATGTGTTTCAAACGAGTACAATCGTTGGACACTAGTTTCATGAAAAATCAAGTTTTGATCCTATAGTCGAAATGTGATAATTTAAACGCTCTTCAGGCCGTGAAAAGCATAATAATTCAACATTCTAAGGAAATTCATCTCTGGCTTGGTCTGTAGGGAAAATGAGATTCAAACGAGTACTAGCATGAAGCGCTTATATCTCGAGAATTCAAGTTTTGATCCTATAGTCGTAATATGATAATTAAGACACTCTTCAAACCGTGAAAAGCATAAAAATTCAACATTTTAAGAAAATTCATCTCAGGCCTGGTCTGCAGAGATAATGAGTTTCAAACGCGTAGTAGCATTGAACGCGAATTTCTCTAAAAGTCAAGTGTTTATTTAACCTATAGTCCAAATGTGATAATTAAAACGCTTTTCATACTCTGAGAAGCATAATAATTCAACATCTTAATGAAAATCATCTCTTGCTTGGTCTGTAGAGGAAATGAGTTTGAAAGGCGTACAATCGTTGGAAACTAGTTTCTTGAAAAATCAAGATTTGATCCTAAAGTCCAAATGTGATAATTAAAACGCTTTTCAGGCCGTGAAAAGCATAATAATTCCACATTTTAAGGGAAATCATCTATGGCTTTGTCTGTAGAGAAAGTGAATTTCAAACGAGTACTAGCATTAAACGTGAATTTCTCGAAAAATCAAGTTTTGATCCTATAGACGAAATATGATAATTAAAACGCTTTTCAGGCCGTAAAAAGCATAATAATTCAGCATTTTAAGTAAAATCATCTCAGGCCTGGTCTGCGGAGAAAATGAGTATTAAACGAGTAGTAGCATTGAACGCGAATTTCTCTAAGAGTCAGGTGTTCAACCTATAGTCCAAATGTGATAATTAAAAAGTTTTCATTCTCTGAAAAGCTAAATAATTCAACGTCTTAATGAAAATCATCTCTTTCTTGCTGTGTAGAGAAAAGGAGTTTCAAACGAGTATTAGCATTGATCGCGAATTTCTCGAAAACTTAAGTTTTGATCCTATGGTCTAAATGTGATAAATAAACGCTTTTCAGGCAATGACAAGCATAATAATTCAACATTTTAAGAAAATCATCTCAGGCCTGGTCTGCGGAGAAAATGAGTATCAAACGAGTAGTAGCATTCAATGCGAATTTCTCTAAGAGTGAAGTGTTCTTCAACCTATAGTCCAAATGTGATAATTAAAAGGCTTTTCAAGCTCTGAAAAGCATAATAATTCAACATTTTAATGAAAATCATCTCTGGCTTAGTCTGTAAAGAAAATATGTTTCGCATGGAATGCGAATTTCTCGAAAAATCAAGTTTTTATCCTATCGTCTAAATGTGATAAATAAACGATTTTCAGGCCGTGAAAAGCATAATAATTCAACATTTTAAGAAAAATCATCTCAGGCCTGGTCTGCGGAGAAAATGAGTATTAAACGAGTAGTAGCATTGAACGCGAATTTCTCTAAGAGTGAGGTGTTCAACCTATAGTCCAAATGTGATAATTAAAAAGTTTTCATTCTCTGAAAAGCTAAATAATTCAACGTCTTAACGAAAATCATCTCTTTCTTGCTGTGTAGAGAAAAGGAGTTTCAAACGAGTATTAGCATTGATCGCGAATTTCTCTAAAACTTAAGTTTTGATCCTATGGTCTAAATGTGATAAATAAACGCTTTTCAGGCAATGACAAGCATAATAGTTCAACATTTTAAGGAAAATCATCTCTGGCTTGGTCTGCAGAGAAAATAAGTTAGCATTAAACGTTAATTTCTCGAAAAATCAAGTTTTGATCCTAAAGTCGAAATATGATAATTAAAACGCTTTTCAGGCCGTGAAAAGCATAATAATTCAACATTTTAAGAAAAATCATCTCAGGCCTGGTCTGCGGACAAAATGAGTATCAAACGAGTAGTAGCATTGAACGCGAATTTCTCTAAGGGTGAAGTGTTCAACCTATAGTCCAAATGTGATAATTAAAAAGCTTTTCAAGCTCTGAAAAGCATAATAATTCATCATTTTAATGAAAATTATCTCCGGCTTGGTCTGTAAAGAAAATATGTTTCGCATAGAATGCGAATTTCTCGAAAACTCAAGTTTTTATAATATGGTCTAAATGTGATAAATAAACGCTTTTCAGGCCGTGAAAAGCATAATAATTCAACATTTTAAGGAAAAACATCTCTGGCTTGGTCTGTAGAAAAAATGAGTTTCAAGGAGTACTAGCATGAGACGTGAATTTCGCGAAAAATTAAGTTTGGATCCTATAGTCCAAATGTGATAATTAAACTGCTTTCAAGTCCGTGAAAAGCATAATAATTCAACATTTTAAGGAAAGTCGTCTCTGGCTTGTTCTGTAAAGAAATGATTTTCAAACGAGTATTAGCATTGAAAGCGAATTTCTCGAGAAGTCAAGTGTTAAACCTATAGTCCAAATGTGATAATTAAAACGCTTTTCATATTCTGAAAAGCATAAAAATTCATCATTTTAAGGAAAATCATCTCTGGCTTGGTTTGTAGAGAAAATGAATTTCAAACGAGTATTAGAATTGAACGCGAATTTCTCCAAAATCCAAGTTTTGATCCTATAGTCAAAATGTGATCATTAAAATGCTTTTCAGGTCTTGAAAAGCATAATAATTCAACATTTTAAGGGAAATCATCTATGGCTTGGTCTGTAGAGAAAATGAGTTTCAAAGGAGTATTAGCATTGAACTCGAATTTCTCGAAACTCCAAGTTTTGATCCTATAGTCAAAATGTGATCATTAATCGCTTTTCAGGCCGTGAGAGGCATAATAATTCAACATTTTAAGGGAAATCATCTCTGGCTTGGTCTGTTGAGAAAAAGAGTTTCAAACGAGTACTAGCATTGGACAGTAATTTCTCGAAAAATTAAGTTTTGAACCTATAGTCGAAATGTGATAATTAAAACGATTTTCAGGCCGTGAAAAGCATAATAATTCAACATTTTAAGGAAAATCATCTTTGGCTTGGTCTGTAGAGAAAATGAGTTTCACAATAGTACTAGCATGAAACGTTAATATCTCCAAAAATCAAGTTTTGATCCTATTGTCGAAATATGATAATTAAAACGCTTTTCAGGCCGTGAAAAGCATAATAATTCAACATTTTAAGGGAAATCATTTCTGGCTTGGTCTCTAGAGAAAATGAGTTTCAAACGAGTACTATCATTAAAGGTGAATTTAACGAAAAATCAAGTTTTGATCCTATAGTCGAAATGTGATAATTAAAACGCTTTTCAAGCTGTGAAAAGCATAATAATTCAACATATTAAGGAAAATCATCTCTGGCTTGGTCTGTAGAGAAAATGAGTTTCAAGGAGTACTAGCATGTGACGTGAATTTCGCGAAAAATTAAGTTTGGATCCAATAGTCGTAATATGATAATTAAACTGCTTTCAAGTCCGTGAAACGCATAATAATTCAACATCTTAAGGAAAATCATCTCTGGCTTGATCTGTAGAAGAAATGTGTTTCAAACGAGTACAATCGTTGGACACTAGTTTCATGAAAAATCAAGTTTTGATCCTATAGTCGAAATGTGATAATTTAAACGCTTTTCAGGCCGTGAAAAGCATAATAATTCAACATTCTAAGGAAATTCATCTCTGGCTTGGTCTGTAGGGAAAATGAGATTCAAACGAGTACTAGCATGAAGCGCTTATATCTCGAGAATTCAAGTTTTGATCCTATAGTCGTAATATGATAATTAAGACACTCTTCAAACCGTGAAAAGCATAATAATTCAACATTTTAAGAAAATTCATCTCAGGCCTGGTCTGCAGAGATAATGAGTTGAAACGCGTAGTAGCATTGAACGCGAATTTCTCTAAAAGTCAAGTGTTTATTTAACCTATAGTCCAAATGTGATAATTAAAACGCTTTTCATACTCTGAGAAGCATAATAATTCAACATCTTAATGAAAATCATCTCTTGCTTGGTCTGTAGAGGAAATGAGTTTGAAAGGCGTACAATCGTTGGAAACTAGTTTCTTGAAAAATCAAGATTTGATCCTAAAGTCCAAATGTGATAATTAAAACGCTTTTCAGGCCGTGAAAAGCATAATAATTCTACATTTTAAGGGAAATCATCTATGGCTTTGTCTGTAGAGAAAGTGAATTTCAAACGAGTACTAGCATTAAACGTGAATTTCTCGAAAAATCAAGTTTTGATCCTATAGACGAAATATGATAATTAAAACGCTTTTCAGGCCGTGAAAAGCATAATAATTCAGCATTTTAAGTAAAATCATCTCAGGCCTGATCTGCGGAGAAAATGAGTATTAAACGAGTAGTAGCATTGAACGCGAATTTCTCTAAGAGTCAGGTGTTCAACCTATAGTCCAAATGTGATAATTAAAAAGTTTTCATTCTCTGAAAAGCTAAATAATTCAACGTCTTAATGAAAATCATCTCTTTCTTGCTGTGTAGAGAAAAGGAGTTTCAAACGAGTATTAGCATTGATCGCGAATTTCTCGAAAACTTAAGTTTTGATCCTATGGTCTAAATGTGATAAATAAACGCTTTTCAGGCCGTGAAAAGCATAATAATTCAACATTTTAAGGAAAATCATCTCTGGCTTGGTCTGCAGAGAAAATGAGTTTCAAACGAGTACTAGCATTAAACGTTAATTTCGGGAAAAATCAAGTTTTGATCCTATAGTCGAAATATGATAATTAAAACGCTTTTCAGGCCGTGAAAAGCATAATAATTCAACATTTTAAGAAAATCATCTCAGGCCTGGTCTGCGGAGAAAATGAGTATCAAACGAGTAGTAGCATTCAATGCGAATTTCTCTAAGAGTGAAGTGTTCTTCAACCTATAGTCCAAATGTGATAATTAAAAGGCTTTTCAAGCTCTGAAAAGCATAATAATTCAACATTTTAATGAAAATCATCTCTGGCTTAGTCTGTAAAGAAAATATGTTTCGCATGGAATGCGAATTTCTCGAAAAATCAAGTTTTTATCCTATGGTCTAAATGTGATAAATAAACGATTTTCAGGCCGTGAAAAGCATAATAATTCAACATTTTAAGAAAAATCATCTCAGGCCTGGTCTGCGGAGAAAATGAGTATTAAACGAGTAGTAGCATTGAACGCGAATTTCTCTAAGAGTCAGGTGTTCAACCTATAGTCCAAATGTGATAATTAAAAAGTTTTCATTCTCTGAAAAGCTAAATAATTCAACGTCTTAACGAAAATCATCTCTTTCTTGCTGTGTAGAGAAAAGGAGTTTCAAACGAGTATTAGCATTGATCGCGAATTTCTCGAAAACTTAAGTTTTGATAATATGGTCTAAATGTGATAAATAAACGCTTTTCAGGCAATGACAAGCATAATAATTCAACATTTTAAGGAAAATCATCTCTGGCTTGGTCTGCAGAGAAAATAAGTTAGCATTAAACGTTAATTTCTCGAAAAATCAAGTTTTGATCCTAAAGTCGAAATATGATAATTAAAACGCTTTTCAGGCCGTGAAAAGCATAATAATTCAACATTTTAAGAAAAATCATCTCAGGCCTGGTCTGCGGACAAAATGAGTATCAAACGAGTAGTAGCATTGAACGCGAATTTCTCTAAGGGTGAAGTGTTCAACCTATAGTCCAAATGTGATAATTAAAAAGCTTTTCAAGCTCTGAAAAGCATAATAATTCATCATTTTAATGAAAATTATCTCTGGCTTGGTCTGTAAAGAAAATATGTTTCGCATAGAATGCGAATTTCTCGAAAACTCAAGTTTTTATAATATGGTCTAAATGTGATAAATAAACGCTTTTCAGGCCGTGAAAAGCATAATAATTCAACATTTTAAGGAAAAACATCTCTGGCTTGGTCTGTAGAAAAAATGAGTTTCAAGGAGTACTAGCATGAGACGTGAATTTCGCGAAAAATTAAGTTTGGATCCTATAGTCCAAATGTGATAATTAAACTGCTTTCAAGTCCGTGAAAAGCATAATAATTCAACATTTTAAGGAAAGTCGTCTCTGGCTTGTTCTGTAAAGAAATGATTTTCAAACGAGTATTAGCATTGAAAGCGAATTTCTCGAGAAGTCAAGTGTTAAACCTATAGTCCAAATGTGATAATTAAAACGCTTTTCATATTCTGAAAAGCATAAAAATTCATCATTTTAAGGAAAATCATCTCTGGCTTGGTTTGTAGAGAAAATGAATTTCAAACGAGTATTAGAATTGAACGCGAATTTCTCCAAAATCCAAGTTTTGATCCTATAGTCAAAATGTGATCATTAAAATGCTTTTCAGGTCTTGAAAAGCATAATAATTCAACATTTTAAGGGAAATCATTTCTGGCTTGGTCTGCAGAGAAAATGAGTTTCAAGGAGTACTAGCATGAGACGTGAATTTCGCGAAAAATTAAGTTTGAGTCCAATAGTCGAAATATGATAATTAAACTGCTTTCAAGGCCGTGAAAAGCATAATAATTCAACATCTTAAGGAAAATCATCTCTGGCTTGATCTGTAGAAGAAATGAGTTTCAAACGAGTACGATCGTTGGACACAAGTTTCTTGAAAAATCAAGGTTTGATCCTATAGTCGAAATGTGATAATTAAAACGCTTTTCAGGCCGTGAAAAGCATAATAATTTAACATTCTAAGGAAATTCATCTCTGGCTTGGTCTGTAGAGAAAATGAGTTTCAAACGAGTACTAGCATGAAACGCTAATATCTCGAGAAGTCAAGTTTTGATCCTATAGTCGAAATATGATAATTAAGACACTCTTCAAACCGTGAAAAGCATAATAATTAAACATTTTAAGAAAACTCATCTCAGGCCTGGTCTGCAGAGATAATGAGATTCAAACGCGTAGTAGTATTGAACGCGAATTTCTCTGAAAATCAAGGGTTCAACCTATAGTCCAAATGTGATAATTAAAACGCATTCCATACTCTGAAAGGCATAATATTTCAACCTCTTAATTAGAATAATCTCTGGCTTGGTCTGTAAAGAAAATAAGTTTCGAACGAGTATTAGAACTGAACGCGAATTTATCGTAAACTCAAGTTTTGAACATATTGTCTAAATGTGATAATTAAAACGCTCTTCAGGCCGTGAAAAGCATAATAATTCATCATTTTAAGGAAAATCGTCTCTGGCTTGGTTTGTAGAGAAAATTAGTTTCAAACGAGTATTAGCATTGAACGCGAATTTCTCGAAAATTTAAGTTTTGATCCTATAGTCAAAATGTGATCATTAAAACGCTTTTCGGAAATCATCTCTGGCTTGGTCTGTAGAGAAAATGAGTTTCAAACGAGTACTATCATTAAAGGTGAATTTTACGAAAATCAAGTTTTGATCCTATGGTCGAAATGTGATAATTAAAACGCTTTTCAAGCTGTGAAAAGCATAATAACTCAACATTTTAAGGAAAATCATCTCTGGCAGGTCTGTAGAGAAAATGAGTTTCAAACGATTACTAGCATTAAATGTTAATTTCTCGAAAATGCAAGTTTTGATGCTATAGTCGAAATGTGATAATTAAAACGCTTTTCAGGCCGTGAATAGCATAATAATTCAACATATTAAGGAAAATCATCTCTGGCTTGGTCTGTAGAGAAAATGAGTTTCAAACGAGTATTAGCACAGGACAGTAATTTCTTGAAAAATCAAGTTTTGATCCCATTTTCTAAATGTTATAATTAAAACGCTTTTCAGGCCATGAAGAGCATAATAATTCAACCTTTTTAAGGAAAATCATCTCTAGCTTGGTCTGTAGAGAAAATGAGTTTCAAACGAGTACTAGCATAGGACAGTAATTTCTTGAAAAATCAAGATTTGATCCTATAGTCGAAATGTGATAATTAAAAAGCTTTTCAGGCCGTGAAAAGCATAATAATTCTACATTCTAAGGAAAATCATCTCTGGCTTGGTCTGCAGAGATAATGAGATTCAAACGCGTAGTAGCATTGAACGCTAATTTCTCTAAAAGTCAAGTGTTTAAGCTATAGTCAAAATGTGATAATTAAAACGCTTTTCATACTCTGAAAAGCATAATATTTCAACATCTTAATGAGAATCATCTCTGGCTTGGTGTGTAAAGAAAATAAGTTTCAAACGAGTATTAGCATAGGACAGTAATTTCTTGAAAAATCAAGTTTTGATCCCATTTTCTAAATGTTATAATTAAAACGCTTTTCAGGCAGTGAAAAGCTTAATAATTCAACATTCTATGGAAATTCATCTCTGGCTTGGTCTGTAGAGGAAATGAGTTTCAAACGAGTAGTAGCATGAAACGCTAATATCTCGAGAAATCAAGTTTTGATCCTATAGTCGAAATATGATAAATAAGACACTCTTCAGGCCTTAAAAAGCATAATAATCAACATTTTAAGAAAATTCATCTCAGGCCTGGTCTGCAGAGATAATGAGTATTAAACGAGTAATAGCATTGAACGCGAATTTCTCTAAGAGTCAAGTGTTTAACCTATAGTCCAAATGTGATAATTAAAAAGTTCTCATACTCTGAAAAGCTAAATAATTCAACGTCTTAATGAAAATCATATCTTTCTTGCTGTGTAGAGAAAAGGAGTTTCAAACGAGAATTAGCATTGATCGCGAATTTCCCGAAAACTTAAGTTTTGATCCTATGGTCTAAATGTGATAAATAAACGCTTTTCAGGCCGTGAAAAGCATAATAATTCAACATTTTAAGGAAAATCATCTCTGGCTTGGTCTGTAGAGAAAATGAGGTTCAAACGAGTACTAGCATTAAACGTTAATTTCTCGAAAACTCAAGTTTTGATCCTATAGTCGAAATATGATAATTAAAACGCTTTTCAGACCGTGAAAAGCATAATAATTCAACATTTTAAGGAAAAACATCTCTGGCTTGGTCTGCAGAGAAAATAAGTTTCAAACGAGTATTAGCATTGAACGCGAATTTCTCGAAAATGCAAGTTTTGATGCTATAGTTGAAATGTTACAATTAAAACGCTTTTCAGGTTGTGAAAAGCATAATAATTCATCATTTTAAAGAAAATCATCTCTGGCTTGGTCTGTAGAAAAAAAGAGTTTCAAGGAGTACTAGCATGAGACGTGAATTTCGCGAAAAATTAAGTTTGGATTATATAGTCCAAATGTGATAATTAAACTGCATTCAAGGCCGTGAAAAGCATAATAATTCAACATTTAATGGAAAATCATCTCTGGCTTGTTCTGTAAAGAAAATGATTTTCAAACGAGTGTTAGCATTGAATGATAATTTCTCGAAAATTCAAGTGTTAAACCTATAGTCCAAATGTGATAATTAAAACGCTTTTCATACTCTGAAAAGCATAACAATTCAACATTTTAAGGAAAATCATCTCTGGCTTGGTTTGTAGAGAAAATGAGTTTCAAACGAGTATTAGCATTGAACGCGAATTTCTCGAAAATCCAAGTTTTGATCCCATAGTCAAAATGTGATCATTAAAATGCTTTTCAGGTCTTGAAAAGCATAATAATTCAACATTTTAAGGGAAATCATCTCTTTCTTGGTCTGTAGAGGAAAAGAGTTTCAAACGAGTACTAGCATTTAACAGTAATTTCTCGAAAAATTAAGTTTTGAACCTATAGTCGAAATGTGATAATTAAAACGCTTTTCACGCCGTGAAAAGCATAATAATTCAACATTTTAAGGAAAATCATCTCTGGCTTGGTCTGTAGAGAAAATGAGTTTCAAAATAGTACTAGCATGAAACGTTAATATCTCCAAAAATCTAGTTTTGATCCTATTGTCGAAATATAATAATTAAAACGCTTTTCAGGCCGTGAAAAACATAATAATTCAACATTTTAACGGAAACCATATCTGGCTTGGTCTGTAGAGAAAATGAGTTTCAAACGAGTACTATCATTAAACGTGAATTAAACGAAAATCAAGTTTTGATCCTATAGTCGAAATGTGATAATTAAAACGCTTTTCAAGCTGTGAAAAGCATCATAATTAAACATTTTAAGAAAATTCATCTCAGGCCTGGTCTGCAGAGATAATGAGTTTCAAACGCGTAGTAGCATTGAACGCTTTTCAGGCCGTGAAAAACATAATAATTCAGCATTTTAAGGAAAAACATCTCTGGATTGGTCTGTAGAAAAAATGAGTTTCAAGGAGTACTAGCATGAGACGTGAATTTCGCGAAAAATTAAGTTTGGATCCTATAGTCCAAATGTGATAATTAAACTGCTTTCAAGTCCGTGAAAAGCATAATAATTCAACATTTTAAGGAAAATTATCTATGGCTTGGTCTGTAGAGAAAATGAGTTTCAAAGGAGTGTTTGCATTGAACGCGAATTTCTCGAAACTCCATGTTTTGATCCTATAGTCAAAATGTGATCATTAATCGCTTTTCAGTCCGTGAAAAGCATAATAATTCAACATTTTAAGGGAAATCATCTCTTTCTTGGTCTGTAGAGGAAAAGAGTTTCAAACGAGTACTAGCATTTAACAGTAATTTCTCGGAAAATTAAGTTTTGAACCTATAGTCGAAATGTGATAATTAAAACGCTTTTCAGGCCGTGAAAAACATAATAATTCAACATTTTAAGGGAAACCATATCTGGCTTGGTCTGTAGAGAAAATGAGTTTCAAACGAGTACTATCATTAAACGTGAATTAAACGAAAATCAAGTTTTGATCCTATAGTCGAAATGTGATAATTGAAACGCTTTTCAAGCTGTGAAAAGCATAATAATTCAACATATTAAGGAAAATCATCTCTGGCTTGGTGTGTAGAGAAAATGAGTTTCAAGGAGTACTAGCATGAGACGTGAATTTCGCGAAAAATTAAGTTTGGATCCTCTTGTCGAAATATGATAATTAAACTGCTTTCAAGGCCGTGAAACGCATAATAATTCAACATCTTAAGGAAAATCATCTCTGGCTTGATCTGTAGAAGAAATGAGTTTCAAACGAGTACAATCGTTGGACACTAGTTTCTTGAAAAATCAAGTTTTGATCCTATAGTCGAAATGTGATAATTTAAACGCTTTTCAGGCCGCGAAAAGCATAATAATTAAACATTTTAAGAAAATTCATCTCAGGCCTGGTCTGCAGAGATAATGAGTTTCAAACGCGTAGTAGCATTGAACGCGAATTACTCTAAAAGTCAATTGTTTATTTAACCTATAGTCCAAATGTGATAATTAAAACGCTTTTCATACTCTGAAAAGCATAATAATTCAACATCATAATGAAAATCATCTCTGGCTTGGTCTGTAAAGAAAATATGTTTCGCATAGAATGCGAATTTCTCGAAAACTCAAGTTTTTATCCTATGGTCTAAATGTGATAAATAAACGCTTTTCAGGCCGTGAAAAGTATAATAATTCAACATTTTAAGGAAAAACATCTCTGGCTTGGTCTGTAGAAAAAATGAGTTTCAAGGAGTACTAGCATGAGACGTGAATTTCGCGAAAAATTAAGTTTGGATCCTATAGTCCAAATGTGATAATTAAACTGCTTTCAAGTCCGTGAAAAGCATAATAATTCAACATTTTAAGGAAAGTCGTCTCTGGCTTGTTCTGTAAAGAAATGATTTTCAAACGAGTATTAGCATTGAAAGCGAATTTCTCGAGAAGTCAAGTGTTAAACCTATAGTCCAAATGTGATAATTAAAACGCTTTTCGTATTCTGAAAAGCATAAAAATTCATCATTTTAAGGAAAATCATCTCTGGCTTGGTTTGTAGAGAAAATGAATTTCAAACGAGTATTAGAATTGAACGCGAATTTCTCCAAAATCCAAGTTTTGATCCTATAGTCAAAATGTGATCACTAAAACGCTTTTCAGGCTGTGAGAAGCATAATAATTCAACATTTTAAGGGAAATCATCTATGGCTTGGTCTGTAGAGAAAATGAGTTTCAAAGGAGTATTTGCATTGAACGCGAATTTCTCGAAACTCCATGTTTTGATCCTATAGTCAAAATGTGATCATTAATCGCTTTTCAGGCCGTGAAAAGCATAATAATTCAACATTTTAAGGGAAATCATCTCTGGCTTGATCTGTAGAAGAAATGAGTTTCAAACGAGTACAATCGTTGGACACTAGTTTTATGAAAAATCAAGTTTTGATCCTATAGTCGAAATGTGATAATTTAAACGCTTTTCAGGCCGTGAAAAGCATAATAATTCAACATTCTAAGGAAATTCATCTCTGGCTTGGTCTGTAGGGAAAATGAGATTCAAACGAGTACTAGCATGAAGCGCTTATATCTCGAGAATTCAAGTTTTGATCCTATAGTCGTAATATGATAATTAAGACACTCTTCAAACCGTGAAAAGCATAATAATTCAACATTTTAAGAAAATTCATCTCAGGCCTGGTCTGCAGAGATAATGAGTTTAAACGCGTAGTAGCATTGAACGCGAATTTCTCTAAAAGTCAAGTGTTTATTTAACCTATAGTCCAAATGTGATAATTAAAACGCTTTTCATACTCTGAGAAGCATAATAATTCAACATCTTAATGAAAATCATCTCTTGCTTGGTCTGTAGAGGAAATGAGTTTGAAAGGCGTACAATCGTTGGAAACTAGTTTCTTGAAAAATCAAGATTTGATCCTAAAGTCCAAATGTGATAATTAAAACGCTTTTCAGGCCGTGAAAAGCATAATAATTCTACATTTTAAGGGAAATCATCTATGGCTCTGTCTGTAGAGAAAGTGAATTTCAAAATAGTACTAGCATGAAACGTTAATATCTCCAAAAATCTAGTTTTGATCCTATTGTCGAAATATAATAATTAAAACGCTTTTCAGGCCGTGAAAAACATAATAATTCAACATTTTAACGGAAACCATATCTGGCTTGGTCTGTAGAGAAAATGAGTTTCAAACGAGTACTATCATTAAACGTGAATTAAACGAAAATCAAGTTTTGATCCTATAGTCGAAATGTGATAATTAAAACGCTTTTCAAGCTGTGAAAAGCATCATAATTAAACATTTTAAGAAAATTCATCTCAGGCCTGGTCTGCAGAGATAATGAGTTTCAAACGCGTAGTAGCATTGAACGCTTTTCAGGCCGTGAAAAACATAATAATTCAGCATTTTAAGGAAAAACATCTCTGGATTGGTCTGTAGAAAAAATGAGTTTCAAGGAGTACTAGCATGAGACGTGAATTTCGCGAAAAATTAAGTTTGGATCCTATAGTCCAAATGTGATAATTAAACTGCTTTCAAGTCCGTGAAAAGCATAATAATTCAACATTTTAAGGAAAATTATCTATGGCTTGGTCTGTAGAGAAAATGAGTTTCAAAGGAGTGTTTGCATTGAACGCGAATTTCTCGAAACTCCATGTTTTGATCCTATAGTCAAAATGTGATCATTAATCGCTTTTCAGTGCGTGAAAAGCATAATAATTCAACATTTTAAGGGAAATCATCTCTTTCTTGGTCTGTAGAGGAAAAGAGTTTCAAACGAGTACTAACATTTAACAGTAATTTCTCGGAAAATTAAGTTTTGAACCTATAGTCGAAATGTGATAATTAAAACGCTTTTCAGGCCGTGAAAAACATAATAATTCAACATTTTAAGGGAAACCATATCTGGCTTGGTCTGTAGAGAAAATGAGTTTCAAACGAGTACTATCATTAAACGTGAATTAAACGAAAATCAAGTTTTGATCCTATAGTCGAAATGTGATAATTGAAACGCTTTTCAAGCTGTGAAAAGCATAATAATTCAACATATTAAGGAAAATCATCTCTGGCTTGGTGTGTAGAGAAAATGAGTTTCAAGGAGTACTAGCATGAGACGTGAATTTCGCGAAAAATTAAGTTTGGATCCTCTTGTCGAAATATGATAATTAAACTGCTTTCAAGGCCGTGAAACGCATAATAATTCAACATCTTAAGGAAAATCATCTCTGGCTTGATCTGTAGAAGAAATGAGTTTCAAACGAGTACAATCGTTGGACACTAGTTTCTTGAAAAATCAAGTTTTGATCCTATAGTCGAAATGTGATAATTTGAACGCTTTTCAGGCCGCGAAAAGCATAATAATTAAACATTTTAAGAAAATTCATCTCAGGCCTGGTCTGCAGAGATAATGAGTTTCAAACGCGTAGTAGCATTGAACGCGAATTACTCTAAAAGCCAATTGTTTATTTAACCTATAGTCCAAATGTGATAATTAAAACGCTTTTCATACTCTGAAAAGCATAATAATTCAACATCATAATGAAAATCATCTCTGGCTTGGTCTGTAAAGAAAATATGTTTCGCATAGAATGCGAATTTCTCGAAAACTCAAGTTTTTATCCTATGGTCTAAATGTGATAAATAAACGCTTTTCAGGCCGTGAAAAGTATAATAATTCAACATTTTAAGGAAAAACATCTCTGGCTTGGTCTGTAGAAAAAATGAGTTTCAAGGAGTACTAGCATGAGACGTGAATTTCGCGAAAAATTAAGTTTGGATCCTCTTGTCGAAATATGATAATTAAACTGCTTTCAAGGCCGTGAAACGCATAATAATTCAACAACTTAAGGAAAATCATCTCTGGCTTGATCTGTAGAAGAAATGAGTTTCAAACGAGTACAATCGTTGGACACTAGTTTCTTGAAAAATCAAGTTTTGATCCTATAGTCGAAATGTGATAATTTAAACGCTTTTCAGGCCGCGAAAAGCATAATAATTAAACATTTTAAGAAAATTCATCTCAGGCCTGGTCTGCAGAGATAATGAGTTTCAAACGCGTAGTAGCATTGAACGCGAATTACTCTAAAAGTCAATTGTTTATTTAACCTATAGTCCAAATGTGATAATTAAAACGCTTTTCATACTCTGAAAAGCATAATAATTCAACATCATAATGAAAATCATCTCTGGCTTGGTCTGTAAAGAAAATATGTTTCGCATAGAATGCGAATTTCTCGAAAACTCAAGTTTTTATCCTATGGTCTAAATGTGATAAATAAACGCTTTTCAGGCCGTGAAAAGTATAATAATTCAACATTTTAAGGAAAAACATCTCTGGCTTGGTCTGTAGAAAAAATGAGTTTCAAGGAGTACTAGCATGAGACGTGAATTTCGCGAAAAATTAAGTTTGGATCCTATAGTCCAAATGTGATAATTAAACTGCTTTCAAGTCCGTGAAAAGCATAATAATTCAACATTTTAAGGAAAGTCGTCTCTGGCTTGTTCTGTAAAGAAATGATTTTCAAACGAGTATTAGCATTGAAAGCGAATTTCTCGAGAAGTCAAGTGTTAAACCTATAGTCCAAATGTGATAATTAAAACGCTTTTCGTATTCTGAAAAGCATAAAAATTCATCATTTTAAGGAAAATCATCTCTGGCTTGGTTTGTAGAGAAAATGAATTTCAAACGAGTATTAGAATTGAACGCGAATTTCTCCAAAATCCAAGTTTTGATCCTATAGTCAAAATGTGATCACTAAAACGCTTTTCAGGCTGTGAGAAGCATAATAATTCAACATTTTAAGGGAAATCATCTATGGCTTGGTCTGTAGAGAAAATGAGTTTCAAAGGAGTATTTGCATTGAACGCGAATTTCTCGAAACTCCATGTTTTGATCCTATAGTCAAAATGTGATCATTAATCGCTTTTCAGGCCGTGAAAAGCATAATAATTCAACATTTTAAGGGAAATCATCTCTGGCTTGATCTGTAGAAGAAATGAGTTTCAAACGAGTACAATCGTTGGACACTAGTTTTATGAAAAATCAAGTTTTGATCCTATAGTCGAAATGTGATAATTTAAACGCTTTTCAGGCCGTGAAAAGCATAATAATTCAACATTCTAAGGAAATTCATCTCTGGCTTGGTCTGTAGGGAAAATGAGATTCAAACGAGTACTAGCATGAAGCGCTTATATCTCGAGAATTCAAGTTTTGATCCTATAGTCGTAATATGATAATTAAGACACTCTTCAAACCGTGAAAAGCATAATAATTCAACATTTTAAGAAAATTCATCTCAGGCCTGGTCTGCAGAGATAATGAGTTTAAACGCGTAGTAGCATTGAACGCGAATTTCTCTAAAAGTCAAGTGTTTATTTAACCTATAGTCCAAATGTGATAATTAAAACGCTTTTCATACTCTGAGAAGCATAATAATTCAACATCTTAATGAAAATCATCTCTTGCTTGGTCTGTAGAGGAAATGAGTTTGAAAGGCGTACAATCGTTGGAAACTAGTTTCTTGAAAAATCAAGATTTGATCCTAAAGTCCAAATGTGATAATTAAAACGCTTTTCAGGCCGTGAAAAGCATAATAATTCTACATTTTAAGGGAAATCATCTATGGCTCTGTCTGTAGAGAAAGTGAATTTCAAAATAGTACTAGCATGAAACGTTAATATCTCCAAAAATCTAGTTTTGATCCTATTGTCGAAATATAATAATTAAAACGCTTTTCAGGCAGTGAAAAGCTTAATAATTCAACATTCTATGGAAATTCATCTCTGGCTTGGTCTGTAGAGGAAATGAGTTTCAAACGAGTAGTAGCATGAAACGCTAATATCTCGAGAAATCAAGTTTTGATCCTATAGTCGAAATATGATAAATAAGACACTCTTCAGGCCTTAAAAAGCATAATAATCAACATTTTAAGAAAATTCATCTCAGGCCTGGTCTGCAGAGATAATGAGTATTAAACGAGTAATAGCATTGAACGCGAATTTCTCTAAGAGTCAAGTGTTTAACCTATAGTCCAAATGTGATAATTAAAAAGTTCTCATACTCTGAAAAGCTAAATAATTCAACGTCTTAATGAAAATCATATCTTTCTTGCTGTGTAGAGAAAAGGAGTTTCAAACGAGAATTAGCATTGATCGCGAATTTCCCGAAAACTTAAGTTTTGATCCTATGGTCTAAATGTGATAAATAAACGCTTTTCAGGCCGTGAAAAGCATAATAATTCAACATTTTAAGGAAAATCATCTCTGGCTTGGTCTGTAGAGAAAATGAGGTTCAAACGAGTACTAGCATTAAACGTTAATTTCTCGAAAACTCAAGTTTTGATCCTATAGTCGAAATATGATAATTAAAACGCTTTTCAGACCGTGAAAAGCATAATAATTCAACATTTTAAGGAAAAACATCTCTGGCTTGGTCTGCAGAGAAAATAAGTTTCAAACGAGTATTAGCATTGAACGCGAATTTCTCGAAAATGCAAGTTTTGATGCTATAGTTGAAATGTTACAATTAAAACGCTTTTCAGGTTGTGAAAAGCATAATAATTCATCATTTTAAAGAAAATCATCTCTGGCTTGGTCTGTAGAAAAAAAGAGTTTCAAGGAGTACTAGCATGAGACGTGAATTTCGCGAAAAATTAAGTTTGGATTATATAGTCCAAATGTGATAATTAAACTGCATTCAAGGCCGTGAAAAGCATAATAATTCAACATTTAATGGAAAATCATCTCTGGCTTGTTCTGTAAAGAAAATGATTTTCAAACGAGTGTTAGCATTGAATGATAATTTCTCGAAAATTCAAGTGTTAAACCTATAGTCCAAATGTGATAATTAAAACGCTTTTCATACTCTGAAAAGCATAACAATTCAACATTTTAAGGAAAATCATCTCTGGCTTGGTTTGTAGAGAAAATGAGTTTCAAACGAGTATTAGCATTGAACGCGAATTTCTCGAAAATCCAAGTTTTGATCCCATAGTCAAAATGTGATCATTAAAATGCTTTTCAGGTCTTGAAAAGCATAATAATTCAACATTTTAAGGGAAATCATCTCTTTCTTGGTCTGTAGAGGAAAAGAGTTTCAAACGAGTACTAGCATTTAACAGTAATTTCTCGAAAAATTAAGTTTTGAACCTATAGTCGAAATGTGATAATTAAAACGCTTTTCACGCCGTGAAAAGCATAATAATTCAACATTTTAAGGAAAATCATCTCTGGCTTGGTCTGTAGAGAAAATGAGTTTCAAAATAGTACTAGCATGAAACGTTAATATCTCCAAAAATCTAGTTTTGATCCTATTGTCGAAATATAATAATTAAAACGCTTTTCAGGCCGTGAAAAACATAATAATTCAACATTTTAACGGAAACCATATCTGGCTTGGTCTGTAGAGAAAATGAGTTTCAAACGAGTACTATCATTAAACGTGAATTAAACGAAAATCAAGTTTTGATCCTATAGTCGAAATGTGATAATTAAAACGCTTTTCAAGCTGTGAAAAGCATCATAATTAAACATTTTAAGAAAATTCATCTCAGGCCTGGTCTGCAGAGATAATGAGTTTCAAACGCGTAGTAGCATTGAACGCTTTTCAGGCCGTGAAAAACATAATAATTCAGCATTTTAAGGAGAAACATCTCTGGATTGGTCTGTAGAAAAAATGAGTTTCAAGGAGTACTAGCATGAGACGTGAATTTCGCGAAAAATTAAGTTTGGATCCTATAGTCCAAATGTGATAATTAAACTGCTTTCAAGTCCGTGAAAAGCATAATAATTCAACATTTTAAGGAAAATTATCTATGGCTTGGTCTGTAGAGAAAATGAGTTTCAAAGGAGTGTTTGCATTGAACGCGAATTTCTCGAAACTCCATGTTTTGATCCTATAGTCAAAATGTGATCATTAATCGCTTTTCAGTCCGTGAAAAGCATAATAATTCAACATTTTAAGGGAAATCATCTCTTTCTTGGTCTGTAGAGGAAAAGAGTTTCAAACGAGTACTAGCATTTAACAGTAATTTCTCGGAAAATTAAGTTTTGAACCTATAGTCGAAATGTGATAATTAAAACGCTTTTCAGGCCGTGAAAAACATAATAATTCAACATTTTAAGGGAAACCATATCTGGCTTGGTCTGTAGAGAAAATGAGTTTCAAACGAGTACTATCATTAAACGTGAATTAAACGAAAATCAAGTTTTGATCCTATAGTCGAAATGTGATAATTGAAACGCTTTTCAAGCTGTGAAAAGCATAATAATTCAACATATTAAGGAAAATCATCTCTGGCTTGGTGTGTAGAGAAAATGAGTTTCAAGGAGTACTAGCATGAGACGTGAATTTCGCGAAAAATTAAGTTTGGATCCTCTTGTCGAAATATGATAATTAAACTGCTTTCAAGGCCGTGAAACGCATAATAATTCAACATCTTAAGGAAAATCATCTCTGGCTTGATCTGTAGAAGAAATGAGTTTCAAACGAGTACAATCGTTGGACACTAGTTTCTTGAAAAATCAAGTTTTGATCCTATAGTCGAAATGTGATAATTTAAACGCTTTTCAGGCCGCGAAAAGCATAATAATTAAACATTTTAAGAAAATTCATCTCAGGCCTGGTCTGCAGAGATAATGAGTTTCAAACGCGTAGTAGCATTGAACGCGAATTACTCTAAAAGTCAATTGTTTATTTAACCTATAGTCCAAATGTGATAATTAAAACGCTTTTCATACTCTGAAAAGCATAATAATTCAACATCATAATGAAAATCATCTCTGGCTTGGTCTGTAAAGAAAATATGTTTCGCATAGAATGCGAATTTCTCGAAAACTCAAGTTTTTATCCTATGGTCTAAATGTGATAAATAAACGCTTTTCAGGCCGTGAAAAGTATAATAATTCAACATTTTAAGGAAAAACATCTCTGGCTTGGTCTGTAGAAAAAATGAGTTTCAAGGAGTACTAGCATGAGACGTGAATTTCGCGAAAAATTAAGTTTGGATCCTATAGTCCAAATGTGATAATTAAACTGCTTTCAAGTCCGTGAAAAGCATAATAATTCAACATTTTAAGGAAAGTCGTCTCTGGCTTGTTCTGTAAAGAAATGATTTTCAAACGAGTATTAGCATTGAAAGCGAATTTCTCGAGAAGTCAAGTGTTAAACCTATAGTCCAAATGTGATAATTAAAACGCTTTTCGTATTCTGAAAAGCATAAAAATTCATCATTTTAAGGAAAATCATCTCTGGCTTGGTTTGTAGAGAAAATGAATTTCAAACGAGTATTAGAATTGAACGCGAATTTCTCCAAAATCCAAGTTTTGATCCTATAGTCAAAATGTGATCACTAAAACGCTTTTCAGGCTGTGAGAAGCATAATAATTCAACATTTTAAGGGAAATCAGCTTGGCTTGGTCTGTAGAGAAAATGAGTTTCAAAGGAGTATTTGCATTGAACGCGAATTTCTCGAAACTCCATGTTTTGATCCTATAGTCAAAATGTGATCATTAATCGCTTTTCAGGCCGTGAAAAGCATAATAATTCAACATTTTAAGGGAAATCATCTCTGGCTTGATCTGTAGAAGAAATGAGTTTCAAACGAGTACAATCGTTGGACACTAGTTTTATGAAAAATCAAGTTTTGATCCTATAGTCGAAATGTGATACTTACTGGGGGATGATATAAATACGATTAAGAATAATGCTAAAATATTTTTCAAAACTGCTAAAGAGATAGGTTTGGAAGTTAACAAAGAGAAAACTAAATATATGCTTACAGGCCGAAACCAAGTGTTAGGTAATAATCAAAATCTAATTATTGATAACAACTCGTTTGAACCAGTTTCCAAATTCAAATACTTAGGAGTAATATTAACAAATGAAAATTATATTAAAGAGGAAATAAAAAGTAGGCTTAATTCAGGAAATGCATGTTACTTCTCTCTTCATAAACTTTTGTCTTCTCGTTTAATATCTAAGAATCTAAAAGTTAAAATATACAAAACAGTAATTTTGCCTGTAGTATTATACGGGTGTGAAACTTGGTCCCTTACATTAAAAGAGGAACATAAATTGAGAGTATTTGAAAATAAGATTCTTAGGAAAATATTTGGACCTAAAAGGGATGAGGAGACGGGTGAGTGGAGAAGGTTACATAATTTGGAACTACATAATTTGTATTCATGTCCAGATATTATTAGAATAATTAAATCAAGAAGACTTAGGTGGGCAGGCCATGTGGCACGAATGGGAGAGGAAAGAGGAGTTTACAGGATTCTTGTTGGGAAACCAGATGGTAAGAGACCTGTAGGAAGGCCAAGACGAAGATGGAGGGACAACGTTGAGATGGACCTAAAGGAAATCGGTAGGGATGGAAAAGAGTATATAGATCTTGCTCAAGATAGGGACAGATGGAAGGCCTGTGTTGCTGCAGCCATGAACCTTCGGGTTTAAGAAGGCTAGAGAGTTAGTTAGTTAGTTAGTCGAAATGTGATAATTTAAACGCTTTTCAGGCCGTGAAAAGCATAATAATTCAACATTCTAAGGAAATTCATCTCTGGCTTGGTCTGTAGGGAAAATGAGATTCAAACGAGTACTAGCATGAAGCGCTTATATCTCGAGAATTCAAGTTTTGATCCTATAGTCGTAATATGATAATTAAGACACTCTTCAAACCGTGAAAAGCATAATAATTCAACATTTTAAGAAAATTCATCTCAGGCCTGGTCTGCAGAGATAATGAGTTTAAACGCGTAGTAGCATTGAACGCGAATTTCTCTAAAAGTCAAGTGTTTATTTAACCTATAGTCCAAATGTGATAATTAAAACGCTTTTCATACTCTGAGAAGCATAATAATTCAACATCTTAATGAAAATCATCTCTTGCTTGGTCTGTAGAGGAAATGAGTTTGAAAGGCGTACAATCGTTGGAAACTAGTTTCTTGAAAAATCAAGATTTGATCCTAAAGTCCAAATGTGATAATTAAAACGCTTTTCAGGCCGTGAAAAGCATAATAATTCTACATTTTAAGGGAAATCATCTATGGCTCTGTCTGTAGAGAAAGTGAATTTCAAAATAGTACTAGCATGAAACGTTAATATCTCCAAAAATCTAGTTTTGATCCTATTGTCGAAATATAATAATTAAAACGCTTTTCAGGCCGTGAAAAACATAATAATTCAACATTTTAACGGAAACCATATCTGGCTTGGTCTGTAGAGAAAATGAGTTTCAAACGAGTACTATCATTAAACGTGAATTAAACGAAAATCAAGTTTTGATCCTATAGTCGAAATGTGATAATTAAAACGCTTTTCAAGCTGTGAAAAGCATCATAATTAAACATTTTAAGAAAATTCATCTCAGGCCTGGTCTGCAGAGATAATGAGTTTCAAACGCGTAGTAGCATTGAACGCTTTTCAGGCCGTGAAAAACATAATAATTCAGCATTTTAAGGAAAAACATCTCTGGATTGGTCTGTAGAAAAAATGAGTTTCAAGGAGTACTAGCATGAGACGTGAATTTCGCGAAAAATTAAGTTTGGATCCTATAGTCCAAATGTGATAATTAAACTGCTTTCAAGTCCGTGAAAAGCATAATAATTCAACATTTTAAGGAAAATTATCTATGGCTTGGTCTGTAGAGAAAATGAGTTTCAAAGGAGTGTTTGCATTGAACGCGAATTTCTCGAAACTCCATGTTTTGATCCTATAGTCAAAATGTGATCATTAATCGCTTTTCAGTGCGTGAAAAGCATAATAATTCAACATTTTAAGGGAAATCATCTCTTTCTTGGTCTGTAGAGGAAAAGAGTTTCAAACGAGTACTAGCATTTAACAGTAATTTCTCGGAAAATTAAGTTTTGAACCTATAGTCGAAATGTGATAATTAAAACGCTTTTCAGGCCGTGAAAAACATAATAATTCAACATTTTAAGGGAAACCATATCTGGCTTGGTCTGTAGAGAAAATGAGTTTCAAACGAGTACTATCATTAAACGTGAATTAAACGAAAATCAAGTTTTGATCCTATAGTCGAAATGTGATAATTGAAACGCTTTTCAAGCTGTGAAAAGCATAATAATTCAACATATTAAGGAAAATCATCTCTGGCTTGGTGTGTAGAGAAAATGAGTTTCAAGGAGTACTAGCATGAGACGTGAATTTCGCGAAAAATTAAGTTTGGATCCTCTTGTCGAAATATGATAATTAAACTGCTTTCAAGGCCGTGAAACGCATAATAATTCAACATCTTAAGGAAAATCATCTCTGGCTTGATCTGTAGAAGAAATGAGTTTCAAACGAGTACAATCGTTGGACACTAGTTTCTTGAAAAATCAAGTTTTGATCCTATAGTCGAAATGTGATAATTTAAACGCTTTTCAGGCCGCGAAAAGCATAATAATTAAACATTTTAAGAAAATTCATCTCAGGCCTGGTCTGCAGAGATAATGAGTTTCAAACGCGTAGTAGCATTGAACGCGAATTACTCTAAAAGTCAATTGTTTATTTAACCTATAGTCCAAATGTGATAATTAAAACGCTTTTCATACTCTGAAAAGCATAATAATTCAACATCATAATGAAAATCATCTCTGGCTTGGTCTGTAAAGAAAATATGTTTCGCATAGAATGCGAATTTCTCGAAAACTCAAGTTTTTATCCTATGGTCTAAATGTGATAAATAAACGCTTTTCAGGCCGTGAAAAGTATAATAATTCAACATTTTAAGGAAAAACATCTCTGGCTTGGTCTGTAGAAAAAATGAGTTTCAAGGAGTACTAGCATGAGACGTGAATTTCGCGAAAAATTAAGTTTGGATCCTCTTGTCGAAATATGATAATTAAACTGCTTTCAAGGCCGTGAAACGCATAATAATTCAACATCTTAAGGAAAATCATCTCTGGCTTGATCTGTAGAAGAAATGAGTTTCAAACGAGTACAATCGTTGGACACTAGTTTCTTGAAAAATCAAGTTTTGATCCTATAGTCGAAATGTGATAATTTAAACGCTTTTCAGGCCGCGAAAAGCATAATAATTAAACATTTTAAGAAAATTCATCTCAGGCCTGGTCTGCAGAGATAATGAGTTTCAAACGCGTAGTAGCATTGAACGCGAATTACTCTAAAAGTCAATTGTTTATTTAACCTATAGTCCAAATGTGATAATTAAAACGCTTTTCATACTCTGAAAAGCATAATAATTCAACATCATAATGAAAATCATCTCTGGCTTGGTCTGTAAAGAAAATATGTTTCGCATAGAATGCGAATTTCTCGAAAACTCAAGTTTTTATCCTATGGTCTAAATGTGATAAATAAACGCTTTTCAGGCGGTGAAAAGTATAATAATTCAACATTTTAAGGAAAAACATCTCTGGCTTGGTCTGTAGAAAAAATGAGTTTCAAGGAGTACTAGCATGAGACGTGAATTTCGCGAAAAATTAAGTTTGGATCCTATAGTCCAAATGTGATAATTAAACTGCTTTCAAGTCCGTGAAAAGCATAATAATTCAACATTTTAAGGAAAGTCGTCTCTGGCTTGTTCTGTAAAGAAATGATTTTCAAACGAGTATTAGCATTGAAAGCGAATTTCTCGAGAAGTCAAGTGTTAAACCTATAGTCCAAATGTGATAATTAAAACGCTTTTCGTATTCTGAAAAGCATAAAAATTCATCATTTTAAGGAAAATCATCTCTGGCTTGGTTTGTAGAGAAAATGAATTTCAAACGAGTATTAGAATTGAACGCGAATTTCTCCAAAATCCAAGTTTTGATCCTATAGTCAAAATGTGATCACTAAAACGCTTTTCAGGCTGTGAGAAGCATAATAATTCAACATTTTAAGGGAAATCATCTATGGCTTGGTCTGTAGAGAAAATGAGTTTCAAAGGAGTATTTGCATTGAACGCGAATTTCTCGAAACTCCATGTTTTGATCCTATAGTCAAAATGTGATCATTAATCGCTTTTCAGGCCGTGAAAAGCATAATAATTCAACATTTTAAGGGAAATCATCTCTGGCTTGATCTGTAGAAGAAATGAGTTTCAAACGAGTACAATCGTTGGACACTAGTTTCTTGAAAAATCAAGTTTTGATCCTATAGTCGAAATGTGATAATTTAAACGCTTTTCAGGCCGCGAAAAGCATAATAATTAAACATTTTAAGAAAATTCATCTCAGGCCTGGTCTGCAGAGATAATGAGTTTCAAACGCGTAGTAGCATTGAACGCGAATTACTCTAAAAGTCAATTGTTTATTTAACCTATAGTCCAAATGTGATAATTAAAACGCTTTTCATACTCTGAAAAGCATAATAATTCAACATCATAATGAAAATCATCTCTGGCTTGGTCTGTAAAGAAAATATGTTTCGCATAGAATGCGAATTTCTCGAAAACTCAAGTTTTTATCCTATGGTCTAAATGTGATAAATAAACGCTTTTCAGGCCGTGAAAAGTATAATAATTCAACATTTTAAGGAAAAACATCTCTGGCTTGGTCTGTAGAAAAAATGAGTTTCAAGGAGTACTAGCATGAGACGTGAATTTCGCGAAAAATTAAGTTTGGATCCTATAGTCCAAATGTGATAATTAAACTGCTTTCAAGTCCGTGAAAAGCATAATAATTCAACATTTTAAGGAAAGTCGTCTCTGGCTTGTTCTGTAAAGAAATGATTTTCAAACGAGTATTAGCATTGAAAGCGAATTTCTCGAGAAGTCAAGTGTTAAACCTATAGTCCAAATGTGATAATTAAAACGCTTTTCGTATTCTGAAAAGCATAAAAATTCATCATTTTAAGGAAAATCATCTCTGGCTTGGTTTGTAGAGAAAATGAATTTCAAACGAGTATTAGAATTGAACGCGAATTTCTCCAAAATCCAAGTTTTGATCCTATAGTCAAAATGTGATCACTAAAACGCTTTTCAGGCTGTGAGAAGCATAATAATTCAACATTTTAAGGGAAATCATCTATGGCTTGGTCTGTAGAGAAAATGAGTTTCAAAGGAGTATTTGCATTGAACGCGAATTTCTCGAAACTCCATGTTTTGATCCTATAGTCAAAATGTGATCATTAATCGCTTTTCAGGCCGTGAAAAGCATAATAATTCAACATTTTAAGGGAAATCATCTCTGGCTTGATCTGTAGAAGAAATGAGTTTCAAACGAGTACAATCGTTGGACACTAGTTTTATGAAAAATCAAGTTTTGATCCTATAGTCGAAATGTGATAATTTAAACGCTTTTCAGGCCGTGAAAAGCATAATAATTCAACATTCTAAGGAAATTCATCTCTGGCTTGGTCTGTAGGGAAAATGAGATTCAAACGAGTACTAGCATGAAGCGCTTATATCTCGAGAATTCAAGTTTTGATCCTATAGTCGTAATATGATAATTAAGACACTCTTCAAACCGTGAAAAGCATAATAATTCAACATTTTAAGAAAATTCATCTCAGGCCTGGTCTGCAGAGATAATGAGTTTAAACGCGTAGTAGCATTGAACGCGAATTTCTCTAAAAGTCAAGTGTTTATTTAACCTATAGTCCAAATGTGATAATTAAAACGCTTTTCATACTCTGAGAAGCATAATAATTCAACATCTTAATGAAAATCATCTCTTGCTTGGTCTGTAGAGGAAATGAGTTTGAAAGGCGTACAATCGTTGGAAACTAGTTTCTTGAAAAATCAAGATTTGATCCTAAAGTCCAAATGTGATAATTAAAACGCTTTTCAGGCCGTGAAAAGCATAATAATTCTACATTTTAAGGGAAATCATCTATGGCTCTGTCTGTAGAGAAAGTGAATTTCAAAATAGTACTAGCATGAAACGTTAATATCTCCAAAAATCTAGTTTTGATCCTATTGTCGAAATATAATAATTAAAACGCTTTTCAGGCAGTGAAAAGCTTAATAATTCAACATTCTATGGAAATTCATCTCTGGCTTGGTCTGTAGAGGAAATGAGTTTCAAACGAGTAGTAGCATGAAACGCTAATATCTCGAGAAATCAAGTTTTGATCCTATAGTCGAAATATGATAAATAAGACACTCTTCAGGCCTTAAAAAGCATAATAATCAACATTTTAAGAAAATTCATCTCAGGCCTGGTCTGCAGAGATAATGAGTATTAAACGAGTAATAGCATTGAACGCGAATTTCTCTAAGAGTCAAGTGTTTAACCTATAGTCCAAATGTGATAATTAAAAAGTTCTCATACTCTGAAAAGCTAAATAATTCAACGTCTTAATGAAAATCATATCTTTCTTGCTGTGTAGAGAAAAGGAGTTTCAAACGAGAATTAGCATTGATCGCGAATTTCCCGAAAACTTAAGTTTTGATCCTATGGTCTAAATGTGATAAATAAACGCTTTTCAGGCCGTGAAAAGCATAATAATTCAACATTTTAAGGAAAATCATCTCTGGCTTGGTCTGTAGAGAAAATGAGGTTCAAACGAGTACTAGCATTAAACGTTAATTTCTCGAAAACTCAAGTTTTGATCCTATAGTCGAAATATGATAATTAAAACGCTTTTCAGACCGTGAAAAGCATAATAATTCAACATTTTAAGGAAAAACATCTCTGGCTTGGTCTGCAGAGAAAATAAGTTTCAAACGAGTATTAGCATTGAACGCGAATTTCTCGAAAATGCAAGTTTTGATGCTATAGTTGAAATGTTACAATTAAAACGCTTTTCAGGTTGTGAAAAGCATAATAATTCATCATTTTAAAGAAAATCATCTCTGGCTTGGTCTGTAGAAAAAAAGAGTTTCAAGGAGTACTAGCATGAGACGTGAATTTCGCGAAAAATTAAGTTTGGATTATATAGTCCAAATGTGATAATTAAACTGCATTCAAGGCCGTGAAAAGCATAATAATTCAACATTTAATGGAAAATCATCTCTGGCTTGTTCTGTAAAGAAAATGATTTTCAAACGAGTGTTAGCATTGAATGATAATTTCTCGAAAATTCAAGTGTTAAACCTATAGTCCAAATGTGATAATTAAAACGCTTTTCATACTCTGAAAAGCATAACAATTCAACATTTTAAGGAAAATCATCTCTGGCTTGGTTTGTAGAGAAAATGAGTTTCAAACGAGTATTAGCATTGAACGCGAATTTCTCGAAAATCCAAGTTTTGATCCCATAGTCAAAATGTGATCATTAAAATGCTTTTCAGGTCTTGAAAAGCATAATAATTCAACATTTTAAGGGAAATCATCTCTTTCTTGGTCTGTAGAGGAAAAGAGTTTCAAACGAGTACTAGCATTTAACAGTAATTTCTCGAAAAATTAAGTTTTGAACCTATAGTCGAAATGTGATAATTAAAACGCTTTTCACGCCGTGAAAAGCATAATAATTCAACATTTTAAGGAAAATCATCTCTGGCTTGGTCTGTAGAGAAAATGAGTTTCAAAATAGTACTAGCATGAAACGTTAATATCTCCAAAAATCTAGTTTTGATCCTATTGTCGAAATATAATAATTAAAACGCTTTTCAGGCCGTGAAAAACATAATAATTCAACATTTTAACGGAAACCATATCTGGCTTGGTCTGTAGAGAAAATGAGTTTCAAACGAGTACTATCATTAAACGTGAATTAAACGAAAATCAAGTTTTGATCCTATAGTCGAAATGTGATAATTAAAACGCTTTTCAAGCTGTGAAAAGCATCATAATTAAACATTTTAAGAAAATTCATCTCAGGCCTGGTCTGCAGAGATAATGAGTTTCAAACGCGTAGTAGCATTGAACGCTTTTCAGGCCGTGAAAAACATAATAATTCAGCATTTTAAGGAGAAACATCTCTGGATTGGTCTGTAGAAAAAATGAGTTTCAAGGAGTACTAGCATGAGACGTGAATTTCGCGAAAAATTAAGTTTGGATCCTATAGTCCAAATGTGATAATTAAACTGCTTTCAAGTCCGTGAAAAGCATAATAATTCAACATTTTAAGGAAAATTATCTATGGCTTGGTCTGTAGAGAAAATGAGTTTCAAAGGAGTGTTTGCATTGAACGCGAATTTCTCGAAACTCCATGTTTTGATCCTATAGTCAAAATGTGATCATTAATCGCTTTTCAGTCCGTGAAAAGCATAATAATTCAACATTTTAAGGGAAATCATCTCTTTCTTGGTCTGTAGAGGAAAAGAGTTTCAAACGAGTACTAGCATTTAACAGTAATTTCTCGGAAAATTAAGTTTTGAACCTATAGTCGAAATGTGATAATTAAAACGCTTTTCAGGCCGTGAAAAACATAATAATTCAACATTTTAAGGGAAACCATATCTGGCTTGGTCTGTAGAGAAAATGAGTTTCAAACGAGTACTATCATTAAACGTGAATTAAACGAAAATCAAGTTTTGATCCTATAGTCGAAATGTGATAATTGAAACGCTTTTCAAGCTGTGAAAAGCATAATAATTCAACATATTAAGGAAAATCATCTCTGGCTTGGTGTGTAGAGAAAATGAGTTTCAAGGAGTACTAGCATGAGACGTGAATTTCGCGAAAAATTAAGTTTGGATCCTCTTGTCGAAATATGATAATTAAACTGCTTTCAAGGCCGTGAAACGCATAATAATTCAACATCTTAAGGAAAATCATCTCTGGCTTGATCTGTAGAAGAAATGAGTTTCAAACGAGTACAATCGTTGGACACTAGTTTCTTGAAAAATCAAGTTTTGATCCTATAGTCGAAATGTGATAATTTAAACGCTTTTCAGGCCGCGAAAAGCATAATAATTAAACATTTTAAGAAAATTCATCTCAGGCCTGGTCTGCAGAGATAATGAGTTTCAAACGCGTAGTAGCATTGAACGCGAATTACTCTAAAAGTCAATTGTTTATTTAACCTATAGTCCAAATGTGATAATTAAAACGCTTTTCATACTCTGAAAAGCATAATAATTCAACATCATAATGAAAATCATCTCTGGCTTGGTCTGTAAAGAAAATATGTTTCGCATAGAATGCGAATTTCTCGAAAACTCAAGTTTTTATCCTATGGTCTAAATGTGATAAATAAACGCTTTTCAGGCCGTGAAAAGTATAATAATTCAACATTTTAAGGAAAAACATCTCTGGCTTGGTCTGTAGAAAAAATGAGTTTCAAGGAGTACTAGCATGAGACGTGAATTTCGCGAAAAATTAAGTTTGGATCCTATAGTCCAAATGTGATAATTAAACTGCTTTCAAGTCCGTGAAAAGCATAATAATTCAACATTTTAAGGAAAGTCGTCTCTGGCTTGTTCTGTAAAGAAATGATTTTCAAACGAGTATTAGCATTGAAAGCGAATTTCTCGAGAAGTCAAGTGTTAAACCTATAGTCCAAATGTGATAATTAAAACGCTTTTCGTATTCTGAAAAGCATAAAAATTCATCATTTTAAGGAAAATCATCTCTGGCTTGGTTTGTAGAGAAAATGAATTTCAAACGAGTATTAGAATTGAACGCGAATTTCTCCAAAATCCAAGTTTTGATCCTATAGTCAAAATGTGATCACTAAAACGCTTTTCAGGCTGTGAGAAGCATAATAATTCAACATTTTAAGGGAAATCATCTATGGCTTGGTCTGTAGAGAAAATGAGTTTCAAAGGAGTATTTGCATTGAACGCGAATTTCTCGAAACTCCATGTTTTGATCCTATAGTCAAAATGTGATCATTAATCGCTTTTCAGGCCGTGAAAAGCATAATAATTCAACATTTTAAGGGAAATCATCTCTGGCTTGATCTGTAGAAGAAATGAGTTTCAAACGAGTACAATCGTTGGACACTAGTTTTATGAAAAATCAAGTTTTGATCCTATAGTCGAAATGTGATAATTTAAACGCTTTTCAGGCCGTGAAAAGCATAATAATTCAACATTCTAAGGAAATTCATCTCTGGCTTGGTCTGTAGGGAAAATGAGATTCAAACGAGTACTAGCATGAAGCGCTTATATCTCGAGAATTCAAGTTTTGATCCTATAGTCGTAATATGATAATTAAGACACTCTTCAAACCGTGAAAAGCATAATAATTCAACATTTTAAGAAAATTCATCTCAGGCCTGGTCTGCAGAGATAATGAGTTTAAACGCGTAGTAGCATTGAACGCGAATTTCTCTAAAAGTCAAGTGTTTATTTAACCTATAGTCCAAATGTGATAATTAAAACGCTTTTCATACTCTGAGAAGCATAATAATTCAACATCTTAATGAAAATCATCTCTTGCTTGGTCTGTAGAGGAAATGAGTTTGAAAGGCGTACAATCGTTGGAAACTAGTTTCTTGAAAAATCAAGATTTGATCCTAAAGTCCAAATGTGATAATTAAAACGCTTTTCAGGCCGTGAAAAGCATAATAATTCTACATTTTAAGGGAAATCATCTATGGCTCTGTCTGTAGAGAAAGTGAATTTCAAAATAGTACTAGCATGAAACGTTAATATCTCCAAAAATCTAGTTTTGATCCTATTGTCGAAATATAATAATTAAAACGCTTTTCAGGCCGTGAAAAACATAATAATTCAACATTTTAACGGAAACCATATCTGGCTTGGTCTGTAGAGAAAATGAGTTTCAAACGAGTACTATCATTAAACGTGAATTAAACGAAAATCAAGTTTTGATCCTATAGTCGAAATGTGATAATTAAAACGCTTTTCAAGCTGTGAAAAGCATCATAATTAAACATTTTAAGAAAATTCATCTCAGGCCTGGTCTGCAGAGATAATGAGTTTCAAACGCGTAGTAGCATTGAACGCTTTTCAGGCCGTGAAAAACATAATAATTCAGCATTTTAAGGAAAAACATCTCTGGATTGGTCTGTAGAAAAAATGAGTTTCAAGGAGTACTAGCATGAGACGTGAATTTCGCGAAAAATTAAGTTTGGATCCTATAGTCCAAATGTGATAATTAAACTGCTTTCAAGTCCGTGAAAAGCATAATAATTCAACATTTTAAGGAAAATTATCTATGGCTTGGTCTGTAGAGAAAATGAGTTTCAAAGGAGTGTTTGCATTGAACGCGAATTTCTCGAAACTCCATGTTTTGATCCTATAGTCAAAATGTGATCATTAATCGCTTTTCAGTGCGTGAAAAGCATAATAATTCAACATTTTAAGGGAAATCATCTCTTTCTTGGTCTGTAGAGGAAAAGAGTTTCAAACGAGTACTAGCATTTAACAGTAATTTCTCGGAAAATTAAGTTTTGAACCTATAGTCGAAATGTGATAATTAAAACGCTTTTCAGGCCGTGAAAAACATAATAATTCAACATTTTAAGGGAAACCATATCTGGCTTGGTCTGTAGAGAAAATGAGTTTCAAACGAGTACTATCATTAAACGTGAATTAAACGAAAATCAAGTTTTGATCCTATAGTCGAAATGTGATAATTGAAACGCTTTTCAAGCTGTGAAAAGCATAATAATTCAACATATTAAGGAAAATCATCTCTGGCTTGGTGTGTAGAGAAAATGAGTTTCAAGGAGTACTAGCATGAGACGTGAATTTCGCGAAAAATTAAGTTTGGATCCTCTTGTCGAAATATGATAATTAAACTGCTTTCAAGGCCGTGAAACGCATAATAATTCAACATCTTAAGGAAAATCATCTCTGGCTTGATCTGTAGAAGAAATGAGTTTCAAACGAGTACAATCGTTGGACACTAGTTTCTTGAAAAATCAAGTTTTGATCCTATAGTCGAAATGTGATAATTTAAACGCTTTTCAGGCCGCGAAAAGCATAATAATTAAACATTTTAAGAAAATTCATCTCAGGCCTGGTCTGCAGAGATAATGAGTTTCAAACGCGTAGTAGCATTGAACGCGAATTACTCTAAAAGTCAATTGTTTATTTAACCTATAGTCCAAATGTGATAATTAAAACGCTTTTCATACTCTGAAAAGCATAATAATTCAACATCATAATGAAAATCATCTCTGGCTTGGTCTGTAAAGAAAATATGTTTCGCATAGAATGCGAATTTCTCGAAAACTCAAGTTTTTATCCTATGGTCTAAATGTGATAAATAAACGCTTTTCAGGCCGTGAAAAGTATAATAATTCAACATTTTAAGGAAAAACATCTCTGGCTTGGTCTGTAGAAAAAATGAGTTTCAAGGAGTACTAGCATGAGACGTGAATTTCGCGAAAAATTAAGTTTGGATCCTCTTGTCGAAATATGATAATTAAACTGCTTTCAAGGCCGTGAAACGCATAATAATTCAACATCTTAAGGAAAATCATCTCTGGCTTGATCTGTAGAAGAAATGAGTTTCAAACGAGTACAATCGTTGGACACTAGTTTCTTGAAAAATCAAGTTTTGATCCTATAGTCGAAATGTGATAATTTAAACGCTTTTCAGGCCGCGAAAAGCATAATAATTAAACATTTTAAGAAAATTCATCTCAGGCCTGGTCTGCAGAGATAATGAGTTTCAAACGCGTAGTAGCATTGAACGCGAATTACTCTAAAAGTCAATTGTTTATTTAACCTATAGTCCAAATGTGATAATTAAAACGCTTTTCATACTCTGAAAAGCATAATAATTCAACATCATAATGAAAATCATCTCTGGCTTGGTCTGTAAAGAAAATATGTTTCGCATAGAATGCGAATTTCTCGAAAACTCAAGTTTTTATCCTATGGTCTAAATGTGATAAATAAACGCTTTTCAGGCGGTGAAAAGTATAATAATTCAACATTTTAAGGAAAAACATCTCTGGCTTGGTCTGTAGAAAAAATGAGTTTCAAGGAGTACTAGCATGAGACGTGAATTTCGCGAAAAATTAAGTTTGGATCCTATAGTCCAAATGTGATAATTAAACTGCTTTCAAGTCCGTGAAAAGCATAATAATTCAACATTTTAAGGAAAGTCGTCTCTGGCTTGTTCTGTAAAGAAATGATTTTCAAACGAGTATTAGCATTGAAAGCGAATTTCTCGAGAAGTCAAGTGTTAAACCTATAGTCCAAATGTGATAATTAAAACGCTTTTCGTATTCTGAAAAGCATAAAAATTCATCATTTTAAGGAAAATCATCTCTGGCTTGGTTTGTAGAGAAAATGAATTTCAAACGAGTATTAGAATTGAACGCGAATTTCTCCAAAATCCAAGTTTTGATCCTATAGTCAAAATGTGATCACTAAAACGCTTTTCAGGCTGTGAGAAGCATAATAATTCAACATTTTAAGGGAAATCATCTATGGCTTGGTCTGTAGAGAAAATGAGTTTCAAAGGAGTATTTGCATTGAACGCGAATTTCTCGAAACTCCATGTTTTGATCCTATAGTCAAAATGTGATCATTAATCGCTTTTCAGGCCGTGAAAAGCATAATAATTCAACATTTTAAGGGAAATCATCTCTGGCTTGATCTGTAGAAGAAATGAGTTTCAAACGAGTACAATCGTTGGACACTAGTTTTATGAAAAATCAAGTTTTGATCCTATAGTCGAAATGTGATAATTTAAACGCTTTTCAGGCCGTGAAAAGCATAATAATTCAACATTCTAAGGAAATTCATCTCTGGCTTGGTCTGTAGGGAAAATGAGATTCAAACGAGTACTAGCATGAAGCGCTTATATCTCGAGAATTCAAGTTTTGATCCTATAGTCGTAATATGATAATTAAGACACTCTTCAAACCGTGAAAAGCATAATAATTCAACATTTTAAGAAAATTCATCTCAGGCCTGGTCTGCAGAGATAATGAGTTTAAACGCGTAGTAGCATTGAACGCGAATTTCTCTAAAAGTCAAGTGTTTATTTAACCTATAGTCCAAATGTGATAATTAAAACGCTTTTCATACTCTGAGAAGCATAATAATTCAACATCTTAATGAAAATCATCTCTTGCTTGGTCTGTAGAGGAAATGAGTTTGAAAGGCGTACAATCGTTGGAAACTAGTTTCTTGAAAAATCAAGATTTGATCCTAAAGTCCAAATGTGATAATTAAAACGCTTTTCAGGCCGTGAAAAGCATAATAATTCTACATTTTAAGGGAAATCATCTATGGCTCTGTCTGTAGAGAAAGTGAATTTCAAAATAGTACTAGCATGAAACGTTAATATCTCCAAAAATCTAGTTTTGATCCTATTGTCGAAATATAATAATTAAAACGCTTTTCAGGCCGTGAAAAACATAATAATTCAACATTTTAACGGAAACCATATCTGGCTTGGTCTGTAGAGAAAATGAGTTTCAAACGAGTACTATCATTAAACGTGAATTAAACGAAAATCAAGTTTTGATCCTATAGTCGAAATGTGATAATTAAAACGCTTTTCAAGCTGTGAAAAGCATCATAATTAAACATTTTAAGAAAATTCATCTCAGGCCTGGTCTGCAGAGATAATGAGTTTCAAACGCGTAGTAGCATTGAACGCTTTTCAGGCCGTGAAAAACATAATAATTCAGCATTTTAAGGAAAAACATCTCTGGATTGGTCTGTAGAAAAAATGAGTTTCAAGGAGTACTAGCATGAGACGAGAATTTCGCGAAAAATTAAGTTTGGATCCTATAGTCCAAATGTGATAATTAAACTGCTTTCAAGTCCGTGAAAAGCATAATAATTCAACATTTTAAGGAAAATTATCTATGGCTTGGTCTGTAGAGAAAATGAGTTTCAAAGGAGTGTTTGCATTGAACGCGAATTTCTCGAAACTCCATGTTTTGATCCTATAGTCAAAATGTGATCATTAATCGCTTTTCAGTCCGTGAAAAGCATAATAATTCAACATTTTAAGGGAAATCATCTCTTTCTTGGTCTGTAGAGGAAAAGAGTTTCAAACGAGTACTAGCATTTAACAGTAATTTCTCGGAAAATTAAGTTTTGAACCTATAGTCGAAATGTGATAATTAAAACGCTTTTCAGGCCGTGAAAAACATAATAATTCAACATTTTAAGGGAAACCATATCTGGCTTGGTCTGTAGAGAAAATGAGTTTCAAACGAGTACTATCATTAAACGTGAATTAAACGAAAATCAAGTTTTGATCCTATAGTCGAAATGTGATAATTGAAACGCTTTTCAAGCTGTGAAAAGCATAATAATTCAACATATTAAGGAAAATCATCTCTGGCTTGGTGTGTAGAGAAAATGAGTTTCAAGGAGTACTAGCATGAGACGTGAATTTCGCGAAAAATTAAGTTTGGATCCTCTTGTCGAAATATGATAATTAAACTGCTTTCAAGGCCGTGAAACGCATAATAATTCAACATCTTAAGGAAAATCATCTCTGGCTTGATCTGTAGAAGAAATGAGTTTCAAACGAGTACAATCGTTGGACCCTAGTTTCTTGAAAAATCAAGTTTTGATCCTATAGTCGAAATGTGATAATTTAAACGCTTTTCAGGCCGCGAAAAGCATAATAATTAAACATTTTAAGAAAATTCATCTCAGGCCTGGTCTGCAGAGATAATGAGTTTCAAACGCGTAGTAGCATTGAACGCGAATTACTCTAAAAGTCAATTGTTTATTTAACCTATAGTCCAAATGTGATAATTAAAACGCTTTTCATACTCTGAAAAGCATAATAATTCAACATCATAATGAAAATCATCTCTGGCTTGGTCTGTAAAGAAAATATGTTTCGCATAGAATGCGAATTTCTCGAAAACTCAAGTTTTTATCCTATGGTCTAAATGTGATAAATAAACGCTTTTCAGGCCGTGAAAAGTATAATAATTCAACATTTTAAGGAAAAACATCTCTGGCTTGGTCTGTAGAAAAAATGAGTTTCAAGGAGTACTAGCATGAGACGTGAATTTCGCGAAAAATTAAGTTTGGATCCTATAGTCCAAATGTGATAATTAAACTGCTTTCAAGTCCGTGAAAAGCATAATAATTCAACATTTTAAGGAAAGTCGTCTCTGGCTTGTTCTGTAAAGAAATGATTTTCAAACGAGTATTAGCATTGAAAGCGAATTTCTCGAGAAGTCAAGTGTTAAACCTATAGTCCAAATGTGATAATTAAAACGCTTTTCGTATTCTGAAAAGCATAAAAATTCATCATTTTAAGGAAAATCATCTCTGGCTTGGTTTGTAGAGAAAATGAATTTCAAACGAGTATTAGAATTGAACGCGAATTTCTCCAAAATCCAAGTTTTGATCCTATAGTCAAAATGTGATCACTAAAACGCTTTTCAGGCTGTGAGAAGCATAATAATTCAACATTTTAAGGGAAATCATCTATGGCTTGGTCTGTAGAGAAAATGAGTTTCAAAGGAGTATTTGCATTGAACGCGAATTTCTCGAAACTCCATGTTTTGATCCTATAGTCAAAATGTGATCATTAATCGCTTTTCAGGCCGTGAAAAGCATAATAATTCAACATTTTAAGGGAAATCATCTCTGGCTTGATCTGTAGAAGAAATGAGTTTCAAACGAGTACAATCGTTGGACACTAGTTTTATGAAAAATCAAGTTTTGATCCTATAGTCGAAATGTGATAATTTAAACGCTTTTCAGGCCGTGAAAAGCATAATAATTCAACATTCTAAGGAAATTCATCTCTGGCTTGGTCTGTAGGGAAAATGAGATTCAAACGAGTACTAGCATGAAGCGCTTATATCTCGAGAATTCAAGTTTTGATCCTATAGTCGTAATATGATAATTAAGACACTCTTCAAACCGTGAAAAGCATAATAATTCAACATTTTAAGAAAATTCATCTCAGGCCTGGTCTGCAGAGATAATGAGTTTAAACGCGTAGTAGCATTGAACGCGAATTTCTCTAAAAGTCAAGTGTTTATTTAACCTATAGTCCAAATGTGATAATTAAAACGCTTTTCATACTCTGAGAAGCATAATAATTCAACATCTTAATGAAAATCATCTCTTGCTTGGTCTGTAGAGGAAATGAGTTTGAAAGGCGTACAATCGTTGGAAACTAGTTTCTTGAAAAATCAAGATTTGATCCTAAAGTCCAAATGTGATAATTAAAACGCTTTTCAGGCCGTGAAAAGCATAATAATTCTACATTTTAAGGGAAATCATCTATGGCTCTGTCTGTAGAGAAAGTGAATTTCAAACGAGTACTAGCATTAAACGTGAATTTCTCGAAAAATCAAGTTTTGATCCTATAGACGAAATATGATAATTAAAACGCTTTTCAGGCCGTGAAAAGCATAATAATTCAGCATTTTAAGTAAAATCATCTCAGGCCTGGTCTGCGGAGAAAATGAGTATTAAACGAGTAGTAGCATTGAACGCGAATTTCTCTAAGAGTCAGGTGTTCAACCTATAGTCCAAATGTGATAATTAAAAAGTTTTCATTCTCTGAAAAGCTAAATAATTCAACTTCTTAATGAAAATCATCTCTTTCTTGTTGTGTAGAGAAAAGGAGTTTCAAACGAGTATTAGCATTGATCGCGAATTTCTCGAAAACTTAAGTTTTGATCCTATGGTCTAAATGTGATAAATAAACGCTTTTCAGGCCGTGAAAAGCATAATAATTCAACATTTTAAGGAAAATCATCTCTGGCTTGGTCTGCAGAGAAAATGAGTTTCAAACGACTACTAGCATTAAACGTTAATTTCTGGAAAAATCAAGTTTTGATCCTATAGTCGAAATATGATAATTAAAACGCTTTTCAGGCAGTGAAAAGCATAATAATTCAACATTTTAAGAAAATCATCTCAGGCCTGGTCTGCGGAGAAAATTAGTATCAAACGAGTAGTAGCATTCAATGCGAATTTCTCTAAGAGTGAAGTGTTCTTCAACCTATAGTCCAAATGTGATAATTAAAAGGCTTTTCAAACTCTGAAAAGCATAATAATTCAACATTTTAATGAAAATCATCTCTGGCTTAGTCTGTAAAGAAAATATGTCTCGCATGGAATGCGAATTTCTCGAAAAATCAAGTTTTTATCCTATGGTCTAAATGTGATAAATAAACGCTTTTCAGGCCGTGAAAAGTATAATAATTCAACATTTTAAGGAAAAACATCTCTGGCTTGGTCTGTAGAAAAAATGAGTTTCAAGGAGTACTAGCATGAGACTTGAATTTCGCGAAAAATTAAGTTTGGATCCTATAGTCCAAATGTGATAATTAAACTGCTTTCAAGTCCGTGAAAAGCATAATAATTCAACATTTTAAGGAAAGTCGTCTCTGGCTTGTTCTGTAAAGAAATGATTTTCAAACGAGTATTAGCATTGAAAGCGAATTTCTCGAGAAGTCAAGTGTTAAACCTATAGTCCAAATGTGATAATTAAAACGCTTTTCATATTCTGAAAAGCATAAAAATTCATCATTTTAAGGAAAATCATCTCTGGCTTGGTTTGTAGAGAAAATGAATTTCAAACGAGTATTAGAATTGAACGCGAATTTCTCCAAAATCCAAGTTTTGATCCTATAGTCAAAATGTGATCATTAAAATGCTTTTCAGGTCTTGAAAAGCATAATAATTCAACATTTTAAGGGAAATCATCTATGGCTTGGTCTGTAGAGAAAATGAGTTTCAAAGGAGTATTAGCATTGAACTCGAAATTCTCGAAACTCCAAGTTTTGATCCTATAGTCAAAATGTGATCATTAATCGCTTTTCAGGCCGTGAGAGGCATAAAAATTCATCATTTTAAGGAAAATCATCTCTGGCTTGGTCTGCAGAGAAAATGAGTTTCAAGGAGTACTAGCATGAGACGTGAATTTCGCGAAAAATTAAGTTTGGGTCCAATAGTCGAAATATGATAATTAAACTGCTTTCAAGGCCGTGAAAAGCATAATAATTCAACATCTTAAAGAAAATCATCTCTGGCTTGATCTGTAGAAGAAATGAGTTTCAAACGAGTACAATCGTTTTACACTAGTTCTTTGAAAAATCAAGGTTTGATCCTATAGTCGAAATGTGATAATTAACACGCTTTTCAGGCCGTGAAAAGCATAATAATTCAACATTCTAAGGAAATTCATCTCTGGCTTGGTCTGTAGAGAAAATGAGTTTCAAACGAGTACTAGCATGAAACGCTAATATCTCGAGAAGTCAAGTTTTGATCCTATAGTCGAAATATGATAAATAAGACACTCTTCAGGCCGTAAAAAGCATAATAATCAACATTTTAAGAAAATTCATCTCAGGCCTGGTCTGCAGGGATAATGAGTATTAAACGAGTAATAGCATTGAACGCGAATTTCTCTAAGAGTCAAGTGTTTAACCTATAGTCCAAATGTGATAATTAAAAAGTTTTCATACTCTGAAAAGCTAAATAATTCAACGTCTTAATGAAAATCATATCTTTCTTGCTGTGTAGAGAAAAGGAGTTTCAAACGAGAATTAGCATTGATCGCGAATTTCCCGAAAACTTAAGTTCTGATCCTATGGTCTAAATGTGATAAATAAACGCTTTTCAGGCCGTGAAAAGCATAATAATTCAACATTTTAAGGAAAATCATCTCTGGCTTGGTCTGTAGAGAAAATGAGGTTCAAACGAGTACTAGCATTAAACGTTAATTTCTCGAAAAATCAAGTTTTGATCCTATAGTCGAAATATGATAATTAAAACGCTTTTCAGGCCGTGAAAAGCATAATAATTCAACATTTTAAGGAAAAACATCTCTGGCTTGGTCTGCAGAGAAAATAAGTTTCAAACGAGTATTAGCATTGAACGCGAATTTCTCGAAAATGCAAGTTTTGATGCTATAGTTGAAATGTTACAATTAAAACGCTATTCAGGTTGTGAAAAGTATAATAATTCATCATTTTAAGGAAAATCATCTCTGGCTTGGTCTGTAGAAAAAATGAGTTTCAAGGAGTACTAGCATGAGACGTGAATTTCGCGAAAAATTAAGTTTGGATTATATAGTCCAAATGTGATAATTAAACTGCATTCAAGTCCGTGAAAAGCATAATAATTCAACATTTTAAGGAAAACCGTCTCTGGCTTGTTCTGTAAAGAAATGATTTTCAAAGGAGTATTAGGTTTGAAATCGAATTTCCCGAGAAGTCAAGTGTTAAACCTAGAGTCCAAATGTGATAATTAAAACGCTTTTCATACTCTGAAAAGCATAACAATTCAAAAATTTTAAGGGAAATCATCTCTGGCTTGGTCTGTAGAGGAAAAGAGTTTCAAACCAGAACTAGCAGTGGACAGTAATTTCTCTAAAAATTAAGTTTTAAACCTATAGTCGAAATGTGATAATTAAAACGCTTTTCAGGCCGTGAAAAGCATAATAATTCAACATTTTAAGGAAAATCATCTCTGGCTTGGTCTGTAGAGAAAATGAGTTTCAAAATAGTACTAGAATGAAACGTTAATATCTCCAAAAATTAAGTTTTTAACCTATAGTCGAAATGTGATAATTAAAACGCTTTTCAGGCCGTGAAAAGCATAATAATTCAACATTTTAAGGAAAATCATTTCTGGCTTGGTCTGTAGAGAAAATGTGTTTTAAAATAGTAATAGCATGGAACGTTAATATCTCCAAAAATCAAGTTTTGATCCTATTGTCGAAATATGATAATTAAAACGCTTTTCTGGCCGTGAAAAGAATAATAATTCAACATTTTAAGGGAAATCATCTCTGGCTTGGTCTGTAGAGAAAATGAGTTTCAAACGAGTACTAACATTAAATGTTAATTTCTCGATAATGCAAGTTTTGATTCTATAGTCGAAATGTGACAATTAAAACGCTTTTCATGCCGTGAAAAGCATAATAATTCAACATATTAATGAAAATCATTTCTGGCTTGGTCTGCAGAGAAAATGAGTTTCAAGGAGTACTAGCATGAGACGTGAATTTCGCGAAAAATTAAGTTTGGGTCCAATAGTCGAAATATGATAATTAAACTGCTTTCAAGGCCGTGAAAAGCATAATAATTCAACATCTTAAGGAAAATCATCTCTGGCTTGATCTGTAGAAGAAATGAGTTTCAAACGAGTACGATCGTTGGACACAAGTTTCTTGAAAAATCAAGGTTTGATCCTATAGTCGAAATGTGATAATTAAAACGCTTTTCAGGCCGTGAAAAGCATAATAATTTAACATTCTAAGGAAATTCATCTCTGGCTTGGTCTGTAGAGAAAATGAGTTTCAAACGAGTACTAGCATGAAACGCTAATATCTCGAGAAGTCAAGTTTTGATCCTATAGTCGAAATATGATAATTAAGACACTCTTCAAACCGTGAAAAGCATAATAATTAAACATTTTAAGAAAACTCATCTCAGGCCTGGTCTGCAGAGATAATGAGATTCAAACGCGTAGTAGTATTGAACGCGAATTTCTCTGAAAATCAAGGGTTCAACCTATAGTCCAAATGTGATAATTAAAACGCATTCCATACTCTGAAAGGCATAATATTTCAACCTCTTAATTAGAATAATCTCTGGCTTGGTCTGTAAAGAAAATAAGTTTCGAACGAGTATTAGAACTGAACGCGAATTTATCGTAAACTCAAGTTTTGAACATATTGTCTAAATGTGATAATTAAAACGCTCTTCAGGCCGTGAAAAGCATAATAATTCATCATTTTAAGGAAAATCGTCTCTGGCTTGGTTTGTAGAGAAAATTAGTTTCAAACGAGTATTAGCATTGAACGCGAATTTCTCGAAAATTTAAGTTTTGATCCTATAGTCAAAATGTGATCATTAAAACGCTTTTCGGAAATCATCTCTGGCTTGGTCTGTAGAGAAAATGAGTTTCAAACGAGTACTATCATTAAAGGTGAATTTTACGAAAATCAAGTTTTGATCCTATGGTCGAAATGTGATAATTAAAACGCTTTTCAAGCTGTGAAAAGCATAATAACTCAACATTTTAAGGAAAATCATCTCTGGCAGGTCTGTAGAGAAAATGAGTTTCAAACGATTACTAGCATTAAATGTTAATTTCTCGAAAATGCAAGTTTTGATGCTATAGTCGAAATGTGATAATTAAAACGCTTTTCAGGCCGTGAATAGCATAATAATTCAACATATTAAGGAATATCATCTCTGGCTTGGTCTGTAGAGAAAATGAGTTTCAAACGAGTACTAGCATAGGACAGTAATTTCTTGAAAAATCAAGATTTGATCCTATAGTCGAAATGTGATAATTAAAAAGCTTTTCAGGCCGTGAAAAGCATAATAATTCTACATTCTAAGGAAAATCATCTCTGGCTTGGTCTGCAGAGATAATGAGATTCAAACGCGTAGTAGCATTGAACGCTAATTTCTCTAAAAGTCAAGTGTTTAAGCTATAGTCAAAATGTGATAATTAAAACGCTTTTCATACTCTGAAAAGCATAATATTTCAACATCTTAATGAGAATCATCTCTGGCTTGGTGTGTAAAGAAAATAAGTTTCAAACGAGTATTAGCATAGGACAGTAATTTCTTGAAAAATCAAGTTTTGATCCCATTTTCTAAATGTTATAATTAAAACGCTTTTCAGGCAGTGAAAAGCTTAATAATTCAACATTCTATGGAAATTCATCTCTGGCTTGGTCTGTAGAGAAAATGAGTTTCAAACGAGTAGTAGCATGAAACGCTAATATCTCGAGAAATCAAGTTTTGATCCTATAGTCGAAATATGATAAATAAGACACTCTTCAGGCCTTAAAAAGCATAATAATCAACATTTTAAGAAAATTCATCTCAGGCCTGGTCTGCAGAGATAATGAGTATTAAACGAGTAATAGCATTGAACGCGAATTTCTCTAAGAGTCAAGTGTTTAACCTATAGTCCAAATGTGATAATTAAAAAGTTCTCATACTCTGAAAAGCTAAATAATTCAACGTCTTAATGAAAATCATATCTTTCTTGCTGTGTAGAGAAAAGGAGTTTCAAACGAGAATTAGCATTGATCGCGAATTTCCCGAAAACTTAAGTTTTGATCCTATGGTCTAAATGTGATAAATAAACGCTTTTCAGGCCGTGAAAAGCATAATAATTCAACATTTTAAGGAAAATCATCTCTGGCTTGGTCTGTAGAGAAAATGAGGTTCAAACGAGTACTAGCATTAAACGTTAATTTCTCGAAAACTCAAGTTTTGATCCTATAGTCGAAATATGATAATTAAAACGCTTTTCAGACCGTGAAAAGCATAATAATTCAACATTTTAAGGAAAAACATCTCTGGCTTGGTCTGCAGAGAAAATAAGTTTCAAACGAGTATTAGCATTGAACGCGAATTTCTCGAAAATGCAAGTTTTGATGCTATAGTTGAAATGTTACAATTAAAACGCTTTTCAGGTTGTGAAAAGCATAATAATTCATCATTTTAAAGAAAATCATCTCTGGCTTGGTCTGTAGAAAAAAAGAGTTTCAAGGAGTACTAGCATGAGACGTGAATTTCGCGAAAAATTAAGTTTGGATTATATAGTCCAAATGTGATAATTAAACTGCATTCAAGGCCGTGAAAAGCATAATAATTCAACATTTAATGGAAAATCATCTCTGGCTTGTTCTGTAAAGAAAATGATTTTCAAACGAGTGTTAGCATTGAATGATAATTTCTCGAAAATTCAAGTGTTAAACCTATAGTCCAAATGTGATAATTAAAACGCTTTTCATACTCTGAAAAGCATAACAATTCAACATTTTAAGGAAAATCATCTCTGGCTTGGTTTGTAGAGAAAATGAGTTTCAAACGAGTATTAGCATTGAACGCGAATTTCTCGAAAATCCAAGTTTTGATCCCATAGTCAAAATGTGATCATTAAAATGCTTTTCAGGTCTTGAAAAGCATAATAATTCAACATTTTAAGGGAAATCATCTCTTTCTTGGTCTGTAGAGGAAAAGAGTTTCAAACGAGTACTAGCATTTAACAGTAATTTCTCGAAAAATTAAGTTTTGAACCTATAGTCGAAATGTGATAATTAAAACGCTTTTCACGCCGTGAAAAGCATAATAATTCAACATTTTAAGGAAAATCATCTCTGGCTTGGTCTGTAGAGAAAATGAGTTTCAAAATAGTACTAGCATGAAACGTTAATATCTCCAAAAATCTAGTTTTGATCCTATTGTCGAAATATAATAATTAAAACGCTTTTCAGGCCGTGAAAAACATAATAATTCAACATTTTAACGGAAACCATATCTGGCTTGGTCTGTAGAGAAAATGAGTTTCAAACGAGTACTATCATTAAACGTGAATTAAACGAAAATCAAGTTTTGATCCTATAGTCGAAATGTGATAATTAAAACGCTTTTCAAGCTGTGAAAAGCATCATAATTAAACATTTTAAGAAAATTCATCTCAGGCCTGGTCTGCAGAGATAATGAGTTTCAAACGCGTAGTAGCATTGAACGCTTTTCAGGCCGTGAAAAACATAATAATTCAGCATTTTAAGGAAAAACATCTCTGGATTGGTCTGTAGAAAAAATGAGTTTCAAGGAGTACTAGCATGAGACGTGAATTTCGCGAAAAATTAAGTTTGGATCCTATAGTCCAAATGTGATAATTAAACTGCTTTCAAGTCCGTGAAAAGCATAATAATTCAACATTTTAAGGAAAATTATCTATGGCTTGGTCTGTAGAGAAAATGAGTTTCAAAGGAGTGTTTGCATTGAACGCGAATTTCTCGAAACTCCATGTTTTGATCCTATAGTCAAAATGTGATCATTAATCGCTTTTCAGTCCGTGAAAAGCATAATAATTCAACATTTTAAGGGAAATCATCTCTTTCTTGGTCTGTAGAGGAAAAGAGTTTCAAACGAGTACTAGCATTTAACAGTAATTTCTCGGAAAATTAAGTTTTGAACCTATAGTCGAAATGTGATAATTAAAACGCTTTTCAGGCCGTGAAAAACATAATAATTCAACATTTTAAGGGAAACCATATCTGGCTTGGTCTGTAGAGAAAATGAGTTTCAAACGAGTACTATCATTAAACGTGAATTAAACGAAAATCAAGTTTTGATCCTATAGTCGAAATGTGATAATTGAAACGCTTTTCAAGCTGTGAAAAGCATAATAATTCAACATATTAAGGAAAATCATCTCTGGCTTGGTGTGTAGAGAAAATGAGTTTCAAGGAGTACTAGCATGAGACGTGAATTTCGCGAAAAATTAAGTTTGGATCCTCTTGTCGAAATATGATAATTAAACTGCTTTCAAGGCCGTGAAACGCATAATAATTCAACATCTTAAGGAAAATCATCTCTGGCTTGATCTGTAGAAGAAATGAGTTTCAAACGAGTACAATCGTTGGACCCTAGTTTCTTGAAAAATCAAGTTTTGATCCTATAGTCGAAATGTGATAATTTAAACGCTTTTCAGGCCGCGAAAAGCATAATAATTAAACATTTTAAGAAAATTCATCTCAGGCCTGGTCTGCAGAGATAATGAGTTTCAAACGCGTAGTAGCATTGAACGCGAATTACTCTAAAAGTCAATTGTTTATTTAACCTATAGTCCAAATGTGATAATTAAAACGCTTTTCATACTCTGAAAAGCATAATAATTCAACATCATAATGAAAATCATCTCTGGCTTGGTCTGTAAAGAAAATATGTTTCGCATAGAATGCGAATTTCTCGAAAACTCAAGTTTTTATCCTATGGTCTAAATGTGATAAATAAACGCTTTTCAGGCCGTGAAAAGTATAATAATTCAACATTTTAAGGAAAAACATCTCTGGCTTGGTCTGTAGAAAAAATGAGTTTCAAGGAGTACTAGCATGAGACGTGAATTTCGCGAAAAATTAAGTTTGGATCCTATAGTCCAAATGTGATAATTAAACTGCTTTCAAGTCCGTGAAAAGCATAATAATTCAACATTTTAAGGAAAATCATCTCTGGCTTGGTTTGTAGAGAAAATGAGTTTCAAGGAGTACTAGCATGTGACGTGAATTTCGCGAAAAATTAAGTTTGGATCCAATAGTCGTAATATGATAATTAAACTGCTTTCAAGTCCGTGAAACGCATAATAATTCAACATCTTAAGGAAAATCATCTCTGGCTTGATCTGTAGAAGAAATGAGTTTCAAACGAGTACAATCGTTGGACACTAGTTTCATGAAAAATCAAGTTTTGATCCTATAGTCCAAATGTGATAATTAAAACACTTTTCAGGCCGTGAAAAGCATAATAATTCTACATTTTAAGGGAAATCATCTATGGCTTTGTCTGTAGAGAAAGTGAATTTCAAACGAGTACTAGCATTAAACGTGAATTTCTCGAAGAATCAAGTTTTGATCCTATAGACGAAATATGATAATTAAAACGCTTTTCAGGCCGTGAAAAGCATAATAATTCAGCATTTTATGTAAAATCATCTCAGGCCTGGTCTGCGGAGAAAATGAGTATTAAACGAGTAGTAGCATTGAACGCGAATTTCTCTAAGAGTCAGGTGTTCAACCTATAGTCCAAATGTGATAATTAAAAAGTTTTCATTCTCTGAAAAGCTAAATAATTCAACGTCTTAATGAAAATCATCTCTTTCTTGCTGTGTAGAGAAAAGGAGTTTCAAACGAGTATTAGCATTGATCGCGAATATCTCGAAAACTTAAGTTTTGATCCTATGGTCTAAATGTGATAAATAAACGCTTTTCAGGCCGTGAAAAGCATAATAATTCAACATTTTAAGGAAAATCATCTCTGGCTTGGTCTGCAGAGAAAATGAGTTTCAAACGAGTACTAGCATTAAACGTTAATTCCTGGAAAAATCAAGTTTTGATCCTATAGTCGAAATATGATAATTAAAACGCTTTTCAGGCCGTGAAAAGCATAATAATTCAACATTTTAAGAAAATCATCTCTGGCTTGTTCTGTAAAGAAAATGATTTTCAAACGAGTATTAGCATTGAATGATAATTTCTCGAAAATTCAAGTGTTAAACCTATAGTCCAAATGTGATAATTAAAACGCTTTTCATACTCTGAAAAGCATAACAATTCAACATTTTAAGGAAAATCATCTCTGGCTTGGTTTGTAGAGAAAATGATTTTCAAACGAGTATTAGCATTGAACGCGAATTTCTCGAGAAGTCAAGTTTTGATCCTATAGTCGAAATATGATAAATAAGACACTCTTCAGGCCGTAAAAAGCATAATAATCAACATTTTAAGAAAATTCATCTCAGGCCTGGTCTGTAGAGAAAATGAGTTTCAAACGAGTACTAGCATGAAACGCTAATATCTCGAGAAGTCAAGTTTTGATCCTATAGTCGAAATATGATAAATAAGACACTCTTCAGGCCGTAAAAAGCATAATAATCAACATTTTAAGAAAATTCATCTCAGGCCTGGTCTGCAGAGTATTAAACGAGTAATAGCATTGAACGCGAATTTCTCTAAGAGTCAAGTGTTTAACCTATAGTCCAAATGTGATAATTAAAAAGTTTTCATACTCTGAAAAGCTAAATAATTCAACGTCTTAATGAAAATCATATCTTTCTTGCTGTGTAGAGAAAAGGAGTTTCAAACGAGAATTAGCATTGATCGCGAATTTCCCGAAAACTTAAGTTTTGATCCTATGGTCTAAATGTGATAAATAAACGCTTTTCAGGCCGTGAAAAGCATAATAATTCAACATTTTAAGGAAAATCATCTCTGGCTTGGTCTGTAGAGAAAATGAGGTTCAAACGAGTACTAGCATTAAACGTTAATTTCTCGAAAAATCAAGTTTTGATCCTATAGTCGAAATATGATAATTAAAACGCTTTTCAGGCCGTGAAAAGCATAATAATTCAACATTTTAAGGAAAAACATCTCTGGCTTGGTCTGCAGAGAAAATAAGTTTCAAACGAGTATTAGCATTGAACGCGAATTTCTCGAAAATGCAAGTTTTGATGTTATAGTTGAAATGTTACAATTAAAACGCTATTCAGGTTGTGAAAAGCATAATAATTCATCATTTTAAGGAAAATCATCTCTGGCTTGGTCTGTAGAAAAAATGAGTTTCAAGGAGTACTAGCATGAGACGTGAATTTCGCGAAAAATTAAGTTTGGATTATATAGTCCAAATGTGATAATTAAACTGCATTCAAGTCCGTGAAAAGCATAATAATTCAACATTTTAAGGAAAACCGTCTCTGGCTTGTTCTGTAAAGAAATGATTTTCAAAGGAGTATTAGGTTTGAAAGCGAATTTCTCGAGAAGTCAAGTGTTAAACCTAGAGTCCAAATGTGATAATTAAAACGCTTTTCATACTCTGAAAAGCATAACAATTCAACATTTTAAGGGAAATCATCTCTGGCTTGGTCTGTAGAGGAAAAGAGTTTCAAACCAGAACTGGCAGTGGACAGTAATTTCTCGAAAAATTAAGTTTTGAACCTATAGTCGAAATGTGATAATTAAAACGCTTTTCAGGCCATGAAAAGCATAATAATTCAACATTTTAAGGAAAATCATCTCTGGCTTGGTCTGTAGAGAAAATGAGTTTCAAAATAGTTCTAGAATGAAACGTTAATATCTCCAAAAATTAAGTTTTAAACCTAAAGTCGAAATGTGATAATTAAAACGCTTTTCAGGCCGTGAAAAGCATAATAATTCAACATTTTAAGGAAAATCATTTCTGGCTTGGTCTGTAGAGAAAATGAGTTTTAAAATAGTAATAGCATGGAACGTTAATATCTCCAAAAATCAAGTTTTGATCCTATTGTCGAAATATGATAAATTAAAACGCTTTTCTGGCCGTGAAAAGCATAATAATTCAACATATTAGTGAAAATCATTTCTGGCTTGGTCTGCAGAGAAAATGAGTTTCAAGGAGTACTAGCATGAGACGTGAATTTCGCGAGAAATTAAGTTTGGGTCCTCTAGTCGAAATATGATAATTAAACTGTTTTCAAGGCCGTGAAAAGCATAATAATTCAACATCTTAAGGAAAATCATCTCTGGCTTGATCTGTAGAAGAAATGAGTTTCAAACGAGTACAATCGTTGGACACTAGTTTCTTGAAAAATCAAGGTTTGATCCTATAGTCGAAATGTGATAATTAAGACGCTTTTCAGGCCGTGAAAAGCATAATAATCCAACATTCTAAGGAAATTCATCTCTGGCTTGGTCTGTAGAGAAAATGAGTTTCGAACGAGTACTAGCATGAAACGCTAATATCTCGAGAAGTCAAGTTTTGATCCTATAGTCGAAATATGATAATTAAGACACTCTGCAAACCGTGAAAAGGATAATAATTCAACATTTTAAGAAAATTCATCTCAGGCCTGGTCTGCAGAGATAATGAGTTTCAAACGCGTAGTAGCATTGAACGCGAATTTCTCTAAAGAAAATGATTTTCAAACGAGTAGTAGTATTTAACGCGAATTTCTCTGAAAGTCAAGGGTTCAACCTATAGTCCAAATGTGATAATTAAAACGCATTTCATACTCGGAAAAGCATAATATTTCAACATCTTAATGAGAATCATCTATGGCTTGGTCTGTAAAGAAAATAAGTTTCGAACGAGTATTAGCACTGAACGCGAATTTATCGAAAACTCAAGTTTTGAACATATTGTCTAAATGTGATAATTAGAACGCTTTTCAGGCCGTGAGAAGCATAATAATTCATCATTTTAAGGAAAATCATCTATGGCTTGGTCTGTAGAAAAAATGAGTTTCAAGGAGTACTAGTATGAGACGTGAATTTCGCGAAAATTTAAGTTTCGATCCTATGGTCCAAATGTGATAATTAAACTGCTTTCAAGGCCGTGAAAAGCATAATAATTCAACATTTTGTGGAAAATCATCTCTGGCTTGTTCGGTAAAGAAAATGATTTTCAAACGAGTATTAGCATTGAATGATAATTTCTCGAAAATTCAAGTGTTAAACCTATAGTCCAAATGTGATAATTAAAACGCATTTCATACACTGAAAAGCATAACAATTCAACATTTTAAGGAAAATCATCTCTGGCTTGGTTTGTAGAGAAAATGATTTTCAAACGAGTATTAGCATTGAACGCGAATTTCTCGAAAATCCAAGTTTTGATCCTATAGTCAAAATGTGATCATTAAAATGCTTTTCAGGTCTTGAAAAGCATAATTATTCAACATTTTAAGGGAAATCATCTATTGCTTGGTCTGTAGAGAAAATGAGTTTCAAAGGAGTATTAGCATTGAACTCGAATTTCTCGAAACTCCAAGTTTTGATCCTATAGTCAAAATGTGATCATTAATCGCTTTTCAGGCCGTGAAAGGCATAATAATTCAACATTTTAAGGGAAATCATCTCTGGCTTGGTCTGTAGAGGAAAAGAGTTTCAAACGAGTACTAGCATTGGACAGTAATTTCTCGAAAAATTAAGTTTTGAACCTATAGTCGAAATGTGATAATTAAAACGATTTTCAGGCCGTTCAAAGCATAATAATTGAACATTTTAAGGAAAATCATCTTTGGCTTGGTCTGTAGAGAAAATGAGTTTCAAAATAGTACTAGCATGAAACGTTAATATCTCCAAAAATCAAGTTTTGATCCTATTGTTGGAATATGGTAATTAAAACGCTTTTCAGGCAGTGAAAATCATAATAATTCAACATTTTAAGGGAAATCATCTCTGGCTTGGTCTGTAGAGAAAATGAGTTTCAAACGAGTACTATCATTAAAGGTGAATTTAACGAAAAATCAAGTTTTGATCCTATAGTCGAAATGTGATAATTAAAACGCTTTTCAAGCTGTGAAAAGCATAATAATTCAACATTTTAAGGAAAATCATCTCTGGCTTGGTTTGTAGAGAAAATGAGTTTCAAGGAGTACTAGCATGTGACGTGAATTTCGCGAAAAATTAAGTTTGGATCCAATAGTCGTAATATGATAATTAAACTGCTTTCAAGTCCGTGAAACGCATAATAATTCAACATCTTAAGGAAAATCATCTCTGGCTTGATCTGTAGAAGAAATGAGTTTCAAACGAGTACAATCGTTGGACACTAGTTTCATGAAAAATCAAGTTTTGATCCTATAGTCCAAATGTGATAATTAAAACGCTTTTCATACTCGGAAAAGCATAATATTTCAACATCTTAATGAGAATCATCTATGGCTTGGTCTGTAAAGAAAATAAGTTTCGAACGAGTATTAGCACTGAACGCGAATTTATCGAAAACTCAAGTTTTGAACATATTGTCTAAATGTGATAATTAGAACGCTTTTCAGGCCGTGAGAAGCATAATAATTCATCATTTTAAGGAAAATCATCTATGGCTTGGTCTGTAGAAAAAATGAGTTTCAAGGAGTACTAGTATGAGACGTGAATTTCGCGAAAATTTAAGTTTCGATCCTATGGTCCAAATGTGATAATTAAACTGCTTTCAAGGCCGTGAAAAGCATAATAATTCAACATTTTATGGAAAATCATCTCTGGCTTGTTCGGTAAAGAAAATGATTTTCAAACGAGTATTAGCATTGAATGATAATTTCTCGAAAATTCAAGTGTTAAACCTATAGTCCAAATGTGATAATTAAAACGCATTTCATACTCTGAAAAGCATAACAATTCAACATTTTAAGGAAAATCATCTCTGGCTTGGTTTGTAGAGAAAATGATTTTCAAACGAGTATTAGCATTGAACGCGAATTTCTCGAAAATCCAAGTTTTGATCCTATAGTCAAAATGTGATCATTAAAATGCTTTTCAGGTCTTGAAAAGCATAATTATTCAACATTTTAAGGGAAATCATCTATTGCTTGGTCTGTAGAGAAAATGAGTTTCAAAGGAGTATTAGCATTGAACTCGAATTTCTCGAAACTCCAAGTTTTGATCCTATAGTCAAAATGTGATCATTAATCGCTTTTCAGGCCGTGAAAGGCATAATAATTCAACATTTTAAGGGAAATCATCTCTGGCTTGGTCTGTAGAGGAAAAGAGTTTCAAACGAGTACTAGCATTGGACAGTAATTTCTCGAAAAATTAAGTTTTGAACCTATAGTCGAAATGTGATAATTAAAACGATTTTCAGGCCGTGCAAAGCATAATAATTGAACATTTTAAGGAAAATCATCTTTGGCTTGGTCTGTAGAGAAAATGAGTTTCAAAATAGTACTAGCATGAAACGTTAATATCTCCAAAATTCAAGTTTTGATCCTATTGTTGGAATATGGTAATTAAAACGCTTTTCAGGCCGTGAAAATCATAATAATTCAACATTTTAAGGCAAATCATCTCTGGCTTGGTCTGTAGAGAAAATGAGTTTCAAACGAGTACTATCATTAAAGGTGAATTTAACGAAAAATCAAGTTTTGATCCTATAGTCGAAATGTGATAATTAAAACGCTTTTCAAGCTGTGAAAAGCATAATAATTCAACATTTTAAGGAAAATCATCTCTGGCTTGGTTTGTAGAGAAAATGAGTTTCAAGGAGTACTAGCATGTGACGTGAATTTCGCGAAAAATTAAGTTTGGATCCAATAGTCGTAATATGATAATTAAACTGCTTTCAAGTCCGTGAAACGCATAATAATTCAACATCTTAAGGAAAATCATCTCTGGCTTGATCTGTAGAAGAAATGAGTTTCAAACGAGTACAATCGTTGGACACTAGTTTCATGAAAAATCAAGTTTTGATCCTATAGTCCAAATGTGATAATTAAAACACTTTTCAGGCCGTGAAAAGCATAATAATTCTACATTTTAAGGGAAATCATCTATGGCTTTGTCTGTAGAGAAAGTGAATTTCAAACGAGTACTAGCATTAAACGTGAATTTCTCGAAGAATCAAGTTTTGATCCTATAGACGAAATATGATAATTAAAACGCTTTTCAGGCCGTGAAAAGCATAATAATTCAGCATTTTATGTAAAATCATCTCAGGCCTGGTCTGCGGAGAAAATGAGTATTAAACGAGTAGTAGCATTGAACGCGAATTTCTCTAAGAGTCAGGTGTTCAACCTATAGTCCAAATGTGATAATTAAAAAGTTTTCATTCTCTGAAAAGCTAAATAATTCAACGTCTTAATGAAAATCATCTCTTTCTTGCTGTGTAGAGAAAAGGAGTTTCAAACGAGTATTAGCATTGATCGCGAATATCTCGAAAACTTAAGTTTTGATCCTATGGTCTAAATGTGATAAATAAACGCTTTTCAGGCCGTGAAAAGCATAATAATTCAACATTTTAAGGAAAATCATCTCTGGCTTGGTCTGCAGAGAAAATGAGTTTCAAACGAGTACTAGCATTAAACGTTAATTCCTGGAAAAATCAAGTTTTGATCCTATAGTCGAAATATGATAATTAAAACGCTTTTCAGGCCGTGAAAAGCATAATAATTCAACATTTTAAGAAAATCATCTCTGGCTTGTTCTGTAAAGAAAATGATTTTCAAACGAGTATTAGCATTGAATGATAATTTCTCGAAAATTCAAGTGTTAAACCTATAGTCCAAATGTGATAATTAAAACGCTTTTCATACTCTGAAAAGCATAACAATTCAACATTTTAAGGAAAATCATCTCTGGCTTGGTTTGTAGAGAAAATGATTTTCAAACGAGTATTAGCATTGAACGCGAATTTCTCGAGAAGTCAAGTTTTGATCCTATAGTCGAAATATGATAAATAAGACACTCTTCAGGCCGTAAAAAGCATAATAATCAACATTTTAAGAAAATTCATCTCAGGCCTGGTGTGTAGAGAAAATGAGTTTCAAACGAGTACTAGCATGAAACGCTAATATCTCGAGAAGTCAAGTTTTGATCCTATAGTCGAAATATGATAAATAAGACACTCTTCAGGCCGTAAAAAGCATAATAATCAACATTTTAAGAAAATTCATCTCAGGCCTGGTCTGCAGAGATAATGAGTATTAAACGAGTAATAGCATTGAACGCGAATTTCTCTAAGAGTCAAGTGTTTAACCTATAGTCCAAATGTGATAATTAAAAAGTTTTCATACTCTGAAAAGCTAAATAATTCAACGTCTTAATGAAAATCATATCTTTCTTGCTGTGTAGAGAAAAGGAGTTTCAAACGAGAATTAGCATTGATCGCGAATTTCCCGAAAACTTAAGTTTTGATCCTATGGTCTAAATGTGATAAATAAACGCTTTTCAGGCCGTGAAAAGCATAATAATTCAACATTTTAAGGAAAATCATCTCTGGCTTGGTCTGTAGAGAAAATGAGGTTCAAACGAGTACTAGCATTAAACGTTAATTTCTCGAAAAATCAAGTTTTGATCCTATAGTCGAAATATGATAATTAAAACGCTTTTCAGGCCGTGAAAAGCATAATAATTCAACATTTTAAGGAAAAACATCTCTGGCTTGGTCTGCAGAGAAAATAAGTTTCAAACGAGTATTAGCATTGAACGCGAATTTCTCGAAAATGCAAGTTTTGATGTTATAGTTGAAATGTTACAATTAAAACGCTATTCAGGTTGTGAAAAGCATAATAATTCATCATTTTAAGGAAAATCATCTCTGGCTTGGTCTGTAGAAAAAATGAGTTTCAAGGAGTACTAGCATGAGACGTGAATTTCGCGAAAAATTAAGTTTGGATTATATAGTCCAAATGTGATAATTAAACTGCATTCAAGTCCGTGAAAAGCATAATAATTCAACATTTTAAGGAAAACCGTCTCTGGCTTGTTCTGTAAAGAAATGATTTTCAAAGGAGTATTAGGTTTGAAAGCGAATTTCTCGAGAAGTCAAGTGTTAAACCTAGAGTCCAAATGTGATAATTAAAACGCTTTTCATACTCTGAAAAGCATAACAATTCAACATTTTAAGGGAAATCATCTCTGGCTTGGTCTGTAGAGGAAAAGAGTTTCAAACCAGAACTGGCAGTGGACAGTAATTTCTCGAAAAATTAAGTTTTGAACCTATAGTCGAAATGTGATAATTAAAACGCTTTTCAGGCCATGAAAAGCATAATAATTCAACATTTTAAGGAAAATCATCTCTGGCTTGGTCTGTAGAGAAAATGAGTTTCAAAATAGTTCTAGAATGAAACGTTAATATCTCCAAAAATTAAGTTTTAAACCTAAAGTCGAAATGTGATAATTAAAACGCTTTTCAGGCCGTGAAAAGCATAATAATTCAACATTTTAAGGAAAATCATTTCTGGCTTGGTCTGTAGAGAAAATGAGTTTTAAAATAGTAATAGCATGGAACGTTAATATCTCCAAAAATCAAGTTTTGATCCTATTGTCGAAATATGATAAATTAAAACGCTTTTCTGGCCGTGAAAAGCATAATAATTCAACATATTAGTGAAAATCATTTCTGGCTTGGTCTGCAGAGAAAATGAGTTTCAAGGAGTACTAGCATGAGACGTGAATTTCGCGAGAAATTAAGTTTGGGTCCTCTAGTCGAAATATGATAATTAAACTGTTTTCAAGGCCGTGAAAAGCATAATAATTCAACATCTTAAGGAAAATCATCTCTGGCTTGATCTGTAGAAGAAATGAGTTTCAAACGAGTACAATCGTTGGACACTAGTTTCTTGAAAAATCAAGGTTTGATCCTATAGTCGAAATGTGATAATTAAGACGCTTTTCAGGCCGTGAAAAGCATAATAATCCAACATTCTAAGGAAATTCATCTCTGGCTTGGTCTGTAGAGAAAATGAGTTTCGAACGAGTACTAGCATGAAACGCTAATATCTCGAGAAGTCAAGTTTTGATCCTATAGTCGAAATATGATAATTAAGACACTCTGCAAACCGTGAAAAGGATAATAATTCAACATTTTAAGAAAATTCATCACAGGCCTGGTCTGCAGAGATAATGAGTTTCAAACGCGTAGTAGCATTGAACGCGAATTTCTCTAAAGAAAATGATTTTCAAACGAGTAGTAGTATTTAACGCGAATTTCTCTGAAAGTCAAGGGTTCAACCTATAGTCCAAATGTGATAATTAAAACGCATTTCATACTCGGAAAAGCATAATATTTCAACATCTTAATGAGAATCATCTATGGCTTGGTCTGTAAAGAAAATAAGTTTCGAACGAGTATTAGCACTGAACGCGAATTTATCGAAAACTCAAGTTTTGAACATATTGTCTAAATGTGATAATTAGAACGCTTTTCAGGCCGTGAGAAGCATAATAATTCATCATTTTAAGGAAAATCATCTATGGCTTGGTCTGTAGAAAAAATGAGTTTCAAGGAGTACTAGTATGAGACGTGAATTTCGCGAAAATTTAAGTTTCGATCCTATGGTCCAAATGTGATAATTAAACTGCTTTCAAGGCCGTGAAAAGCATAATAATTCAACATTTTGTGGAAAATCATCTCTGGCTTGTTCGGTAAAGAAAATGATTTTCAAACGAGTATTAGCATTGAATGATAATTTCTCGAAAATTCAAGTGTTAAACCTATAGTCCAAATGTGATAATTAAAACGCATTTCATACACTGAAAAGCATAACAATTCAACATTTTAAGGAAAATCATCTCTGGCTTGGTTTGTAGAGAAAATGATTTTCAAACGAGTATTAGCATTGAACGCGAATTTCTCGAAAATCCAAGTTTTGATCCTATAGTCAAAATGTGATCATTAAAATGCTTTTCAGGTCTTGAAAAGCATAATTATTCAACATTTTAAGGGAAATCATCTATTGCTTGGTCTGTAGAGAAAATGAGTTTCAAAGGAGTATTAGCATTGAACTCGAATTTCTCGAAACTCCAAGTTTTGATCCTATAGTCAAAATGTGATCATTAATCGCTTTTCAGGCCGTGAAAGGCATAATAATTCAACATTTTAAGGGAAATCATCTCTGGCTTGGTCTGTAGAGGAAAAGAGTTTCAAACGAGTACTAGCATTGGACAGTAATTTCTCGAAAAATTAAGTTTTGAACCTATAGTCGAAATGTGATAATTAAAACGATTTTCAGGCCGTTCAAAGCATAATAATTGAACATTTTAAGGAAAATCATCTTTGGCTTGGTCTGTAGAGAAAATGAGTTTCAAAATAGTACTAGCATGAAACGTTAATATCTCCAAAAATCAAGTTTTGATCCTATTGTTGGAATATGGTAATTAAAACGCTTTTCAGGCAGTGAAAATCATAATAATTCAACATTTTAAGGGAAATCATCTCTGGCTTGGTCTGTAGAGAAAATGAGTTTCAAACGAGTACTATCATTAAAGGTGAATTTAACGAAAAATCAAGTTTTGATCCTATAGTCGAAATGTGATAATTAAAACGCTTTTCAAGCTGTGAAAAGCATAATAATTCAACATTTTAAGGAAAATCATCTCTGGCTTGGTTTGTAGAGAAAATGAGTTTCAAGGAGTACTAGCATGTGACGTGAATTTCGCGAAAAATTAAGTTTGGATCCAATAGTCGTAATATGATAATTAAACTGCTTTCAAGTCCGTGAAACGCATAATAATTCAACATCTTAAGGAAAATCATCTCTGGCTTGATCTGTAGAAGAAATGAGTTTCAAACGAGTACAATCGTTGGACACTAGTTTCATGAAAAATCAAGTTTTGATCCTATAGTCCAAATGTGATAATTAAAACGCTTTTCATACTCGGAAAAGCATAATATTTCAACATCTTAATGAGAATCATCTATGGCTTGGTCTGTAAAGAAAATAAGTTTCGAACGAGTATTAGCACTGAACGCGAATTTATCGAAAACTCAAGTTTTGAACATATTGTCTAAATGTGATAATTAGAACGCTTTTCAGGCCGTGAGAAGCATAATAATTCATCATTTTAAGGAAAATCATCTATGGCTTGGTCTGTAGAAAAAATGAGTTTCAAGGAGTACTAGTATGAGACGTGAATTTCGCGAAAATTTAAGTTTCGATCCTATGGTCCAAATGTGATAATTAAACTGCTTTCAAGGCCGTGAAAAGCATAATAATTCAACATTTTATGGAAAATCATCTCTGGCTTGTTCGGTAAAGAAAATGATTTTCAAACGAGTATTAGCATTGAATGATAATTTCTCGAAAATTCAAGTGTTAAACCTATAGTCCAAATGTGATAATTAAAACGCATTTCATACTCTGAAAAGCATAACAATTCAACATTTTAAGGAAAATCATCTCTGGCTTGGTTTGTAGAGAAAATGATTTTCAAACGAGTATTAGCATTGAACGCGAATTTCTCGAAAATCCAAGTTTTGATCCTATAGTCAAAATGTGATCATTAAAATGCTTTTCAGGTCTTGAAAAGCATAATTATTCAACATTTTAAGGGAAATCATCTATTGCTTGGTCTGTAGAGAAAATGAGTTTCAAAGGAGTATTAGCATTGAACTCGAATTTCTCGAAACTCCAAGTTTTGATCCTATAGTCAAAATGTGATCATTAATCGCTTTTCAGGCCGTGAAAGGCATAATAATTCAACATTTTAAGGGAAATCATCTCTGGCTTGGTCTGTAGAGGAAAAGAGTTTCAAACGAGTACTAGCATTGGACAGTAATTTCTCGAAAAATTAAGTTTTGAACCTATAGTCGAAATGTGATAATTAAAACGATTTTCAGGCCGTGCAAAGCATAATAATTGAACATTTTAAGGAAAATCATCTTTGGCTTGGTCTGTAGAGAAAATGAGTTTCAAAATAGTACTAGCATGAAACGTTAATATCTCCAAAATTCAAGTTTTGATCCTATTGTTGGAATATGGTAATTAAAACGCTTTTCAGGCCGTGAAAATCATAATAATTCAACATTTTAAGGCAAATCATCTCTGGCTTGGTCTGTAGAGAAAATGAGTTTCAAACGAGTACTATCATTAAAGGTGAATTTAACGAAAAATCAAGTTTTGATCCTATAGTCGAAATGTGATAATTAAAACGCTTTTCAAGCTGTGAAAAGCATAATAATTCAACATTTTAAGGAAAATCATCTCTGGCTTGGTTTGTAGAGAAAATGAGTTTCAAGGAGTACTAGCATGTGACGTGAATTTCGCGAAAAATTAAGTTTGGATCCAATAGTCGTAATATGATAATTAAACTGCTTTCAAGTCCGTGAAACGCATAATAATTCAACATCTTAAGGAAAATCATCTCTGGCTTGATCTGTAGAAGAAATGAGTTTCAAACGAGTACAATCGTTGGACACTAGTTTCATGAAAAATCAAGTTTTGATCCTATAGTCCAAATGTGATAATTAAAACACTTTTCAGGCCGTGAAAAGCATAATAATTCTACATTTTAAGGGAAATCATCTATGGCTTTGTCTGTAGAGAAAGTGAATTTCAAACGAGTACTAGCATTAAACGTGAATTTCTCGAAGAATCAAGTTTTGATCCTATAGACGAAATATGATAATTAAAACGCTTTTCAGGCCGTGAAAAGCATAATAATTCAGCATTTTATGTAAAATCATCTCAGGCCTGGTCTGCGGAGAAAATGAGTATTAAACGAGTAGTAGCATTGAACGCGAATTTCTCTAAGAGTCAGGTGTTCAACCTATAGTCCAAATGTGATAATTAAAAAGTTTTCATTCTCTGAAAAGCTAAATAATTCAACGTCTTAATGAAAATCATCTCTTTCTTGCTGTGTAGAGAAAAGGAGTTTCAAACGAGTATTAGCATTGATCGCGAATATCTCGAAAACTTAAGTTTTGATCCTATGGTCTAAATGTGATAAATAAACGCTTTTCAGGCCGTGAAAAGCATAATAATTCAACATTTTAAGGAAAATCATCTCTGGCTTGGTCTGCAGAGAAAATGAGTTTCAAACGAGTACTAGCATTAAACGTTAATTCCTGGAAAAATCAAGTTTTGATCCTATAGTCGAAATATGATAATTAAAACGCTTTTCAGGCCGTGAAAAGCATAATAATTCAACATTTTAAGAAAATCATCTCTGGCTTGTTCTGTAAAGAAAATGATTTTCAAACGAGTATTAGCATTGAATGATAATTTCTCGAAAATTCAAGTGTTAAACCTATAGTCCAAATGTGATAATTAAAACGCTTTTCATACTCTGAAAAGCATAACAATTCAACATTTTAAGGAAAATCATCTCTGGCTTGGTTTGTAGAGAAAATGATTTTCAAACGAGTATTAGCATTGAACGCGAATTTCTCGAGAAGTCAAGTTTTGATCCTATAGTCGAAATATGATAAATAAGACACTCTTCAGGCCGTAAAAAGCATAATAATCAACATTTTAAGAAAATTCATCTCAGGCCTGGTGTGTAGAGAAAATGAGTTTCAAACGAGTACTAGCATGAAACGCTAATATCTCGAGAAGTCAAGTTTTGATCCTATAGTCGAAATATGATAAATAAGACACTCTTCAGGCCGTAAAAAGCATAATAATCAACATTTTAAGAAAATTCATCTCAGGCCTGGTCTGCAGAGATAATGAGTATTAAACGAGTAATAGCATTGAACGCGAATTTCTCTAAGAGTCAAGTGTTTAACCTATAGTCCAAATGTGATAATTAAAAAGTTTTCATACTCTGAAAAGCTAAATAATTCAACGTCTTAATGAAAATCATATCTTTCTTGCTGTGTAGAGAAAAGGAGTTTCAAACGAGAATTAGCATTGATCGCGAATTTCCCGAAAACTTAAGTTTTGATCCTATGGTCTAAATGTGATAAATAAACGCTTTTCAGGCCGTGAAAAGCATAATAATTCAACATTTTAATGAAAATCATCTCTGGCTTGGTCTGTAGAGAAAATGAGGTTCAAACGAGTACTAGCATTAAACGTTAATTTCTCGAAAAATCAAGTTTTGATCCTATAGTCGAAATATGATAATTAAAACGCTTTTCAGGCCGTGAAAAGCATAATAATTCAACATTTTAAGGAAAAACATCTCTGGCTTGGTCTGCAGAGAAAATAAGTTTCAAACGAGTATTAGCATTGAACGCGAATTTCTCGAAAATGCAAGTTTTGATGTTATAGTTGAAATGTTACAATTAAAACGCTATTCAGGTTGTGAAAAGCATAATAATTCATCATTTTAAGGAAAATCATCTCTGGCTTGGTCTGTAGAAAAAATGAGTTTCAAGGAGTACTAGCATGAGACGTGAATTTCGCGAAAAATTAAGTTTGGATTATATAGTCCAAATGTGATAATTAAACTGCATTCAAGTCCGTGAAAAGCATAATAATTCAACATTTTAAGGAAAACCGTCTCTGGCTTGTTCTGTAAAGAAATGATTTTCAAAGGAGTATTAGGTTTGAAAGCGAATTTCTCGAGAAGTCAAGTGTTAAACCTAGAGTCCAAATGTGATAATTAAAACGCTTTTCATACTCTGAAAAGCATAACAATTCAACATTTTAAGGGAAATCATCTCTGGCTTGGTCTGTAGAGGAAAAGAGTTTCAAACCAGAACTGGCAGTGGACAGTAATTTCTCGAAAAATTAAGTTTTGAACCTATAGTCGAAATGTGATAATTAAAACGCTTTTCAGGCCGTGAAAAGCATAATAATTCAACATTTTAAGGAAAATCATCTCTGGCTTGGTCTGTAGAGAAAATGAGTTTCAAAATAGTTCTAGAATGAAACGTTAATATCTCCAAAAATTAAGTTTTAAACCTAAAGTCGAAATGTGATAATTAAAACGCTTTTCAGGCCGTGAAAAGCATAATAATTCAACATTTTAAGGAAAATCATTTCTGGCTTGGTCTGTAGAGAAAATGAGTTTTAAAATAGTAATAGCATGGAACGTTAATATCTCCAAAAATCAAGTTTTGATCCTATTGTCGAAATATGATAAATTAAAACGCTTTTCTGGCCGTGAAAAGCATAATAATTCAACATATTAGTGAAAATCATTTCTGGCTTGGTCTGCAGAGAAAATGAGTTTCAAGGAGTACTAGCATGAGACGTGAATTTCGCGAGAAATTAAGTTTGGGTCCTCTAGTCGAAATATGATAATTAAACTGTTTTCAAGGCCGTGAAAAGCATAATAATTCAACATCTTAAGGAAAATCATCTCTGGCTTGATCTGTAGAAGAAATGAGTTTCAAACGAGTACAATCGTTGGACACTAGTTTCTTGAAAAATCAAGGTTTGATCCTATAGTCGAAATGTGATAATTAAGACGCTTTTCAGGCCGTGAAAAGCATAATAATTCAACATTCTAAGGAAATTCATCTCTGGCTTGGTCTGTAGAGAAAATGAGTTTCAAACGAGTACTAGCATGAAACGCTAATATCTCGAGAAGTCAAGTTTTGATCCTATAGTCGAAATATGATAATTAAGACACTCTGCAAACCGTGAAAAGCATAATAATTCAACATTTTAAGAAAATTCATCTCAGGCCTGGTCTGCAGAGATAATGAGTTTCAAACGCGTAGTAGCATTGAACGCGAATTTCTCTAAAAGTCAAGTGTTTAACCTATAGTCCAAATGTGATAATTAAAACGCTTTTCATACTCTGAAAAGCATAATAATTCAACATCTTAATGAAAATCATCTCTGGCTTGGTTTGTAAAGAAAATAAGTTTCAAACGAGTACTAGCATTGGGCAGTAATTTCTTGAAAAATCAAGTTTTGAACCTATAGTCGAAATGTGATAATTAAAGCATAGGACAGCAATTTCTTGAAAAAACATGTATCGATCCTATTTTCTAAATGTTATAATTAAAACGCTTTTCAGGTCGTGAAAAGCATAATAATTCAACCTTTTTAAGGAAAATCATCTCTAGCTTGGTCTGTAGGGAAAATGAGTTTCAAACGAGTACTAGCATTGGGCAATTAAAACGCTTTTCAGGCCGTGAAAATCATAATAATTCAACATTTTAAGGCAAATCATCTCTGGCTTGGTCTGTAGAGAAAATGAGTTTCAAACGAGTACTATCATTAAAGGTGAATTTAACGAAAAATCAAGTTTTGATCCTATAGTCGAAATGTGATAATTAAAACGCTTTTCAAGCTGTGAAAAGCATAATAATTCAACATTTTAAGGAAAATCATCTCTGGCTTGGTTTGTAGAGAAAATGAGTTTCAAGGAGTACTAGCATGTGACGTGAATTTCGCGAAAAATTAAGTTTGGATCCAATAGTCGTAATATGATAATTAAACTGCTTTCAAGTCCGTGAAAAGCATAATAATTCAACATTTTAAGGAAAATCGTCTCTGGCTTGTTCTGTAAAGAAATGATTTTCAAACGAGTATTAGCATTGAAAGCGAATTTCTCGAGAAGTCAAGTGTTAAACCTATAGTCCAAATGTGATAATTAAAACGCTTTTCATACTCTGAAAAGCATAAAAATTCAACATTTTAAGGAAAATCATCTCTGGCTTGGTTTGTAGAGAAAATGAGTTTCAAACGAGTATTAGAATTGAACGCGAATTTCTCGAAAATCCACGTTTTGATCCTATAGTCAAAATGTGATCATTAAAACGCTTTTCAGGCTGTGAAAAGCATAATAATTCAACATTTTAAGGGAAATTATATATGGCTTGGTCTGTAGAGAAAATGAGTTTCAATGGAGTGTTTGCATTGAACGCGAATTTCTCGAAACTCCATGTTTTGATCCTATAGTCAAAATGTGATCATTAATCGCTTTTCAGTTAGTGAAAAGCATAATAATTCAACATTTTAAGGGAAATCATCTCTTTCTTGGTCTGTAGAGGAAAAGAGTTTCAAACGAGTACTAGCATTTAACAGTAATTTCTCGAAAAATTAAGTTTTGAACCTATAGTCGAAATGTGATATTTAAAACGCTTTTCATGGCGTGAAAAGCATAATAATTCAACATTTTAAGGGAAATCATCTCTGGCTTGGTCTGTAGAGAAAATGAGTTTCAAACGAGTACTAGCATTAAATGTTAATTTCTCGAAAATGCAAGTTTTGATTCTATAATCGAAATGTGACAATTAAAACGCTTTTCAGGCCGTGAAAAGCATAATAATTCAACATCTTAAAGAAAATCATCTCTGGCTTGATCTGTAGAAGAAATGAGTTTCAAACGAGTACAATCGTTTTACACTAGTTTTTTGAAAAATCAAGGTTTGATCCTATAGTCGAAATGTGATAATTAACACGCTTTTCACTCCGTGAAAAGCATAATAATTCAACATTCTAAGGAAATTCATCTCTGGCTTGGTCTGTAGAGAAAATGAGTTTCAAACGAGTACTAGCATGAAACGCTAATATCTCGAGAAGTCAAGTTTTGATCCTATAGTCGAAATATTATAAATAAGACACTCTTCAGGCCGTAAAAAGCATAATAATCAACATTTTAAGAAAATTCATCCCAGGCCTGGTCTGCAGAGAAAATGAGTATTAAACGAGTAATAGCATTGAACGCGAATTTCTCTAAGAGTCAAGTGTTTAACCTATAGTCCAAATGTGATAATTAAAAAGTTTTCATACTCTGAAAAGCTAAATAATTCAACGTCTTAACGAAAATCATATCTTTCTTGCTGTGTAGAGAAAAGGAGTTTCAAACGAGAATTAGCATTGATCGCGAATTTCCCGAAAACTTAAGTTTTGATCCTATGGTCTAAATGTGATAAATAAACGCTTTTCAGGCCGTGAAAAGCATAATAATTCAACATTTTAAGGAAAATCATCTCTGGCTTGGTATGTAGAGAAAATGAGGTTCAAACGAGTACTAGCATTAAACGTTAATTTCTGGAAAAATCAAGTTTTGATCCTATAGTCGAAATATGATAATTAAAACGCTTTTCAGGCCGTGAAAAGCATAATAATTCAACATTTTAAGGAAAAACATCTCTGGCTTGGTCTGCAGAGAAAATAAGTTTCAAACGAGTATTAGCATTGAACGCGAATTTCTCGTAAATGCAAGTTTTGATGCTATAGTTGAAATGTTACAATTAAAACGCTATTCAGGTTGTGAAAAGCATAATAATTCATCATTTTAAGGAAAATCATCTCTGGCTTGGTCTGTAGAAAAAATGAGTTTCAAGGAGTACTAGCATGAGACGTGAATTTCGCGAAAAATTAAATTTGGATTATATAGTCCAAATGAGATAATTAAACTGCATTCAAGTCCGTGAAAAGCATAATAATTCAACATTTTAAGGAAAACCGTCTCTGGCTTGTTCTGTAAAGAAATGATTTTCAAAGGAGTATTAGGTTTGAAAGCGAATTTCCCGAGAAGCCAAGTGTTAAACCTAGAGTCCAAATGTGATAATCAAAACGCTTTTCATACTCTGAAAAGCATAACAATTCAACATTTTAAGGGAAATCATCTCTGGCTTGGTCTGTAGAGGAAAAGAGTTTCAAACCAGAACTAGCAGTGGACAGTAATTTCTCTAAAAATTAAGTTTTGAACCTATAGTCGAAATGTGATAATTAAAACGCTTTTCAGGCCGTGAAAAGCATAATAATTCAACATTTTAAGGAAAATCATCTCTGGCTTGGTCTGTAGAGAAAATGAGTTTCAAAATAGTACTAGAATGAAACGTTAATATCTCCAAAAATCAAGTTTTGATCCTATTGTCGAAATATGATAATTAAAACGCTCTTCAGGCAATGACAAGCATAATAATTCAACATTTTAAGGAAAATCATCTCTGGCTTGGTCTGCAGAGAAAATAAGTTAGCATTAAACGTTAATTTCTCGAAAAATCAAGTTTTGATCCTAAAGTCGAAATATGATAATTAAAACGCTTTTCAGGCCGTGAAAAGCATAATAATTCAACATTTTAAGAAAAATCATCTCAGGCCTGGTCTGCGGAGAAAATGAGTATCAAACGAGTAGTAGCATTGAACACGAATTTCTCTAAGATTGAAGTGTTCAACCTATAGTCCAAATGTGATAATTAAAAAGCTTTTCAAGCTCTGAAAAGCATAATAATTCAACATTTTAATGAAAATTATCTCTGGCTTGGTCTGTAAAGAAAATATGTTTCGCATAGAATGCGAATTTCTCGAAAACTCAAGTTTTTATAATATGGTCTAAATGTGATAAATAAACGCTTTTCAGGCCGTGAAAAGCATAATAATTCAACATTTTAAGGAAAAACATCTCTGGCTTGGTCTGTAGAAAAAATGAGTTTCAAGGAGTACTAGCATGAGACGTGAATTTCGCGAAAAATTAAGTTTGGATCCTATAGTCCAAATGTGATAATTAAACTGCTTTCAAGTCCGTGAAAAGCATAATAATTCAACATTTTAAGGAAAATCGTCTCTGGCTTGTTCTGTAAAGAAATGATTTTCAAACGAGTATTAGCATTGAAAGCGAATTTCTCGAGAAGTCAAGTGTTAAACCTATAGTCCAAATGTGATAATTAAAACGCTTTTCATACTCTGAAAAGCATAAAAATTCAACATTTTAAGGAAAATCATCTCTGGCTTGGTTTGTAGAGAAAATGAGTTTCAAACGAGTATTAGAATTGAACGCGAATTTCTCGAAAATCCACGTTTTGATCCTATAGTCAAAATGTGATCATTAAAACGCTTTTCAGGCTGTGAAAAGCATAATAATTCAACATTTTAAGGGAAATTATATATGGCTTGGTCTGTAGAGAAAATGAGTTTCAAAGGAGTGTTTGCATTGAACGCGAATTTCTCGAAACTCCATGTTTTGATCCTATAGTCAAAATGTGATCATTAATCGCTTTTCAGTTAGTGAAAAGCATAATAATTCAACATTTTAAGGGAAATCATCTCTTTCTTGGTCTGTAGAGGAAAAGAGTTTCAAACGAGTACTAGCATTTAACAGTAATTTCTCGAAAAATTAAGTTTTGAACCTATAGTCGAAATGTGATAATTAAAACGCTTTTCACGCCGTGAAAAGCATAATAATTCAACTATTTAAGGAAAATCATCTCTGGCTTGGTCTGTAGAGAAAATGAGTTTCAAAATAGTACTATCATTAAACGTGAATTAAGCGAAAATCAAGTTTTGATCCTATAGTCGAAATGTGATAATTAAAACGCTTTGCAAGCTGTGAAAAGCATAATAATTCAACATATAAAGGAAAATCATCTCTGGCTTGGTGTGTAGAGAAAATGAGTTTCAAGGAGTACTAGCATGAGACGTTAATTTCGCGAAAAATTAAGTTTGGATCCTCTTGTCGAAATATGATAATTAAACTGCTTTCAAGGCCGTGAAACGCATAATAATTCAACATCTTAAGGAAAATCTTCTCTGGCTTGATCTGTAGAAGAAATGAGTTTCAAACGAGTACAATCGTTGGACACTAGTTTCTTGAAAAATCAAGTTTTGATCCTATAGTCGAAATGTGATAATTTAAACGCTTTTCAGGCCGCGAAAAGCATAATAATTAAACATTTTAAGAAAATTCATCTCAGGCCTGGTCTGCAGAGATAATGAGTTTCAAACGCGTAGTAGCATTGAACGCGAATTACTCTAAAAGTCAATTGTTTAATTAACCTATAGTATAAATGTGATAATTAAAACGCTTTTCATACTCTGAAAAGCATAATAATTCAACATCATAATGAAAATCATCTCTGGCTTGGTCTGTAAAGAAAATGAGTTTCAAGGAGTACTAGCATGAGACGTGAATTTCGCGAAAAATTAAGTTTGGATCCTATAGTCCAAATGTGATAATTAAACTGCTTTCAAGTCCGCGAAAAGCATAATAATTCAACATTTTAAGGAAAGTCGTCTCTGGCTTGTTCTGTAAAGAAATGATTTTCAAACAAGTATTAGCATTGAAAGCGAATTTCTCGAGAAGTCAAGTGTTAAACCTATAGTCCAAATGTGATAATTAAAACGCTTTTCATATTCTGAAAAGCATAAAAATTCATCATTTTAAGGAAAATCATCTCTGGCTTGGTTTGTAGAGAAAATGAATTTCAAACGAGTATTAGAATTGAACGCGAATTTCTCCAAAATCCAAGTTTTGATCCTATAGTCAAAATGTGATCACTAAAACGCTTTTCAGGCTGTGAAAAGCATAATAATTCAACATTTTAAGGGAAATCATCTATGGCTTGGTCTGTAGAGAAAATGAGTTTCAAAGGAGTATTTGCATTGAACGCGAATTTCTCGAAACTCCATGTTTTGATCCTATAGTCAAAATGTGATCATTAATCGCTTTTCAGGCCGTGAAAAGCATAATAATTCAACATTTTAAGGGAAATTATCTCTGGCTTGGTCTGTAGAGGAAAAGAGTTTCAAACGAGTGCAAGCATTGGACAGTAATTTCTCGAAAAATTAAGTTCTGAACCTATAGTCGAAATGTGATAATTAAAACGCTTTTCAGGCCGTGAAAAGCATAATAATTCAACATTTTAAGGAAAATCATCTCTGGCTTGGTCTGTAGAGAAAATGAGTTTCAAAATAGTTTCAAAACATGAAACGTTAATATCTCCAAAAATCAAGTTTTGATCCTATTGTCGAAATACGATAATTAAAACGCTTTTCATGGCGTGAGAAGCATAATAATTCAACATTTTAAGGGAAATCATCTCTGAGTTTGAAAATGAGTTTCAAACGAGTACTAGCATTAAATGTTAATTTCTCGAAAATGCAAGTTTTGATTCTATAGTCGAAATGTGACAATTAAAACGCTTTTCAGGCCGTGAAAAGCATAATAATTCAACATATTAGTGAAAATCATCTCTGGCTTGGTCTGCAGAGAAAATGAGTTTCAAGGAGTACTAGCATGAGACGTGAATTTCGCGAAAAATTAAGTTTGGGTCCAATAGTCGAAATATGATAATTAAACTGCTTTCAAGGCCGTGAAAAGCATAATAATTCAACATCTTAAAGAAAATCATCTCTGGCTTGATCTGTAGAAGAAATGAGTTTCAAACGAGTACAATCGTCTTACACTAGTTTTTTGAAAAATCAAGGTTTGATCCTATAGTCGAAATGTGATAATTAACACGCTTTTCAGGCCGTGAAAAGCATAATAATTCAACATTCTAAGGAAATTCATCTCTGGCTTGGTCTGTAGAGAAAATGAGTTTCAAACGAGTACTAGCATGAAACGCTAATATCTCGAGAAGTCAAGTTTTGATCCTATAGTCGAAATATGATAAATAAGACACTCTTCAGGCCGTAAAAAGCATAATAATCAACATTTTAAGAAAATTCATCTCAGGCCTGGTCTGCAGAGATAATGAGTATTAAACGAGTAATAGCATTGAACGCGAATTTCTCTAAGAGTCAAGTGTTTAACCTATAGTCCAAATGTGATAATTAAAAAGTTTTCATACTCTGAAAAGCTAAAGAATTCAACGTCTTAATGAAAATCATATCTTTCTTGCTGTGTAGAGAAAAGGAATTTCAAACGAGAATTAGCATTGATCGCGAATTTCCCGAAAACTTAAGTTTTGATCCTATGGTCTAAATGTGATAAATAAACGCTTTTCAGGCCGTGAAAAGTATAATTCAACATTTTAAGGAAAATCATCTCTGGCTTGGACTGTAGAGAAAATGAGGTTCAAACGAGTACTAGCATTAAACGTTAATTTCTCGAAAAATCAAGTTTTGATCCTATAGTCGAAATATGATAATTAAAACGCTTTTCAGGCCGTGAAAAGCATAATAATTCAACATTTTAAGGAAAAACATCTCTGGCTTGGTCTGCAGAGAAAATAAGTTTCAAACGAGTATTAGCATTGAACGCGAATTTCTCGAAAATGCAAGTTTTGATGCTATAGTTGAAATGTTACAATTAAAACGCTATTCAGGTTGTGAAAAGCATAATAATTCATCATTTTAAGGAAAATCATCTCTGGCTTGGTCTGTAGAAAAAATGAGTTTCAAGGAGTACTAGCATGAGACGTGAATTTCGCGAAAAATTAAGTTTGGATTATATAGTCCAAATGTGATAATTAAACTGCATTCAAGTCCGTGAAAAGCATAATAATTCAACATTTTAAGGAAAACCGTCTCTGGCTTGTTCTGTAAAGAAATGATTTTCAAAGGAGTATTAGGTTTGAAAGCGAATTTCCCGAGAAGTCAAGTGTTAAACCTAGAGTCCAAATGTGATAATTAAAACGCTTTTCATACTCTGAAAAGCATAACAATTCAAAAATTGTAAGGGAAATCATCTCTGGCTTGGTCTGTAGAGGAAAAGAGTTTCAAACCAGAACTAGCAGTGGACAGTAATTTCTCTAAAAATTAAGTTTTGAACCTATAGTCGAAATGTGATAATTAAAACGCTTTTCAGGCCGTGAAAAGCACAATAATTCAACATTTTAAGGAAAATCATCTCTGGCTTGGTCTGTAGAGAAAATGAGTTTCAAAATAGTACTAGAATGAAACGTTAATATCTCCAAAAATTAAGTTTTTAACCTATAGTCGAAATGTGATAATTAAAACGCTTTTCAGGCCGTGAAAAGAATAATAATTCAACATTTTAAGGGAAATCATCTCTGGCTTGGTCTGTAGAGAAAATGAGTTTCAAACGAGTACTAACATTAAATGTTAATTTCTCGATAATGCAAGTTTTGATTCTATAGTCGAAATGTGACAATTAAAACGCTTTTCATGCCGTGAAAAGCATAATAATTCACATATTAGTGAAAATCATTTCTGGCTTGGTCTGCAGAGAAAATGAGTTTCAAGGAGTACTAGCATGAGACGTGAATTTTGCGAAAAATTAAGTTTGGGTCCAATAGTCGAAATATGATAATTAAACTGCTTTCAAGGCCGTGAAAAGCATAATAATTCAACATCTTAAGGAAAATCATCTCTGGCTTGATCTGTAGAAGAAATGAGTTTCAAACGAGTACTAGCATGAAACGCTAATATCTCGAGAAGTCAAGTTTTGATCCTATAGTCGAAATATGATAATTAAGACACTCTTCAAACCGTGAAAAGCATAATAATTAAACATTTTAAGAAAACTCATCTCAGGCCTGGTCTGCAGAGATAATGAGATTCAAACGCGTAGTAGTATTGAACGCGAATTTCTCTGAAAATCAAGGGTTCAACCTATAGTCCAAATGTGATAATTAAAACGCATTCCATACTCTGAAAGGCATAATATTTCAACCTCTTAATTAGAATAATCTCTGGCTTGGTCTGTAAAGAAAATAAGTTTCGAACGAGTATTAGAACTGAACGCGAATTTATCGTAAACTCAAGTTTTGAACATATTGTCTAAATGTGATAATTAAAACGCTCTTCAGGCCGTGAAAAGCATAATAATTCATCATTTTAAGGAAAATCGTCTCTGGCTTGGTTTGTAGAGAAAATTAGTTTCAAACGAGTATTAGCATTGAACGCGAATTTCTCGAAAATTTAAGTTTTGATGCTATAGTCAAAATGTGATCATTAAAACGCTTTTCGGAAATCATCTCTGGCTTGGTCTGTAGAGAAAATGAGTTTCAAACGAGTACTATCATTAAAGGTGAATTTTACGAAAATCAAGTTTTGATCCTATGGTCGAAATGTGATAATTAAAACGCTTTTCAAGCTGTGAATAGCATAATAATTCAACATATTAAGGAAAATCATCTCTGGCTTGGTCTGTAGAGAAAATGAGTTTCAAACGAGTATTAGCACAGGACAGTAATTTCTTGAAAAATCAAGTTTTGATCCCATTTTCTAAATGTTATAATTAAAACGCTTTTCAGGCCATGAAGAGCATAATAATTCAACCTTTTTAAGGAAAATCATCTCTAGCTTGGTCTGCAGAGAAAATGAGTTTCAAACGAGTACTAGCATAGGACAGTAATTTCTTGAAAAATCAAGATTTGATCCTATAGTCGAAATGTGATAATTAAAACGCTTTTCAGGCCGTGAAAAGCATAATAATTCAACATTCTAAGGAAAATCATCTCTGGCTTGGTCTGCAGAGATAATGAGATTCAAACGCGTAGTAGCATTGAACGCTAATTTCTCTAAAAGTCAAGTGTTTAAGCTATAGTCAAAATGTGATAATTAAAACGCTTTTCATACTCTGAAAAGCATAATATTTCAACATCTTAATGAGAATCATCTCTGGCTTGGTGTGTAAAGAAAATAAGTTTCAAACGAGTATTAGCATAGGACAGTAATTTCTTGAAAAATCAAGTTTTGAAACCATTTTCTAAATGTTATAATTAAAACGCTTTTCAGGCCGTGAAAAGCATAATAATTCAACATTTTAAGGAAAATCATCTCTGGCTTGGTCTGTAGAGAAAATGAGTTTCAAAATAGTTTCAAAACATGAAACGTTAATATCTCCAAAAATCAAGTTTTGATCCTATTGTCGAAATACGATAATTAAAACGCTTTTCATGGCGTGAGAAGCATAATAATTCAACATTTTAAGGGAAATCATCTCTGAGTTTGAAAATGAGTTTCAAACGAGTACTAGCATTAAATGTTAATTTCTCGAAAATGCAAGTTTTGATTCTATAGTCGAAATGTGACAATTAAAACGCTTTTCAGGCCGTGAAAAGCATAATAATTCAACATATTAGTGAAAATCATCTCTGGCTTGGTCTGCAGAGAAAATGAGTTTCAAGGAGTACTAGCATGAGACGTGAATTTCGCGAAAAATTAAGTTTGGGTCCAATAGTCGAAATATGATAATTAAACTGCTTTCAAGGCCGTGAAAAGCATAATAATTCAACATCTTAAAGAAAATCATCTCTGGCTTGATCTGTAGAAGAAATGAGTTTCAAACGAGTACAATCGTTTTACACTAGTTTTTTGAAAAATCAAGGTTTGATCCTATAGTCGAAATGTGATAATTAACACGCTTTTCAGGCCGTGAAAAGCATAATAATTCAACATTCTAAGGAAATTCATCTCTGGCTTGGTCTGTAGAGAAAATGAGTTTCAAACGAGTACTAGCATGAAACGCTAATATCTCGAGAAGTCAAGTTTTGATCCTATAGTCGAAATATGATAAATAAGACACTCTTCAGGCCGTAAAAAGCATAATAATCAACATTTTAAGAAAATTCATCTCAGGCCTGGTCTGCAGAGATAATGAGTATTAAACGAGTAATAGCATTGAACGCGAATTTCTCTAAGAGTCAAGTGTTTAACCTATAGTCCAAATGTGATAATTAAAAAGTTTTCATACTCTGAAAAGCTAAATAATTCAACGTCTTAATGAAAATCATATCTTTCTTGCTGTGTAGAGAAAAGGAATTTCAAACGAGAATTAGCATTGATCGCGAATTTCCCGAAAACTTAAGTTTTGATCCTATGGTCTAAATGTGATAAATAAACGCTTTTCAGGCCGTGAAAAGCATAATAATTCAACATTTTAAGGAAAATCATCTCTGGCTTGGTATGTAGAGAATGAGGTTCAAACGAGTACTAGCATTAAACGTTAATTTCTGGAAAAATCAAGTTTTGATCCTATAGTCGAAATATGATAATTAAAACGCTTTTCAGGCCGTGAAAAGCATAATAATTCAACATTTTAAGGAAAAACATCTCTGGCTTGGTCTGCAGAGAAAATAAGTTTCAAACGAGTATTAGCATTGAACGCGAATTTCTCGAAAATGCAAGTTTTGATGCTATAGTTGAAATGTTACAATTAAAACGCTATTCAGGTTGTGAAAAGCATAATAATTCATCATTTTAAGGAAAATCATCTCTGGCTTGGTCTGTAGAAAAAATGAGTTTCAAGGAGTACTAGCATGAGACGTGAATTTCGCGAAAAATTAAATTTGGATTATATAGTCCAAATGAGATAATTAAACTGCATTCAAGTCCGTGAAAAGCATAATAATTCAACATTTTAAGGAAAACCGTCTCTGGCTTGTTCTGTAAAGAAATGATTTTCAAAGGAGTATTAGGTTTGAAAGCGAATTTCCCTAGAAGCCAAGTGTTAAACCTAGAGTCCAAATGTGATAATCAAAACGCTTTTCATACTCTGAAAAGCATAACAATTCAACATTTTAAGGGAAATCATCTCTGGCTTGGTCTGTAGAGGAAAAGAGTTTCAAACCAGAACTAGCAGTGGACAGTAATTTCTCTAAAAATTAAGTTTTGAACCTATAGTCGAAATGTGATAATTAAAACGCTTTTCAGGCCGTGAAAAGCATAATAATTCAACATTTTAAGGAAAATCATCTCTGGCTTGGTCTGTAGAGAAAATGAGTTTCAAAATAGTACTAGAATGAAACGTTAATATCTCCAAAAATCAAGTTTTGATCCTATTGTCGAAATATGATAATTAAAACGCTTTTCAGGCAATGACAAGCATAATAATTCAACATTTTAAGGAAAATCATCTCTGGCTTGGTCTGCAGAGAAAATAAGTTAGCATTAAACGTTAATTTCTCGAAAAATCAAGTTTTGATCCTAAAGTCGAAATATGATAATTAAAACGCTTTTCAGGCCGTGAAAACCATAATAATTCAACATTTTAAGAAAAATCATCTCAGACCTGGTCTGCGGAGAAAATGAGTATCAAACGAGTAGTAGCATTGAACGCGAATTTCTCTAAGATTGAAGTGTTCAACCTATAGTCCAAATGTGATAATTAAAAAGCTTTTCAAGATCTGAAAAGCATAATAATTCAACATTTTAAGGAAAATTATCTCTGGCTTGGTCTGTAAAGAAAATATGTTTCGCATAGAATGCGAATTTCTCGAAAACTCAAGTTTTTATAATATGGTCTAAATGTGATAAATAAACGCTTTTCAGGCCGTGAAAAGCATAATAATTCAACATTTTAAGGAAAAACATCTCTGGCTTGGTCTGTAGAAAAAATGAGTTTCAAGGAGTACTAGCATGAGACGTGAATTTCGCGAAAAATTAAGTTTGGATCCTATAGTCCAAATGTGATAATTAAACTGCTTTCAAGTCCGTGAAAAGCATAATAATTCAACATTTTAAGGAAAATCGTCTCTGGCTTGTTCTGTAAAGAAATGATTTTCAAACGAGTATTAGCATTGAAAGCGAATTTCTCGAGAAGTCAAGTGTTAAACCTATAGTCCAAATGTGATAATTAAAACGCTTTTCATACTCTGAAAAGCATAAAAATTCAACATTTTAAGGAAAATCATCTCTGGCTTGGTTTGTAGAGAAAATGAGTTTCAAACGAGTATTAGAATTGAACGCGAATTTCTCGAAAATCCACGTTTTGATCCTATAGTCAAAATGTGATCATTAAAACGCTTTTCAGGCTGTGAAAAGCATAATAATTCAACATTTTAAGGGAAATTATATATGGCTTGGTCTGTAGAGAAAATGAGTTTCAATGGAGTGTTTGCATTGAACGCGAATTTCTCGAAACTCCATGTTTTGATCCTATAGTCAAAATGTGATCATTAATCGCTTTTCAGTTAGTGAAAAGCATAATAATTCAACATTTTAAGGGAAATCATCTCTTTCTTGGTCTGTAGAGGAAAAGAGTTTCAAACGAGTACTAGCATTTAACAGTAATTTCTCGAAAAATTAAGTTTTGAACCTATAGTCGAAATGTGATATTTAAAACGCTTTTCATGGCGTGAAAAGCATAATAATTCAACATTTTAAGGGAAATCATCTCTGGCTTGGTCTGTAGAGAAAATGAGTTTCAAACGAGTACTAGCATTAAATGTTAATTTCTCGAAAATGCAAGTTTTGATTCTATAGTCGAAATGTGACAATTAAAACGCTTTTCAGGCCGTGAAAAGCATAATAATTCAACATCTTAAAGAAAATCATCTCTGGCTTGATCTGTAGAAGAAATGAGTTTCAAACGAGTACAATCGTTTTACACTAGTTTTTTGAAAAATCAAGGTTTGATCCTATAGTCGAAATGTGATAATTAACACGCTTTTCACTCCGTGAAAAGCATAATAATTCAACATTCTAAGGAAATTCATCTCTGGCTTGGTCTGTAGAGAAAATGAGTTTCAAACGAGTACTAGCATGAAACGCTAATATCTCGAGAAGTCAAGTTTTGATCCTATAGTCGAAATATTATAAATAAGACACTCTTCAGGCCGTAAAAAGCATAATAATCAACATTTTAAGAAAATTCATCCCAGGCCTGGTCTGCAGAGAAAATGAGTATTAAACGAGTAATAGCATTGAACGCGAATTTCTCTAAGAGTCAAGTGTTTAACCTATAGTCCAAATGTGATAATTAAAAAGTTTTCATACTCTGAAAAGCTAAATAATTCAACGTCTTAACGAAAATCATATCTTTCTTGCTGTGTAGAGAAAAGGAGTTTCAAACGAGAATTAGCATTGATCGCGAATTTCCCGAAAACTTAAGTTTTGATCCTATGGTCTAAATGTGATAAATAAACGCTTTTCAGGCCGTGAAAAGCATAATAATTCAACATTTTAAGGAAAATCATCTCTGGCTTGGTATGTAGAGAAAATGAGGTTCAAACGAGTACTAGCATTAAACGTTAATTTCTGGAAAAATCAAGTTTTGATCCTATAGTCGAAATATGATAATTAAAACGCTTTTCAGGCCGTGAAAAGCATAATAATTCAACATTTTAAGGAAAAACATCTCTGGCTTGGTCTGCAGAGAAAATAAGTTTCAAACGAGTATTAGCATTGAACGCGAATTTCTCGAAAATGCAAGTTTTTATGCTATAGTTGAAATGTTACAATTAAAACGCTATTCAGGTTGTGAAAAGCATAATAATTCATCATTTTAAGGAAAATCATCTCTGGCTTGGTCTGTAGAAAAAATGAGTTTCAAGGAGTACTAGCATGAGACGTGAATTTCGCGAAAAATTAAATTTGGATTATATAGTCCAAATGAGATAATTAAACTGCATTCAAGTCCGTGAAAAGCATAATAATTCAACATTTTAAGGAAAACCGTCTCTGGCTTGTTCTGTAAAGAAATGATTTTCAAAGGAGTATTAGGTTTGAAAGCGAATTTCCCGAGAAGCCAAGTGTTAAACCTAGAGTCCAAATGTGATAATCAAAACGCTTTTCATACTCTGAAAAGCATAACAATTCAACATTTTAAGGGAAATCATCTCTGGCTTGGTCTGTAGAGGAAAAGAGTTTCAAACCAGAACTAGCAGTGGACAGTAATTTCTCTAAAAATTAAGTTTTGAACCTATAGTCGAAATGTGATAATTAAAACGCTTTTCAGGCCGTGAAAAGCATAATAATTCAACATTTTAAGGAAAATCATCTCTGGCTTGGTCTGTAGAGAAAATGAGTTTCAAAATAGTACTAGAATGAAACGTTAATATCTCCAAAAATCAAGTTTTGATCCTATTGTCGAAATATGATAATTAAAACGCTCTTCAGGCAATGACAAGCATAATAATTCAACATTTTAAGGAAAATCATCTCTGGCTTGGTCTGCAGAGAAAATAAGTTAGCATTAAACGTTAATTTCTCGAAAAATCAAGTTTTGATCCTAAAGTCGAAATATGATAATTAAAACGCTTTTCAGGCCGTGAAAAGCATAATAATTCAACATTTTAAGAAAAATCATCTCAGGCCTGGTCTGCGGAGAAAATGAGTATCAAACGAGTAGTAGCATTGAACACGAATTTCTCTAAGATTGAAGTGTTCAACCTATAGTCCAAATGTGATAATTAAAAAGCTTTTCAAGCTCTGAAAAGCATAATAATTCAACATTTTAATGAAAATTATCTCTGGCTTGGTCTGTAAAGAAAATATGTTTCGCATAGAATGCGAATTTCTCGAAAACTCAAGTTTTTATAATATGGTCTAAATGTGATAAATAAACGCTTTTCAGGCCGTGAAAAGCATAATAATTCAACATTTTAAGGAAAAACATCTCTGGCTTGGTCTGTAGAAAAAATGAGTTTCAAGGAGTACTAGCATGAGACGTGAATTTCGCGAAAAATTAAGTTTGGATCCTATAGTCCAAATGTGATAATTAAACTGCTTTCAAGTCCGTGAAAAGCATAATAATTCAACATTTTAAGGAAAATCGTCTCTGGCTTGTTCTGTAAAGAAATGATTTTCAAACGAGTATTAGCATTGAAAGCGAATTTCTCGAGAAGTCAAGTGTTAAACCTATAGTCCAAATGTGATAATTAAAACGCTTTTCATACTCTGAAAAGCATAAAAATTCAACATTTTAAGGAAAATCATCTCTGGCTTGGTTTGTAGAGAAAATGAGTTTCAAACGAGTATTAGAATTGAACGCGAATTTCTCGAAAATCCACGTTTTGATCCTATAGTCAAAATGTGATCATTAAAACGCTTTTCAGGCTGTGAAAAGCATAATAATTCAACATTTTAAGGGAAATTATATATGGCTTGGTCTGTAGAGAAAATGAGTTTCAAAGGAGTGTTTGCATTGAACGCGAATTTCTCGAAACTCCATGTTTTGATCCTATAGTCAAAATGTGATCATTAATCGCTTTTCAGTTAGTGAAAAGCATAATAATTCAACATTTTAAGGGAAATCATCTCTTTCTTGGTCTGTAGAGGAAAAGAGTTTCAAACGAGTACTAGCATTTAACAGTAATTTCTCGAAAAATTAAGTTTTGAACCTATAGTCGAAATGTGATAATTAAAACGCTTTTCACGCCGTGAAAAGCATAATAATTCAACATTTTAAGGAAAATCATCTCTGGCTTGGTCTGTAGAGAAAATGAGTTTCAAAATAGTACTATCATTAAACGTGAATTAAGCGAAAATCAAGTTTTGATCCTATAGTCGAAATGTGATAATTAAAACGCTTTGCAAGCTGTGAAGAGCATAATAATTCAACATATAAAGGAAAATCATCTCTGGCTTGGTGTGTAGAGAAAATGAGTTTCAAGGAGTACTAGCATGAGACGTTAATTTCGCGAAAAATTAAGTTTGGATCCTCTTGTCGAAATATGATAATTAAACTGCTTTCAAGGCCGTGAAACGCATAATAATTCAACATCTTAAGGAAAATCATCTCTGGCTTGATCTGTAGAAGAAATAAGTTTCAAACGAGTACAATCGTTGGACACTAGTTTCTTGAAAAATCAAGTTTTGATCCTATAGTCGAAATGTGATAATTTAAACGCTTTTCAGGCCGCGAAAAGCATAATAATTAAACATTTTAAGAAAATTCATCTCAGGCCTGGTCTGCAGAGATAATGAGTTTCAAACGCGTAGTAGCATTGAACGCGAATTACTCTAAAAGTCAATTGTTTAATTAACCTATAGTATAAATGTGATAATTAAAACGCTTTTCATACTCTGAAAAGCATAATAATTCAACATCATAATGAAAATCATCTCTGGCTTGGTCTGTAAAGAAAATGAGTTTCAAGGAGTACTAGCATGAGACGTGAATTTCGCGAAAAATTAAGTTTGGATCCTATAGTCCAAATGTGATAATTAAACTGCTTTCAAGTCCGCGAAAAGCATAATAATTCAACATTTTAAGGAAAGTCGTCTCTGGCTTGTTCTGTAAAGAAATGATTTTCAAACAAGTATTAGCATTGAAAGCGAATTTCTCGAGAAGTCAAGTGTTAAACCTATAGTCCAAATGTGATAATTAAAACGCTTTTCATATTCTGAAAAGCATAAAAATTCATCATTTTAAGGAAAATCATCTCTGGCTTGGTTTGTAGAGAAAATGAATTTCAAACGAGTATTAGAATTGAACGCGAATTTCTCCAAAATCCAAGTTTTGATCCTATAGTCAAAATGTGATCACTAAAACGCTTTTCAGGCTGTGAAAAGCATAATAATTCAACATTTTAAGGGAAATCATCTATGGCTTGGTCTGTAGAGAAAATGAGTTTCAAAGGAGTATTTGCATTGAACGCGAATTTCTCGAAACTCCATGTTTTGATCCTATAGTCAAAATGTGATCATTAATCGCTTTTCAGGCCGTGAAAAGCATAATAATTCAACATTTTAAGGGAAATTATCTCTGGCTTGGTCTGTAGAGGAAAAGAGTTTCAAACGAGTGCAAGCATTGGACAGTAATTTCTCGAAAAATTAAGTTCTGAACCTATAGTCGAAATGTGATAATTAAAACGCTTTTCAGGCCGTGAAAAGCATAATAATTCAACATTTTAAGGAAAATCATCTCTGGCTTGGTCTGTAGAGAAAATGAGTTTCAAAATAGTTTCAAAACATGAAACGTTAATATCTCCAAAAATCAAGTTTTGATCCTATTGTCGAAATACGATAATTAAAACGCTTTTCATGGCGTGAGAAGCATAATAATTCAACATTTTAAGGGAAATCATCTCTGAGTTTGAAAATGAGTTTCAATCGAGTACTAGCATTAAATGTTAATTTCTCGAAAATGCAAGTTTTTATGCTATAGTTGAAATGTTACAATTAAAACGCTATTCAGGTTGTGAAAAGCATAATAATTCATCATTTTAAGGAAAATCATCTCTGGCTTGGTCTGTAGAAAAAATGAGTTTCAAGGAGTACTAGCATGAGACGTGAATTTCGCGAAAAATTAAGTTTGGGTCCAATAGTCGAAATATGATAATTAAACTGCTTTCAAGGCCGTGAAAAGCATAATAATTCAACATCTTAAAGAAAATCATCTCTGGCTTGATCTGTAGAAGAAATGAGTTTCAAACGAGTACAATCGTTTTACACTAGTTTTTTGAAAAATCAAGGTTTGATCCTATAGTCGAAATGTGATAATTAACACGCTTTTCAGGCCGTGAAAAGCATAATAATTCAACATTCTAAGGAAATTCATCTCTGGCTTGGTCTGTAGAGAAAATGAGTTTCAAACGAGTACTAGCATGAAACGCTAATATCTCGAGAAGTCAAGTTTTGATCCTATAGTCGAAATATGATAAATAAGACACTCTTCAGGCCGTAAAAAGCATAATAATCAACATTTTAAGAAAATTCATCTCAGGCCTGGTCTGCAGAGATAATGAGTATTAAACGAGTAATAGCATTGAACGCGAATTTCTCTAAGAGTCAAGTGTTTAACCTATAGTCCAAATGTGATAATTAAAAAGTTTTCATACTCTGAAAAGCTAAATAATTCAACGTCTTAATGAAAATCATATCTTTCTTGCTGTGTAGAGAAAAGGAATTTCAAACGAGAATTAGCATTGATCGCGAATTTCCCGAAAACTTAAGTTTTGATCCTATGGTCTAAATGTGATAAATAAACGCTTTTCAGGCCGTGAAAAGTATAATTCAACATTTTAAGGAAAATCATCTCTGGCTTGGACTGTAGAGAAAATGAGGTTCAAACGAGTACTAGCATTAAACGTTAATTTCTCGAAAAATCAAGTTTTGATCCTATAGTCGAAATATGATAATTAAAACGCTTTTCAGGCCGTGAAAAGCATAATAATTCAACATTTTAAGGAAAAACATCTCTGGCTTGGTCTGCAGAGAAAATAAGTTTCAAACGAGTATTAGCATTGAACGCGAATTTCTCGAAAATGCAAGTTTTGATGCTATAGTTGAAATGTTACAATTAAAACGCTATTCAGGTTGTGAAAAGCATAATAATTCATCATTTTAATTAAAATCATCTCTGGCTTGGTCTGTAGAAAAAATGAGTTTCAAGGAGTACTAGCATGAGACGTGAATTTCGCGAAAAATTAAGTTTGGATTATATAGTCCAAATGTGATAATTAAACTGCATTCAAGTCCGTGAAAAGCATAATAATTCAACATTTTAAGGAAAACCGTCTCTGGCTTGTTCTGTAAAGAAATGATTTTCAAAGGAGTATTAGGTTTGAAAGCGAATTTCCCGAGAAGTCAAGTGTTAAACCTAGAGTCCAAATGTGATAATTAAAACGCTTTTCATACTCTGAAAAGCATAACAATTCAAAAATTGTAAGGGAAATCATCTCTGGCTTGGTCTGTAGAGGAAAAGAGTTTCAAACCAGAACTAGCAGTGGACAGTAATTTCTCTAAAAATTAAGTTTTGAACCTATAGTCGAAATGTGATAATTAAAACGCTTTTCAGGCCGTGAAAAGCATAATAATTCAACATTTTAAGGAAAATCATCTCTGGCTTGGTCTGTAGAGAAAATGAGTTTCAAAATAGTACTAGAATGAAACGTTAATATCTCCAAAAATTAAGTTTTTAACCTATAGTCGAAATGTGATAATTAAAACGCTTTTCAGGCCGTGAAAAGAATAATAATTCAACATTTTAAGGGAAATCATCTCTGGCTTGGTCTGTAGAGAAAATGAGTTTCAAACGAGTACTAACATTAAATGTTAATTTCTCGATAATGCAAGTTTTGATTCTATAGTCGAAATGTGACAATTAAAACGCTTTTCATGCCGTGAAAAGCATAATAATTCACATATTAGTGAAAATCATTTCTGGCTTGGTCTGCAGAGAAAATGAGTTTCAAGGAGTACTAGCATGAGACGTGAATTTTGCGAAAAATTAAGTTTGGGTCCAATAGTCGAAATATGATAATTAAACTGTTTTCAAGGCCGTGAAAAGCATAATAATTCAACATCTTAAGGAAAATCATCTCTGGCTTGATCTGTAGAAGAAATGAGTTTCAAACGAGTACGAACGTTGGACACAAGTTTCTTGAAAAATCAAGGTTTGATCCTATAGTCGAAATGTGATAATTAAAACGCTTTTCAGGCCGTGAAAAGCATAATAATTTAACATTCTAAGGAAATTCATCTCTGGCTTGGTCTGTAGAGAAAATGAGTTTCAAACGAGTACTAGCATGAAACGCTAATATCTCGAGAAGTCAAGTTTTGATCCTATAGTCGAAATATGATAATTAAGACACTCTTCAAACCGTGAAAAGCATAATAATTAAACATTTTAAGAAAACTCATCTCAGGCCTGGTCTGCAGAGATAATGAGATTCAAACGCGTAGTAGTATTGAACGCGAATTTCTCTGAAAATCAAGGGTTCAACCTATAGTCCAAATGTGATAATTAAAACGCATTCCATACTCTGAAAGGCATAATATTTCAACCTCTTAATTAGAATAATCTCTGGCTTGGTCTGTAAAGAAAATAAGTTTCGAACGAGTATTAGAACTGAACGCGAATTTATCGTAAACTCAAGTTTTGAACATATTGTCTAAATGTGATAATTAAAACGCTCTTCAGGCCGTGAAAAGCATAATAATTCATCATTTTAAGGAAAATCGTCTCTGGCTTGGTTTGTAGAGAAAATTAGTTTCAAACGAGTATTAGCATTGAACGCGAATTTCTCGAAAATTTAAGTTTTGATGCTATAGTCAAAATGTGATCATTAAAACGCTTTTCGGAAATCATCTCTGGCTTGGTCTGTAGAGAAAATGAGTTTCAAACGAGTACTATCATTAAAGGTGAATTTTACGAAAATCAAGTTTTGATCCTATGGTCGAAATGTGATAATTAAAACGCTTTTCAAGCTGTGAATAGCATAATAATTCAACATATTAAGGAAAATCATCTCTGGCTTGGTCTGTAGAGAAAATGAGTTTCAAACGAGTATTAGCACAGGGCAGTAATTTCTTGAAAAATCAAGTTTTGATCCCATTTTCTAAATGTTATAATTAAAACGCTTTTCAGGCCATGAAGAGCATAATAATTCAACCTTTTTAAGGAAAATCATCTCTAGCTTGGTCTGCAGAGAAAATGAGTTTCAAACGAGTACTAGCATAGGACAGTAATTTCTTGAAAAATCAAGATTTGATCCTATAGTCGAAATGTGATAATTAAAACGCTTTTCAGGCCGTGAAAAGCATAATAATTCAACATTCTAAGGAAAATCATCTCTGGCTTGGTCTGCAGAGATAATGAGATTCAAACGCGTAGTAGCATTGAACGCTAATTTCTCTAAAAGTCAAGTGTTTAAGCTATAGTCAAAATGTGATAATTAAAACGCTTTTCATACTCTGAAAAGCATAATATTTCAACATCTTAATGAGAATCATCTCTGGCTTGGTGTGTAAAGAAAATAAGTTTCAAACGAGTATTAGCATAGAACAGTAATTTCTTGAAAAATCAAGTTTTGAAACCATTTTCTAAATGTTATAATTAAAACGCTTTTCAGGCCGTGAAAAGCATAATAATTCAACATTTTAAGGAAAATCATCTCTGGCTTGGTCTGTAGAGAAAATGAGTTTCAAAATAGTTTCAAAACATGAAACGTTAATATCTCCAAAAATCAAGTTTTGATCCTATTGTCGAAATACGATAATTAAAACGCTTTTCATGGCGTGAGAAGCATAATAATTCAACATTTTAAGGGAAATCATCTCTGAGTTTGAAAATGAGTTTCAAACGAGTACTAGCATTAAATGTTAATTTCTCGAAAATGCAAGTTTTGATTCTATAGTCGAAATGTGACAATTAAAACGCTTTTCAGGCCGTGAAAAGCATAATAATTCAACATATTAGTGAAAATCATCTCTGGCTTGGTCTGCAGAGAAAATGAGTTTCAAGGAGTACTAGCATGAGACGTGAATTTCGCGAAAAATTAAGTTTGGGTCCAATAGTCGAAATATGATAATTAAACTGCTTTCAAGGCCGTGAAAAGCATAATAATTCAACATCTTAAAGAAAATCATCTCTGGCTTGATCTGTAGAAGAAATGAGTTTCAAACGAGTACAATCGTTTTACACTAGTTTTTTGAAAAATCAAGGTTTGATCCTATAGTCGAAATGTGATAATTAACACGCTTTTCAGGCCGTGAAAAGCATAATAATTCAACATTCTAAGGAAATTCATCTCTGGCTTGGTCTGTAGAGAAAATGAGTTTCAAACGAGTACTAGCATGAAACGCTAATATCTCGAGAAGTCAAGTTTTGATCCTATAGTCGAAATATGATAAATAAGACACTCTTCAGGCCGTAAAAAGCATAATAATCAACATTTTAAGAAAATTCATCTCAGGCCTGGTCTGCAGAGATAATGAGTATTAAACGAGTAATAGCATTGAACGCGAATTTCTCTAAGAGTCAAGTGTTTAACCTATAGTCCAAATGTGATAATTAAAAAGTTTTCATACTCTGAAAAGCTAAATAATTCAACGTCTTAATGAAAATCATATCTTTCTTGCTGTGTAGAGAAAAGGAATTTCAAACGAGAATTAGCATTGATCGCGAATTTCCCGAAAACTTAAGTTTTGATCCTATGGTCTAAATGTGATAAATAAACGCTTTTCAGGCCGTGAAAAGTATAATTCAACATTTTAAGGAAAATCATCTCTGGCTTGGACTGTAGAGAAAATGAGGTTCAAACGAGTACTAGCATTAAACGTTAATTTCTCGAAAAATCAAGTTTTGATCCTATAGTCGAAATATGATAATTAAAACGCTTTTCAGGCCGTGAAAAGCATAATAATTCAACATTTTAAGGAAAAACATCTCTGGCTTGGTCTGCAGAGAAAATAAGTTTCAAACGAGTATTAGCATTGAACGCGAATTTCTCGAAAATGCAAGTTTTGATGCTATAGTTGAAATGTTACAATTAAAACGCTATTCAGGTTGTGAAAAGCATAATAATTCATCATTTTAATTAAAATCATCTCTGGCTTGGTCTGTAGAAAAAATGAGTTTCAAGGAGTACTAGCATGAGACGTGAATTTCGCGAAAAATTAAGTTTGGATTATATAGTCCAAATGTGATAATTAAACTGCATTCAAGTCCGTGAAAAGCATAATAATTCAACATTTTAAGGAAAACCGTCTCTGGCTTGTTCTGTAAAGAAATGATTTTCAAAGGAGTATTAGGTTTGAAAGCGAATTTCCCGAGAAGTCAAGTGTTAAACCTAGAGTCCAAATGTGATAATTAAAACGCTTTTCATACTCTGAAAAGCATAACAATTCAAAAATTGTAAGGGAAATCATCTCTGGCTTGGTCTGTAGAGGAAAAGAGTTTCAAACCAGAACTAGCAGTGGACAGTAATTTCTCTAAAAATTAAGTTTTGAACCTATAGTCGAAATGTGATAATTAAAACGCTTTTCAGGCCGTGAAAAGCATAATAATTCAACATTTTAAGGAAAATCATCTCTGGCTTGGTCTGTAGAGAAAATGAGTTTCAAAATAGTACTAGAATGAAACGTTAATATCTCCAAAAATTAAGTTTTTAACCTATAGTCGAAATGTGATAATTAAAACGCTTTTCAGGCCGTGAAAAGAATAATAATTCAACATTTTAAGGGAAATCATCTCTGGCTTGGTCTGTAGAGAAAATGAGTTTCAAACGAGTACTAACATTAAATGTTAATTTCTCGATAATGCAAGTTTTGATTCTATAGTCGAAATGTGACAATTAAAACGCTTTTCATGCCGTGAAAAGCATAATAATTCACATATTAGTGAAAATCATTTCTGGCTTGGTCTGCAGAGAAAATGAGTTTCAAGGAGTACTAGCATGAGACGTGAATTTCGCGAAAAATTAAGTTTGGGTCCAATAGTCGAAATATGATAATTAAACTGCTTTCAAGGCCGTGAAAAGCATAATAATTCAACATCTTAAGGAAAATCATCTCTGGCTTGATCTGTAGAAGAAATGAGTTTCAAACGAGTACGAACGTTGGACACAAGTTTCTTGAAAAATCAAGGTTTGATCCTATAGTCGAAATGTGATAATTAAAACGCTTTTCAGGCCGTGAAAAGCATAATAATTTAACATTCTAAGGAAATTCATCTCTGGCTTGGTCTGTAGAGAAAATGAGTTTCAAACGAGTACTAGCATGAAACGCTAATATCTCGAGAAGTCAAGTTTTGATCCTATAGTCGAAATATGATAATTAAGACACTCTTCAAACCGTGAAAAGCATAATAATTAAACATTTTAAGAAAACTCATCTCAGGCCTGGTCTGCAGAGATAATGAGATTCAAACGCGTAGTAGTATTGAACGCGAATTTCTCTGAAAATCAAGGGTTCAACCTATAGTCCAAATGTGATAATTAAAACGCATTCCATACTCTGAAAGGCATAATATTTCAACCTCTTAATTAGAATAATCTCTGGCTTGGTCTGTAAAGAAAATAAGTTTCGAACGAGTATTAGAACTGAACGCGAATTTATCGTAAACTCAAGTTTTGAACATATTGTCTAAATGTGATAATTAAAACGCTCTTCAGGCCGTGAAAAGCATAATAATTCATCATTTTAAGGAAAATCGTCTCTGGCTTGGTTTGTAGAGAAAATTAGTTTCAAACGAGTATTAGCATTGAACGCGAATTTCTCGAAAATTTAAGTTTTGATGCTATAGTCAAAATGTGATCATTAAAACGCTTTTCGGAAATCATCTCTGGCTTGGTCTGTAGAGAAAATGAGTTTCAAACGAGTACTATCATTAAAGGTGAATTTTACGAAAATCAAGTTTTGATCCTATGGTCGAAATGTGATAATTAAAACGCTTTTCAAGCTGTGAATAGCATAATAATTCAACATATTAAGGAAAATCATCTCTGGCTTGGTCTGTAGAGAAAATGAGTTTCAAACGAGTATTAGCACAGGACAGTAATTTCTTGAAAAATCAAGTTTTGATCCCATTTTCTAAATGTTATAATTAAAACGCTTTTCAGGCCATGAAGAGCATAATAATTCAACCTTTTTAAGGAAAATCATCTCTAGCTTGGTCTGCAGAGAAAATGAGTTTCAAACGAGTACTAGCATAGGACAGTAATTTCTTGAAAAATCAAGATTTGATCCTATAGTCGAAATGTGATAATTAAAACGCTTTTCAGGCCGTGAAAAGCATAATAATTCAACATTCTAAGGAAAATCATCTCTGGCTTGGTCTGCAGAGATAATGAGATTCAAACGCGTAGTAGCATTGAACGCTAATTTCTCTAAAAGTCAAGTGTTTAAGCTATAGTCAAAATGTGATAATTAAAACGCTTTTCATACTCTGAAAAGCATAATATTTCAACATCTTAATGAGAATCATCTCTGGCTTGGTGTGTAAAGAAAATAAGTTTCAAACGAGTATTAGCATAGGACAGTAATTTCTTGAAAAATCAAGTTTTGAAACCATTTTCTAAATGTTATAATTAAAACGCTTTTCAGGCAGTGAAAAGCTTAATAATTCAACATTCTATGGAAATTCATCTCTGGCTTGGTCTGTAGAGGAAATGAGTTTCAAACGAGTAGTAGCATGAAACGCTAATATCTCGAGAAATCAAGTTTTGATCCTATAGTCGAAATATGATAAATAAGACACTCTTCAGGCCGTAAAAAGCATAATAATCAACATTTTAAGAAAATTCATCTCAGGCCTGGTCTGCAGAGATAATGAGTATTAAACGAGTAATAGCATTGAACGCGAATTTCTCTAAGAGTCAAGTGTTTAACCTATAGTCCAAATGTGATAATTAAAAAGTTCTCATACTCTGAAAAGCTAAATAATTCAACGTCTTAATGAAAATCATATCTTTCTTGCTGTGTAGAGAAAAGGAGTTTCAAACGAGAATTGGCATTGACCGCGAATTTCCCGAAAACTTAAGTTTTGATCCTATGGTCTAAATGTGATAAATAAACGCTTTTCAGGCCGTGAAAAGCATAATAATTCAACATTTTAAGGAAAATCATCTCTGGCTTGGTCTGTAGAGAAAATGAGGTTCAAACGAGTACTAGCATTAAACGTTAATTTCTCGAAAACTCAAGTTTTGATCCTATAGTCGAAATATGATAATTAAAACGCTTTTCAGGCCGTGAAAAGCATAATAATTCAACATTTTAAGGAAAAACATCTCTGGCTTGGTCTGCAGAGAAAATAAGTTTCAAACGAGTATTAGCATTGAACGCGAATTTCTCGAAAATGCAAGTTTTGATGCTATAGATGAAATGTTACAATTAAAACGCTTTTCAGGTTGTGAAAAGCATAATAATTCATCATTTTAGGGAAAATCATCTCTGGCTTGGTCTGTAGAAAAAAAGAGTTTCAAGGAGTACTAGCATGAGACGTGAATTTCGCGAAAAATTAAGTTTGGATTATATAGTCCAAATGTGATAATTAAACTGCATTCAAGGCCGTGAAAAGCATAATAATTCAACATTTAATGGAAAATCATCTCTGGCTTGTTCTGTAAAGAAAATGATTTTCAAACGAGTGTTAGCATTGAATGATAATTTCTCGAAAATTCAAGTGTTAAACCTATAGTCCAAATGTGATAATTAAAACGCTTTTCATACTCTGAAAAGCATAACAATTCAACATTTTAAGGAAAATCATCTCTGGCTTGGTTTGTAGAGAAAATGAGTTTCAAACGAGTATTAGCATTGAACGCGAATTTCTCGAAAATCCAAGTTTTGATCCTATAGTCAAAATGTGATCATTAAAATGCTTTTCAGGTCTTGAAAAGCATAATAATTCAACATTTTAAGGGAAATCATCTCTTTCTTGGTCTGTAGAGGAAAAGAGTTTCAAACGAGTACTAGCATTTAACAGTAATTTCTCGAAAAATTAAGTTTTAAACCTATAGTCGAAATGTGATAATTAAAACGCTTTTCACGCCGTGAAAAGCATAATAATTCAACATTTTAAGGAAAATCATCTCTGGCTTGGTCTGTAGAGAAAATGAGTTTCAAAATAGTACTAGCATGAAACGTTAATATCTCCAAAAATCTAGTTTTGATCCTATTGTCGAAATATGATAATTAAAACGCTTTTCAGGCCGTGAAAAACATAATAATTCAACATTTTAACGGAAACCATATCTGGCTTGGTCTGTAGAGAAAATGAGTTTCAAACGAGTACTATCATTAAACGTGAATTAAACGAAAATCAAGTTTTGATCCTATAGTCGAAATGTGATAATTAAAACGCTTTTCAAGCTGTGAAAAGCATCATAATTAAACATTTTAAGAAAATTCATCTCAGGCCTGGTCTGCAGAGATAATGAGTTTCAAACGCGTAGTAGCATTGAACGCTTTTCAGGCCGTGAAAAACATAATAATTCAGCATTTTAAGGAAAATCATCTCTGGCTTGGTGTGTAGAGAAAATGAGTTTCAAGGAGTACTAGCATGAGACTTGAATTTCGCGAAAAATTAAGTTTGGATCCAATTGTCGAAATATGATAATTAAACTGCTTTCAAGGCCGTGAAACGCATAATAATTCAACATCTTAAGGAAAATCATCTCTGGCTTGATCTGTAGAAGAAATGAGTTTCAAACGAGTACAATCGTTGGACACTAGTTTCTTGAAAAATCAAGTTTTGATCCTATAGTCGAAATGTGATAATTTAAACGCTTTTCAGGCCGTGAAAAGCATCATAATTAAACATTTTAAGGAAAATCATTTCTGGCTTGGTCTGTAGAGAAAATGTGTTTTAAAATAGTAATAGCATGGAACGTTAATATCTCCAAAAATCAAGTTTTGATCCTATTGTCGAAATATGATAATTAAAACGCTTTTCTGGCCGTGAAAAGAATAATAATTCAACATTTTAAGGGAAATCATCTCTGGCTTGGTCTGTAGAGAAAATGAGTTTCAAACGAGTACTAACATTAAATGTTAATTTCTCGATAATGCAAGTTTTGATTCTATAGTCGAAATGTGACAATTAAAACGCTTTTCATGCCGTGAAAAGCATAATAATTCACATATTAGTGAAAATCATTTCTGGCTTGGTCTGCAGAGAAAATGAGTTTCAAGGAGTACTAGCATGAGACGTGAATTTCGCGAAAAATTAAGTTTGGGTCCAATAGTCGAAATATGATAATTAAACTGCTTTCAAGGCCGTGAAAAGCATAATAATTCAACATCTTAAGGAAAATCATCTCTGGCTTGATCTGTAGAAGAAATGAGTTTCAAACGAGTACGATCGTTGGACACAAGTTTCTTGAAAAATCAAGGTTTGATCCTATAGTCGAAATGTTATAATTAAAACGCTTTTCAGGCCGTGAAAAGCATAATAATTTAACATTCTAAGGAAATTCATCTCTGGCTTGGTCTGTAGAGAAAATGAGTTTCAAACGAGTACTAGCATGAAACGCTAATATCTCGAGAAGTCAAGTTTTGATCCTATAGTCGAAATATGATAATTAAGACACTCTTCAAACCGTGAAAAGCATAATAATTAAACATTTTAAGAAAACTCATCTCAGGCCTGGTCTGCAGAGATAATGAGATTCAAACGCGTAGTAGTATTGAACGCGAATTTCTCTGAAAATCAAGGGTTCAACCTATAGTCCAAATGTGATAATTAAAACGCATTCCATACTCTGAAAGGCATAATATTTCAACCTCTTAATTAGAATAATCTCTGGCTTGGTCTGTAAAGAAAATAAGTTACGAACGAGTATTAGAACTGAACGCGAATTTATCGTAAACTCAAGTTTTGAACATATTGTCTAAATGTGATAATTAAAACGCTCTTCAGGCCGTGAAAAGCATAATAATTCATCATTTTAAGGAAAATCGTCTCTGGCTTGGTTTGTAGAGAAAATTAGTTTCAAACGAGTATTAGCATTGAACGCGAATTTCTCGAAAATTTAAGTTTTGATCCTATGGTCAAAATGTGATCATTAAAACGCTTTTCGGAAATCATCTCTGGCTTGGTCTGTAGAGAAAATGAGTTTCAAACGAGTACTATCATTAAAGGTGAATTTTACGAAAATCAAGTTTTGATCCTATGGTCGAAATGTGATAATTAAAACGCTTTTCAAGCTGTGAAAAGCATAATAATTCAACATTTTAAGGAAAATTATCTCTGGCAGGTCTGTAGAGAAAATGAGTTTCAAACGATTACTAGCATTAAATGTTAATTTCTCGAAAATGCAAGTTTTGATGCTATAGTCGAAATGTGATAATTAAAACGCTTTTCAGGCCGTGAATAGCATAATAATTCAACATATTAAGGAAAATCATCTCTGGCTTGGTCTGTAGAGAAAATGAGTTTCAAACGAGTATTAGCACAGGACAGTAATTTCTTGAAAAATCAAGTTTTGATCCCATTTTCTAAATGTTATAATTAAAACGCTTTTTAGGCCATGAAGAGCTTAATAATTCAACCTTTTTAAGGAAAATCATCTCTAGCTTGGTCTGTAGAGAAAATGAGTTTCAAACGAGTACTAGCATAGGACAGTAATTTCTTGAAAAATCAAGATTTGATCCTATAGTCGAAATGTGATAATTAAAACGCTTTTCAGGCCGTGAAAAGCATAATAATTCAACATTCTAAGGAAAATCATCTCTGGCTTGGTCTGCAGAGATAATGAGATTCAAACGCGTAGTAGCATTGAACGCTAATTTCTCTAAAAGTCAAGTGTTTAAGCTATAGTCAAAATGTGATAATTAAAACGCTTTTCATACTCTGAAAAGCATAATATTTCAACATCTTAATGAGAATAATCTCTGGCTTGGTGTGTAAAGAAAATAAGTTTCAAACGAGTATTAGCATAGGACAGTAATTTCTTGAAAAATCAAGTTTTGATCCCATTTTCTAAATGTTATAATTAAAACGCTTTTCAGGCAGTGAAAAGCTTAATAATTCAACATTCTATGGAAATTCATCTCTGGCTTGGTCTGTAGAGGAAATGAGTTTCAAACGAGTAGTAGCATGAAACGCTAATATCTCGAGAAATCAAGTTTTGATCCTATAGTCGAAATATGATAAATAAGACACTCTTCAGGCCGTAAAAAGCATAATAATCAACATTTTAAGAAAATTCATCTCAGGCCTGGTCTGCAGAGATAATGAGTATTAAACGAGTAATAGCATTGAACGCGAATTTCTCTAAGAGTCAAGTGTTTAACCTATAGTCCAAATGTGATAATTAAAAAGTTCTCATACTCTGAAAAGCTAAATAATTCAACGTCTTAATGAAAATCATCTCTTTCTTGCTGTGTAGAGAAAAGGAGTTTCAAACGAGAATTGGCATTGACCGCGAATTTCCCGAAAACTTAAGTTTTGATCCTATGGTCTAAATGTGATAAATAAACGCTTTTCAGGCCGTGAAAAGCATAATAATTCAACATTTTAAGGAAAATCATCTCTGGCTTGGTCTGTAGAGAAAATGAGGTTCAAACGAGTACTAGCATTAAACGTTAATTTCTCGAAAACTCAAGTTTTGATCCTATAGTCGAAATATGATAATTAAAACGCTTTTCAGGCCGTGAAAAGCATAATAATTCAACATTTTAAGGAAAAACATCTCTGGCTTGGTCTGCAGAGAAAATAAGTTTCAAACGAGTATTAGCATTGAACGCGAATTTCTCGAAAATGCAAGTTTTGATGCTATAGTTGAAATGTTACAATTAAAACGCTTTTCAGGTTGTGAAAAGCATAATAATTCATCATTTTAAGGAAAATCATCTCTGGCTTGGTCTGTAGAAAAAAAGAGTTTCAAGGAGTACTAGCATGAGACGTGAATTTCGCGAAAAATTAAGTTTGGATTATATAGTCCAAATGTGATAATTAAACTGCATTCAAGGCCGTGAAAAGCATAATAATTCAACATTTAATGGAAAATCATCTCTGGCTTGTTCTGTAAAGAAAATGATTTTCAAACGAGTGTTAGCATTGAATGATAATTTCTCGAAAATTCAAGTGTTAAACCTATAGTCCAAATGTGATAATTAAAACGCTTTTCATACTCTGAAAAGCATAACAATTCAACATTTTAAGGAAAATCATCTCTGGCTTGGTTTGTAGAGAAAATGAGTTTCAAACGAGTATTAGCATTGAACGCGAATTTCTCGAAAATCCAAGTTTTGATCCTATAGTCAAATAGTGATCATTAAAATGCTTTTCAGGTCTTGAAAAGCATAATAATTCAACATTTTAAGGGAAATCATCTCTTTCTTGGTCTGTAGAGGAAAAGAGTTTCAAACGAGTACTAGCATTTAACAGTAATTTCTCGAAAAATTAAGTTTTGAACCTATAGTCGAAATGTGATAATTAAAACGCTTTTCACGCCGTGAAAAGCATAATAATTCAACATTTTAAGGAAAATCATCTCTGGCTTGGTCTGTAGAGAAAATGAGTTTCAAAATAGTACTAGCATGAAACGTTAATATCTCCAAAAATCTAGTTTTGATCCTATTGTCGAAATATGATAATTAAAACGCTTTTCAGGCCGTGAAAAACATAATAATTCAACATTTTAACGGAAACCATATCTGGCTTGGTCTGTAGAGAAAATGAGTTTCAAACGAGTACTATCATTAAACGTGAATTAAACGAAAATCAAGTTTTGATCCTATAGTCGAAATGTGATAATTAAAACGCTTTTCAAGCTGTGAAAAGCATCATAATTAAACATTTTAAGAAAATTCATCTCAGGCCTGGTCTGCAGAGATAATGAGTTTCAAACGCGTAGTAGCATTGAACGCTTTTCAGGCCGTGAAAAACATAATAATTCAGCATTTTAAGGAAAATCATCTCTGGCTTGGTGTGTAGAGAAAATGAGTTTCAAGGAGTACTAGCATGAGACGTGAATTTCGCGAAAAATTAAGTTTGGATCCAATTGTCGAAATATGATAATTAAACTGCTTTCAAGGCCGTGAAACGCATAATAATTCAACATCTTAAGGAGAATCATCTCTGGCTTGATCTGTAGAAGAAATGAGTTTCAAACGAGTACAATCGTTGGACACTAGTTTCTTGAAAAATCAAGTTTTGATCCTATAGTCGAAATGTGATAATTTAAACGCTTTTCAGGCCGTGAAAAGCATCATAATTAAACATTTTAAGAAAATTCATCTCAGGCCTGGTCTGCAGAGATAATGAGTTTCAAACGCGTAGTAGCATTGAACGCGAATTACTCTAAAAGTCAATTGTTTATTTAACCTATAGTCCAAATGTGATAATTAAAACGCTTTTCATACTCTGAAAAGCATAATAATTCAACATCTTAATGAAAATCATCTCTGGCTTGGTCTGTAAAGAAAATATGTTTCGCATAGAATGCGAATTTCTCGAAAACTCAAGTTTTTATCCTATGGTCTAAATGTGATAAATAAACGCTTTTCAGGCCGTGAAAAGCATAATAATTCAACATTTTAAGGAAAAACATCTCTGGCTTGGTCTGTAGAAAAAATGAGTTTCAAGGAGTACTAGCATGAGACGTGAATTTCGCGAAAATTTAAGTTTGGATCCTATAGTCCAAATGTGATAATTAAACTGCTTTCAAGGCCGTGAAAAGCATAATAATTCAACATCTTAAAGAAAATCATCTCTGGCTTGATCTGTAGAAGAAATGAGTTTCAAACGAGTACAATCGTTTTACACTAGTTTTTTGAAAAATCAAGGTTTGATCCTATAGTCGAAATGTGATAATTAACACGCTTTTCAGGCCGTGAAAAGCATAATAATTCAACATTCTAAGGAAATTCATCTCTGGCTTGGTCTGTAGAGAAAATGAGTTTCAAACGAGTACTAGCATGAAACGCTAATATCTCGAGAAGTCAAGTTTTGATCCTATAGTCGAAATATGATAAATAAGACACTCTTCAGGCCGTTAAAAGCATAATAATCAACATTTTAAGAAAATTCATCTCAGGCCTGGTCTGCAGAGATAATGAGTATTAAACGAGTAATAGCATTGAACGCGAATTTCTCTAAGAGTCAAGTGTTTAACCTATAGTCCAAATGTGATAATTAAAAAGTTTTCATACTCTGAAAAGCTAAATAATTCAACGTCTTAATGAAAATCATATCTTTCTTGCTGTGTAGAGAAAAGGAGTTTCAAACGAGAATTAGCATTGATCGCGAATTTCCCGAAAACTTAAGTTTTGATCCTATGGTCTAAATGTGATAAATAAACGCTTTTCAGGCCGTGAAAAGCATAATAATTCAACATTTTAAGGAAAATCATCTCTGGCTTGGTCTGTAGAGAAAATGAGGTTCAAACGAGTATTAGCATTGAACGCGAATTTCTCGAAAATGCAAGTTTTGATGCTATAGTCGAAATGTGATAATTAAAACGCTTTTCAGGCCGTGAAAAGGATAATAATTCAACATTCTAAAGAAATTCATCTCTGGGTTGGTCTGTAGAGAAAATGAGTTTCAAACGAGTACTAGCATGAAACGCTAATATCTCGAGAAGTCAAGTTTTGATCCTATAGTCGAAATATGATAATTAAGACACTCTGCAAACCGTGAAAAGCATAATAATTCAACATTTTAAGAAAATTCATCTCAGGCCTGGTCTGCAGAGATAATGAGTTTCAAACGCGTAGTAGCATTGAACGCGAATTTCTCTAAAAGTCAAGTGTTTAATCTATAGTCCAAATGTGATAATTAAAACGCTTTCATAGTCTGATTTTCATCTTAATGAAAATCATCTCTAGCTTGGTCTCTAGAGAAAATGAGTTTCAAACGAGTACTAGCATTGGGCAGTAATTTCTTGAAAAATCAAGTTTTGAACCTATAGTCGAAATGTGATAATTGAAACGTTTTTCAGGCCGTGAAAACCATAATAATTCAACATTTTAATTAACATCATCTCTGGCTTGGTCTGTAAAGAAAATGATTTTCAAACGAGTAGTAGTATTTAACGCGAATTTCTCTGAAAGTCAAGGGTTCAACCTATAGTCCAAACGTGATAATTAAAACGCATTTCATACTCTGAAAAGCATAATATTGCAACATCTTAATGAGAATCATCTATGGCTTGGTCTGTAAAGAAAATAAGTTTCGAACGAGTATTAGCACTGAACGCGAATTTATCGAAAACTCAAGTTTTGAACATATTGTCTAAATGTGATAATTAGAACGCTTTTCAGGTCTTGAAAAGCATAATAATTCAACATTTTAAGGGAAATCATCTATGGCTTGGTCTGTAGAGAAAATGAGTTTCAAAGGAGTATTAGCATTGAACTCGAATTTCTCGAAAATCCAAGTTTTGATCCTATAGTCAAATAGTGATCATTAAAATGCTTTTCAGGCCGTGAAAGGCATAATAATTCAACATTTTAAGGGAAATCATCTCTTTCTTGGTCTGTAGAGGAAAAGAGTTTCAAACGAGTACTAGCATTTAACAGTAATTTCTCGAAAAATTAAGTTTTGAACCTATAGTCGAAATGTGATAATTAAAACGCTTTTCACGCCGTGAAAAGCATAATAATTCAACATTTTAAGGAAAATCATCTCTGGCTTGGTCTGTAGAGAAAATGAGTTTCAAAATAGTACTAGCATGAAACGTTAATATCTCCAAAAATCTAGTTTTGATCCTATTGTCGAAATATGATAATTAAAACGCTTTTCAGGCCGTGAAAAACATAATAATTCAACATTTTAACGGAAACCATATCTGGCTTGGTCTGTAGAGAAAATGAGTTTCAAACGAGTACTATCATTAAACGTGAATTAAACGAAAATCAAGTTTTGATCCTATAGTCGAAATGTGATAATTAAAACGCTTTTCAAGCTGTGAAAAGCATCATAATTAAACATTTTAAGAAAATTCATCTCAGGCCTAGTCTGCAGAGATAATGAGTTTCAAACGCGTAGTAGCATTGAACGCTTTTCAGGCCGTGAAAAACATAATAATTCAGCATTTTAAGGAAAATCATCTCTGGCTTGGTGTGTAGAGAAAATGAGTTTCAAGGAGTACTAGCATGAGACGTGAATTTCGAGAAAAATTAAGTTTGGATCCAATTGTCGAAATATGATAATTAAACTGCTTTCAAGGCCGTGAAACGCATAATAATTCAACATCTTAAGGAGAATCATCTCTGGCTTGATCTGTAGAAGAAATGAGTTTCAAACGAGTACAATCGTTGGACACTAGTTTCTTGAAAAATCAAGTTTTGATCCTATAGTCGAAATGTGATAATTTAAACGCTTTTCAGGCCGTGAAAAGCATCATAATTAAACATTTTAAGAAAATTCATCTCAGGCCTGGTCTGCAGAGATAATGAGTTTCAAACGCGTAGTAGCATTGAACGCGAATTACTCTAAAAGTCAATTGTTTATTTAACCTATAGTCCAAATGTGATAATTAAAACGCTTTTCATACTCTGAAAAGCATAATAATTCAACATCTTAATGAAAATCATCTCTGGCTTGGTCTGTAAAGAAAATATGTTTCGCATAGAATGCGAATTTCTCGAAAACTCAAGTTTTTATCCTATGGTCTAAATGTGATAAATAAACGCTTTTCAGGCCGTGAAAAGCATAATAATTCAACATTTTAAGGAAAAACATCTCTGGCTTGGTCTGTAGAAAAAATGAGTTTCAAGGAGTACTAGCATGAGACGTGAATTTCGCGAAAAATTAAGTTTGGATCCTAAAGTCCAAATGTGATAATTAAACTGCTTTCAAGTCCGTGAAAAGCATAATAATTAAACATTTTAAGGAAAGTCGTCTCTGGCTTGTTCTGTAAAGAAATGATTTTCAAACGAGTATTAGGTTTGAAAGCGAATTTCTCGAGAAGTCAAGTGTTAAACCTAGAGTCCAAATGTGATAATTAAAACGCTTTTCATACTCTGAGAAGCATAACAATTCAACATTTTAAGGGAAATCATCTCTGGCTTGGTCTGTAGAGAAAATGAGTTTCAAAATAGTACTAGAATGAAACGTTAATATCTCCAAAAATTAAGTTTTAAACCTATAGTCGAAATGTGAAAATTAAAACGCTTTTCAGGCCGTGAAAAGCATAATAATTCAACATTTTAAGGAAAATCATTTCTGGCTTGGTCTGTAGAGAAAATGAGTTTTAAAATAGTAATAGCATGGAACGTTAATATCTCCAAAAATCAAGTTTTGATCCTATTGTCGAAATATGATAATTAAAACGCTTTTCTGGCCGTGAAAAGCATAATAATTCAACATTTTAAGGGAAATCATCTCTGGCTTGGTCTGTAGAGAAAATGAGTTTCAAACGAGTACTAGCATTAAATCTTAATTTCTCGAAAATGCAAGTTTTGTTTCTATAGTCGAAATGTGACAATTAAAACGCTTTTCATGCCGTGAAAAGCATAATAATTCAACATATTAGTGAAAATCATTTCTGGCTTGGTCTGCAGAGAAAATGAGTTTCAAGGAGTACTAGCATGAGACGTGAATTTCGCGAAAAATTAAGTTTGGGTCCAATAGTCGAAATATGATAATTAAACTGCTTTCAAGGCCGTGAAAAGCATAATAATTCAACATCTTAAAGAAAATCATCTCTGGCTTGATCTGTAGAAGAAATGAGTTTCAAACGAGTACAATCGTTTTACACTAGTTTTTTGAAAAATCAAGGTTTGATCCTATAGTCGAAATGTGATAATTAACACGCTTTTCAGGCCGTGAAAAGCATAATAATTCAACATTCTAAGGAAATTCATCTCTGGCTTGGTCTGTAGAGAAAATGAGTTTCAAACGAGTACTAGCATGAAACGCTAATATCTCGAGAAGTCAAGTTTTGATCCTATAGTCGAAATATGATAAATAAGACACTCTTCAGGCCGTTAAAAGCATAATAATCAACATTTTAAGAAAATTCATCTCAGGCCTGGTCTGCAGAGATAATGAGTATTAAACGAGTAATAGCATTGAACGCGAATTTCTCTAAGAGTCAAGTGTTTAACCTATAGTCCAAATGTGATAATTAAAAAGTTTTCATACTCTGAAAAGCTAAATAATTCAACGTCTTAATGAAAATCATATCTTTCTTGCTGTGTAGAGAAAAGGAGTTTCAAACGAGAATTAGCATTGATCGCGAATTTCCCGAAAACTTAAGTTTTGATCCTATGGTCTAAATGTGATAAATAAACGCTTTTCAGGCCGTGAAAAGCATAATAATTCAACATTTTAAGGAAAATCATCTCTGGCTTGGTCTGTAGAGAAAATGAGGTTCAAACGAGTACTAGCATTAAACGTTAATTTCTCGAAAAATCAAGTTTTGATCCTATAGTCGAAATATGATAATTAAAACGCTTTTCAGGCCGTGAAAAGCATAATAATTCAACATTTTAAGGAAAAACATCTCTGGCTTGGTCTGCAGAGAAAATAAGTTTCAAACGAGTATTAGCATTGAACGCGAATTTCTCGAAAATGCAAGTTTTGATGCTATAGTTGAAATGTTACAATTAAAACGCTATTCAGGTTGTGAAAAGCATAATAATTCATCATTTTAAGGAAAATCATCTCTGGCTTGGTCTGTAGAAAAAATGAGTTTCAAGGAGTACTAGCATGAGACGTGAATTTCGCGAAAAATTAAGTTTGGATTATATAGTCCAAATGTGATAATTAAACTGCATTCAAGTCCGTGAAAAGCATAATAATTCAACATTTTAAGGAAAACCGTCTCTGGCTTGTTCTGTAAAGAAATGATTTTCAAAGGAGTATTAGGTTTGAAAGCGAATTTCCCGAGAAGTCAAGTGTTAAACCTAGAGTCCAAATGTGATAATTAAAACGCTTTTCATACTCTGAAAAGCATAACAATTCAACATTTTAAGGGAAATCATCTCTGGCTTGGTCTGTAGAGGAAAAGAGTTTCAAACCAGAACTAGCAGTGGACAGTAATTTCTCTAAAAATTAAGTTTTGAACCTATAGTCGAAATGTGATAATTAAAACGCTTTTCAGGCCGTGAAAAGCATAATAATTCAACATCTTAAAGAAAATCATCTCTGGCTTGATCTGTAGAAGAAATGAGTTTCAAACGAGTACAATCGTTGGACACTAGTTTCTTGAAAAATCAAGGTTTGATCCTATAGTCGAAATGTGATAATTAAAACGCTTTTCAGGCCGTGAAAAGGATAATAATTCAACATTCTAAAGAAATTCATCTCTGGGTTGGTCTGTAGAGAAAATGAGTTTCAAACGAGTACTAGCATGAAACGCTAATATCTCGAGAAGTCAAGTTTTGATCCTATAGTCGAAATATGATAATTAAGACACTCTGCAAACCGTGAAAAGCATAATAATTCAACATTTTAAGAAAATTCACCTCAGGCCTGGTCTGCAGAGATAATGAGTTTCAAACGCGTAGTAGCATTGAACGCGAATTTCTCTAAAAGTCAAGTGTTTAATCTATAGTCCAAATGTGATAATTAAAACGCTTTCATAGTCTGATTTTCATCTTAATGAAAATCATCTCTAGCTTGGTCTCTAGAGAAAATGAGTTTCAAACGAGTACTAGCATTGGGCAGTAATTTCTTGAAAAATCAAGTTTTGAACCTATAGTCGAAATGTGATAATTGAAACGTTTTTCAGGCCGTGAAAACCATAATAATTCAACATTTTAAGGAACATCATCTCTGGCTTGGTCTGTAAAGAAAATGATTTTCAAACGAGTAGTAGTATTTAACGCGAATTTCTCTGAAAGTCAAGGGTTCAACCTATAGTCCAAACGTGATAATTAAAACGCATTTCATACTCTGAAAAGCATAATATTGCAACATCTTAATGAGAATCATCTATGGCTTGGTCTGTAAAGAAAATAAGTTTCGAACGAGTATTAGCACTGAACGCGAATTTATCGAAAACTCAAGTTTTGAACATATTGTCTAAATGTGATAATTAGAACGCTTTTCAGGTCTTGAAAAGCATAATAATTCAACATTTTAAGGGAAATCATCTATGGCTTGGTCTGTAGAGAAAATGAGTTTCAAAGGAGTATTAGCATTGAACTCGAATTTCTCGAAACTCCAAGTTTTGATCCTATAGTCAAAATGTGATCATTAATCGCTTTTCAGGCCGTGAAAGGCATAATAATTCAACATTTTAAGGGAAATCATCTCTGGCTTGGTCTGTAGAGGAAAAGAGTTTCAAGGAGTACTAGTATGAGACGTGAATTTCGCGAAAATTTAAGTTTCGATCCTATAGTCCAAATGTGATAATTAAACTGCTTTCAAGGCCGTGAAAATCATAATAATTCAACATTTTATGGAAAATCATCTCTGGCTTGTTCTGTAAAGAAAATGATTTTCAAACGAGTATTAGCATTGAATGATAATTTCTCGAAAATTCAAGTGTTAAACCTATAGTCCAAATGTGATAATTAAAACGCTTTTCATACTCTGAAAAGCATAACAATTCAACATTTTAAGGAAAATCATCTCTGGCTTGTTTTGTAGAGAAAATGATTCTCAAACGAGTATTAGCATTGAACGCGAATTTCTCGAAAATCCAAGTTTTGATCCTATAGTCAAAATGTGATCATTAAAATGCTTTTCAGGTCTTGAAAAGCATAATAATTCAACATTTTAAGGGAAATCATCTATGGCTTGGTCTGTAGAGAAAATGAGTTTCAAAGGAGTATTAGCATTGAACTTGAATTTCTCGAAACTCCAAGTTTTGATCCTATAGTCAAAATGTGATCATTAATCGCTTTTCAGGCCGTGAAAGGCATAATAATTCAACATTTTAAGGGAAATCATCTCTGGCTTGGTCTGTAGAGGAAAAGAGTTTCAAACGAGTACTAGCATTGGACAGTAATTTCTCGAAAAATTAAGTTTTGAACCTATAGTCGAAATGTGATAATTAAAACGATTTTCAGGCCGTGAAAAGCATAATAATTCAACATTTTAAGGAGAATCATCTTTGGCTTGGTCTGTAGAGAAAATGAGTTTCAAAATAGTACTAGCATGAAACCTTAATATCTCCAAAAATCAAGTTTTGATCCTATTGTCGAAATATGGTAAATAAAACGCTTTTCAGGCCGTGAAAAGCATAATAATTCAACATTTTAAGGAAAACCGTCTCTGGCTTGTTCTGTAAAGAAATGATTTTCAAAGGAGTATTAGGTTTGAAAGCGAATTTCTCGAGAAGTCAAGTGTTAAACCTAGAGTCCAAATGTGATAATTAAAACGCTTTTCATACTCTGAAAAGCATAACAATTCAACATTTTAAGGGAAATCATCTCTGGCTTGGTCTGTAGAGGAAAAGAGTTTCAAACCAGAACTGGCAGTTAACAGTAATTTCTCGAAAAATTAAGTTTTGAACCTAAAGTCGAAATGTGATAATTAAAACGCTTTTCAGGCCGTGAAAAGCATAATAATTCAACATTTTAAGGAAAATCATCTCTGGCTTGGTCTGTAGAGGAAAAGAGTTTCAAACGAGTACTAGCATAGGACAGTAATTTCTTGAAAAATCAAGATTTGATCCTATAGTCGAAATGTGATAATTAAAACGCTTTTCAGGCCGTGAAAAGCATAATAATTCAACATTCTAAGGAAAATCATCTCTGGCTTGGTCTGCAGAGATAATGAGATTCAAACGCGTAGTAGCATTGAACGCTAATTTCTCTAAAAGTCAAGTGTTTAAGCTATAGTCAAAATGTGATAATTAAAACGCTTTTCATACTCTGAAAAGCATAATATTTCAACATCTTAATGAGAATCATCTCTGGCTTGGTGTGTAAAGAAAATAAGTTTCAAACGAGTATTAGCATAGGACAGTAATTTCTTGAAAAATCAAGTTTTGATCCCATTTTCTAAATGTTATAATTAAAACGCTTTTCAGGCAGTGAAAAGCTTAATAATTCAACATTCTATGGAAATTCATCTCTGGCTTGGTCTGTAGAGGAAATGAGACTCAAACGAGTAGTAGCATGAAACGCTAATATCTCGAGAAATCAAGTTTTGATCCTATAGTTGAAATATGATAAATAAGACACTCTTCAGGCCGTAAAAAGCATAATAATCAACATTTTAAGAAAATTCATCTCAGGCCTGGTCTGCAGAGATAATGAGTATTAAACGAGTAATAGCATTGAACGCGAATTTCTCTAAGATTCAAGTGTTTAACCTATAGTCCAAATGTGATAATTTAAAAGTTCTCATACTCTGAAAAGCTAAATAATTCAACGTCTTAATGAAAATCATCTCTTTCTTGCTGTGTAGAGAAAAGGAGTTTCAAACGAGAATTGGCATTGACCGCGAATTTCCCGAAAACTTAAGTTTTGATCCTATGGTCTAAATGTGATAAATAAACGCTTTTCAGGCCGTGAAAAGCATAATAATTCAACATTTTAAGGAAAATCATCTCTGGCTTGGTCTGTAGAGAAAATGAGGTTCAAACGAGTACTAGCATTAAACGTTAATTTCTCGAAAACTCAAGTTTTGATCCTATAGTCGAAATATGATAATTAAAACGCTTTTCAGGCCGTGAAAAGCATAATAATTCAACATTTTAAGGAAAAACATCTCTGGCTTGGTTTGCAGAGAAAATAAGTTTCAAACGAGTATTAGCATTGAACGCGAATTTCTCGAAAATGCAAGTTTTGATGCTATAGTTGAAATGTTACAATTAAAACGCTTTTCAGGTTGTGAAAAGCATAATAATTCATCATTTTAAGGAAAATCATCTCTGGCTTGGTCTGTAGAAAAAAAGAGTTTCAAGGAGTACTAGCATGAGACGTGAATTTCGCGAAAAATTAAGTTTGGATTATATAGTCCAAATGTGATAATTAAACTGCATTCAAGGCCGTGAAAAGCATAATAATTCAACATTTAATGGAAAATCATCTCTGGCTTGTTCTGTAAAGAAAATGATTTTCAAACGAGTGTTAGCATTGAATGATAATTTCTCGAAAATTCAAGTGTTAAACCTATAGTCCAAATGTGATAATTAAAACGCTTTTCATACTCTGAAAAGCATAACAATTCAACATTTTAAGGAAAATCATCTCTGGCTTGGTTTGTAGAGAAAATGAGTTTCAAACGAGTATTAGCATTGAACGCGAATTTCTCGAAAATCCAAGTTTTGATCCTATAGTCAAAATGTGATCATTAAAATGCTTTTCAGGTCTTGAAAAGCATAATAATTCAACATTTTAAGGGAAATCATCTCTTTCTTGGTCTGTAGAGGAAAAGAGTTTCAAACGAGTACTAGCATTTAACAGTAATTTCTCGAAAAATTAAGTTTTGAACCTATAGTCGAAATGTGATAATTAAAACGCTTTTCACGCCGTGAAAAGCATAATAATTCAACATTTTAAGGAAAATCATCTCTGGCTTGGTCTGTAGAGAAAATGAGTTTCAAAATAGTACTAGCATGAAACGTTAATATCTCCAAAAATCTAGTTTTGATCCTATTGTCGAAATATGATAATTAAAACGCTTTTCAGGCCGTGAAAAACATAATAATTCAACATTTTAACGGAAACCATATCTGGCTTGGTCTGTAGAGAAAATGAGTTTCAAACGAGTACTATCATTAAACGTGAATTAAACGAAAATCAAGTTTTGATCCTATAGTCGAAATGTGATAATTAAAACGCTTTTCAAGCTGTGAAAAGCATCATAATTAAACATTTTAAGAAAATTCATCTCAGGCCTGGTCTGCAGAGATAATGAGTTTCAAACGCGTAGTAGCGTTGAACGCTTTTCAGGCCGTGAAAAACATAATAATTCAGCATTTTAAGGAAAATCATCTCTGGCTTGGTGTGTAGAGAAAATGAGTTTCAAGGAGTACTAGCATGAGACGTGAATTTCGCGAAAAATTAAGTTTGGATCCAATTGTCGAAATATGATAATTAAACTGCTTTCAAGGCCGTGAAACGCATAATAATTCAACATCTTAAGGAAAATCATCTATGGCTTGATCTGTAGAAGAAATGAGTTTCAAACGAGTACAATCGTTGGACACTAGTTTCTTGAAAAATCAAGTTTTGATCCTATAGTCGAAATGTGATAATTTAAACGCTTTTCAGGCCGTGAAAAGCATCATAATTAAACATTTTAAGAAAATTCATCTCAGGCCTGGTCTGCAGAGATAATGAGTTTCAAACGCGTAGTAGCATTGAACGCGAATTACTCTAAAAGTCAATTGTTTATTTAACCTATAGTCCAAATGTGATAATTAAAACGCTTTTCATACTTTGAAAAGCATAATAATTCAACATCTTAATGAAAATCATCTCTGGCTTGGTCTGTAAAGAAAATATGTTTCGCATAGAATGCGAATTTCTCGAAAACTCAAGTTTTTATCCTATGGTCTAAATGTGATAAATAAACGCTTTTCAGGCCGTGAAAAGCATAATAATTCAACATTTTAAGGAAAATCATTTCTGGCTTGGTCTGTAGAGAAAATGAGTTTCAAGGAGTACTAGCATGAGACGTGAATTTCGCGAAAAATCAAGTTTGGATCCTATAGTCCAAATGTGATAATTAAAACGCTTTTCTGGCCGTGAAAAGCATAATAATTAAACATTTTAAGGAAAGTCGTCTCTGGCTTGTTCTGTAGAGAAAATGAGTTTCAAACGAGTACTAGCATTAAATCTTAATTTCTCGAAAATGCAAGTTTTGATTCTATAGTCGAAATGTGACAAATAAAACGCTTTTCATGCCGTGAAAAGCATAATAAATCAACATATTAGTGAAAATCATTTCTGGCTTGGTCTGCAGAGAAAATGAGTTTCAAGGAGTACTAGCATGAGACGTGAATTTCGCGAAAAATTAAGTTTGGGTCCAATAGTCGAAATATGATAATTAAACTGCTTTCAAGGCCGTGAAAAGCATAATAATTCAACATCTTAAAGAAAATCATCTCTGGCTTGATCTGTAGAAGAAATGAGTTTCAAACGAGTACAATCGTTTTACACTAGTTTTTTGAAAAATCAAGGTTTGATCCTATAGTCGAAATGTGATAATTAACACGCTTTTCAGGCCGTGAAAAGCATAATAGTTCAACATTCTAAGGAAATTCATCTCTGGCTTGGTCTGTAGAGAAAATGAGTTTCAAACGAGTACTAGCATGAAACGCTAATATCTCGAGAAGTCAAGTTTTGATCCTATAGTCGAAATATGATAAATAAGACACTCTTCAGGCCGTTAAAAGCATAATAATCAACATTTTAAGAAAATTCATCTCAGGCCTGGTCTGCAGAGATAATGAGTATTAAACGAGTAATAGCATTGAACGCGAATTTCTCTAAGAGTCAAGTGTTTAACCTATAGTCCAAATGTGATAATTAAAAAGTTTTCATACTCTGAAAAGCTAAATAATTCAACGTCTTAATGAAAATCATATCTTTCTTGCTGTGTAGAGAAAAGGAGTTTCAAACGAGAATTAGCATTGATCGCGAATTTCCCGAAAACTTAAGTTTTGATCCTATGGTCTAAATGTGATAAATAAACGCTTTTCAGGCCGTGAAAAGCATAATAATTCAACATTTTAAGGAAAATCATCTCTGGCTTGGTCTGTAGAGAAAATGAGGTTCAAACGAGTACTAGCATTAAACGTTAATTTCTCGAAAAATCAAGTTTTGATCCTATAGTCGAAATATGATAATTAAAACGCTTTTCAGGCCGTGAAAAGCATAATAATTCAACATTTTAAGGAAAAACATCTCTGGCTTGGTCTGCACAGAAAATAAGTTTCAAACGAGTATTAGCATTGAACGCGAATTTCTCGAAAATGCAAGTTTTGATGCTATAGTTGAAATGTTACAATTAAAACGCTATTCAGGTTGTGAAAAGCATAATAATTCATCATTTTAAGGAAAATCATCTCTGGCTTGGTCTGTAGAAAAAATGAGTTTCAAGGAGTACTAGCATGAGACGTGAATTTCGCGAAAAATTAAGTTTGGATTATATAGTCCAAATGTGATAATTAAACTGCATTCAAGTCCGTGAAAAGCATAATAATTCAACATTTTAAGGAAAACCGTCTCTGGCTTGTTCTGTAAAGAAATGATTTTCAAAGGAGTATTAGGTTTGAAAGCGAATTTCCCGAGAAGTCAAGTGTTAAACCTAGAGTCCAAATGTGATAATTAAAACGCTTTTCATACTCTGAAATGCATAACAATTCAACATTTTAAGGGAAATCATCTCTGGCTTGGTCTGTAGAGGAAAAGAGTTTCAAACGCGTAGTAGCATTGAACGCGAATTTCTCTAAAAGTCAAGTGTTTATTTAACCTATAGTCCAAATGTGATAATTAAAACGCTTTTCATACTCTGATTTTCATCTTAATGAAAATCATCTCTGGCTTGGTTTGTAAAGAAAATAAGTTTCAAACGAGTACTAGCATTGGGCAGTAATTTCTTGAAAAATCAAGTTTCGAACCTATAGTCGAAATGTGATAATTAAAGCATAGGACAGCAATTTCTTGAAAAAACATGTTTCGATCCTATTTTCTAAATGTTATAATTAAAACGCTTTTCAGGCCGTGAAAAGCATAATAATTCAACCTTTTTAAGGAAAGTCATCTCTAGCTTGGTCTGTAGAGAAAATGAGTTTCAAACGAGTACTAGCATTGGGCAGTAATTTCTTGAAAAATCAAGTTTTGAACCTATAGTCGAAATGTGATAATTGAAACGTTTTTCAGGCCGTGAAAACCATAATAATTCAACATTTTAAGGAACATCATCTCTGGCTTGGTCTGTAAAGAAAATGATTTTCAAACGAGTAGTAGTATTTAACTCGAATTTCTCTGAAAGTCAAGGGTTCAACCTATAGTCCAAATGTGATAATTAAAACGCATTTCATACTCTGAAAAGCATAATATTTCAACATCTTAATGAGAATCATCTATGGCTTGGTCTGTAAAGAAAATAAGTTTCGAACGAGTATTAGCACTGAACGCGAATTTATCGAAAACTCAAGTTTTGAACATATTGTCTAAATGTGATAATTAGAACGCTTTTCAGGCCGTGAGAAGCATAATAATTCATCATTTTAAGGAAAATCATCTATGGCTTGGTCTGTAGAAAAAATGAGTTTCAAGGAGTACTAGTATGAGACGTGAATTTCGCGAAAATTTAAGTTTCGATCCTATAGTCCAAATGTGATAATTAAACTGCTTTCAAGGCCGTGAAAAGCATAATAATTCAACATTTTATGGAAAATCATCTCTGGCTTGTTCTGTAAAGAAAATGATTTTCAAACGAGTATTAGCATTGAATGATAATTTCTCGAAAATTCAAGTGTTAAACCTATAGTCCAAATGTGATAATTAAAACGCTTTTCATACTCTGAAAAGCATAACAATTCAACATTTTAAGGAAAATCATCTCTGGCTTGTTTTGTAGAGAAAATGATTTTCAAACGAGTATTAGCATTGAACGCGAATTTCTCGAAAATCCAAGTTTTGATCCTATAGTCAAAATGTGATCATTAAAATGCTTTTCAGGTCTTGAAAAGCATAATAATTCAACATTTTAAGGGAAATCATCTATGGCTTGGTCTGTAGAGAAAATGAGTTTCAAAGGAGTATTAGCATTGAACTCGAATTTCTCGAAACTCCAAGTTTTGATCCTATAGTCAAAATGTGATCATTAATCGCTTTTCAGGCCGTGAAAGGCATAATAATTCAACATTTTAAGGGAAATCATCTCTGGCTTGGTCTGTAGAGGAAAAGAGTTTCAAACGAGTACTAGCATTGGACAGTAATTTCTCGAAAAATTAAGTTTTGAACCTATAGTCGAAATGTGATAATTAAAACGATTTTCAGGCCGTGAAAAGCATAATAATTCAACATTTTAAGGAGAATCATCTTTGGCTTGGTCTGTAGAGAAAATGAGTTTCAAAATAGTACTAGCATGAAACCTTAATATCTCCAAAAATCAAGTTTTGATCCTATTGTCGAAATATGGTAAATAAAACGCTTTTCAGGCCGTGAAAAGCATAATAATTCAACATTTTAAGGAAAACCGTCTCTGGCTTGTTCTGTAAAGAAATGATTTTCAAAGGAGTATTAGGTTTGAAAGCGAATTTCTCGAGAAGTCAAGTGTTAAACCTAGAGTCCAAATGTGATAATTAAAACGCTTTTCATACTCTGAAAAGCATAACAATTCAACATTTTAAGGGAAATCATCTCTGGCTTGGTCTGTAGAGGAAAAGAGTTTCAAACCAGAACTGGCAGTTAACAGTAATTTCTCGAAAAATTAAGTTTTGAACCTATAGTCGAAATGTGATAATTAAAACGCTTTTCACTCCGTGAAAAGCATAATAATTCAACATTTTAAGGAAAATCATCTCTGGCTTGGTCTGTAGAGAAAATGAGTTTCAAAATAGTTCTAGAATGAAACGTTAATATCTCCAAAAATTAAGTTTTAAACCTATAGTCGAAATGTGATAATTAAAACGCTTTTCAGGCCGTGAAAAGCATAATAATTCAACATTTTAAGGAAAATCATTTCTGGCTTGGTCTGTAGAGAAAATGAGTTTTAAAATAGTAATAGCATGGAACGTTAATATCTCCAAAAATCAAGTTTTGATCCTATTGTCGAAATATGATAAATTAAAACGCTTTTCTGGCCGTGAAAAGCATAATAATTCAACATTTTAAGGGAAATCATCTCTGGCTTGGTCTGTAGAGAAAATGAGTTTCAAACGAGTAAAATGTTAATGTTAAATGTTAATTTCTCGAAAATGCAAGTTTTGATTCTATAGTCGAAATGTGACAATTAAAACGCTTTTCATGCCGTGAAAAGCATAATAATTCAACATATTAGTGAAAATCATTTCTGGCTTGGTCTGCAGAGAATATGAGTTTCAAGGAGTACTAGCATGAGACGTGAATTTCGCGAAAAATTAAGTTTGGGTCCAATAGTCGAAATATGATAATTAAACTGCTTTCAAGGCCGTGAAAAGCATAATAATTCAACATCTTAAGGAAAATCATCTCTGGCTTGATCTGTAGAAGAAATGAGTTTCAAACGAGTACAATCGTTGGACACTAGTTTCTTGAAAAATCAAGGTTTGATCCTATAGTCAAAATGTGATAATTAAAACGCTTTTCAGGCCGTGAAAAGCATAATAATTCAACATTCTAAGGAAATTCATCTCTCGCTTGGTCTGTAGAGAAAATGAGTTTCAAACGAGTACTAGCATGAAACGCTAATATCTCGAGAAGTCAAGTTTTGATCCTATAGTCGAAATATGATAATTAAGACACTCTGCAAACCGTGAAAAGCATAATAATTCAACATTTTAAGAAAATTCATCTCAGGCCTGGTCTGCAGAGATAATGAGTTTCAAACGCGTAGTAGCATTGAACGCGAATATCTCTAAAAGTCAAGTGTTTAACCTATAGTCCAAATGTGATAATTAAAACGCTTTTCATACTCTGAAAAGCATAATAATTCAACATCTTAATGAAAATCATCTCTGGCTTGGTTTGTAAAGAAAATAAGTTTCAAACGAGTACTAGCATTGGGCAGTAATTTCTTGAAAAATCAAGTTTTGAACCTATAGTCGAAATGTGATAATTAAAGCATAGGACAGCAATTTCTTGAAAAAACATGTTTCGATCCTATTTTCTAAATGTTATAATTAAAACGCTTTTCAGGCCGTGTCGATCCTATAGTCGAAATATGATAATTAAGACACTCTGCAAACCGTGAAAAGCATAATAATTCAACATTTTAAGAAAATTCATCTCAGGCCTGGTCTGCAGAGATAATGAGTTTCAAACGCGTAGTAGCATTGAACGCGAATATCTCTAAAAGTCAAGTGTTTAACCTATAGTCCAAATGTGATAATTAAAACGCTTTTCATACTCTGAAAAGCATAATAATTCAACCTTTTTAAGGAAAATCATCTCTAGCTTGATCTGTAGAGAAAATGAGTTTCAAACGAGTACTAAACTGGGTGTCAGGGTAGGAACAGAGCACTTCGATGTTTCTCGGAAATTTTAAGGAGTGGCCTTCTCCCCCGCTCGTAAGTCATCAGCATGAGGGTCGGGTGTCATTGGGACGGCCGCGTTGGTTGCAAGCAGTATATCCAGCTCAAGTAGTTTGTATCCAAATTAAAGAGCGACACTTTTACAACAGTAAACACTCACATACAAACAGTTACCACAGTACCAAATCAGACAGAGCGCAACACACCGCCAAATGAGGATAATAATGGCGGGGAAGCCTGGGCAGATTATCATATCTCCGAGCAAGTAGTAGTATTCGCACCAAATAACCACTGATTGATTGATTGGCTTTATTTTGAATTCGCTTTTTATGCAATTTTTGGCTAATTTGCGAAGATGGGATGAGTGATGACATGATGAAATTGATGAATGGACACTCACAAACACCCATACCCATGCCGAGATTTGGACCCGGTCCCTGGTGTCGTAGCGCGATGTGCTAACCACTCCGCCACGGGAACCGGCACCAAATAACCAAATAAAAATAGGAACGTACCACTATAGAACTCTCAACATGTTAATAGTAATTACCTTCATAAATTTTCCGATATGATTTCTTAGGTTCAGAGTCATTTTATCCGATTTCGTGAAGACCAACAATAAAAAAATTAAATTCTGAACATATGTAAATACAGTTTTTTATAACGTTTTTGTTATTGTTGCCATTTTTGGCTCCTACGTTTGTATACATCGTCCCTGAAATACGCCACTGAAAAGGCGTGTGGGGTTGCAAATATATATTCGAGCTTCTAAAGAATAATTATGTTCTTATGGCATGGAGTCGTTGTTATTTAAAGTCAGTGGCGTGTCCAAGGAAGGTAGGGTTGGTGGGGGTTATAACTCCCTCCCCCATTAGTCCAGTATTCCTAAAAGGAACGTCGGAAGCGGGAAAAGTCGTCAAAATTAGGGCTGAATACTAAACAAAGTATATCCCCCCCCAACACACACACACACACACACACACACTTTAAGAAAATACGGGACACGACACTGTTTAAAGTATCATTAATTTTATTCATTTAAAATAGGAAGAAAATATTATTATATTATAATAGAATTATTGAAAAACTAGCGCCGTACTAAACTTATAAACTTAACAAAAGTACACTGATTACTTTCCTTAATTTAGCGAGGCATACGCGTATTATCTTCGTTGCAGAGCAGTTTCAGCTTTTGGAGTATTCTAATGTTTTACACAGTGCAGTCGAAGAAACTTGAGAATAGTGATGTTTATCATGGAGCGTCACACTCCGAATAAACATCTGTGGATGTTTTACAGTGAATATATTGGATATACTGCAAGTTTCTTCGTATTTGCGATGGTTATTGTCCTCCGTATAATGTGTCATTGCTATGTGTTGACGAGTCTTTGAGGATGGCGACAAAACTCCGTTCCAGAGGTGGCAATACTTGCAGGAAGGAAGGAACTTTCCGCAGAGCTCTACAGAGTTGCCAATTGTCTAAGTAGCTTCGCCCATCGGTAGTCAGAGTGCGTTTTTGTGTAAAAATATTGGCTATTAATAAGTGCGGCTTGTTATAGCTAATTCTTGTGTAATTTTTCTGCAGAATTGTTTGGTGAAGGTGATATGCAATAAGAGGAACCGGCACATTTTTATTATTTGGGTGCGCGTGTTTGTTTGATTGTTTATGTTTGTGTTTGTGTACTGTGGCCTGGACTGAAATTTGCGTTCTCGTGTAATATAATATAGGCAATGGAGCCAACATCACCTGAGTGCTATAAACAGGGGACGAGGAAACGTGTGTTAAAGGGCGGGGAAAGAAACATAATCTTAAATGTATATTCTTATTTTCGCTCACAAATAACAAACAATTCACCTACTTCCGTAAGAACTGCAGTAAAAATGACAGCTGATGCAACTGGTGTTAGCCCTTCCACAGTGTTTCAAATAAAAAAGGAATTTCTCGATAAGGAAGGCAAGTTAGACACCCCTAACAAGAAAAGACCAAGAGACCAGCGTAAAACACGGCTGGACAATTACGACAGGTTTGCTCGCGGAGCAATAAGAAGACATATGCACGCTTTTTTCAAAGAAAATAAACTGCCAACGCTGAATAAAATTCTCCATGTCCTAAAAAAAGACGACCAACTTCCGTCGATATCGAGAAGTACACTATATCGTCTCTTAAAAGACGTTGGCTTCAAATTTGTTAAGCACAAAAGAGAGTCAATGCTATAGCTCGACCACAAGGAAAAAAACTTTCCCTCAAAAGCGTTCGCGCATCTTCCCTGCCGTTATCGGTGCTCGGTGCAGTGTTGCCAGCTCAGACTTTAAAAAATCGGGAGATTGTTCCTTGGGAAACCAGAAGATCTGCTACAAAATCCGATGATCTAAAAGTAGCGGATGAACGACCTTCTGGGGGCGGCATAGGCGTGCAAACTGGGTGGGGGGGGGGGGCAAGGGGATGTCTGAAGATTTTTTCCAGCGAGGGGGAAACAATATATTTTTATCAGGATTTATAAAATAATAATAATGTCCTAGCACAATTGAGTATCGTTTGGCATAATTTCACAGTTCAAACAGCACTTTTCATGGCTGAGTGGAGTTCCACTCTATCTCTCCCCTCCATGTTCAAGTAAGATGAGCAGGAAATGTGTTTTTGAGCAAGCCGTTGGAGGTTCCATACCAATAGTTTATTAAGGAATTCTCCCGAGAAATCAATAGGTCTGGCAACACTAACGTGAGCCGGGCTGAAGTCTCCTTCTCCCTGTATTTTTCCCCCACCCGCCAGCGCGATGGGGTCTGCGCAGGTTTCTTTCCTTGTGGTTCCACTATAATTGACAGGGAAGATATTATAGCGTGGAGGCACAGATATCTTCGTGCAATTAGGCGTTTCAGAAACGAAGGCCGAAAGATCATATACACCGATGAAACTTGGGCAAACAGAGGCCATACCAAATCCAAGAGGTGGGTGGACTCCAAAGTTACGTCTGCGGCCCAAGCATGGAGTGAAGGTCTCTCGGTAGGAGCAAAAGCGCCCACGGGGAAGGGCGAGAGGGTGATATTGGTCCATGCTGGATCCGAAGATGGTTTTGTTCCGGGGGCAAAGTTGATTTTCCGGGGGAAAAGGGGGAACAAAAACAGCGATTATCATTCCGAAATGGATTCGCATGTGTTCGAACGTTATTTCACGGAAAGGCTGTTACCTAATATCCCCCCCAATTCTGTAATAGTGATGGATAATGCACCGTATCATAGTGTCAGGGCGGAGAAAATTCCCACAAAGAGCAGCACCAAAAAAGACATTCAAAATTGGTTTACTGAGAAAGGGATTTCGTGGGAAGCACACATGAACAAATTTGAATTGTGCGAAATTTTAGACAACGAGAAAATTAAATACATGAACAATTATAAATTGGACTTATTAGCTAACGCTGCTGGTCACGAAGTTCTTCGCTTGCCCCCATACCACTGCGAGCTCAATCCCATAGAATACGTTTGGAGTTCCGTGAAGAACCACGTCGCCATGGAAAATGCTAAATTCAAATTGGACGAAGTAGAGCAGTTAATGGAAGAAGGAATAGAAAAAGTGAGCATTGAACAGTGGCGAAGAGATGTGGAGAAAGTAAAGCAAACCGAGGAAAGAATGTGGGAAGCCGATGGGCTGATTGAGCGTGTGCATGATACAGTTATCATTAATTTGGATACAGATAACGAAAGTAGTGAAGGAAGTGACAGTGACGACTTGGGAGTGTCAACATTAGCAGACGACGATTAAGAACTTCATTTTGGTGAGTACAATGTAGCTATTTATTTCTATTCTGCACATTTCATAATATATAAATAATTATGTCAACCGATACGCTCGCTAATAATACGTGCTGCCGGACACTAAATTAATGCAAGCTATAAAAAATTACAAAACTCTCCCACATCGATAATATCGCAAAGTTTTGGCTCAAATCAATAGACGTAATAACAAAAAACGAGGGAGGGTGATGCACAAGTTATGAGTCGAAGCAATAGGTTGAGTCTGCTTTAACTATTTATCGTCGTCGATACGTATATATGTTTTAACAAAGATTTTTGTTTGTCGATGTTATTATATCGCTATGGTGATAATGATGAAATAGACAATAGGAAAGCATGAAAGTACTATTCATTGTTCTGTATTCATACACATCAGGGCAGGACCTAGGTGGGTGCGAGACCCAGGGCATGCAATATACGCCTATAACCAAAATTTTCCAGGTCTGAGAAAATCAAACATTTTTTCCTCCCTAGTATGAAGTACAGGTGTCCTACATAATCGCAATACAAAAATTATCATAATTAATACAAAATTTATATATATTTCGTATTATTACCTAAGCTGCAATAAACAGAACTTGTTGGAGGTTTAACCCAAAAATTATAGTGGACTAATTAAAGTTTCTAAATTATTGTTTCTATTCCTTTCAAAGGTGCCACTGGGGCGCAAAACTGGATGTGTTCAATAGCAAACTATTATTTTAACTATCCAAGTGACAATTTTTAATCATATTCAATAATATTCTCCAGCATGATTCTCCTTTGTTTACTTCTCATTAAATTTTTATGCTGTTGTGAATTTACAGGGTCTTGTGTATAAAAATATTTCCACTCCATGATTTCATTCGACGTATAATTAAACGAATTCTGTATATTAACTACTTTTAGCTGAAATATTTGAACATGATTTTCATACAGTACTTAGTTTAGAATGTGATTTCAGTAATTTGGGATATTTTTAAGTATGTCCAAACCATGCACGTGAAGTTAGGAGAAATCGGGTTAATTTGTTAAATTGCAAACACCAGTGTCCCATAAACTCGTAATAAACAGTGAGCAAACAAATATTTTACTTAGCGCGGGCCCCCTTAAAGCGCGGAGCCTCGGGTGAGTGCCCGAGTTGCCCCTCCCAAGGGGTATCTCTTAATCATGTACCTTTACAATGCACCATACGGTACATGAAGGGGTATTGAAACTCTGCATTATAATCCTTAGACTCATTCTATTTATTATTATTTTAAATTGTAATAGCGCTTGATTTTAAAATGTGTTAATTACACTCTTATAAACAACAGATTGGGAGTTACACAAGATTACCATACGTTAGCATTGGTATTTAAACAAAATAAAGACGAGACTTTGAATGTTAGCAACTTGACTCGGTACTTGACGGCGGAATATAATCTTTCAAAAACTAATAAAGACATCAATTGACACTATAAATATTTACCGGTAACCTTCAGTAACTTTTTTCGTGTTGTTTGCATGTGTGTGTGCGCGCGCGAGAGAGAGACAGAGATGTACTGAGTATAACTGATCTGTACTTAGCCAACTCTGAACGAGCTGAGTTAGCGGTTAAAATTACTGTCTTAATCAAAGTTATAAATAAAGAAAAAAATATAAACAAAGTACACGTGTCTTCCTTTTTTTCTTCTTTCGGGGTATTGACGGTAGAAGTGACCGCGCTGCGGCAAAGCGGTAGGCGATGACGGCAACGTCGCAACTCTGATTGGCACCGTGTTCACAACTCCCCTCCAAGAAGCAGGATGCACGACGGAACTCGAAGTGCTCGGTTCCTACGCTGACACCAACTTTAGTATTGGGCAGTAATTTCTTGAAAAATCAAGTTTTAAACCTATAGTCGAAATGTGATAATTAAAACGTTTTTCAGGCCGTGAAAAGCATAATAATTCAACATTTTAAGGAAAGTCGTCTCTGGCTTGTTCTGTAAAGAAATGATTTTCAAACGAGTATTAGCATTGAACGCGAATTTCTCCAAAATCCAAGTTTTGATCCTATAGTCAAAATGTGATCACTAAAACGCTTTTCAGGCTGTGAAAAGCATAATAATTCAACATTTTAAGGGAAATCATCTATGGCTTGGTCTGTAGAGAAAATGAGTTTCAAAGGAGTATTTGCATTGAACGCGAATTTCTCGAAACTCCATGTTTTGATACTATAGTCAAAATGTGATCATTAATCGCTTTTCAGGCCGTGAAAAGCATAATAATTCAACATTTTAAGGGAAATTATCTCTGGCTTGGTCTGTAGAGGAAAAGAGTTTCAAACGAGTGCAAGCATTGGACAGTAATTTCTCGAAAAATTAAGTTCTGAACCTATAGTCGAAATGTGATAATTAAAACGCTTTTCAGGCCGTGAAAAGCATAATAATTCAACATTTTAAGGAAAATCATCTCTGGCTTGGTCTGTAGAGAAAATGAGTTTCAAAATAGTACTAGCATGAAACGTTAATATCTCCAAAAATCAAGTTTTGTTCCTATTGTCGAAATACGATAATTAAAACGCTTTTCATGGCGTGAAAAGCATAATAATTCAACATTTTAAGGGAAATCATCTCTGGCTTGGTCTGTAGAGAAAATGAGTTTCAAACGAGTACTAGCATTAAATGTTAATTTCTCGAAAATGCAAGTTTTGATTCTATAGACGAAATGTGACAATTAAAACGCTTTTCAGGCCGTGAAAAGCATAATAATTCAACATATTAGTGAAAATCATCTCTGGCTTGGTCTGCAGAGAAAATGAGTTTCAAGGAGTACTAGCATGAGACGTGAATTTCGCGAAAAATTAAGTTTGGGTCCAATAGTCGAAATATGATAATTAAACTGCTTTCAAGGCCGTGAAAAGCATAATAATTCAACATCTTAAAGAAAATCATCTCTGGCTTGATCTGTAGAAGAAATGAGTTTCAAACGAGTACAATCGTTTTACACTAGTTTTTTGAAAAATCAAGGTTTGATCCTATAGTCGAAATGTGATAATTAACACGCTTTTCAGGCCGTGAAAAGCATAATAATTCAACATTCTAAGGAAATTCATCTCTGGCTTGGTCTGTAGAGAAAATGAGTTTCAAACGAGTACTAGCATGAAACGCTAATATCTCGAGAAGTCAAGTTTTGATCCTATAGTCGAAATATGATAAATAAGACACTCTTCAGGCCGTAAAAAGCATAATAATCAACATTTTAAGAAAATTCATCACAGGCCTGGTCTGCAGAGATAATGAGTATTAAACGAGTAATAGCATTGAACGCGAATTTCTCTAAGAGTCAAGTGTTTAACCTATAGTCCAAATGTGATAATTAAAAAGTTTTCATACTCTGAAAAGCTAAATAATTCAACGTCTTAATGAAAATCATCTCTTTCTTGCTGTGTAGAGAAAAGGAGTTTCAAACGAGAATTAGCATTGATCGCGAATTTCCCGAAAACTTAAGTTTTGATCCTATGGTCTAAATGTGATAAATAAACGCTTTTCAGGCCGTGAAAAGCATAATAATTCAACATTTTAAGGAAAATCATCTCTGGCTTGGTCTGTAGAGAAAATGAGGTTCAAACGAGTACTAGCATTAAACGTTAATTTCTCGAAAAATCAAGTTTTGATCCTATAGTCGAAATATGATAATTAAAACGCTTTTCAGGCCGTGAAAAGCATAATAATTCAACATTTTAAGGAAAAACATCTCTGGCTTGGTCTGCAGAGAAAATAAGTTTCAAACGAGTATTAGCATTGAACGCGAATTTCTCGAAAATGCAAGTTTTGATGCTATAGTTGAAATGTTACAATTAAAACGCTATTCAGGTTGTGAAAAGCATAATAATTCAACATTTTAAGGAAAACCGTCTCTGGCTTGTTCTGTAAAGAAATGATTTTCAAAGGAGTATTGGGTTTGAAAGCGAATTTCCCGAGAAGTCAAGTGTTAAACCTAGAGTCCAAATGTGATAATTAAAACGCTTTTCATACTCTGAAAAGCATAACAATTCAAAAATTTTAAGGGAAATCATCTCTGGCTTGGTCTGTAGAGGAAAAGAGTTTCAAACCAGAACTAGCAGTGGACAGTAATTTCTCTAAAAATTAAGTTTTGAACCTATAGTCGAAATGTGATAATTAAAACGCTTTTCAGGCCGTGAAAAGCATAATAATTCAACATTTTAAGGAAAATCATCTCTGGCTTGGTCTGTAGAGAAAATGAGTTTCAAAATAGTACTAGAATGAAACGTTAATATCTCCAAAAATTAAGTTTTAAACCTATAGTCGAAATGTGATAATTAAAACGCTTTTCAGGCCGTGAAAAGCATAATAATTCAACATTTTAAGGAAAATCATTTCTGGCTTGGTCTGTAGAGAAAATGTGTTTTAAAATAGTAATAGCATGGAACGTTAATATCTCCAAAAATCAAGTTTTGATCCTATTGTCGAAATATGATAATTAAAACGCTTTTCTGGCCGTGAAAAGAATAATAATTCAACATTTTAAGGGAAATCATCTCTGGCTTGGTCTGTAGAGAAAATGAGTTTCAAACGAGTACTAACATTAAATGTTAATTTCTCGATAATGCAAGTTTTGATTCTATAGTCGAAATGTGACAATTAAAACGCTTTTCATGCCGTGAAAAGCATAATAATTCAACATATTAGTGAAAATCATTTCTGGCTTGGTCTGCAGAGAAAATGAGTTTCAAGGAGTACTAGCATGAGACGTGAATTTCGCGAAAAATTAAGTTTGGGTCCAATAGTCGAAATATGATAATTAAACTGCTTTCAAGGCCGTGAAAAGCATAATAATTCAACATCTTAAGGAAAATCATCTCTGGCTTGATCTGTAGAAGAAATGAGTTTCAAACGAGTACGATCGTTGGACACAAGTTTCTTGAAAAATCAAGGTTTGATCCTATAGTCGAAATGTGATAATTAAAACGCTTTTCAGGCCGTGAAAAGCATAATAATTTAACATTCTAAGGAAATTCATCTCTGGCTTGGTCTGTAGAGAAAATGAGTTTCAAACGAGTACTAGCATGAAACGCTAATATCTCGAGAAGTCAAGTTTTGATCCTATAGTCGAAATATGATAATTAAGACACTCTTCAAACCGTGAAAAGCATAATAATTAAACATTTTAAGAAAACTCATCTCAGGCCTGGTCTGCAGAGATAATGAGATTCAAACGCGTAGTAGTATTGAACGCGAATTTCTCTGAAAATCAAGGGTTCAACCTATAGTCCAAATGTGATAATTAAAACGCATTCCATACTCTGAAAGGCATAATATTTCAACCTCTTAATTAGAATAATCTCTGGCTTGGTCTGTAAAGAAAATAAGTTTCGAACGAGTATTAGAACTGAACGCGAATTTATCGTAAACTCAAGTTTTGAACATATTGTCTAAATGTGATAATTAAAACGCTCTTCAGGCCGTGAAAAGCATAATAATTCATCATTTTAAGGAAAATCGTCTCTGGCTTGGTTTGTAGAGAAAATTAGTTTCAAACGAGTATTAGCATTGAACGCGAATTTCTCGAAAATTTAAGTTTTGATCCTATAGTCAAAATGTGATCATTAAAACGCTTTTCGGAAATCATCTCTGGCTTGGTCTGTAGAGAAAATGAGTTTCAAACGAGTACTATCATTAAAGGTGAATTTTACGAAAATCAAGTTTTGATCCTATGGTCGAAATGTGATAATTAAAACGCTTTTCAAGCTGTGAAAAGCATAATAATTCAACATTTTAAGGAAAATCATCTCTGGCAGGTCTGTAGAGAAAATGAGTTTCAAACGATTACTAGCATTAAATGTTAATTTCTCGAAAATGCAAGTTTTGATGCTATAGTCGAAATGTGATAATTAAAACGCTTTTCAGGCCGTGAATAGCATAATAATTCAACATATTAAGGAAAATCATCTCTGGCTTGGTCTGTAGAGAAAATGAGTTTCAAACGAGTATTAGCACAGGACAGTAATTTCTTGAAAAATCAAGTTTTGATCCCATTTTCTAAATGTTATAATTAAAACGCTTTTCAGGCCATGAAGAGCATAATAATTCAACCTTTTTAAGGAAAATCATCTCTAGCTTGGTCTGTAGAGAAAATGAGTTTCAAACGAGTACTAGCATAGGACAGTAATTTCTTGAAAAATCAAGATTTGATCTTATAGTCGAAATGTGATAATTAAAACGCTTTTCAGGCCGTGAAAAGCATAATAATTCAACATTCTAAGGAAAATCATCTCTGGCTTGGTCTGCAGAGATAATGAGATTCAAACGCGTAGTAGCATTGAACGCTAATTTCTCTAAAAGTCAAGTGTTTAAGCTATAGTCAAAATGTGATAATTAAAACGCTTTTCATACTCTGAAAAGCATAATATTTCAACATCTTAATGAGAATCATCTCTGGCTTGGTGTGTAAAGAAAATAAGTTTCAAACGAGTATTAGCATAGGACAGTAATTTCTTGAAAAATCAAGTTTTGATCCCATTTTCTAAATGTTATAATTAAAACGCTTTTCAGGCAGTGAAAAGCTTAATAATTCAACATTCTATGGAAATTCATCTCTGGCTTGGTCTGTAGAGGAAATGAGTTTCAAACGAGTAGTAGCATGAAACGCTAATATCTCGAGAAATCAAGTTTTGATCCTATAGTCGAAATATGATAAATAAGACACTCTTCAGGCCGTAAAAAGCATAATAATCAACATTTTAAGAAAATTCATCTCAGGCCTGGTCTGCAGAGATAATGAGTATTAAACGAGTAATAGCATTGAACGCGAATTTCTCTAAGAGTCAAGTGTTTAACCTATAGTCCAAATGTGATAATTAAAAAGTTCTCATACTCTGAAAAGCTAAATAATTCAACGTCTTAATGAAAATCATCTCTTTCTTGCTGTGTAGAGAAAAGGAGTTTCAAACGAGAATTAGCATTGATCGCGAATTTCCCGAAAACTTAAGTTTTGATCCTATGGTCTAAATGTGATAAATAAACGCTTTTCAGGCCGTGAAAAGCATAATAATTCAACATTTTAAGGAAAATCATCTCTGGCTTGGTCTGTAGAGAAAATGAGGTTCAAATGAGTACTAGCATTAAACGTTAATTTCTCGAAAACTCAAGTTTTGATCCTATAGTCGAAATATGATAATTAAAACGCTTTTCAGGCCGTGAAAAGCATAATAATTCAACATTTTAAGGAAAAACATCTCTGGCTTGGTTTGCAGAGAAAATAAGTTTCAAACGAGTATTAGCATTGAACGCGAATTTCTCGAAAATGCAAGTTTTGATGCTATAGTTGAAATGTTACAATTAAAACGCTTTTCAGGTTGTGAAAAGCATAATAATTCATCATTTTAAGGAAAATCATCTCTGGCTTGGTCTGTAGAAAAAAAGAGTTTCAAGGAGTACTATCATTAAACGTGAATTAAACGAAAATCAAGTTTTGATCCTATAGTCGAAATGTGATAATTAAAACGCTTTTCAAGCTGTGAAAAGCATCATAATTAAACATTTTAAGAAAATTCATCTCAGGCCTGGTCTGCAGAAATAATGAGTTTCAAACGCGTAGTAGCATTGAACGCTTTTCAGGCCGTGAAAAACATAATAATTCAGCATTTTAAGGAAAATCATCTCTGGCTTGGTGTGTAGAGAAAATGAGTTTCAAGGAGTACTAGCATGAGACGTGAATTTCGCGAAAAATTAAGTTTGGATCCAATTGTCGAAATATGATAATTAAACTGCTTTCAAGGCCGTGAAACGCATAATAATTCAACATCTTAAGGAAAATCATCTCTGGCTTGATCTGTAGAAGAAATGAGTTTCAAACGAGTACAATCGTTGGACACTAGTTTCTTGAAAAATCAAGTTTTGATCCTATAGTCGAAATGTGATAATTTAAACGCTTTTCAGGCCGTGAAAAGCATCATAATTAAACATTTTAAGAAAATTCATCTCAGGCCTGGTCTGCAGAGATAATGAGTTTCAAACGCGTAGTAGCATTGAACGCGATTTACTCTAAAAGTCAATTGTTTATTTATCCTATAGTCCAAATGTGATAATTAAAACGCTTTTCATACTCTGAAAAGCATAATAATTCAACATCTTAATGAAAATCATCTCTGGCTTGGTCTGTAAAGAAAATATGTTTCGCATAGAATGCGAATTTCTCGAAAACTCAAGTTTTTATCCTATGGTCTAAATGTGATAAATAAACGCTTTTCAGGCCGTGAAAAGCATAATAATTCAACATTTTAAGGAAAAACATCTCTGGCTTGGTCTGTAGAAAAAATGAGTTTCAAGGAGTACTAGCATGAGACGTGAATTTCGCGAAAAATTAAGTTTGGATCCTATAGTCCAAATGTGATAATTAAACTGCTTTCAAGTCCGTGAAAAGCATAATAATTAAACATTTTAAGGAAAGTCGTCTCTGGCTTGTTCTGTAAAGAAATGATTTTCAAACGAGTATTAGGTTTGAAAGCGAATTTCTCGAGAAGTCAAGTGTTAAACCTAGAGTCCAAATGTGATAATTAAAACGCTTTTCATACTCTGAGAAGCATAACAATTCAACATTTTAAGGGAAATCATCTCTGGCTTGGTCTGTAGAGGAAAAGAGTTTCAAACCAGAACTGGCAGTGGACAGTAATTTCTCGAAAAATTAAGTTTTGAACCTATAGTCGAAATGTGGTAATTAAAACGCTTTTCAGGCCGTGAAAAGCATAATAATTCAACATTTTAAGGAAAATCATCTCTGGCTTGGTCTGTAGAGAAAATGAGTTTCAAAATAGTACTAGAATGAAACGTTAATATCTCCAAAAATTAAGTTTTAAACCTATAGTCGAAATGTGATAATTAAAACGCTTTTCAGGCCGTGAAAAGCATAATAATTCAACATTTTAAGGAAAATCATTTCTGGCTTGGTCTGTAGAGAAAATGAGTTTTAAAATAGTAATAGCATGGAACGTTAATATCTCCAAAAATCAAGTTTTGATCCAATTGTCGAAATATGATAATTAAAACGCTTTTCTGGCCGTGAAAAGCATAATAATTCAACATTTTAAGGAAAACCGTCTCTGGCTTGTTCTGTAAAGAAATGATTTTCAAAGGAGTATTAGGTTTGAAAGCGAATTTCCCGAGAAGTCAAGTGTTAAACCTAGAGTCCAAATGTGATAATTAAAACGCTTTTCATACTCTGAAAAGCATAACAATTCAACATTTTAAGGGAAATCATCTCTGGCTTGGTCTGTAGAGGAAAAGAGTTTCAAACCAGAACTAGCAGTGGACAGTAATTTCTCTAAAAATTAAGTTTTGAACCTATAGTCGAAATGTGATAATTATAACGCTTTTCAGGCCGTGAAAAGCATAATAATTCAACATCTTAAAGAAAATCATCTCTGGCTTGATCTGTAGAAGAAATGAGTTTCAAACGAGTACAATCGTTGGACACTAGTTTCTTGAAAAATCAAGGTTTGATCCTATAGACGAAATGTGATAATTAAAACGCTTTTCAGGCCGTGAAAAGCATAATAATTCAACATTCTAAAGAAATTCATCTCTGGCTTGGTCTGTAGAGAAAATGAGTTTCAAACGAGTACTAGCATGAAACGCTAATATCTCGAGAAGTCAAGTTTTGATCCTATAGTCGAAATATGATAATTAAGACACTCTGCAAACCGTGAAAAGCATAATAATTCAACATTTTAAGAAAATTCATCTCAGGCCTGGTCTGCAGAGATAATGAGTTTCAAACGCGTAGTAGCATTGAACGCGAATTTCTCTAAAAGTCAAGTGTTTAATCTATAGTCCAAATGTGATAATTAAAACGCTTTTCATACTCTGATTTTCATCTTAATGAAAATCATCTCTGGCTTGGTTTGTAAAGAAAATAAGTTTCAAACGAGTACTAGCATTGGGCAGTAATTTCTTGAAAAATCAAGTTTCGAACCTATAGTCGAAATGTGATAATTAAAGCATAGGACAGCAATTTCTTGAAAAAACATGTTTCGATCCTATTTTCTAAATGTTATAATTAAAACGCTTTTCAGGCCGTGAAAAGCATAATGATTCAACATTTTAAGGAACATCATCTCTGGCTTGGTCTGTAAAGAAAATGATTTTCAAACGAGTAGTAGTATTTAACGCGAATTTCTCTGAAAGTCAAGGGTTCAACCTATAGTCCAAATGTGATAATTAAAACGCATTTCATACTCTGAAAAGCATAATATTTCAACATCTTAATGAGAATCATCTATGGCTTGGTCTGTAAAGAAAATAAGTTTCGAACGAGTATTAGCACTGAACGCGAATTTATCGAAAACTCAAGTTTTGAACATATTGTCTAAATGTGATAATTAGAACGCTTTTCAGGCCGTGAGAAGCATAATAATTCATCATTTTAAGGAAAATCATCTATGGCTTGGTCTGTAGAAAAAATGAGTTTCAAGGAGTACTAGTATGAGACGTGAATTTCGCGAAAATTTAAGTTTCGATCCTATAGTCCAAATGTGATAATTAAACTGCTTTCAAGGCCGTGAAAAGCATAATAATTCAACATTTTATGGAAAATCATCTCTGGCTTGTTCTGTAAAGAAAATAAGTTTCGAACGAGTATTAGCACTGAACGCGAATTTATCGAAAACTCAAGTTTTGAACATATTGTCTAAATGTGATAATTAGAACGCTTTTCAGGCCGTGAGAAGCATAATAATTCATCATTTTAAGGAAAATCATCTATGGCTTGGTCTGTAGAAAAAATGAGTTTCAAGGAGTACTAGTATGAGACGTGAATTTCGCGAAAATTTAAGTTTCGATCCTATAGTCCAAATGTGATAATTAAACTGCTTTCAAGGCCGTGAAAAGCATAATAATTCAACATTTTATGGAAAATCATCTCTGGCTTGTTCTGTAAAGAAAATGATTTTCAAACGAGTATTAGCATTGAATGATAATTTCTCGAAAATTCAAGTGTTAAACCTATAGTCCAAATGTGATCATTAAAACGCTTTTCATACTCTGAAAAGCATAACAATTCAACATTTTAAGGAAAATCATCTCTGGCTTGTTTTGTAGAGAAAATGATTTTCAAACGAGTATTAGCATTGAACGCGAATTTCTCGAAAATCCAAGTTTTGATCCTATAGTCAAAATGTGATCATTAAAATGCTTTTCAGGTCTTGAAAAGCATAATAATTCAACATTTTAAGGGAAATCTTCTATGGCTTGGTCTGTAGAGAAAATGAGTTTCAAAGGAGTATTAGCATTGAACTCGAATTTCTCGAAACTCCAAGTTTTGATCCTATAGTCAAAATGTGATCATTAATCGCTTTTCAGGCCGTGAAAGGCATAATAATTCAACATTTTAAGGGAAATCATCTCTGGCTTGGTCTGTAGAGGAAAAGAGTTTCAAACGAGTACTAGCATTGGACAGTAATTTCTCGAAAAATTAAGTTTTGAACCTATAGTCGAAATGTGATAATTAAAACGATTTTCAGGCCGTGAAAAGCATAATAATTCAACATTTTAAGGAGAATCATCTTTGGCTTGGTCTGTAGAGAAAATGAGTTTCAAAATAGTACTAGCATGAAACCTTAATATCTCCAAAAATCAAGTTTTGATCCTATTGTCGAAATATGGTAAATAAAACGCTTTTCAGGCCGTGAAAAGCATAATAATTCAACATTTTAAGGAAAACCGTCTCTGGCTTGTTCTGTAAAGAAATGATTTTCAAAGGAGTATTAGGTTTGAAAGCGAATTTCTCGAGAAGTCAAGTGTTAAACCTAGAGTCCAAATGTGATAATTAAAACGCTTTTCATACTCTGAAAAGCATAACAATTCAACATTTTAAGGGAAATCATCTCTGGCTTGGTCTGTAGAGGAAAAGAGTTTCAAACCAGAACTGGCAGTGGACAGTAATTTCTCGAAAAATTAAGTTTTGAACCTATAGTCGAAATGTGATAATTAAAACGCTTTTCAGGCCGTGAAAAGCATAATAATTCAACATTTTAAGGAAAATCATCTCTGGCTTGGTCTGTAGAGAAAATGAGTTTCAAAATAGTTCTAGAATGAAACGTTAATATCTCCAAAAATTAAGTTTTAAACCTATAGTCGAAATGTGATAATTAAAACGCTTTTCAGGCCGTGAAAAGCATAATAATTCAACATTTTAAGGAAAATCATTTCTGGCTTGGTCTGTAGAGAAAATGAGTTTTAAAATAGTAATAGCATGGAACGTTAATATCTCCAAAAATCAAGTTTTGATCCTATTGTCGAAATATGATAAATTAAAACGCTTTTCTGGCCGTGAAAAGCATAATAATTCAACATTTTAAGGGAAATCATCTCTGGCTTGGTCTGTAGAGAAAATGAGTTTCAAACGAGTAAAATGTTAATGTTAAATGTGAATTTCTCGAAAATGCAAGTTTTGATTCTATAGTCGAAATGTGACAATTAAAACGCTTTTCATGCCGTGAAAAGCATAATAATTCAACATATTAGTGAAAATCATTTCTGGCTTGGTCTGCAGAGAAAATGAGTTTCAAGGAGTACTAGCATTTCGTGAAAAATTCACTAGTAGTGAATTTCGCGAAAAATTAAGTTTGGGTCCAATAGTCGAAATATGATAATTAAACTGCTTTCAAGGCCGTGAAAAGCATAATAATTCAACATCTTAAGGAAAATCATCTCTGGCTTGATCTGTAGAAGAAATGAGTTTCAAACGAGTACAATCGTTGGACACTAGTTTCTTGAAAAATCAAGGTTTGATCCTATAGTCAAAATGTGATAATTAAAACGCTTTTCAGGCCTTGAAAAGCATAATAATTCAACATTCTAAGGAAATTCATCTCTCGCTTGGTCTGTAGAGAAAATGAGTTTCAAACGAGTACTAGCATGAAACGCTAATATCTCGAGAAGTCAAGTTTTGATCCTATAGTCGAAATATGATAATTAAGACACTCTGCAAACCGTGAAAAGCATAATAATTCAACATTTTAAGAAAATTCATCTCAGGCCTGGTCTGCAGAGATAATGAGTTTCAAACGCGTAGTAGCATTGAACGCGAATATCTCCAAAAGTCAAGTGTTTAACCTATAGTCCAAATGTGATAATTAAAACGCTTTTCATACTCTGAAAAGCATAATAATTCAACATCTTAATGAAAATCATCTCTGGCTTGGTTTGTAAAGAAAATAAGTTTCAAACGAGTACTAGCATTGGGCAGTAATTTCTTGAAAAATCAAGTTTTGAACCTATAGTCGAAATGTTATAATTAAAGCATAGGACAGCAATTTCTTGAAAAAACATGTTTCGATCCTATTTTCTAAATGTTATAATTAAAACGCTTTTCAGGCCGTGAAAAGCATAATAATTCAACCTTTTTAAGGAAAATCATCTCTAGCTTGATCTGTAGAGAAAATGAGTTTCAAACGAGTACTAGTATTGGGCAGTAATTTCTTGAAAAATAAAGTTTTAAACCTATAGTCGAAATGTGATAATTAAAACGTTTTTCAGGCCGTGAAAAGCATAATAATTCAACATTTTAAGGAACATCATCTCTGGCTTGGTCTGCAAAGAAAATGATTTTCAAACGAGTAGTAGTATTTAACGCGAATTTCTCTGAAAGTCAAGGGTTCAACCTATAGTCCAAATGTGATAATTAAAACTCATTTCATACTCTGAAAAGCATAATATTTCAACATCTTAATGATAATCATCTATGGCTTGGTCTGTAAAGAAAATAAGTTTCGAACGAGTATTAGCATTGAACGCGAATTTCTCGAAAATCCAAGTTTTGATCCTATAGTCAAAATGTGATCATTAAAATGCTTTTCAGGTCTTGAAAAGCATAATAATTCAACATTTTAAGGGAAATCATCTATGGCTTGGTCTGTAGAGAAAATGAGTTTCAAAGGAGTATTAGCATTGAACTCGAATTTCTCGAAACTCCAAGTTTTGATCCTATAGTCAAAATGTGATCATTAATCGCTTTTCAGGCCGTGAAAGGCATAATAATTCAACATTTTAAGGGAAATCATCTCTGGCTTGGTCTGTAGAGGAAAAGAGTTTCAAACGAGTACTAGCATTGGACAGTAATTTCTCGAAAAATTAAGTTTTGAACCTATAGTCGAAATGTGATAATTAAAACGATTTTCAGGCCGTGAAAAGCATAATAATTCAACATTTTAAGGAGAATCATCTTTGGCTTGGTCTGTAGAGAAAATGAGTTTCAAAATAGTACTAGCATGAAACCTTAATATCTCCAAAAATCAAGTTTTGATCCTATTGTCGAAATATGGTAAATAAAACGCTTTTCAGGCCGTGAAAAGCATAATAATTCAACATTTTAAGGAAAACCGTCTCTGGCTTGTTCTGTAAAGAAATGATTTTCAAAGGAGTATTAGGTTTGAAAGCGAATTTCTCGAGAAGTCAAGTGTTAAACCTAGAGTCCAAATGTGATAATTAAAACGCTTTTCATACTCTGAAAAGCATAACAATTCAACATTTTAAGGGAAATCATCTCTGGCTTGGTCTGTAGAGGAAAAGAGTTTCAAACCAGAACTGGCAGTTAACAGTAATTTCTCGAAAAATTAAGTTTTGAACCTATAGTCGAAATGTGATAATTAAAACGCTTTTCACTCCGTGAAAAGCATAATAATTCAACATTTTAAGGAAAATCATCTCTGGCTTGGTCTGTAGAGAAAATGAGTTTCAAAATAGTTCTAGAATGAAACGTTAATATCTCCAAAAATTAAGTTTTAAACCTATAGTCGAAATGTGATAATTAAAACGCTTTTCAGGCCGTGAAAAGCATAATAATTCAACATTTTAAGGAAAATCATTTCTGGCTTGGTCTGTAGAGAAAATGAGTTTTAAAATAGTAATAGCATGGAACGTTAATATCTCCAAAAATCAAGTTTTGATCCTATTGTCGAAATATGATAAATTAAAACGCTTTTCTGGCCGTGAAAAGCATAATAATTCAACATTTTAAGGGAAATCATCTCTGGCTTGGTCTGTAGAGAAAATGAGTTTCAAACGAGTAAAATGTTAATGTTAAATGTTAATTTCTCGAAAATGCAAGTTTTGATTCTATAGTCGAAATGTGACAATTAAAACGCTTTTCATGCCGTGAAAAGCATAATAATTCAACATATTAGTGAAAATCATTTCTGGCTTGGTCTGCAGAGAATATGAGTTTCAAGGAGTACTAGCATGAGACGTGAATTTCGCGAAAAATTAAGTTTGGGTCCAATAGTCGAAATATGATAATTAAACTGCTTTCAAGGCCGTGAAAAGCATAATAATTCAACATCTTAAGGAAAATCATCTCTGGCTTGATCTGTAGAAGAAATGAGTTTCAAACGAGTACAATCGTTGGACACTAGTTTCTTGAAAAATCAAGGTTTGATCCTATAGTCAAAATGTGATAATTAAAACGCTTTTCAGGCCGTGAAAAGCATAATAATTCAACATTCTAAGGAAATTCATCTCTCGCTTGGTCTGTAGAGAAAATGAGTTTCAAACGAGTACTAGCATGAAACGCTAATATCTCGAGAAGTCAAGTTTTGATCCTATAGTCGAAATATGATAATTAAGACACTCTGCAAACCGTGAAAAGCATAATAATTCAACATTTTAAGAAAATTCATCTCAGGCCTGGTCTGCAGAGATAATGAGTTTCAAACGCGTAGTAGCATTGAACGCGAATATCTCTAAAAGTCAAGTGTTTAACCTATAGTCCAAATGTGATAATTAAAACGCTTTTCATACTCTGAAAAGCATAATAATTCAACATCTTAATGAAAATCATCTCTGGCTTGGTTTGTAAAGAAAATAAGTTTCAAACGAGTACTAGCATTGGGCAGTAATTTCTTGAAAAATCAAGTTTTGAACCTATAGTCGAAATGTGATAATTAAAGCATAGGACAGCAATTTCTTGAAAAAACATGTTTCGATCCTATTTTCTAAATGTTATAATTAAAACGCTTTTCAGGCCGTGAAAAGCATAATAATTCAACCTTTTTAAGGAAAATCATCTCTAGCTTGATCTGTAGAGAAAATGAGTTTCAAACGAGTACTAAACTGGGTGTCAGGGTAGGAACAGAGCACTTCGATGTTTCTCGGAAATTTTAAGGAGTGGCCTTCTCCCCCGCTCGTAAGTCATCAGCATGAGGGTCGGGTGTCATTGGGACGGCCGCGTTGGTTGCAAGCAGTATATCCAGCTCAAGTAGTTTGTATCCAAATTAAAGAGCGACACTTTTACAACAGTAAACACTCACATACAAACAGTTACCACAGTACCAAATCAGACAGAGCGCAACACACCGCCAAATGAGGATAATAATGGCGGGGAAGCCTGGGCAGATTATCATATCTCCGAGCAAGTAGTAGTATTCGCACCAAATAACCACTGATTGATTGATTGGCTTTATTTTGAATTCGCTTTTTATGCAATTTTTGGCTAATTTGCGAAGATGGGATGAGTGATGACATGATGAAATTGATGAATGGACACTCACAAACACCCATACCCATGCCGAGATTTGGACCCGGTCCCTGGTGTCGTAGCGCGATGTGCTAACCACTCCGCCACGGGAACCGGCACCAAATAACCAAATAAAAATAGGAACGTACCACTATAGAACTCTCAACATGTTAATAGTAATTACCTTCATAAATTTTCCGATATGATTTCTTAGGTTCAGAGTCATTTTATCCGATTTCGTGAAGACCAACAATAAAAAAATTAAATTCTGAACATATGTAAATACAGTTTTTTATAACGTTTTTGTTATTGTTGCCATTTTTGGCTCCTACGTTTGTATACATCGTCCCTGAAATACGCCACTGAAAAGGCGTGTGGGGTTGCAAATATATATTCGAGCTTCTAAAGAATAATTATGTTCTTATGGCATGGAGTCGTTGTTATTTAAAGTCAGTGGCGTGTCCAAGGAAGGTAGGGTTGGTGGGGGTTATAACTCCCTCCCCCATTAGTCCAGTATTCCTAAAAGGAACGTCGGAAGCGGGAAAAGTCGTCAAAATTAGGGCTGAATACTAAACAAAGTATATCCCCCCCCAACACACACACACACACACACACACACTTTAAGAAAATACGGGACACGACACTGTTTAAAGTATCATTAATTTTATTCATTTAAAATAGGAAGAAAATATTATTATATTATAATAGAATTATTGAAAAACTAGCGCCGTACTAAACTTATAAACTTAACAAAAGTACACTGATTACTTTCCTTAATTTAGCGAGGCATACGCGTATTATCTTCGTTGCAGAGCAGTTTCAGCTTTTGGAGTATTCTAATGTTTTACACAGTGCAGTCGAAGAAACTTGAGAATAGTGATGTTTATCATGGAGCGTCACACTCCGAATAAACATCTGTGGATGTTTTACAGTGAATATATTGGATATACTGCAAGTTTCTTCGTATTTGCGATGGTTATTGTCCTCCGTATAATGTGTCATTGCTATGTGTTGACGAGTCTTTGAGGATGGCGACAAAACTCCGTTCCAGAGGTGGCAATACTTGCAGGAAGGAAGGAACTTTCCGCAGAGCTCTACAGAGTTGCCAATTGTCTAAGTAGCTTCGCCCATCGGTAGTCAGAGTGCGTTTTTGTGTAAAAATATTGGCTATTAATAAGTGCGGCTTGTTATAGCTAATTCTTGTGTAATTTTTCTGCAGAATTGTTTGGTGAAGGTGATATGCAATAAGAGGAACCGGCACATTTTTATTATTTGGGTGCGCGTGTTTGTTTGATTGTTTATGTTTGTGTTTGTGTACTGTGGCCTGGACTGAAATTTGCGTTCTCGTGTAATATAATATAGGCAATGGAGCCAACATCACCTGAGTGCTATAAACAGGGGACGAGGAAACGTGTGTTAAAGGGCGGGGAAAGAAACATAATCTTAAATGTATATTCTTATTTTCGCTCACAAATAACAAACAATTCACCTACTTCCGTAAGAACTGCAGTAAAAATGACAGCTGATGCAACTGGTGTTAGCCCTTCCACAGTGTTTCAAATAAAAAAGGAATTTCTCGATAAGGAAGGCAAGTTAGACACCCCTAACAAGAAAAGACCAAGAGACCAGCGTAAAACACGGCTGGACAATTACGACAGGTTTGCTCGCGGAGCAATAAGAAGACATATGCACGCTTTTTTCAAAGAAAATAAACTGCCAACGCTGAATAAAATTCTCCATGTCCTAAAAAAAGACGACCAACTTCCGTCGATATCGAGAAGTACACTATATCGTCTCTTAAAAGACGTTGGCTTCAAATTTGTTAAGCACAAAAGAGAGTCAATGCTATAGCTCGACCACAAGGAAAAAAACTTTCCCTCAAAAGCGTTCGCGCATCTTCCCTGCCGTTATCGGTGCTCGGTGCAGTGTTGCCAGCTCAGACTTTAAAAAATCGGGAGATTGTTCCTTGGGAAACCAGAAGATCTGCTACAAAATCCGATGATCTAAAAGTAGCGGATGAACGACCTTCTGGGGGCGGCATAGGCGTGCAAACTGGGTGGGGGGGGGCAAGGGGATGTCTGAAGATTTTTTCCAGCGAGGGGGAAACAATATATTTTTATCAGGATTTATAAAATAATAATAATGTCCTAGCACAATTGAGTATCGTTTGGCATAATTTCACAGTTCAAACAGCACTTTTCATGGCTGAGTGGAGTTCCACTCTATCTCTCCCCTCCATGTTCAAGTAAGATGAGCAGGAAATGTGTTTTTGAGCAAGCCGTTGGAGGTTCCATACCAATAGTTTATTAAGGAATTCTCCCGAGAAATCAATAGGTCTGGCAACACTAACGTGAGCCGGGCTGAAGTCTCCTTCTCCCTGTATTTTTCCCCCACCCGCCAGCGCGATGGGGTCTGCGCAGGTTTCTTTCCTTGTGGTTCCACTATAATTGACAGGGAAGATATTATAGCGTGGAGGCACAGATATCTTCGTGCAATTAGGCGTTTCAGAAACGAAGGCCGAAAGATCATATACACCGATGAAACTTGGGCAAACAGAGGCCATACCAAATCCAAGAGGTGGGTGGACTCCAAAGTTACGTCTGCGGCCCAAGCATGGAGTGAAGGTCTCTCGGTAGGAGCAAAAGCGCCCACGGGGAAGGGCGAGAGGGTGATATTGGTCCATGCTGGATCCGAAGATGGTTTTGTTCCGGGGGCAAAGTTGATTTTCCGGGGGAAAAGGGGGAACAAAAACAGCGATTATCATTCCGAAATGGATTCGCATGTGTTCGAACGTTATTTCACGGAAAGGCTGTTACCTAATATCCCCCCCAATTCTGTAATAGTGATGGATAATGCACCGTATCATAGTGTCAGGGCGGAGAAAATTCCCACAAAGAGCAGCACCAAAAAAGACATTCAAAATTGGTTTACTGAGAAAGGGATTTCGTGGGAAGCACACATGAACAAATTTGAATTGTGCGAAATTTTAGACAACGAGAAAATTAAATACATGAACAATTATAAATTGGACTTATTAGCTAACGCTGCTGGTCACGAAGTTCTTCGCTTGCCCCCATACCACTGCGAGCTCAATCCCATAGAATACGTTTGGAGTTCCGTGAAGAACCACGTCGCCATGGAAAATGCTAAATTCAAATTGGACGAAGTAGAGCAGTTAATGGAAGAAGGAATAGAAAAAGTGAGCATTGAACAGTGGCGAAGAGATGTGGAGAAAGTAAAGCAAACCGAGGAAAGAATGTGGGAAGCCGATGGGCTGATTGAGCGTGTGCATGATACAGTTATCATTAATTTGGATACAGATAACGAAAGTAGTGAAGGAAGTGACAGTGACGACTTGGGAGTGTCAACATTAGCAGACGACGATTAAGAACTTCATTTTGGTGAGTACAATGTAGCTATTTATTTCTATTCTGCACATTTCATAATATATAAATAATTATGTCAACCGATACGCTCGCTAATAATACGTGCTGCCGGACACTAAATTAATGCAAGCTATAAAAAATTACAAAACTCTCCCACATCGATAATATCGCAAAGTTTTGGCTCAAATCAATAGACGTAATAACAAAAAACGAGGGAGGGTGATGCACAAGTTATGAGTCGAAGCAATAGGTTGAGTCTGCTTTAACTATTTATCGTCGTCGATACGTATATATGTTTTAACAAAGATTTTTGTTTGTCGATGTTATTATATCGCTATGGTGATAATGATGAAATAGACAATAGGAAAGCATGAAAGTACTATTCATTGTTCTGTATTCATACACATCAGGGCAGGACCTAGGTGGGTGCGAGACCCAGGGCATGCAATATACGCCTATAACCAAAATTTTCCAGGTCTGAGAAAATCAAACATTTTTTCCTCCCTAGTATGAAGTACAGGTGTCCTACATAATCGCAATACAAAAATTATCATAATTAATACAAAATTTATATATATTTCGTATTATTACCTAAGCTGCAATAAACAGAACTTGTTGGAGGTTTAACCCAAAAATTATAGTGGACTAATTAAAGTTTCTAAATTATTGTTTCTATTCCTTTCAAAGGTGCCACTGGGGCGCAAAACTGGATGTGTTCAATAGCAAACTATTATTTTAACTATCCAAGTGACAATTTTTAATCATATTCAATAATATTCTCCAGCATGATTCTCCTTTGTTTACTTCTCATTAAATTTTTATGCTGTTGTGAATTTACAGGGTCTTGTGTATAAAAATATTTCCACTCCATGATTTCATTCGACGTATAATTAAACGAATTCTGTATATTAACTACTTTTAGCTGAAATATTTGAACATGATTTTCATACAGTACTTAGTTTAGAATGTGATTTCAGTAATTTGGGATATTTTTAAGTATGTCCAAACCATGCACGTGAAGTTAGGAGAAATCGGGTTAATTTGTTAAATTGCAAACACCAGTGTCCCATAAACTCGTAATAAACAGTGAGCAAACAAATATTTTACTTAGCGCGGGCCCCCTTAAAGCGCGGAGCCTCGGGTGAGTGCCCGAGTTGCCCCTCCCAAGGGGTATCTCTTAATCATGTACCTTTACAATGCACCATACGGTACATGAAGGGGTATTGAAACTCTGCATTATAATCCTTAGACTCATTCTATTTATTATTATTTTAAATTGTAATAGCGCTTGATTTTAAAATGTGTTAATTACACTCTTATAAACAACAGATTGGGAGTTACACAAGATTACCATACGTTAGCATTGGTATTTAAACAAAATAAAGACGAGACTTTGAATGTTAGCAACTTGACTCGGTACTTGACGGCGGAATATAATCTTTCAAAAACTAATAAAGACATCAATTGACACTATAAATATTTACCGGTAACCTTCAGTAACTTTTTTCGTGTTGTTTGCATGTGTGTGTGCGCGCGCGAGAGAGAGACAGAGATGTACTGAGTATAACTGATCTGTACTTAGCCAACTCTGAACGAGCTGAGTTAGCGGTTAAAATTACTGTCTTAATCAAAGTTATAAATAAAGAAAAAAATATAAACAAAGTACACGTGTCTTCCTTTTTTTCTTCTTTCGGGGTATTGACGGTAGAAGTGACCGCGCTGCGGCAAAGCGGTAGGCGATGACGGCAACGTCGCAACTCTGATTGGCACCGTGTTCACAACTCCCCTCCAAGAAGCAGGATGCACGACGGAACTCGAAGTGCTCGGTTCCTACGCTGACACCAACTTTAGTATTGGGCAGTAATTTCTTGAAAAATCAAGTTTTAAACCTATAGTCGAAATGTGATAATTAAAACGTTTTTCAGGCCGTGAAAAGCATAATAATTCAACATTTTAAGGGAAATCATCTATGGCTTGGTCTGTAGAGAAAATGAGTTTCAAAGGAGTATTTGCATTGAACGCGAATTTCTCGAAACACCATGTTTTGATACTATAGTCAAAATGTGATCATTAATCGCTTTTCAGGCCGTGAAAAGCATAATAATTCAACATTTTAAGGGAAATTATCTCTGGCTTGGTCTGTAGAGGAAAAGAGTTTCAAACGAGTGCAAGCATTGGACAGTAATTTCTCGAAAAATTAAGTTCTGAACCTATAGTCGAAATGTGATAATTAAAACGCTTTTCAGGCCGTGAAAAGCATAATAATTCAACATTTTAAGGAAAATCATCTCTGGCTTGGTCTGTAGAGAAAATGAGTTTCAAAATAGTACTAGCATGAAACGTTAATATCTCCAAAAATCAAGTTTTGATCCTATTGTCGAAATACGATAATTAAAACGCTTTTCATGGCGTGAAAAGCATAATAATTCAACATTTTAAGGGAAATCATCTCTGGCTTGGTCTGTAGAGAAAATGAGTTTCAAACGAGTACTAGCATTAAATGTTAATTTCTCGAAAATGCAAGTTTTGATTCTATAGACGAAATGTGACAATTAAAACGCTTTTCAGGCCGTGAAAAGCATAATAATTCAACATATTAGTGAAAATCATCTCTGGCTTGGTCTGCAGAGAAAATGAGTTTCAAGGAGTACTAGCATGAGACGTGAATTTCGCGAAAAATTAAGTTTGGGTCCAATAGTCGAAATATGATAATTAAATTGCTTTCAAGGCCGTGAAAAGCATAATAATTCAACATCTTAAAGAAAATCATCTCTGGCTTGATCTGTAGAAGAAATGAGTTTCAAACGAGTACAATCGTTTTACACTAGTTTTTTGAAAAATCAAGGTTTGATCCTATAGTCGAAATGTGATAATTAACACGCTTTTCAGGCCGTGAAAAGCATAATAATTCAACATTCTAAGGAAATTCATCTCTGGCTTGGTCTGTAGAGAAAATGAGTTTCAAACGAGTACTAGCATGAAACGCTAATATCTCGAGAAGTCAAGTTTTGATCCTATAGTCGAAATATGATAAATAAGACACTCTTCAGGCCGTAAAAAGCATAATAATCAACATTTTAAGAAAATTCATCACAGGCCTGGTCTGCAGAGATAATGAGTATTAAACGAGTAATAGCATTGAACGCGAATTTCTCTAAGAGTCAAGTGTTTAACCTATAGTCCAAATGTGATAATTAAAAAGTTTTCATACTCTGAAAAGCTAAATAATTCAACGTCTTAATGAAAATCATCTCTTTCTTGCTGTGTAGAGAAAAGGAGTTTCAAACGAGAATTAGCATTGATCGCGAATTTCCCGAAAACTTAAGTTTTGATCCTATGGTCTAAATGTGATAAATAAACGCTTTTCAGGCCGTGAAAAGCATAATAATTCAACATTTTAAGGAAAATCATCTCTGGCTTGGTCTGTAGAGAAAATGAGGTTCAAACGAGTACTAGCATTAAACGTTAATTTCTCGAAAAATCAAGTTTTGATCCTATAGTCGAAATATGATAATTAAAACGCTTTTCAGGCCGTGAAAAGCATAATAATTCAACATTTTAAGGAAAAACATCTCTGGCTTGGTCTGCAGAGAAAATAAGTTTCAAACGAGTATTAGCATTGAACGCGAATTTCTCGAAAATGCAAGTTTTGATGCTATAGTTGAAATGTTACAATTAAAACGCTATTCAGGTTGTGAAAAGCATAATAATTCATCATTTTAAGGAAAATCATCTCTGGCTTGGTCTGTAGAAAAAATGAGTTTCAAGGAGTACTAGCATGAGACGTGAATTTCGCGAAAAATTAAGTTTGGATTATATAGTCCAAATGTGATAATTAAACTGCATTCAAGTCCGTGAAAAGCATAATAATTCAACATTTTAAGGAAAACCGTCTCTGGCTTGTTCTGTAAAGAAATGATTTTCAAAGGAGTATTGGGTTTGAAAGCGAATTTCCCGAGAAGTCAAGTGTTAAACCTAGAGTCCAAATGTGATAATTAAAACGCTTTTCATACTCTGAAAAGCATAACAATTCAAAAATTTTAAGGGAAATCATCTCTGGCTTGGTCTGTAGAGGAAAAGAGTTTCAAACCAGAACTAGCAGTGGACAGTAATTTCTCTAAAAATTAAGTTTTGAACCTATAGTCGAAATGTGATAATTAAAACGCTTTTCAGGCCGTGAAAAGCATAATAATTCAACATTTTAAGGAAAATCATCTCTGGCTTGGTCTGTAGAGAAAATGAGTTTCAAAATAGTACTAGAATGAAACGTTAATATCTCCAAAAATTAAGTTTTAAACCTATAGTCGAAATGTGATAATTAAAACGCTTTTCAGGCCGTGAAAAGCATAATAATTCAACATTTTAAGGAAAATCATTTCTGGCTTGGTCTGTAGAGAAAATGTGTTTTAAAATAGTAATAGCATGGAACGTTAATATCTCCAAAAATCAAGTTTTGATCCTATTGTCGAAATATGATAATTAAAACGCTTTTCTGGCCGTGAAAAGAATAATAATTCAACATTTTAAGGGAAATCATCTCTGGCTTGGTCTGTAGAGAAAATGAGTTTCAAACGAGTACTAACATTAAATGTTAATTTCTCGATAATGCAAGTTTTGATTCTATAGTCGAAATGTGACAATTAAAACGCTTTTCATGCCGTGAAAAGCATAATAATTCAACATATTAGTGAAAATCATTTCTGGCTTGGTCTGCAGAGAAAATGAGTTTCAAGGAGTACTAGCATGAGACGTGAATTTCGCGAAAAATTAAGTTTGGGTCCAATAGTCGAAATATGATAATTAAACTGCTTTCAAGGCCGTGAAAAGCATAATAATTCAACATCTTAAGGAAAATCATCTCTGGCTTGATCTGTAGAAGAAATGAGTTTCAAACGAGTACGATCGTTGGACACAAGTTTCTTGAAAAATCAAGGTTTGATCCTATAGTCGAAATGTGATAATTAAAACGCTTTTCAGGCCGTGAAAAGCATAATAATTTAACATTCTAAGGAAATTCATCTCTGGCTTGGTCTGTAGAGAAAATGAGTTTCAAACGAGTACTAGCATGAAACGCTAATATCTCGAGAAGTCAAGTTTTGATCCTATAGTCGAAATATGATAATTAAGACACTCTTCAAACCGTGAAAAGCATAATAATTAAACATTTTAAGAAAACTCATCTCAGGCCTGGTCTGCAGAGATAATGAGATTCAAACGCGTAGTAGTATTGAACGCGAATTTCTCTGAAAATCAAGGGTTCAACCTATAGTCCAAATGTGATAATTAAAACGCATTCCATACTCTGAAAGGCATAATATTTCAACCTCTTAATTAGAATAATCTCTGGCTTGGTCTGTAAAGAAAATAAGTTTCGAACGAGTATTAGAACTGAACGCGAATTTATCGTAAACTCAAGTTTTGAACATATTGTCTAAATGTGATAATTAAAACGCTCTTCAGGCCGTGAAAAGCATAATAATTCATCATTTTAAGGAAAATCGTCTCTGGCTTGGTTTGTAGAGAAAATTAGTTTCAAACGAGTATTAGCATTGAACGCGAATTTCTCGAAAATTTAAGTTTTGATCCTATAGTCAAAATGTGATCATTAAAACGCTTTTCGGAAATCATCTCTGGCTTGGTCTGTAGAGAAAATGAGTTTCAAACGAGTACTATCATTAAAGGTGAATTTTACGAAAATCAAGTTTTGATCCTATGGTCGAAATGTGATAATTAAAACGCTTTTCAAGCTGTGAAAAGCATAATAATTCAACATTTTAAGGAAAATCATCTCTGGCAGGTCTGTAGAGAAAATGAGTTTCAAACGATTACTAGCATTAAATGTTAATTTCTCGAAAATGCAAGTTTTGATGCTATAGTCGAAATGTGATAATTAAAACGCTTTTCAGGCCGTGAATAGCATAATAATTCAACATATTAAGGAAAATCATCTCTGGCTTGGTCTGTAGAGAAAATGAGTTTCAAACGAGTATTAGCACAGGACAGTAATTTCTTGAAAAATCAAGTTTTGATCCCATTTTCTAAATGTTATAATTAAAACGCTTTTCAGGCCATGAAGAGCATAATAATTCAACCTTTTTAAGGAAAATCATCTCTAGCTTGGTCTGTAGAGAAAATGAGTTTCAAACGAGTACTAGCATAGGACAGTAATTTCTTGAAAAATCAAGATTTGATCTTATAGTCGAAATGTGATAATTAAAACGCTTTTCAGGCCGTGAAAAGCATAATAATTCAACATTCTAAGGAAAATCATCTCTGGCTTGGTCTGCAGAGATAATGAGATTCAAACGCGTAGTAGCATTGAACGCTAATTTCTCTAAAAGTCAAGTGTTTAAGCTATAGTCAAAATGTGATAATTAAAACGCTTTTCATACTCTGAAAAGCATAATATTTCAACATCTTAATGAGAATCATCTCTGGCTTGGTGTGTAAAGAAAATAAGTTTCAAACGAGTATTAGCATAGGACAGTAATTTCTTGAAAAATCAAGTTTTGATCCCATTTTCTAAATGTTATAATTAAAACGCTTTTCAGGCAGTGAAAAGCTTAATAATTCAACATTCTATGGAAATTCATCTCTGGCTTGGTCTGTAGAGGAAATGAGTTTCAAACGAGTAGTAGCATGAAACGCTAATATCTCGAGAAATCAAGTTTTGATCCTATAGTCGAAATATGATAAATAAGACACTCTTCAGGCCGTAAAAAGCATAATAATCAACATTTTAAGAAAATTCATCTCAGGCCTGGTCTGCAGAGATAATGAGTATTAAACGAGTAATAGCATTGAACGCGAATTTCTCTAAGAGTCAAGTGTTTAACCTATAGTCCAAATGTGATAATTAAAAAGTTCTCATACTCTGAAAAGCTAAATAATTCAACGTCTTAATGAAAATCATCTCTTTCTTGCTGTGTAGAGAAAAGGAGTTTCAAACGAGAATTAGCATTGATCGCGAATTTCCCGAAAACTTAAGTTTTGATCCTATGGTCTAAATGTGATAAATAAACGCTTTTCAGGCCGTGAAAAGCATAATAATTCAACATTTTAAGGAAAATCATCTCTGGCTTGGTCTGTAGAGAAAATGAGGTTCAAATGAGTACTAGCATTAAACGTTAATTTCTCGAAAACTCAAGTTTTGATCCTATAGTCGAAATATGATAATTAAAACGCTTTTCAGGCCGTGAAAAGCATAATAATTCAACATTTTAAGGAAAAACATCTCTGGCTTGGTTTGCAGAGAAAATAAGTTTCAAACGAGTATTAGCATTGAACGCGAATTTCTCGAAAATGCAAGTTTTGATGCTATAGTTGAAATGTTACAATTAAAACGCTTTTCAGGTTGTGAAAAGCATAATAATTCATCATTTTAAGGAAAATCATCTCTGGCTTGGTCTGTAGAAAAAAAGAGTTTCAAGGAGTACTATCATTAAACGTGAATTAAACGAAAATCAAGTTTTGATCCTATAGTCGAAATGTGATAATTAAAACGCTTTTCAAGCTGTGAAAAGCATCATAATTAAACATTTTAAGAAAATTCATCTCAGGCCTGGTATGCAGAAATAATGAGTTTCAAACGCGTAGTAGCATTGAACGCTTTTCAGGCCGTGAAAAACATAATAATTCAGCATTTTAAGGAAAATCATCTCTGGCTTGGTGTGTAGAGAAAATGAGTTTCAAGGAGTACTAGCATGAGACGTGAATTTCGCGAAAAATTAAGTTTGGATCCAATTGTCGAAATATGATAATTAAACTGCTTTCAAGGCCGTGAAACGCATAATAATTCAACATCTTAAGGAAAATCATCTCTGGCTTGATCTGTAGAAGAAATGAGTTTCAAACGAGTACAATCGTTGGACACTAGTTTCTTGAAAAATCAAGTTTTGATCCTATAGTCGAAATGTGATAATTTAAACGCTTTTCAGGCCGTGAAAAGCATCATAATTAAACATTTTAAGAAAATTCATCTCAGGCCTGGTCTGCAGAGATAATGAGTTTCAAACGCGTAGTAGCATTGAACGCGATTTACTCTAAAAGTCAATTGTTTATTTATCCTATAGTCCAAATGTGATAATTAAAACGCTTTTCATACTCTGAAAAGCATAATAATTCATCATCTTAATGAAAATCATCTCTGGCTTGGTCTGTAAAGAAAATATGTTTCGCATAGAATGCGAATTTCTCGAAAACTCAAGTTTTTATCCTATGGTCTAAATGTGATAAATAAACGCTTTTCAGGCCGTGAAAAGCATAATAATTCAACATTTTAAGGAAAAACATCTCTGGCTTGGTCTGTAGAAAAATGAGTTTCAAGGAGTACTAGCATGAGACGTGAATTTCGCGAAAAATTAAGTTTGGATCCTATAGTCCAAATGTGATAATTAAACTGCTTTCAAGTCCGTGAAAAGCATAATAATTAAACATTTTAAGGAAAGTCGTCTCTGGCTTGTTCTGTAAAGAAATGATTTTCAAACGAGTATTAGGTTTGAAAGCGAATTTCTCGAGAAGTCAAGTGTTAAACCTAGAGTCCAAATGTGATAATTAAAACGCTTTTCATACTCTGAGAAGCATAACAATTCAACATTTTAAGGGAAATCATCTCTGGCTTGGTCTGTAGAGGAAAAGAGTTTCAAACCAGAACTGGCAGTGGACAGTAATTTCTCGAAAAATTAAGTTTTGAACCTATAGTCGAAATGTGGTAATTAAAACGCTTTTCAGGCCGTGAAAAGCATAATAATTCAACATTTTAAGGAAAATCATCTCTGGCTTGGTCTGTAGAGAAAATGAGTTTCAAAATAGTACTAGAATGAAACGTTAATATCTCCAAAAATTAAGTTTTAAACCTATAGTCGAAATGTGATAATTAAAACGCTTTTCAGGCCGTGAAAAGCATAATAATTCAACATTTTAAGGAAAATCATTTCTGGCTTGGTCTGTAGAGAAAATGAGTTTTAAAATAGTAATAGCATGGAACGTTAATATCTCCAAAAATCAAGTTTTGATCCAATTGTCGAAATATGATAATTAAAACGCTTTTCTGGCCGTGAAAAGCATAATAATTCAACATTTTAAGGAAAACCGTCTCTGGCTTGTTCTGTAAAGAAATGATTTTCAAAGGAGTATTAGGTTTGAAAGCGAATTTCCCGAGAAGTCAAGTGTTAAACCTAGAGTTCAAATGTGATAATTAAAACGCTTTTCATACTCTGAAAAGCATAACAATTCAACATTTTAAGGGAAATCATCTCTGGCTTGGTCTGTAGAGGAAAAGAGTTTCAAACCAGAACTAGCAGTGGACAGTAATTTCTCTAAAAATTAAGTTTTGAACCTATAGTCGAAATGTGATAATTAAAACGCTTTTCAGGCCGTGAAAAGCATAATAATTCAACATCTTAAAGAAAATCATCTCTGGCTTGATCTGTAGAAGAAATGAGTTTCAAACGAGTACAATCGTTGGACACTAGTTTCTTGAAAAATCAAGGTTTGATCCTATAGACGAAATGTGATAATTAAAACGCTTTTCAGGCCGTGAAAAGCATAATAATTCAACATTCTAAAGAAATTCATCTCTGGCTTGGTCTGTAGAGAAAATGAGTTTCAAACGAGTACTAGCATGAAACGCTAATATCTCGAGAAGTCAAGTTTTGATCCTATAGTCGAAATATGATAATTAAGACACTCTGCAAACCGTGAAAAGCATAATAATTCAACATTTTAAGAAAATTCATCTCAGGCCTGGTCTGCAGAGATAATGAGTTTCAAACGCGTAGTAGCATTGAACGCGAATTTCTCTAAAAGTCAAGTGTTTAATCTATAGTCCAAATGTGATAATTAAAACGCTTTTCATACTCTGATTTTCATCTTAATGAAAATCATCTCTGGCTTGGTTTGTAAAGAAAATAAGTTTCAAACGAGTACTAGCATTGGGCAGTAATTTCTTGAAAAATCAAGTTTCGAACCTATAGTCGAAATGTGATAATTAAAGCATAGGACAGCAATTTCTTGAAAAAACATGTTTCGATCCTATTTTCTAAATGTTATAATTAAAACGCTTTTCAGGCCGTGAAAAGCATAATGATTCAACATTTTAAGGAACATCATCTCTGGCTTGGTCTGTAAAGAAAATGATTTTCAAACGAGTAGTAGTATTTAACGCGAATTTCTCTGAAAGTCAAGGGTTCAACCTATAGTCCAAATGTGATAATTAAAACGCATTTCATACTCTGAAAAGCATAATATTTCAACATCTTAATGAGAATCATCTATGGCTTGGTCTGTAAAGAAAATAAGTTTCGAACGAGTATTAGCACTGAACGCGAATTTATCGAAAACTCAAGTTTTGAACATATTGTCTAAATGTGATAATTAGAACGCTTTTCAGGCCGTGAGAAGCATAATAATTCATCATTTTAAGGAAAATCATCTATGGCTTGGTCTGTAGAAAAAATGAGTTTCAAGGAGTACTAGTATGAGACGTGAATTTCGCGAAAATTTAAGTTTCGATCCTATAGTCCAAATGTGATAATTAAACTGCTTTCAAGGCCGTGAAAAGCATAATAATTCAACATTTTATGGAAAATCATCTCTGGCTTGTTCTGTAAAGAAAATAAGTTTCGAACGAGTATTAGCACTGAACGCGAATTTATCGAAAACTCAAGTTTTGAACATATTGTCTAAATGTGATAATTAGAACGCTTTTCAGGCCATGAGAAGCATAATAATTCATCATTTTAAGGAAAATCATCTATGGCTTGGTCTGTAGAAAAAATGAGTTTCAAGGAGTACTAGTATGAGACGTGAATTTCGCGAAAATTTAAGTTTCGATCCTATAGTCCAAATGTGATAATTAAACTGCTTTCAAGGCCGTGAAAAGCATAATAATTCAACATTTTATGGAAAATCATCTCTGGCTTGTTCTGTAAAGAAAATGATTTTCAAACGAGTATTAGCATTGAATGATAATTTCTCGAAAATTCAAGTGTTAAACCTATAGTCCAAATGTGATAATTAAAACGCTTTTCATACTCTGAAAAGCATAACAATTCAACATTTTAAGGAAAATCATCTCTGGCTTGTTTTGTAGAGAAAATGATTTTCAAACGAGTATTAGCATTGAACGCGAATTTCTCGAAAATCCAAGTTTTGATCCTATAGTCAAAATGTGATCATTAAAATGCTTTTCAGGTCTTGAAAAGCATAATAATTCAACATTTTAAGGGAAATCTTCTATGGCTTGGTCTGTAGAGAAAATGAGTTTCAAAGGAGTATTAGCATTGAACTCGAATTTCTCGAAACTCCAAGTTTTGATCCTATAGTCAAAATGTGATCATTAATCGCTTTTCAGGCCGTGAAAGGCATAATAATTCAACATTTTAAGGGAAATCATCTCTGGCTTGGTCTGTAGAGGAAAAGAGTTTCAAACGAGTACTAGCATTGGACAGTAATTTCTCGAAAAATTAAGTTTTGAACCTATAGTCGAAATGTGATAATTAAAACGATTTTCAGGCCGTGAAAAGCATAATAATTCAACATTTTAAGGAGAATCATCTTTGGCTTGGTCTGTAGAGAAAATGAGTTTCAAAATAGTACTAGCATGAAACCTTAATATCTCCAAAAATCAAGTTTTGATCCTATTGTCGAAATATGGTAAATAAAACGCTTTTCAGGCCGTGAAAAGCATAATAATTCAACATTTTAAGGAAAACCGTCTCTGGCTTGTTCTGTAAAGAAATGATTTTCAAAGGAGTATTAGGTTTGAAAGCGAATTTCTCGAGAAGTCAAGTGTTAAACCTAGAGTCCAAATGTGATAATTAAAACGCTTTTCATACTCTGAAAAGCATAACAATTCAACATTTTAAGGGAAATCATCTCTGGCTTGGTCTGTAGAGGAAAAGAGTTTCAAACCAGAACTGGCAGTGGACAGTAATTTCTCGAAAAATTAAGTTTTGAACCTATAGTCGAAATGTGATAATTAAAACGCTTTTCAGGCCGTGAAAAGCATAATAATTCAACATTTTAAGGAAAATCATCTCTGGCTTGGTCTGTAGAGAAAATGAGTTTCAAAATAGTTCTAGAATGAAACGTTAATATCTCCAAAAATTAAGTTTTAAACCTATAGTCGAAATGTGATAATTAAAACGCTTTTCAGGCCGTGAAAAGCATAATAATTCAACATTTTAAGGAAAATCATTTCTGGCTTGGTCTGTAGAGAAAATGAGTTTTAAAATAGTAATAGCATGGAACGTTAATATCTCCAAAAATCAAGTTTTGATCCTATTGTCGAAATATGATAAATTAAAACGCTTTTCTGGCCGTGAAAAGCATAATAATTCAACATTTTAAGGGAAATCATCTCTGGCTTGGTCTGTAGAGAAAATGAGTTTCAAACGAGTAAAATGTTAATGTTAAATGTGAATTTCTCGAAAATGCAAGTTTTGATTCTATAGTCGAAATGTGACAATTAAAACGCTTTTCATGCCGTGAAAAGCATAATAATTCAACATATTAGTGAAAATCATTTCTGGCTTGGTCTGCAGAGAAAATGAGTTTCAAGGAGTACTAGCATTTCGTGAAAAATTCACTAGTAGTGAATTTCGCGAAAAATTAAGTTTGGGTCCAATAGTCGAAATATGATAATTAAACTGCTTTCAAGGCCGTGAAAAGCATAATAATTCAACATCTTAAGGAAAATCATCTCTGGCTTGATCTGTAGAAGAAATGAGTTTCAAACGAGTACAATCGTTGGACACTAGTTTCTTGAAAAATCAAGGTTTGATCCTATAGTCAAAATGTGATAATTAAAACGCTTTTCAGGCCTTGAAAAGCATAATAATTCAACATTCTAAGGAAATTCATCTCTCGCTTGGTCTGTAGAGAAAATGAGTTTCAAACGAGTACTAGCATGAAACGCTAATATCTCGAGAAGTCAAGTTTTGATCCTATAGTCGAAATATGATAATTAAGACACTCTGCAAACCGTGAAAAGCATAATAATTCAACATTTTAAGAAAATTCATCTCAGGCCTGGTCTGCAGAGATAATGAGTTTCAAACGCGTAGTAGCATTGAACGCGAATATCTCCAAAAGTCAAGTGTTTAACCTATAGTCCAAATGTGATAATTAAAACGCTTTTCATACTCTGAAAAGCATAATAATTCAACATCTTAATGAAAATCATCTCTGGCTTGGTTTGTAAAGAAAATAAGTTTCAAACGAGTACTAGCATTGGGCAGTAATTTCTTGAAAAATCAAGTTTTGAACCTATAGTCGAAATGTTATAATTAAAGCATAGGACAGCAATTTCTTGAAAAAACATGTTTCGATCCTATTTTCTAAATGTTATAATTGAAACGCTTTTCAGGCCGTGAAAAGCATAATAATTCAACCTTTTTAAGGAAAATCATCTCTAGCTTGATCTGTAGAGAAAATGAGTTTCAAACGAGTACTAGTATTGGGCAGTAATTTCTTGAAAAATAAAGTTTTAAACCTATAGTCGAAATGTGATAATTAAAACGTTTTTCAGGCCGTGAAAAGCATAATAATTCAACATTTTAAGGAACATCATCTCTGGCTTGGTCTGCAAAGAAAATGATTTTCAAACGAGTAGTAGTATTTAACGCGAATTTCTCTGAAAGTCAAGGGTTCAACCTATAGTCCAAATGTGATAATTAAAACTCATTTCATACTCTGAAAAGCATAATATTTCAACATCTTAATGAGAATCATCTATGGCTTGGTCTGTAAAGAAAATAAGTTTCGAACGAGTATTAGCACTGAACGCGAATTTATCGAAAACTCAAGTTTTGAACATATTGTCTAAATGTGATAATTAGAACGCTTTTCAGGCCGTGAGAAGCATAATAATTCATCATTTTAAGGAAAATCATCTATGGCTTGGTCTGTAGAAAAAATGAGTTTCAAGGAGTACTAGTATGAGACGTGAATTTCGCGAAAATTTAAGTTTCGATCCTATGGTCCAAATGTGATAATTAAACTGCTTTCAAGGCCGTGAAAAGCATAATAATTCAACATTTTATGGAAAATCATCTCTGGCTTGTTCTGTAAAGAAAATGATTTTCAAACGAGTATTAGCATTGAATGATAATTTCTCGAAAATTCAAGTGTTAAACCTATAGTCCAAATGTGATAATTAAAACGCTTTTCATACTCTGAAAAGCATAACAATTCAACATTTTAAGGAAAATCATCTCTGGCTTGGTTTGTAGAGAAAATGATTTTCAAACGAGTATTAGCATTGAACGCGAATTTCTCGAGAAGTCAAGTTTTGATCCTATAGTCGAAATATGATAAATAAGACACTCTTCAGGCCGTAAAAAGCATAATAATCAACATTTTAAGAAAATTCATCTCAGGCCTGGTCTGTAGAGAAAATGAGTTTCAAACGAGTACTAGCATGAAACGCTAATATCTCGAGAAGTCAAGTTTTGATCCTATAGTCGAAATATGATAAATAAGACACTCTTCAGGCCGTAAAAAGCATAATAATCAACATTTTAAGAAAATTCATCTCAGGCCTGGTCTGCAGAGATAATGAGTATTAAACGAGTAATAGCATTGAACGCGAATTTCTCTAAGAGTCAAGTGTTTAACCTATAGTCCAAATGTGATAATTAAAAAGTTTTCATACTCTGAAAAGCTAAATAATTCAACGTCTTAATGAAAATCATATCTTTCTTGCTGTGTAGGGAAAAGGAGTTTCAAACGAGAATTAGCATTGATCGCGAATTTCCCGAAAACTTAAGTTTTGATCCTATGGTCTAAATGTGATAAATAAACGCTTTTCAGACCGTGAAAAGCATAATAATTCAACATTTTAAGGAAAATCATCTCTGGCTTGGTCTGTAGAGAAAATGAGGTTCAAACGAGTACTAGCATTAAACGTTAATTTCTCGAAAAATCAAGTTTTGATCCTATAGTCGAAATATGATAATTAAAACGCTTTTCAGGCCGTGAAAAGCATAATAATTCAACATTTTAAGGAAAAACATCTCTGGCTTGGTCTGCAGAGAAAATAAGTTTCAAACGAGTATTAGCATTGAACGCGAATTTCTCGAAAATGGAAGTTTTGATGTTATAGTTGAAATGTTACAATTAAAACGCTATTCAGGTTGTGAAAAGCATAATAATTCATCATTTTAAGGAAAATCATCTCTGGCTTGGTCTGTAGAAAAAATGAGTTTCAAGGATTACTAGCATGAGACGTGAATTTCGCGAAAAATTAAGTTTGGATTATATAGTCCAAATGTGATAATTAAACTGAATTCAAGTCCGTGAAAAGCATAATAATTCAACATTTTAAGGAAAACCGTCTCTGGCTTGTTCTGTAAAGAAATGATTTTCAAAGGAGTATTAGGTTTGAAAGCGAATTTCTCGAGAAGTCAAGTGTTAAACCTAGAGTCCAAATGTGATAATTAAAACGCTTTTCATACTCTGAAAAACATAACAATTCAACATTTTAAGGGAAATCATCTCTGGCTTGGTCTGTAGAGGAAAAGAGTTTCAAACCAGAACTGGCAGTGGACAGTAATTTCTCGAAAAATTAAGTTTTGAACCTATAGTCGAAATGTGATAATTAAAACGCTTTTCAGGCCGTGAAAAGCATAATAATTCAACATTTTAAGGAAAATCATCTCTGGCTTGGTCTGTAGAGAAAATGAGTTTCAAAATAGTTCTAGAATGAAACGTTAATATCTCCAAAAATTAAGTTTTAAACCTATAGTCGAAATGTGATAATTAAAACGCTTTTCAGGCCGTGAAAAGCATAATAATTCAACATTTTAAGGAAAATCATTTCTGGCTTGGTCTATAGAGAAAATGAGTTTTAAAATAGTAATAGCATGGAACGTTAATATCTCCAAAAATCAAGATTTGATCCTATTGTCGAAATATGATAAATTAAAACGCTTTTCTGGCCGTGAAAAGCATAATAATTCAACATTTTAAGGGAAATCATCTCTGGCTTGGTCTGTAGAGAAAATGAGTTTCAAACGAGTACTAGCATTAAATGTTAATTTCTCGAAAATGCAAGTTTTGATTCTATAGTCGAAATGTGACAATTAAAACGCTTTTCATGCCGTGAAAAGCATAATAATTCAACATATTAGTGAAAATCATTTCTGGCTTGGTCTGCAGAGAAAATGAGTTTCAAAGAGTACTAGCATGAGTCGTGAATTTCGCGAAAAATTAAGTTTGGGTCCAATAGTCGAAATATGATAATTAAACTGCTTTCAAGGCCGTGAAAAGCATAATAATTCAACATCTTAAGGAAAATCATCTCTGGCTTGATCTGTAGAAGAAATGAGTTTCAAACGAGTACGATCGTTGGACACAAGTTTCTTGAAAAATCAAGGTTTGATCCTATAGTCGAAATGTGATAATTAAAACGCTTTTCAGGCCGTGAAAAGCATAATAATTCAACATTCTAAGGAAATTCATCTCTCGCTTGGTCTGTAGAGAAAATGAGTTTCAAACGAGTACTAGCATGAAACGCTAATATCTCGAGAAGTCAAGTTTTGATCCTATAGTCGAAATATGATAATTAAGACACTCTGCAAACCGTGAAAAGCATAATAATTCAACATTTTAAGAAAATTCATCTCAGGCCTGGTCTGCAGAGATAATGAGTTTCAAACGCGTAGTAGCATTGAACGCGAATTTCTCTAAAAGTCAAGTGTTTAACCTATAGTCCAAATGTGATAATTAAAACGCTTTTCATACTCTGAAAAGCATAATAATTCAACATCTTAATGAAAATCATCTCTGGCTTTGTAAAGAAAATAAGTTTCAAACGAGTACTAGCATTGGGCAGTAATTTCTTGAAAAATCAAGTTTTGAACCTATAGTCGAAATGTAATAATTAAAGCATAGGACAGCAATTTCTTGAAAAAACATGTTTCGATCCTATTTTCTAAATGTTATAATTAAAACGCTTTTCAGGCCGTGAAAAGCATAATAATTCAACCTTTTTAAGGAAAATCATCTCTAGCTTGGTCTGTAGAGAAAATGAGTTTCAAACGAGTACTAGCATTGGGCAGTAATTTCTTGAAAAATCAAGTTTTAAACCTATAGTCGAAATGTGATAATTAAAACGTTTTTCAGGCCGTGAAAAGCATAATAATTCAACATTTTAAGGAACATCATCTCTGGCTTGGTCTGTAAAGAAAATGATTTTCAAACGAGTAGTAGTATTTAACGCGAATTTCTCTGAAAGTCAAGGGTTCAACCTATAGTCCAAATGTGATAATTAAAACGCATTTCATACTCGGAAAAGCATAATATTTCAACATCTTAATGAGAATCATCTATGGCTTGGTCTGTAAAGAAAATAAGTTTCGAACGAGTATTAGCACTGAACGCGAATTTATCGAAAACTCAAGTTTTGAACATATTGTCTAAATGTGATAATTAGAACGCTTTTCAGGCCGTGAGAAGCATAATAATTCATCATTTTAAGGAAAATCATCTATGGCTTGGTCTGTAGAAAAAATGAGTTTCAAGGAGTACTAGTATGAGACGTGAATTTCGCGAAAATTTAAGTTTCGATCCTATGGTCCAAATGTGATATTTAAACTGCTTTCAAGGCCGTGAAAAGCATAATAATTCAACATTTTATGGAAAATCATCTCTGGCTTGTTCTGTAAAGAAAATGATTTTCAAACGAGTATTAGCATTGAATGATAATTTCTCAAAAATTCAAGTGTTAAACCTATAGTCCAAATGTGATAATTAAAACGCTTTTCATACTCTGAAAAGCATAACAATTCAACATTTTAAGGAAAATCATCTCTGGCTTGGTTTGTAGAGAAAATGATTTTCAAACGAGTATTAGCATTGAACGCGAATTTCTCGAAAATCCAAGTTTTGATCCTATAGTCAAAATGTGATCATTAAAATGCTTTTCAGGTCTTGAAAAGCATAATTATTCAACATTTTAAGGGAAATCATCTATGGCTTGGTCTGTAGAGAAAATGAGTTTCAAAGGAGTATTAGCATTGAACTCGAATTTCTCGAAACTCCAAGTTTTGATCCTATAGTCAAAATGTGATCATTAATCGCTTTTCAGGCCGTGAAAGGCATAATAATTCAACATTTTAAGGGAAATCATCTCTGGCTTGGTCTGTAGAGGAAAAGAGTTTCAAACGAGTACTAGCATTGGACAGTAATTTCTCGAAAAATTAAGTTTTGAACCTATAGGCGAAATGTGATAATTAAAACGCTTTTCAGGCCGTGAAAAGCATAATAATTCAACATTTTAAGGAAAAACATCTCTGGCTTGGTCTGCAGAGAAAATAATTAAAAAGTTTTCATACTCTGAAAAGCTAAATAATTCAACGTCTTAATGAAAATCATATCTTTCTTGCTGTGTAGAGAAAAGGAGTTTCAAACGAGAATTAGCATTGATCGCGAATTTCCCGAAAACTTAATTTTTGATCCTATGTTCTAAATGTGATAAATAATCGCTTTTCAGGCCGTGAAAAGCATAATAATTCAACATTTTAAGGAAAATCATCTCTGGCTTGGTCTGTAGAGAAAATGAGGTTCAAACGAGTACTAGCATTAAACGTTAATTTCTCGAAAAATCAAGTTTTGATCCTATAGTCGAAATATGATAATTAAAACGCTTTTCAGGCAGTGAAAAGCATAATAATTCAACATTTTAAGGAAAAACATCTCTGCCTTGGTCTGCAGAGAAAATAAGTTTCAAACGAGTATTAGCATTGAACGCGAATTTATCGAAAATGCAAGTTTTGATGCTATAGTTGAAATGTTACAATTAAAACGCTATTCAGGTTGTGAAAAGCATAATAATTCATCATTTTAAGGAAAATCATCTCTGGCTTGGTCTGTAGAAAAAATGAGTTTCAAGGAGTACTAGCATGAGACGTGAATTTCGCGAAAAATTAAGTTTGGATTATATAGTCCAAATGTGATAATTAAACTGCATTCAAGTCCGTGAAAAGCATAATAATTCAACATTTTAAGGAAAACCGTCTCTGGCTTGTTCTGTAAAGAAATGATTTTCAAAGGAGTATTAGGTTTGAAAGCGAATTTCCCGAGAAGTCAAGTGTTAAACCTAGAGTCCAAATGTGATAATTAAAACGCTTTTCATACTCTGAAAAGCATAACAATTCAACATTTTAAGGGAAATCATCTCTGGCTTGGTCTGTAGAGAAAAAGAGTTTCAAACCAGAACTAGCAGTGGACAGTAATTTCTCTAAAAATTAAGTTTTGAACCTATAGTCGAAATGTGATAATTAAAACGCTTTTCAGGCCGTGAAAAGCATAATAATTCAACATCTTAAAGAAAATCATCTCTGGCTTGATCTGTAGAAGAAATGAGTTTCAAACGAGTACAATCGTTGGACACTAGTTTCTTGAAAAATCAAGGTTTGATCCTATAGTCGAAATGTGATAATTAAAACGCTTTTCAGGCCGTGAAAAGCATAATAATTCAACATTCTAAAGAAATTCATCTCTGGCTTGGTCTGTAGAGAAAATGAGTTTCAAACGAGTACTAGCATGAAACGCTAATATCTCGAGAAGTCAAGTTTTGATCCTATAGTCGAAATATGATAATTAAGACACTCTGCAAACCGTGAAAAGCATAATAATTCAACATTTTAAGAAAATTCATCTCAGGCCTGGTCTGCAGAGATAATGAGTTTCAAACGCGTAGTAGCATTGAACGCGAATTTCTCTAAAAGTCAAGTGTTTAATCTATAGTCCAAATGTGATAATTAAAACGCTTTTCATACTCTGATTTTCATCTTAATGAAAATCATCTCTGGCTTGGTCTGTAAAGAAAATAAGTTTCAAACGAGTACTAGCATTGGGCAGTAATTTCTTGAAAAATCAAGTTTTGAACCTATAGTCGAAATGTTATAATTAAAGCATAGGACAGCAATTTCTTGAAAAAACATGTTTCGATCCTATTTTCTAAATGTTATAATTGAAACGCTTTTCAGGCCGTGAAAAGCATAATAATTCAACCTTTTTAAGGAAAATCATCTCTAGCTTGATCTGTAGAGAAAATGAGTTTCAAACGAGTACTAGTATTGGGCAGTAATTTCTTGAAAAATAAAGTTTTAAACCTATAGTCGAAATGTGATAATTAAAACGTTTTTCAGGCCGTGAAAAGCATAATAATTCAACATTTTAAGGAACATCATCTCTGGCTTGGTCTGCAAAGAAAATGATTTTCAAACGAGTAGTAGTATTTAACGCGAATTTCTCTGAAAGTCAAGGGTTCAACCTATAGTCCAAATGTGATAATTAAAACTCATTTCATACTCTGAAAAGCATAATATTTCAACATCTTAATGAGAATCATCTATGGCTTGGTCTGTAAAGAAAATAAGTTTCGAACGAGTATTAGCACTGAACGCGAATTTATCGAAAACTCAAGTTTTGAACATATTGTCTAAATGTGATAATTAGAACGCTTTTCAGGCCGTGAGAAGCATAATAATTCATCATTTTAAGGAAAATCATCTATGGCTTGGTCTGTAGAAAAAATGAGTTTCAAGGAGTACTAGTATGAGACGTGAATTTCGCGAAAATTTAAGTTTCGATCCTATGGTCCAAATGTGATAATTAAACTGCTTTCAAGGCCGTGAAAAGCATAATAATTCAACATTTTATGGAAAATCATCTCTGGCTTGTTCTGTAAAGAAAATGATTTTCAAACGAGTATTAGCATTGAATGATAATTTCTCGAAAATTCAAGTGTTAAACCTATAGTCCAAATGTGATAATTAAAACGCTTTTCATACTCTGAAAAGCATAACAATTCAACATTTTAAGGAAAATCATCTCTGGCTTGGTTTGTAGAGAAAATGATTTTCAAACGAGTATTAGCATTGAACGCGAATTTCTCGAGAAGTCAAGTTTTGATCCTATAGTCGAAATATGATAAATAAGACACTCTTCAGGCCGTAAAAAGCATAATAATCAACATTTTAAGAAAATTCATCTCAGGCCTGGTCTGTAGAGAAAATGAGTTTCAAACGAGTACTACCATGAAACGCTAATATCTCGAGAAGTCAAGTTTTGATCCTATAGTCGAAATATGATAAATAAGACACTCTTCAGGCCGTAAAAAGCATAATAATCAACATTTTAAGAAAATTCATCTCAGGCCTGGTCTGCAGAGATAATGAGTATTAAACGAGTAATAGCATTGAACGCGAATTTCTCTAAGAGTCAAGTGTTTAACCTATAGTCCAAATGTGATAATTAAAAAGTTTTCATACTCTGAAAAGCTAAATAATTCAACGTCTTAATGAAAATCATATCTTTCTTGCTGTGTAGGGAAAAGGAGTTTCAAACGAGAATTAGCATTGATCGCGAATTTCCCGAAAACTTAAGTTTTGATCCTATGGTCTAAATGTGATAAATAAACGCTTTTCAGACCGTGAAAAGCATAATAATTCAACATTTTAAGGAAAATCATCTCTGGCTTGGTCTGTAGAGAAAATGAGGTTCAAACGAGTACTAGCATTAAACGTTAATTTCTCGAAAAATCAAGTTTTGATCCTATAGTCGAAATATGATAATTAAAACGCTTTTCAGGCCGTGAAAAGCATAATAATTCAACATTTTAAGGAAAAACATCTCTGGCTTGGTCTGCAGAGAAAATAAGTTTCAAACGAGTATTAGCATTGAACGCGAATTTCTCGAAAATGGAAGTTTTGATGTTATAGTTGAAATGTTACAATTAAAACGCTATTCAGGTTGTGAAAAGCATAATAATTCATCATTTTAAGGAAAATCATCTCTGGCTTGGTCTGTAGAAAAAATGAGTTTCAAGGATTACTAGCATGAGACGTGAATTTCGCGAAAAATTAAGTTTGGATTATATAGTCCAAATGTGATAATTAAACTGAATTCAAGTCCGTGAAAAGCATAATAATTCAACATTTTAAGGAAAACCGTCTCTGGCTTGTTCTGTAAAGAAATGATTTTCAAAGGAGTATTAGGTTTGAAAGCGAATTTCTCGAGAAGTCAAGTGTTAAACCTAGAGTCCAAATGTGATAATTAAAACGCTTTTCATACTCTGAAAAACATAACAATTCAACATTTTAAGGGAAATCATCTCTGGCTTGGTCTGTAGAGGAAAGGAGTTTCAAACCAGAACTGGCAGTGGACAGTAATTTCTCGAAAAATTAAGTTTTGAACCTATAGTCGAAATGTGATAATTAAAACGCTTTTCAGGCCGTGAAAAGCATAATAATTCAACATTTTAAGGAAAATCATCTCTGGCTTGGTCTGTAGAGAAAATGAGTTTCAAAATAGTTCTAGAATGAAACGTTAATATCTCCAAAAATTAAGTTTTAAACCTATAGTCGAAATGTGATAATTAAAACGCTTTTCAGGCCGTGAAAAGCATAATAATTCAACATTTTAAGGAAAATCATTTCTGGCTTGGTCTATAGAGAAAATGAGTTTTAAAATAGTAATAGCATGGAACGTTAATATCTCCAAAAATCAAGATTTGATCCTATTGTCGAAATATGATAAATTAAAACGCTTTTCTGGCCGTGAAAAGCATAATAATTCAACATTTTAAGGGAAATCATCTCTGGCTTGGTCTGTAGAGAAAATGAGTTTCAAACGAGTACTAGCATTAAATGTTAATTTCTCGAAAATGCAAGTTTTGATTCTATAGTCGAAATGTGACAATTAAAACGCTTTTCATGCCGTGAAAAGCATAATAATTCAACATATTAGTGAAAATCATTTCTGGCTTGGTCTGCAGAGAAAATGAGTTTCAAAGAGTACTAGCATGAGTCGTGAATTTCGCGAAAAATTAAGTTTGGGTCCAATAGTCGAAATATGATAATTAAACTGCTTTCAAGGCCGTGAAAAGCATAATAATTCAACATCTTAAGGAAAATCATCTCTGGCTTGATCTGTAGAAGAAATGAGTTTCAAACGAGTACGATCGTTGGACACAAGTTTCTTGAAAAATCAAGGTTTGATCCTATAGTCGAAATGTGATAATTAAAACGCTTTTCAGGCCGTGAAAAGCATAATAATTCAACATTCTAAGGAAATTCATCTCTCGCTTGGTCTGTAGAGAAAATGAGTTTCAAACGAGTACTAGCATGAAACGCTAATATCTCGAGAAGTCAAGTTTTGATCCTATAGTCGAAATATGATAATTAAGACACTCTGCAAACCGTGAAAAGCATAATAATTCAACATTTTAAGAAAATTCATCTCAGGCCTGGTCTGCAGAGATAATGAGTTTCAAACGCGTAGTAGCATTGAACGCGAATTTCTCTAAAAGTCAAGTGTTTAACCTATAGTCCAAATGTGATAATTAAAACGCTTTTCATACTCTGAAAAGCATAATAATTCAACATCTTAATGAAAATCATCTCTGGCTTGGTTTGTAAAGAAAATAAGTTTCAAACGAGTACTAGCATTGGGCAGTAATTTCTTGAAAAATCAAGTTTTGAACCTATAGTCGAAATGTAATAATTAAAGCATAGGACAGCAATTTCTTGAAAAAACATGTTTCGATCCTATTTTCTAAATGTTATAATTAAAACGCTTTTCAGGCCGTGAAAAGCATAATAATTCAACCTTTTTAAGGAAAATCATCTCTAGCTTGGTCTGTAGAGAAAATGAGTTTCAAACGAGTACTAGCATTGGGCAGTAATTTCTTGAAAAATCAAGTTTTAAACCTATAGTCGAAATGTGATAATTAAAACGTTTTTCAGGCCGTGAAAAGCATAATAATTCAACATTTTAAGGAACATCATCTCTGGCTTGGTCTGTAAAGAAAATGATTTTCAAACGAGTAGTAGTATTTAACGCGAATTTCTCTGAAAGTCAAGGGTTCAACCTATAGTCCAAATGTGATAATTAAAACGCATTTCATACTCGGAAAAGCATAATATTTCAACATCTTAATGAGAATCATCTATGGCTTGGTCTGTAAAGAAAATAAGTTTCGAACGAGTATTAGCACTGAACGCGAATTTATCGAAAACTCAAGTTTTGAACATATTGTCTAAATGTGATAATTAGAACGCTTTTCAGGCCGTGAGAAGCATAATAATTCATCATTTTAAGGAAAATCATCTATGGCTTGGTCTGTAGAAAAAATGAGTTTCAAGGAGTACTAGTATGAGACGTGAATTTCGCGAAAATTTAAGTTTCGATCCTATGGTCCAAATGTGATATTTAAACTGCTTTCAAGGCCGTGAAAAGCATAATAATTCAACATTTTATGGAAAATCATCTCTGGCTTGTTCTGTAAAGAAAATGATTTTCAAACGAGTATTAGCATTGAATGATAATTTCTCGAAAATTCAAGTGTTAAACCTATAGTCCAAATGTGATAATTAAAACGCTTTTCATACTCTGAAAAGCATAACAATTCAACATTTTAAGGAAAATCATCTCTGGCTTGGTTTGTAGAGAAAATGATTTTCAAACGAGTATTAGCATTGAACGCGTATTTCTCGAAAATCCAAGTTTTGATCCTATAGTCAAAATGTGATCATTAAAATGCTTTTCAGGTCTTGAAAAGCATAATTATTCAACATTTTAAGGGAAATCATCTATGGCTTGGTCTGTAGAGAAAATGAGTTTCAAAGGAGTATTAGCATTGAACTCGAATTTCTCGAAACTCCAAGTTTTGATCCTATAGTCAAAATGTGATCATTAATCGCTTTTCAGGCCGTGAAAGGCATAATAATTCAACATTTTAAGGGAAATCATCTCTGGCTTGGTCTGTAGAGGAAAAGAGTTTCAAACGAGTACTAGCATTGGACAGTAATTTCTCGAAAAATTAAGTTTTGAACCTATAGGCGAAATGTGATAATTAAAACGCTTTTCAGGCCGTGAAAAGCATAATAATTCAACATTTTAAGGAAAAACATCTCTGGCTTGGTCTGCAGAGAAAATAATTAAAAAGTTTTCATACTCTGAAAAGCTAAATAATTCAACGTCTTAATGAAAATCATATCTTTCTTGCTGTGTAGAGAAAAGGAGTTTCAAACGAGAATTAGCATTGATCGCGAATTTCCCGAAAACTTAATTTTTGATCCTATGTTCTAAATGTGATAAATAATCGCTTTTCAGGCCGTGAAAAGCATAATAATTCAACATTTTAAGGAAAATCATCTCTGGCTTGGTCTGTAGAGAAAATGAGGTTCAAACGAGTACTAGCATTAAACGTTAATTTCTCGAAAAATCAAGTTTTGATCCTATAGTCGAAATATGATAATTAAAACGCTTTTCAGGCAGTGAAAAGCATAATAATTCAACATTTTAAGGAAAAACATCTCTGCCTTGGTCTGCAGAGAAAATAAGTTTCAAACGAGTATTAGCATTGAACGCGAATTTATCGAAAATGCAAGTTTTGATGCTATAGTTGAAATGTTACAATTAAAACGCTATTCAGGTTGTGAAAAGCATAATAATTCATCATTTTAAGGAAAATCATCTCTGGCTTGGTCTGTAGAAAAAATGAGTTTCAAGGAGTACTAGCATGAGACGTGAATTTCGCGAAAAATTAAGTTTGGATTATATAGTCCAAATGTGATAATTAAACTGCATTCAAGTCCGTGAAAAGCATAATAATTCAACATTTTAAGGAAAACCGTCTCTGGCTTGTTCTGTAAAGAAATGATTTTCAAAGGAGTATTAGGTTTGAAAGCGAATTTCCCGAGAAGTCAAGTGTTAAACCTAGAGTCCAAATGTGATAATTAAAACGCTTTTCATACTCTGAAAAGCATAACAATTCAACATTTTAAGGGAAATCATCTCTGGCTTGGTCTGTAGAGAAAAAGAGTTTCAAACCAGAACTAGCAGTGGACAGTAATTTCTCTAAAAATTAAGTTTTGAACCTATAGTCGAAATGTGATAATTAAAACGCTTTTCAGGCCGTGAAAAGCATAATAATTCAACATCTTAAAGAAAATCATCTCTGGCTTGATCTGTAGAAGAAATGAGTTTCAAACGAGTACAATCGTTGGACACTAGTTTCTTGAAAAATCAAGGTTTGATCCTATAGTCGAAATGTGATAATTAAAACGCTTTTCAGGCCGTGAAAAGCATAATAATTCAACATTCTAAAGAAATTCATCTCTGGCTTGGTCTGTAGAGAAAATGAGTTTCAAACGAGTACTAGCATGAAACGCTAATATCTCGAGAAGTCAAGTTTTGATCCTATAGTCGAAATATGATAATTAAGACACTCTGCAAACCGTGAAAAGCATAATAATTCAACATTTTAAGAAAATTCATCTCAGGCCTGGTCTGCAGAGATAATGAGTTTCAAACGCGTAGTAGCATTGAACGCGAATTTCTCTAAAAGTCAAGTGTTTAATCTATAGTCCAAATGTGATAATTAAAACGCTTTTCATACTCTGATTTTCATCTTAATGAAAATCATCTCTGGCTTGGTCTGTAAAGAAAATAAGTTTCAAACGAGTACTAGCATTGGGCAGTAATTTCTTGAAAAATCAAGTTTCGAACCTATAGTCGAAATGTGATAATTAAAGCATAGGGCAGCAATTTCTTGAAAAAACATGTTTCGATCCTATTTTCTAAATGTTATAATTAAAACGCTTTTCAGGCCGTGAAAAGCATAATAATTCAACCTTTTTAAGGAAAGTCATCTCTAGCTTGGTCTGTAGAGAAAATGAGTTTCAAACGAGTACTAGCATTGGGCAGTAATTTCTTGAAAAATCAAGTTTTGAACCTATAGTCGAAATGTGATAATTGAAACGTTTTTCAGGCCGTGAAAACCATATTAATTCAACATTTTAAGGAACATCATCTCTGGCTTGGTCTGTAAAGAAAATGATTTTCAAACGAGTAGTAGTATTTAACGCGAATTTCTCTGAAAGTCAAGGGTTCAACCTATAGTCCAAATGTGATAATTAAAACTCATTTCATACTCTGAAAAGCATAATATTTCAACATCTTAATGAGAATCATCTATGGCTTGGTCTGTAAAGAAAATAAGTTTCGAACGAGTATTAGCACTGAACGCGAATTTATCGAAAACTCAAGTTTTGAACATATTGTCTAAATGTGATAATTAGAACGCTTTTCAGGCCGTGAGAAGCATAATAATTCATCATTTTAAGGAAAATCATCTATGGCTTGGTCTGTAGAAAAAATGAGTTTCAAGGAGTACTAGTATGAGACGTGAATTTCGCGAAAATTTAAGTTTCGATCCTATGGTCCAAATGTGATAATTAAACTGCTTTCAAGGCCGTGAAAAGCATAATAATTCAACATTTTATGGAAAATCATCTCTGGCTTGTTCTGTAAAGAAAATGATTTTCAAACGAGTATTAGCATTGAATGATAATTTCTCGAAAATTCAAGTGTTAAACCTATAGTCCAAATGTGATAATTAAAACGCTTTTCATACTCTGAAAAGCATAACAATTCAACATTTTAAGGAAAATCATCTCTGGCTTGGTTTGTAGAGAAAATGATTTTCAAACGAGTATTAGCATTGAACGCGAATTTCTCGAGAAGTCAAGTTTTGATCCTATAGTCGAAATATGATAAATAAGACACTCTTCAGGCCGTAAAAAGCATAATAATCAACATTTTAAGAAAATTCATCTCAGGCCTGGTCTGTAGAGAAAATGAGTTTCAAACGAGTACTAGCATGAAACGCTAATATCTCGAGAAGTCAAGTTTTGATCCTATAGTCGAAATATGATAAATAAGACACTCTTCAGGCCGTAAAAAGCATAATAATCAACATTTTAAGAAAATTCATCTCAGGCCTGGTCTGCAGAGATAATGAGTATTAAACGAGTAATAGCATTGAACGCGAATTTCTCTAAGAGTCAAGTGTTTAACCTATAGTCCAAATGTGATAATTAAAAAGTTTTCATACTCTGAAAAGCTAAATAATTCAACGTCTTAATGAAAATCATATCTTTCTTGCTGTGTAGAGAAAAGGAGTTTCAAACGAGAATTAGCATTGATCGCGAATTTCCCGAAAACTTAAGTTTTGATCCTATGGTCTAAATGTGATAAATAAACGCTTTTCAGACCGTGAAAAGCATAATAATTCAACATTTTAAGGAAAATCATCTCTGGCTTGGTCTGTAGAGAAAATGAGGTTCAAACGAGTACTAGCATTAAACGTTAATTTCTCGAAAAATCAAGTTTTGATCCTATAGTCGAAATATGATAATTAAAACGCTTTTCAGGCCGTGAAAAGCATAATAATTCAACATTTTAAGGAAAAACATCTCTGGCTTGGTCTGCAGAGAAAATAAGTTTCAAACGAGTATTAGCATTGAACGCGAATTTCTCGAAAATGCAAGTTTTGATGTTATAGTTGAAATGTTACAATTAAAACGCTATTCAGGTTGTGAAAAGCATAATAATTCATCATTTTAAGGAAAATCATCTCTGGCTTGGTCTGTAGAAAAAATGAGTTTCAAGGAGTACTAGCATGAGACGTGAATTTCGCGAAAAATTAAGTTTGGATTATATAGTCCAAATGTGATAATTAAACTGCATTCAAGTCCGTGAAAAGCATAATAATTCAACATTTTAAGGAAAACCGTCTCTGGCTTGTTCTGTAAAGAAATGATTTTCAAAGGAGTATTAGGTTTGAAAGCGAATTTCTCGAGAAGTCAAGTGTTAAACCTAGAGTCCAAATGTGATAATTAAAACGCTTTTCATACTCTGAAAAACATAACAATTCAACATTTTAAGGGAAATCATCTCTGGCTTGGTCTGAGAAGGAAAAGAGTTTCAAACCAGAACTGGCAGTGGACAGTAATTTCTCGAAAAATTAAGTTTTGAACCTATAGTCGAAATGTGATAATTAAAACGCTTTTCAGGCCGTGAAAAGCATAATAATTCTTCATTTTAAGGAAAATCATCTCTGGCTTGGTCTGTAGAGAAAATGATTTTTAAAATAGTAATAGCATGGAACGTTAATATCTCCAAAAATCAAGATTTGATCCTATTGTCGAAATATGATATATTAAAACGCTTTTCTGGCCGTGAAAAGAATAATAATTCAACATTTTAAGGGAAATCATCTCTGGCTTCGTCTGTAGAGAAAATGAGTTTCAAACGAGTACTAGCATTAAATGTTAATTTCTCGAAAATGCAAGTTTTGATTCTATAGTCGAAATGTGACAATTAAAACGCTTTTCATGCCGTGAAAAGCATAATAATTCAACATATTAGTGAAAATCATTTCTGGCTTGGTCTGCAGAGAAAATGAGTTTCAAAGAGTACTAGCATGAGACGTGAATTTCGCGAAAAATTAAGTTTGGGTCCAATAGTCGAAATATGATAATTAAACTGCTTTCAAGGCCGTGAAAAGCATAATAATTCAACATCTTAAGGAAAATCATCTCTGGCTTGATCTGTAGAAGAAATGAGTTTCAAACGAGTACAATCGTTGGACACTAGTTTCTTGAAAAATCAAGGTTTGATCCTATAGTCGAAATGTGATAATTAAAACGCTTTTCTGGCCATGAAAAGCATAATAATTCAACATTCTAAGGAAATTCATTTCTCGCTTGGTCTGTAGAGAAAATGAGTTTCAAAAGAGTACTAGCATGAAACGCTAATATCTCGAGAAGTCAAGTTTTGATCCTATAGTCGATATATGATAATTAAGACACTCTGCAAACCGTGAAAAGCATAATAATTCAACATTTTAAGAAAATTCATCTCAGGCCTGGTCTGCAGAGATAATGAGTTTCAAACGCGTAGTAGCATTGAACGCGAATTTCTCTAAAAGTCAAGTGTTTAACCTATAGTCCAAATGTGATAATTAAAACGCTTTTCATACTCTGAAAAGCATAACAATTCAACATTTTAAGGGAAATCATCTCTGGCTTGGTCTGTAGAGTAAAAGAGTTTCAAACCAGAACTGGCAGTGGACAGTAATTTCTCGAAAAATTAAGTTTTGAACCTATAGTCGAAATGTGATAATTAAAACGCTTTTCAGGCCGTGAAAAGCATAATAATTCAACATTTTAAGGAAAATCATCTCTGGCTTGGTCTGTAGAGAAAATGAGTTTCAAAATAGTTCTAGAATGAAACGTTAATATCTCCAAAAATTAAGTTTTAAACCAATAGTCGAAATGTGATAATTAAAACGCTTTTCAGGCCGTGAAAAGCATAATAATTCAACATTTTAAGGAAAATCATTTCTGGCTTGGTCTGTAGAGAAAATGAGTTTTAAAATAGTAATAGCATGGAACGTTAATATCTCCAAAAATCAAGATTTGATCCTATTGTCGAAATATGATAAATTAAAACGCTTTTCTGGCCGTGAAAAGCCTAATAATTCAACATTTTAAGGGAAATCATCTCTGGCTTGGTCTGTAGAGAAAATGAGTTTCAAACGAGTACTAGCATTAAATGTTAATTTCTCGAAAATGCAAGTTTTGATTCTATAGTCGAAATGTGACCATTAAAACGCTTTTCATGCCGTGAAAAGCATAATAATTCAACATATTAGTGAAAATCATTTCTGGCTTGGTCTGCAGAGAAAATGAGTTTCAAGGAGTACTAGCATGAGACGTGAATTTCGCGAAAAATTAAGTTTGGGTCCAATAGTCGAAATATGATAATTAAACTGCTTTCAAGGCCGTGAAAAGCATAATAATTCAACATCTTAAGGAAAATCATCTCTGGCTTGATCTGTAGAAGAAATGAGTTTCAAACGAGTACAATCGTTGGACACTAGTTTCTTGAAAAATCAAGGTTTGATCCTATAGTCGAAATGTGATAATTAAAACGCTTTTCAGGCCGTGAAAAGCATAATAATTCAACATTCTAAGGAAATTCATCTCTCGCTTGGTCTGTAGAGAAAGTGAGTTTCAAACGAGTACTAGCATGAAACGCTAATATCTCGAGAAGTCAAGTTTTGATCCTATAGTCGAAATATGATAATTAAGACACTCTGCAAACCGTGAAAAGCATAATAATTCAACATTTTAAGAAAATTCATCTCAGGCCTGGTCTGCAGAGATAATGAGTTTCAAACGCGTAGTAGCATTGAACGCGAATTTCTCTAAAAGTCAAGTGTTTAACCTATAGTCCAAATGTGATAATTAAAACGCTTTTCATACTCTGAAAAGCATAATAATTCAACATCTTAATGAAAATCATCTCTGGCTTGGTTTGTAAAGAAAATAAGTTTCAAACGAGTACTAGCATTGGGCAGTAATTTCTTGAAAAATCAAGTTTTGAACCTATAGTCGAAATGTAATAATTAAAGCATAGGACAGCAATTTCTTGAAAAAACATGTTTCGATCCTATTTTCTAAATGTTATAATTAAAACGCTTTTCAGGCCGTGAAAAGCATAATAATTCAACCTTTTTAAGGAAAATCATCTCTAGCTTGGTCTGTAGAGAAAATGAGTTTCAAACGAGTACTAGCATTGGGCAGTAATTTCTTGAAAAATCAAGTTTTAAACCTATAGTCGAAATGTGATAATTAAAACGTTTTTCAGGCCGTGAAAAGCATAATAATTCAACATTTTAAGGAACATCATCTCTGGCTTGGTCTGTAAAGAAAATGATTTTCAAACGAGTAGTAGTATTTAACGCGAATTTCTCTGAAAGTCAAGGGTTCAACCTATAGTCCAAATGTGATAATTAAAACGCATTTCATACTCGGAAAAGCATAATATTTCAACATCTTAATGAGAATCATCTATGGCTTGGTCTGTAAAGAAAATAAGTTTCGAACGAGTATTAGCACTGAACGCGAATTTATCGAAAACTCAAGTTTTGAACATATTGTCTAAATATGATAATTAGAACGCTTTTCAGGCCGTGAAAAGCATAATAATTCAACATTTTATGGAAAATCATCTCTGGCTTGTTCTGTAAAGAAAATGATTTTCAAACGAGTATTAGCATTGAATGATAATTTCTCGAAAATTCAAGTGTTAAACCTATAGTCCAAATGTGATAATTAAAACGCTTTTCATACTCTGAAAAGCATAACAATTCAACATTTTAAGGAAAATCATCTCTGGCTTGGTTTGTAGAGAAAATGATTTTCAAACGAGTATTAGCATTGAACGCGAATTTCTCGAAAATCCAAGTTTTGATCCTATAGTCAAAATGTGATCATTAAAATGCTTTTCAGGTCTTGAAAAGCATAATTATTCAACATTTTAAGGGAAATCATCTATGGCTTGGTTTGTAGAGAAAATGAGTTTCAAGGAGTACTAGCATGTGACGTGAATTTCGCGAAAAATTAAGTTTGGATCCAATAGTCGTAATATGATAATTAAACTGCTTTCAAGTCCGTGAAACGCATAATAATTCAAAATCTTAAGGAAAATCATCTCTGGCTTGATCTGTAGAAGAAATGAGTTTCAAACGAGTACAATCGTTGGACACTAGTTTCATGAAAAATCAAGTTTTGATCCTATAGTCCAAATGTGATAATTAAAACGCTTTTCAGGCCGTGAAAAGCATAATAATTCTACATTTTAAGGGAAATCATCTATGGCTTTGTCTGTAGAGAAAGTGAATTTCAAACGAGTACTAGCATTAAACGTGAATTTCTCGAAGAATCAAGTTTTGATCCTATAGACGAAATATGATAATTAAAACGCTTCTCAGGCCGTGAAAAGCATAATAATTCAGCATTTTATGTAAAATCATCTCAGGCCTGGTCTGCGGAGAAAATGAGTATTAAACGAGTAGTAGCATTGAACGCGAATTTCTCTAATTTTCTTTTCAACCTATAGTCCAAATGTGATAATTAAAAAGTTTTCATTCTCTGAAAAGCTAAATAATTCAACGTCTTAATGAAAATCATCTCTTTCTTGCTGTGTAGAGAAAAGGAGTTTCAAACGAGTATTAGCATTGATCGCGAATTTCTCGAAAACTTAAGTTTTGATCCTATGGTCTAAATGTGATAAATAAACGCTTTTCAGGCCGTGAAAAGCATAATAATTCAACATTTTAAGGAAAATCATCTCTGGCTTGGTCTGCAGAGAAAATGAGTTTCAAACGAGTACTAGCATTAAACGTTAATTTCTGGAAAAATCAAGTTTTGATCCTATAGTCGAAATATGATAATTAAAACGCTTTTCAGGCCGTGAAAAGCATAATAATTCAACATTTTAAGAAAATCATCTCAGGCCTGGTCTGCGGAGAAAATGAGTATCAAACGAGTAGTAGCATTCAATGCGAATTTCTCTAAGAGTGAAGTGTTCTTCAACCTATAGTCCAAATGTGATAATTAAAAAGCTTTTCAAGCTCTGAAAAGCATAATAATTCAACATTTTAATGAAAATCATCTCTGGCTTAGTCTGTAAAGAAAATATGTTTCGCATAGAATGCGAATTTCTCGAAAAGTCAAGTTTTTATCCTATGGTCTAAATGTGATAAATAAACGATTCTCAGGCCGTGAAAAGCATAATAATTCAACATTTTAAGAAAATTCATCTCAGGCCTGGTATGCAGAGATAATGAGTTTCAAACGCGTAGTAGCATTGAACGCGAATTTCTCTAAGAGTCAAGTGTTCAACCTATAGTCCAAATGTGATAATTAAAAAGTTTTCATTCTCTGAAAAGCTAAATAATTCAACGTCTTAATGAAAATCATCTCTTTCTTGCTGTGTAGAGAAAAGGAGTTTCAAACGAGTATTAGCATTGATCGCGAATTTCTCGAAAACTTAAGTTTTGATCCTATGGTCTAAATGTGATAAATAAACGCTTTTCAGGCAATGACAAGCATAATAATTCAACATTTTAAGGAAAATCATCTCTGGCTTGGTCTGCAGAGAAAATAAGTTAGCATTAAACGTTAATTTCTCGAAAAATCAAGTTTTGATCCTAAAGTCGAAATATGATAATTAAAACGCTTTTCAGGCCGTGAAAATCATAATAATTCAACATTTTAAGAAAAATCATCTCAGGCCTGTTCTGCGGAGAAAATGAGTATCAAACGAGTAGTAGCATTGAACGCGAATTTCTCTAAGAGTGAAGTGTTCAACCTATAGTCCAAATGTGATAATTAAAAAGCTTTTCAAGCTCTGAAAAGCATAATAATTCAACATTTTAATGAAAATCATCTCTGGCTTGGTCTGTAAAGAAAATATGTTTCGCATAGAATGCGAATTTCTCGAAAACTCAAGTTTTTATAATATGGTCTAAATGTGATAAATAAACGCTTTTCAGGCCGTGAAAAGCATAATAATTCAACATTTTAAGGAAAAACATCTCTGGCTTGGTCTGTAGAAAAAATGAGTTTCAAGGAGTACTAGCATGAGACGTGAATTTCGCGAAAAATTAAGTTTGGATCCTATAGTCCAAATGTGATAATTAAACTTCTTTCAAGTCCGTGAAAAGCATAATATTTCAACATTTTAAGGAAAATCGTCTCTGGCTTGTTCTGTAAAGAAATGATTTTCAAACGAGTATTAGCATTGAAAGCGAATTTCTCGAGAAATCAAGTGTTAAACCTAAAGTCCAAATGTGATAATTAAAACGCTTTTCATACTCTGAAAAGCATAATAATTCAACATTTTAAGAAAATCATCTCAGGCCTGGTTTGTAGAGAAAATGAGTTTCAAACGAGTATTAGAATTGAACGCGAATTTCTCGAAAATCCACGTTTTGATCCTATAGTCAAAATGTGATCATTAAAACGCTTTTCAGGCTGTGAAAAGCATAATAATTCAACATTTTAAGGGAAATTATCTATTGCTTGGTCTGTAGAGAAAATGAGTTTCAAAGGAGTGTTTGCATTGAACGCGAATTTCTCGAAACTCCATGTTTTGATCCTATAGTCAAAATGTGATCATTAATCGTTTTTCAGTCCGTGAAAAGCATAATAATTCAACAGTTTAAGGGAAATCATCTCTTTCTTGGTCTGTAGAGGAAAAGAGTTTCAAACGAGTACTAGCATTTAACAGTAATTTCTCGAAAAATTAAGTTTTGAACCTATAGTCGAAATGTGATAATTAAAACGCTTTTCACGCCGTGAAAAGCATAATAATTCAACATTTTAAGGAAAATCATCTCTGGCTTGGTCTGTAGAGAAAATGAGTTTCAAAATAGTACTAGCATGAAACGTTAATATCTCCAAAAATCTAGTTTTGATCCTATTGTCGAAATATGATAATTAAAACGCTTTTGAGGCTGTGAAAAGCATAATAATTCAACATATTAAGGAAAATCATCTCTGGCTTGATCTGTAGAAGAAATGAGTTTCAAACGAGTACAATCGTTGGACACAAGTTTCTTGAAAAATAAAGTTTTGATCCTATAGTCGAAATGTGATAATTTAAACGCTTTTCAGGCCGTGAAAAGCATAATAATTAAACATTTTAAGAAAATTCATCTCAGGCCTGGTCTGCAGAGATAATGAGTTTCAAACGCGTAGTTGCATTGAACGCGAATTACTCTAAAAGTCAATTGTTTATTTAACCTATAGTCCAAATGTGATAATTAAAACGCTTTTCATACTCTGAAAAGCATAATAATTCAACATCATAATGAAAATCATCTCTGGCTTGGTCTGTAAAGAAAATATGTTTTGCATAGAATGCGAATTTCTCGAAAACTAAAGTTTTCATCCTATGGTCTAAATGTGATAAATAAACGCTTTTCAGGCCGTGAAAAGTATAATAATTCAACATTTTAATAAAAAACATCTCTGGCTTGGTTTGTAGAGAAAATGAATTTCAAACGAGTAATAGAAATTGTGATCACTAAAACGCTTTTCAGGCTGTGAAAAGCATAATAATTCAACATTTTAAGGGAAATCATCTATGGCTTGGTCTGTAGAGAAAATGAGTTTCAAAGGAGTATTTGCACTGAACGCGAATTTCTCGAAACTCCATGTTTTGATCCTATAGTCAAAATGTGATCATTAATCGCTTTTCAGGCCGTGAAATGCATAATAATTCAACATTTTAAGGGAAATTATCTCTGGCTTGGTCTGTAGAGGAAAAGAGTTTCAAACGAGTACAAGCATTGGACAGTAATTTCTCGAAAAATTAAGTTCTGAACCTATAGTCGAAATGTGATAATTAAAACGCTTTTCAGGCCGTGAAAAGCATAATAATTCAACATTTTAAGGAAAATCATCTCTGGCTTGGTCTGTAGAGAAAATGAGTTTCAAAATAGTACTAGCATGAAACGTTAATATCTCCAAAAATCAAGTTTTGATCCTATTGTCGAAATACGATAATTAAAACGCTTTTCAGGGCGTGAAAAGCATAATAATTCAACATTTTAAGGGAAATCATCTCTGGCTTGGTCTGTAGAGAAAATGAGTTTCAAACGAGTACTAGCATTAAATGTTAATTTCTCGAAAATGCAAGTTTTGATTCTATAGTCGAAATGTGACCATTAAAACGCTTTTCATGCCGTGAAAAGCATAATAATTCAACATATTAGTGAAAATCATTTCTGGCTTGGTCTGCAGAGAAAATGAGTTTCAAGGAGTACTAGCATGAGACGTGAATTTCGCGAAAAATTAAGTTTGGGTCCAATAGTCGAAATATGATAATTAAACTGCTTTCAAGGCCGTGAAAAGCATAATAATTCAACATCTTAAGGAAAATCATCTCTGGCTTGATCTGTAGAAGAAATGAGTTTCAAACGAGTACAATCGTTGGACACTAGTTTCTTGATAAATCAAGGTTTGATCCTATAGTCGAAATGTGATAATTAAAACGCTTTTCAGGCCGTGAAAAGCATAATAATTCAACATTCTAAGGAAATTCATCTCTCGCTTGGTCTGTAGAGAAAATGAGTTTCAAACGAGTACTAGCATGAAACGCTAATATCTCGAGAAGTCAAGTTTTGATCCTATAGTCGAAATATGATAATTAAGACACTCTGCAAACCGTGAAAAGCATAATAATTCAACATTTTAAGAAAATTCATCTCAGGCCTGGTCTGCAGAGATAATGAGTTTCAAACGCGTAGTAGCATTGAACGCGAATTTCTCTAAAAGTCAAGTGTTTAACCTATAGTCCAAATGTGATAATTAAAACGCTTTTCATACTCTGAAAAGCATAATAATTCAACATCTTAATGAAAATCATCTCTGGCTTGGTTTGTAAAGAAAATAAGTTTCAAACGAGTACTAGCATTGGGCAGTAATTTCTTGAAAAAACAAGTTTTGAACCTATAGTCGAAATGTAATAATTAAAGCATAGGACAGCAATTTCTTGAAAAAACATGTTTCGATCCTATTTTCTAAATGTTATAATTAAAACGCTTTTCAGGCCGTGAAAAGCATAATAATTCAACCTTTTTAAGGAAAATCATCTCTAGCTTGGTCTGTAGAGAAAATGAGTTTCAAACGAGTACTAGCATTGGGCAGTAATTTCTTGAAAAATCAAGTTTTAAACCTATAGTCGAAATGTGATAATTAAAACGTTTTTCAGGCCGTGAAAAGCATAATAATTCAACATTTTAAGGAACATCGTCTCTGGCTTGGTCTGTAAAGAAAATGATTTTCAAACGAGTAGTAGTATTTAACGCGAATTTCTCTGAAAGTCAAGGGTTCAACCTATAGTCCAAATGTGATAATTAAAACGCATTTCATACTCGGAAAAGCATAATATTTCAACATCTTAATGAGAATCATCTATGGCTTGGTCTGTAAAGAAAATAAGTTTCGAACGAGTATTAGCACTGAACGCGAATTTATCGAAAACTCAAGTTTTGAACATATAGTCCAAATGTGATAATTAAAACGCTTTTCATACTCTGAAAAGCATAACAATTCAACATTTTAAGGAAAATCATCTCTGGCTTGGTTTGTAGAGAAAATGATTTTCAAACGAGTATTAGCATTGAACGCGAATTTCTCGAAAATCCAAGTTTTGATCCTATAGTCAAAATGTGATCATTAAAATGCTTTTCAGGTCTTGAAAAGCATAATTATTCAACATTTTAAGGGAAATCATCTATGGCTTGGTTTGTAGAGAAAATGAGTTTCAAGGAGTACTAGCATGTGACGTGAATTTCGCGAAAAATTAAGTTTGGATCCAATAGTCGTAATATGATAATTAAACTGCTTTCAAGTCCGTGAAACGCATAATAATTCAAAATCTTAAGGAAAATCATCTCTGGCTTGATCTGTAGAAGAAATGAGTTTCAAACGAGTACAATCGTTGGACACTAGTTTCATGAAATATCAAGTTTTGATCCTATAGTCCAAATGTGATAATTAAAACGCTTTTCAGGCCGTGAAAAGCATAATAATTCTACATTTTAAGGGAAATCATCTATGGCTTTGTCTGTAGAGAAAGTGAATTTCAAACGAGTACTAGCATTAAACGTGAATTTCTCGAAGAATCAAGTTTTGATCCTATAGACGAAATATGATAATTAAAACGCTTTTCAGGCCGTGAAAAGCATAATAATTCAGCATTTTATGTAAAATCATCTCAGGCCTGGTCTGCGGAGAAAATGAGTATTAAACGAGTAGTAGCATTGAACGCGAATTTCTCTAATTTTCTTTTCAACCTATAGTCCAAATGTGATAATTAAAAAGTTTTCATTCTCTGAAAAGCTAAATAATTCAACGTCTTAATGAAAATCATCTCTTTCTTGCTGTGTAGAGAAAAGGAGTTTCAAACGAGTATTAGCATTGATCGCGAATTTCTCGAAAACTTAAGTTTTGATCCTATGGTCTAAATGTGATAAATAAACGCTTTTCAGGCCGTGAAAAGCATAATAATTCAACATTTTAAGGAAAATCATCTCTGGCTTGGTCTGCAGAGAAAATGAGTTTCAAACGAGTACTAGCATTAAACGTTAATTCCTGGAAAAATCAAGTTTTGATCCTATAGTCGAAATATGATAATTAAAACGCTTTTCAGGCCGTGAAAAGCATAATAATTCAACATTTTAAGAAAATCATCTCAGGCCTGGTCTGCGGAGAAAATGAGTATCAAACGAGTAGTAGCATTCAATGCGAATTTCTCTAAGAGTGAAGTGTTCTTCAACCTATAGTCCAAATGTGATAATTAAAAAGCTTTTCAAGCTCTGAAAAGCATAATAATTCAACATTTTAATGAAAATCATCTCTGGCTTAGTCCGTAAAGAAAATATGTTTCGCATAGAATGCGAATTTCTCGAAAAGTCAAGTTTTTATCCTATGGTCTAAATGTGATAAATAAACGATTCTCAGGCCGTGAAAAGCATAATAATTCAACATTTTAAGAAAATTCATCTCAGGCCTGGTATGCAGAGATAATGAGTTTCAAACGCGTAGTAGCATTGAACGCGAATTTCTCAAAGAGTCAAGTGTTCAACCTATAGTCCAAATGTGATAATTAAAAAGTTTTCATTCTCTGAAAAGCTAAATAATTCAACGTCTTAATGAAAATCATCTCTTTCTTGCTGTGTAGAGAAAAGGAGTTTCAAACGAGTATTAGCATTGATCGCGAATTTCTCGAAAACTTAAGTTTTGATCCTATGGTCTAAATGTGATAAATAAACGCTTTTCAGGCAATGACAAGCATAATAATTCAACATTTTAAGGAAAATCATCTATGGCTTGGTCTGCAGAGAAAATAAGTTAGCATTAAACGTTAATTTCTCGAAAAATCAAGTTTTGATCCTAAAGTCGAAATATGATAATTAAAACGCTTTTCAGGCCGTGAAAATCATAATAATTCAACATTTTAAGAAAAATCATCTCAGGCCTGTTCTGCGGAGAAAATGAGTATCAAACGAGTAGTAGCATTGAACGCGAATTTCTCTAAGAGTGAAGTGTTCAACCTATAGTCCAAATGTGATAATTAAAAAGCTTTTCAAGCTCTGAAAAGCATAATAATTCAACATTTTAATGAAAATCATCTCTGGCTTGGTCTGTAAAGAAAATATGTTTCGCATAGAATGCGAATTTCTCGAAAACTGAAGTTTTTATAATATGGTCTAAATGTGATAAATAAACGCTTTTCAGGCCGTGAAAAGCATAATAATTCAACATTTTAAGGAAAAACATCTCTGGCTTGGTCTGTAGAAAAAATGAGTTTCAAGGAGTACTAGCATGAGACGTGAATTTCGCGAAAAATTAAGTTTGGATCCTATAGTCCAAATGTGATAATTAAACTTCTTTCAAGTCCGTGAAAAGCATAATATTTCAACATTTTAAGGAAAATCGTCTCTGGCTTGTTCTGTAAAGAAATGATTTTCAAACGAGTATTAGCATTGAAAGCGAATTTCTCGAGAAGTCAAGTGTTAAACCTATAGTCCAAATGTGATAATTAAAACGCTTTTCATACTCTGAAAAGCATAAAAATTCAACATTTTAAGGAAAATCATCTCTGGCCTGGTTTGTAGAGAAAATGAGTTTCAAACGAGTATTAGAATTGAACGCGAATTTCTCGAAAATCCACGTTTTGATCCTATAGTCAAAATGTGATCATTAAAACGCTTTTCAGGCTGTGAAAAGCATAATAATTCAACATTTTAAGGGAAATTATCTATGGCTTGGTCTGTAGAGAAAATGAGTTTCAAAGGAGTGTTTGCATTGAACGCGAATTTCTCGAAACTCCATGTTTTGATCCTATAGTCAAAATGTGATCATTAATCGTTTTTCAGTCCGTGAAAAGCATAATAATTCAACATTTTAAGGGAAATCATCTCTTTCTTGGTCTGTAGAGGAAAAGAGTTTCAAACGAGTACTAGCATTTAACAGTAATTTCTCGAAAAATTAAGTTTTGAACCTATAGTCGAAATGTGATAATTAAAACGCTTTTCACGCCGTGAAAAGCATAATAATTCAACATTTTAAGGAAAATCATCTCTGGCTTGGTGTGTAGAGAAAATGAGTTTCAAGGAGTACTAGCATGAGACGTGAAATTCGCGAAAAATTAAGTTTGGATCCAAATGTCGAAATATGATAATTAAACTGCTTTCAAGGCCGTGAAACGCATAATAATTCAACATCTTAAGGAAAATCATCTCTGGCTTGATCTGTAGAAGAAATGAGTTTCAAACGAGTACAATCGTTGGACACAAGTTTCTTGAAAAATAAAGTTTTGATCCTATAGTCGAAATGTGATAATTTAAACGCTTTTCAGGCCGTGAAAAGCATAATAATTAAACATTTTAAGAAAATTCATCTCAGGCCTGGTCTGCAGATATAATGAGTTTCAAACGCGTAGTTGCATTGAACGCGAATTACTCTAAAAGTCAATTGTTTATTTAACCTATAGTCCAAATGTGATAATTAAAACGCTTTTCATACTCTGAAAAGCATAATAATTCAACATCATAATGAAAATCATCTCTGGCTTGGTCTGTAAAGAAAATATGTTTTGCATAGAATGCGAATTTCTCGAAAACTAAAGTTTTCATCCTATGGTCTAAATGTGATAAATAAACGCTTTTCAGGCCGTGAAAAGTATAATAATTCAACATTTTAATAAAAAACATCTCTGGCTTGGTTTGTAGAGAAAATGAATTTTAAACGAGTAATAGAAATTTAATAGTCAAATTGTGATCACTAAAACGCTTTTCAGGCTGTGAAAAGCATAATAATTCAACATTTTAAGGGAAATCATCTATGGCTTGGTCTGTAGAGAAAATGAGTTTCAAAGGAGTATTTGCACTGAACGCGAATTTCTCGAAACTCCATGTTTTGATCCTATAGAAAAAATGTGATCATTAATCGCTTTTCAGGCCGTGAAAAGCATAATAATTCAACATTTTAAGGGAAATTATCTCTGGCTTGGTCTGTAGAGGAAAAGAGTTTCAAACGAGTACAAGCATTGGACAGTAATTTCTCGAAAAATTAAGTTCTGAACCTATAGTCGAAATGTGATAATTAAAACGCTTTTCAGGCCGTGAAAAGCATAATAATTCAACATTTTAAGGAAAATCATCTCTGGCTTGGTCTGTAGAGAAAATGAGTTTCAAAATAGTACTAGCATGAAACGTTAATATCTCCAAAAATCAAGTTTTGATCCTATTGTCGAAATACGATAATTAAAACGCTTTTCAGGGCGTGAAAAGCATAATAATTCAACATTTTAAGGGAAATCATCTCTGGCTTGGTCTGGAGAGAAAATGAGTTTCAAGGAGTACTAGCATGAGACGTGAATTTCGCGAAAAATTAAGTTTGGGTCCAATAGTCGAAATATGATAATTAAACTGCTTTCAAGGCCGTGAAAAGCATAATAATTCAACATCTTAAAGAAAATCATCTCTGGCTTGATCTGTAGAAGAAATGAGTTTCAAACGAGTACAATCGTTGGACACTAGTTTCATGAAAAATCAAGTTTTGATCCTATAGTCGAAATGTGATAATTTAAACGCTTTTCAGGCCGTGAAAAGCATAATAATTCAACATTCTAAGGAAATTCATCTCTGGCTTGGTCTGTAGGGAAAATGAGATTCAAACGAGTACTAGCATGAAGCGCTTATATCTCGAGAATTCAAGTTTTGATCCTATAGTCGTAATATGATAATTAAGACACTCTTCAAATAGTGAAAAGCATAATAATTCAACATTTTAAGAAAATTCATCTCAGGCCTGGTCTGCAGAGATAATGAGTTTAAACGCGTAGTAGCATTGAACGCGAATTTCTCTAAAAGTCAAGTGTTTATTTAACCTATAGTCCGAATGTGATAATTAAAACGCTTTTCATACTCTGAAAAGCATAATAATTCAACATCTTAATGAAAATCATCTCTTGCTTGGTCTGTAGAGGAAATGAGTTTGAAAGGCGTACAATCGTTGGAAACTAGTTTCTTGAAAAATCAAGATTTGATCCTAAAGTCCAAATGTGATAATTAAAACGCTTTTCAGGCCGTGAAAAGCATAATAATTCTACATTTTAAGGGAAATCATCTATGGCTCTGTCTGTAGAGAAAGTGAATTTCAAACGAGTACTAGCATTAAACGTGAATTTCTCGAAAAATCAAGTTTTGATCCTATAGACGAAATATGATAATTAAAACGCTTTTCAGGCCGTGAAAAGCATAATATTTCAGCATTTTAAGTAAAATCATCTCAGGCCTGGTCTGCGGAGAAAATGAGTATTAAACGAGTAGTAGCATTGAACGCGAATTTCTCTAAGAGTCAGGTGTTCAACCTATAGTCCAAATGTGATAATTAAAAAGTTTTCATTCTCTGAAAAGCTAAATAATTCAACGTCTTAATGAAAATCATCTCTTTCTTGCTGTGTAGAAAAAAGGAGTTTCAAACGAGTATTAGCATTGATCGCGAATTTCTCGAACTCTTAAGTTTTGATCCTATGGTCTAAATGTGATAAATAAACGCTTTTCAGGCCGTGAAAAGCATAATAATTCAACATTTTAAGGAAAATCATCTCTGGCTTGGTCTGCAGAGAAAATGAGTTTCAAACGAGTACTAGCATTAAACGTTAATTTCTGGAAAAATCAAGTTTTGATCCTATAGTCGAAATATGATAATTAAAACGCTTTTCAGGCAGTGAAAAGCATAATAATTCAACATTTTAAGAAAATCATCTCAGGCCTGGTCTGCGGAGAAAATGAGTATCAAACGAGTAGTAGCATTCAATGCGAATTTCTCTAAGAGTGAAGTGTTCTTCAACCTATAGTCCAAATGTGATAATTAAAAAGCTTTTCAAGCTCTGAAAAGCATAATAATTCAACATTTTAATGAAAATTATCTCTGGCTTGGTCTGTAAAGAAAATATGTTTCGCATAGAATGCGAATTTCTCGAAAACTCAAGTTTTTATAATATGGTCTAAATGTGATAAATAAACGCTTTTCAGGCCGTGAAAAGCATAATAATTCAACATTTTAAGGAAAAACATCTCTGGCTTGGTCTGTAGAAAAAATGAGTTTCAAGGAGCACTAGCATGAGACGTGAATTTCGCGAAAAATTAAGTTTGGATCCTATAGTCCAAATGTGATAATTAAACTGTTTTCAAGTCCGTGAAAAGCATAATAATTCAACATTTTAAGGAAAGTCGTCTCTGGCTTGTTCTGTAAAGAAATGATTTTCAAACGAGTATTAGCATTGAAAGCGAATTTCTCGAGAAGTCAAGTGTTAAACCTATAGTCCAAATGTGATAATTAAAACGCTTTTCATATTCTGAAAAGCATAAAAATTCATCATTTTAAGGAAAATCATCTCTGGCTTGGTTTGTAGAGAAAATGAATTTCAAACGAGTATTAGAATTGAACGCGAATTTCTCCAAAATCCAAGTTTTGATCCTATAGTCAAAATGTGATCACTAAAACGCTTTTCAGGCTGTGAAAAGCATAATAATTCAACATTTTAAGGGAAATCATCTATGGCTTGGTCTGTAGAGAAAATGAGTTTCAAAGGAGTATTTGCATTGAACGCGAATTTCTCGAATCTCCATGTTTTGATCCTATAGTCAAAATGTGATCATTAATCGCTTTTCAGGCCGTGAAAAGCATAATAATTCAACATTTTAAGGGAAATCATCTCTGGCTTGATCTGTAGAAGAAATGAGTTTCAAACGAGTACAATCGTTGGACACTAGTTTCATGAAAAATCAAGTTTTGATCCTATAGTCGAAATGTGATAATTTAAACGCTTTTCAGGCCGTGAAAAGCATAATAATTCAACATTCTAAGGAAATTCATCTCTGGCTTGGTCTGTAGGGAAAGTGAGATTCAAACGAGTACTAGCATGAAGCGCTTATATCTCGAGAATTCAAGTTTTGATCCTATAGTCGTAATATGATAATTAAGACACTCTTCAAATAGTGAAAAGCATAATAATTCAACATTTTAAGAAAATTCATCTCAGGCCTGGTCTGCAGAGATAATGAGTTTAAACGCGTAGTAGCATTGAACGCGAATTTCTCTAAAAGTCAAGTGTTTATTTAACCTATAGTCCGAATGTGATAATTAAAACGCTTTTCATACTCTGAAAAGCATAATAATTCAACATCTTAATGAAAATCATCTCTTGCTTGGTCTGTAGAGGAAATGAGTTTGAAAGGCGTACAATCGTTGGAAACTAGTTTCTTGAAAAATCAAGATTTGATCCTAAAGTCCAAATGTGATAATTAAAACGCTTTTCAGGCCGTGAAAAGCATAATAATTCTACATTTTAAGGGAAATCATCTATGGCTCTGTCTGTAGAGAAAGTGAATTTCAAACGAGTACTAGCATTAAACGTGAATTTCTCGAAAAATCAAGTTTTGATCCTATAGACGAAATATGATAATTAAAACGCTTTTCAGGCCGTGAAAAGCATAATAATTCAGCATTTTAAGTAAAATCATCTCAGGCCTGGTCTGCGGAGAAAATGAGTATTAAACGAGTAGTAGCATTGAACGCGAATTTCTCTAAGAGTCAGGTGTTCAACCTATAGTCCAAATGTGATAATTAAAAAGTTTTCATTCTCTGAAAAGCTAAATAATTCAACGTCTTAATGAAAATCATCTCTTTCTTGCTGTGTAGAAAAAAGGAGTTTCAAACGAGTATTAGCATTGATCGCGAATTTCTCGAAAACTTAAGTTTTGATCCTATGGTCTAAATGTGATAAATAAACGCTTTTCAGGCCGTGAAAAGCATAATATTTCAACATTTTAAGGAAAATCATCTCTGGCTTGGTCTGCAGAGAAAATGAGTTTCAAACGAGTACTAGCATTAAACGATAATTTCTGGAAAAATCAAGTTTTGATCCTATAGTCGAAATATGATAATTAAAACGCTTTTCAGGCAGTGAAAAGCATAATAATTCAACATTTTAAGAAAATCATCTCAGGCCTGGTCTGCGGAGAAAATTAGTATCAAACGAGTAGTAGCATTCAATGCGAATTTCTCTAAGAGTGAAGTGTTCTTCAACCTATAGTCCAAATGTGATAATTAAAAAGCTTTTCAAGCTCTGAAAAGCATAATAATTCAACATTTTAATGAAAATTATCTCTGGCTTGGTCTGTAAAGAAAATATGTTTCGCATAGAATGCGAATTTCTCGAAAACTCAAGTTTTTATAATATGGTCTAAATGTGATAAATAAAAGCTTTTCAGGCCGTGAAAAGCATAATAATTCAACATTTTAAGGAAAAACATCTCTGGCTTGGTCTGTAGAAAAAATGAGTTTCAAGGAGCACTAGCATGAGACGTGAATTTCGCGAAAAATTAAGTTTGGATCCTATAGTCCAAATGTGATAATTAAACTGCTTTCAAGTCCGTGAAAAGCATAATAATTCAACATTTTAAGGAAAGTCGTCTCTGGCTTGTTCTGTAAAGAAATGATTTTCAAACGAGTATTAGCATTGAAAACGAATTTCTCGAGAAGTCAAGTGTTAAACCTATAGTCCAAATGTGATAATTAAAACGCTTTTCATATTCTGAAAAGCATAAAAATTCATCATTTTAAGGAAAATCATCTCTGGCTTGGTTTGTAGAGAAAATGAATTACAAACGTGTATTAGAATTGAACGCGAATTTCTCCAAAATCCAAGTTTTGATCCTATAGTCAAAATGAGATCACTAAAACGCTTTTCAGGCTGTGAAAAGCATAATAATTCAACATTTTAAGGGAAATCATCTATGGCTTGGTCTGTAGAGAAAATGAGTTTCAAAGGAGTATTTGCATTGAACGCGAATTTCTCGAAACTCCATGTTTTGATCCTATAGTCAAAATGTGATCATTAATCGCTTTTCAGGCCGTGAAAAGCATAATAATTCAACATTTTAAGGGAAATCATCTCTGGCTTGATCTGTAGAAGAAATGAGTTTCAAACGAGTACAATCGTTGGACACTAGTTTCATGAAAAATCAAGTTTTGATCCTATAGTCGAAATGTGATAATTTAAACGCTTTTCAGGCCGTGAAAAGCATAATAATTCAACATTCTAAGGAAATTCATCTCTGGCTTGGTCTGTAGGGAAAATGAGATTCAAACGAGTACTAGCATGAAGCGCTTATATCTCGAGAATTCAAGTTTTGATCCTATAGTCGTAATATGATAATTAAGACACTCTTCAAATAGTGAAAAGCAAAATAATTCAACATTTTAAGAAAATTCATTCAGGCCTGGTCTGCAGAGATAATGAGTTTAAACGCGTAGTAGCATTGAACGCGAATTTCTCTAAAAGTCAAGTGTTTATTTAACCTATAGTCCGAATGTGATAATTAAAACGCTTTTCATACTCTGAAAAGCATAATAATTCAACATCTTAATGAAAATCATCTCTTGCTTGGTCTGTAGAGGAAATGAGTTTGAAAGGCGTACAATCGTTGGAAACTAGTTTCTTGAAAAATCAAGATTTGATCCTAAAGTCCAAATGTGATAATTAAAACGCTTTTCAGGCCGTGAAAAGCATAATAATTCTACATTTTAAGGGAAATCATCTATGGCTCTGTCTGTAGAGAAAGTGAATTTCAAACGAGTACTAGCATTAAACGTGAATTTCTCGAAAAATCAAGTTTTGATCCTATAGACGAAATATGATAATTAAAACGCTTTTCAGGCCGTGAAAAGCATAATAATTCAGCATTTTAAGTAAAATCATCTCAGGCCTGGTCTGCGGAGAAAATGAGTATTAAACGAGTAGTAGCATTGAACGCGAATTTCTCTAAGAGTCAGGTGTTCAACCTATAGTCCAAATGTGATAATTAAAAAGTTTTCATTCTCTGAAAAGCTAAATAATTCAACGTCTTAATGAAAATCATCTCTTTCTTGCTGTGTAGAAAAAAGGAGTTTCAAACGAGTATTAGCATTGATCGCGAATTTCTCGAAAACTTAAGTTTTGATCCTATGGTCTAAATGTGATAAATAAACGCTTTTCAGGCCGTGAAAAGCATAATAATTCAACATTTTAAGGAAAATCATCTCTGGCTTGGTCTGCAGAGAAAATGAGTTTCAAACGAGTACTAGCATTAAACGTTAATTTCTGGAAAAATCAAGTTTTGATCCTATAGTCGAAATATGATAATTAAAACGCTTTTCAGGCAGTGAAAAGCATAATAATTCAACATTTTAAGAAAATCATCTCAGGCCTGGTCTGCGGAGAAAATTAGTATCAAACGAGTAGTAGCATTCAATGCGAATTTCTCTAAGAGTGAAGTGTTCTTCAACCTATAGTCCAAATGTGATAATTAAAAAGCTTTTCAAGCTCTGAAAAGCATAATAATTCAACATTTTAATGAAAATTATCTCTGGCTTGGTCTGTAAAGAAAATATGTTTCGCATAGAATGAGAATTTCTCGAAAACTCAAGTTTTTATAATATGGTCTAAATGTGATAAATAAACGCTTTTCAGGCCGTGAAAAGCATAATAATTCAACATTTTAAGGAAAGTCGTCTCTGGCTTGTTCTGTAAAGAAATGATTTTCAAACGAGTATTAGCATTGAAAGCGAATTTCTCGAGAAGTCAAGTGTTAAACCTATAGTCCAAATGTGATAATTAAAACGCTTTTCATATTCTGAAAAGCATAAAAATTCATCATTTTAAGGAAAATCATCTCTGGCTTGGTTTGTAGAGAAAATGAATTTCAAACGAGTATTAGAATTGAACGCGAATTTCTCCAAAATCCAAGTTTTGATCCTATAGTCAAAATGTGATCACTAAAACGCTTTTCAGGCTGTGAAAAGCATAATAATTCAACATTTTAAGGGAATTCATCTATGGCTTGGTCTGTAGAGAAAATGAGTTTCAAAGGAGTATTTGCATTGAACGCGAATTTCTCGAAACTCCATGTTTTGATCCTATAGTCAAAATGTGATCATTAATCGCTTTTCAGGCCGTGAAAAGCATAATAATTCAACATTTTAATGGAAATCATCTCTGGCTTGATCTGTAGAAGAAATGAGTTTCAAACGAGTACAATCGTTGGACACTAGTTTCATGAAAAATCAAGTTTTGATCCTATAGTCGAAATGTGATAATTTTCAGGCCGTGAAAACCATAATAATTCAACATTCTAAGGAAATTCATCTCTGGCTTGGTCTGTAGGGAAAATGAGATTCAAACGAGTACTAGCATGAAGCGCTTATATCTCGAGAATTCAAGTTTTGATCCTATAGTCGTAATATGATAATTAAGACACTCTTCAAATAGTGAAAAGCATAATAATTCAACATTTTAAGAAAATTCATCTCAGGCCTGGTCTGCAGAGATAATGAGTTTAAACGCGTAGTAACATTGAACGCGAATTTCTCTAAAAGTCAAGTGTTTATTTAACCTATAGTCCGAATGTGATAATTAAAACGCTTTTCATACTCTGAAAAGCATAATAATTCAACATCTTAATGAAAATCATCTCTTGCTTGGTCTGTAGAGGAAATGAGTTTGAAAGGCGTACAATCGTTGGAAACTAGTTTCTTGAAAAATCAAGATTTGATCCTAAAGTCCAAATGTGATAATTAAAACGCTTTTCAGGCCGTGAAAAGCATAATAATTCTACATTTTAAGGGAAATCATCTATGGCTCTGTCTGTAGAGAAAGTGAATTTCAAACGAGTACTAGCATTAAACGTGAATTTCTCGAAAAATCAAGTTTTGATCCTATAGACGAAATATGATAATTAAAACGCTTTTCAGGCCGTGAAAAGCATAATAATTCAGCATTTTATGTAAAATCATCTCAGGCCTGGTCTGCGGAGAAAATGAGTATTAAACGAGTAGTAGCATTGAACGCGAATTTCTCTAAGAGTCAGGTGTTCAACCTATAGTCCAAATGTGATAATTAAAAAGTTTTCATTCTCTGAAAAGCTAAATAATTCAACGTCTTAATGAAAATCATCTCTTTCTTGCTGTGTAGAAAAAAGGAGTTTCAAACGAGTATTAGCATTGATCGCGAATTTCTCGAAAACTTAAGTTTTGATCCTATGGTCTAAATGTGATAAATAAACTCTTTTCAGGCCGTGAAAAGCATAATAATTCAACATTTTAAGGAAAATCATCTCTGGCTTGGTCTGCAGAGAAAATGAGTTTCAAACTAGTACTAGCATTAAACGTTAATTTCTGGAAAAATCAAGTTTTGATCCTATAGTCGAAATATGATAATTAAAACGCTTTTCAGGCAGTGAAAAGCATAATAATTCAACATTTTAAGAAAATCATCTCAGGCCTGGTCTGCGGAGAAAATTAGTATCAAACGAGTAGTAGCATTCAATGCGAATTTCTCTAAGAGTGAAGTGTTCTTCAACCTATAGTCCAAATGTGATAATTAAAAAGCTTTTCAAGCTCTGAAAAGCATAATAATTCTACATTATAATGAAAATTATCTCTGGCTTGGTCTGTAAAGAAAATATGTTTCGCATAGAATGCGAATTTCTCGAAAACTCAAGTTTTCATAATATGGTCTAAATGTGATAAATAAACGCTTTTCAGGCCGTGAAAAGCATAATAATTCAACATTTTAAGGAAAAACATCTCTGGCTTGGTCTGTAGAAAAAATGAGTTTCAAGGAGCACTAGCATGAGACGTGAATTTCGCGAAAAATTAAGTTTGGATCCTATAGTCCAAATGTGATAATTAAACTGCTTTCAAGTCCGTGAAAAGCATAATAATTCAACATTTTAAGGAAAATCGTCTCTGGCTTGTTCTGTAAAGAAATGATTTTCAAACGAGTATTAGCATTGAAAGCGAATTTCTCGAGAAGTCAAGTGTTAAACCTATAGTCCAAATGTGATAATTAAAACGCTTTTCATACTCTGAAAAGCATAAAAATTCAACATTTTAAGGAAAATCATCTCTGGCTTGGTTTGTAGAGAAAATGAGTTTCAAACGAGTATTAGAATTGAACGCGAATTTCTCGAAAATCCACGTTTTGATCCTATAGTCAAAATATGATCATTAAAACGCTTTTCAGGCTGTGAAAAGCATAATAATTCAACATTTTAAGGGAAATTATCTATGGCTTGGTCTGTAGAGAAAATGAGTTTCAAAGGAGTGTTTGCATTGAACGCGAATTTCTCGAAACTCCATGTTTTGATCCTATAGTCAAAATGTGATCATTAATCGCTTTTCAGTCCGTGAAAAGCATAATAATTCAACATTTTAAGGGAAATCATCTCTTTCTTGGTCTGTAGAGGAAAAGAGTTTCAAACGAGTACTAGCATTTAACAGTAATTTCTCGAAAAATTAAGTTTTGAACCTATAGTCGAAATGTGATAATTAAAACGCTTTTCACGCCGTGAAAAGCATAATAATTCAACATTTTAAGGAAAATCATCTCTGGCTTGGTCTGTAGAGAAAATGAGTTTCAAAATAGAACTAGCATGAAACGTTAATATCTCCAAAAATCTAGTTTTGATCCTATTGTCGAAATATGATAATTAAAACGCTTTTCAGGCCGTGAAAAACATAATAATTCAACATTTTAAGGGAAACCATATCTGGCTTGGTCTGTAGAGAAAATGAGTTTCAAACGAGTACTATCATTAAACGTGAATTAAACGAAAATCAAGTTTTGATCCTATAGTCGAAATGTGATAATTAAAACGCTTTTCATGCTGTGAAAAGCATAATAATTCAACATATTAAGGAAAATCATCTCTGGCTTGGTGTGTAGAGAAAATGAGTTTCAAGGAGTACTAGCATGAGACGTGAATTTCGCGAAAAATTAAGTTTGGATCCTCTTGTCGAAATCTGATAATTAAACTGCTTTCAAGGCCGTGAAACGCATAATAATTCAACATCTTAAGGAAAATCATCTCTGGCTTGATCTGTAGAAGAAATGAGTTTCAAACGAGTACAATCGTTGGACACTAGTTTCTTGAAAAATCAAGTTTTGATCCTATAGTCGAAATGTGATAATTTAAACGCTTTTCAGGCCGCGAAAAGCATAATAATTAAACATTTTAAGAAAATTCATCTCAGGCCTGGTCTGCAGAGATAATGAGTTTCAAACGCGTAGTAGCATTGAACGCGAATTACACTAAAAGTCAATTGTTTATTTAACCTATAGTCCAAATGTGATAATTAAAACGCTTTTCATACTCTGAAAAGCATAATAATTCAACATCATAATGAAAATCATCTCTGGCTTGGTCTGTAAAGAAAATATGTTTCGCATAGAATGCGAATTTCTCGAAAATTCAAGTTTTTATCCTATGGTCTAAATGTGATAAATAAACGCTTTTCAGGCCGTGAAAAGTATAATAATTCAACATTTTAAGGAAAAACATCTCTGGCTTGGTCTGTAGAAAAAATGAGTTTCAAGGAGTACTAGCATGAGACGTGAATTTCGCGAAAAATTAAGTTTGGATCCTATAGTCCAAATGTGATAATTAAACTGCTTTCAAGTCCGTGAAAAGCATAATAATTCAACATTTTAAGGAAAGTCGTCTCTGGCTTGTTCTGTAAAGAAATGATTTTCAAACGAGTATTAGCATTGAAAGCGAATTTCTCGAGAAGTCAAGTGTTAAACCTATAGTCCAAATGTGATAATTAAAACGCTTTTCATATTCTGAAAAGCATAAAAATTCATCATTTTAAGGAAAATCATCTCTGGCTTGGTTTGTAGAGAAAATGAATTTCAAACGAGTATTAGAATTGAACGCGAATTTCTCCAAAATCCAAGTTTTGATCCTATAGTCAAAATGTGATCACTAAAACGCTTTTCAGGCTGTGAAAAGCATAATAATTCAACATTTTAAGGGAAATCATCTATGGCTTGGTCTGTAGAGAAAATGAGTTTCAAAGGAGTATTTGCATTGAACGCGAATTTCTCGAAACTCCATGTTTTGATCCTATAGTCAAAATGTGATCATTAATCGCTTTTCAGGCCGTGAAAAGCATAATAATTCAACATTTTAAGGGAAATCATCTCTGGCTTGATCTGTAGAAGAAATGAGTTTCAAACGAGTACAATCGTTGGACACTAGTTTCATGAAAAATCAAGTTTTGATCCTATAGTCGAAATATGATAATTTAAACGCTTTTCAGGCCGTGAAAAGCATAATAATTCAACATTCTAAGGAAATTCATCTCTGGCTTGGTCTGTAGGGAAAGTGAGATTCAAACGAGTACTAGTATGAAGCGCTTATATCTCGAGAATTCAAGTTTTGATCCTATAGTCGTAATATGATAATTAAGACACTCTTCAAATAGTGAAAAGCATAATAATTCAACATTTTAAGAAAATTCATCTCAGGCCTGGTCTGCAGAGATAATGAGTTTAAACGCGTAGTAGCATTGAACGCGAATTTCTCTAAAAGTCAAGTGTTTATTTAACCTATAGTCCGAATGTGATAATTAAAACGCTTTTCATACTCTGAAAAGCATAATAATTCAACATCTTAATGAAAATCATCTCTTGCTTGGTCTGTAGAGGAAATGAGTTTGAAAGGCGTACAATCGTTGGAAACTAGTTTCTTGAAAAATCAAGATTTGATCCTAAAGTCCAAATGTGATAATTAAAACGCTTTTCAGGCCGTGAAAAGCATAATAATTCTACATTTTAAGGGAAATCATCTATGGCTCTGTCTGTAGAGAAAGTGAATTTCAAACGAGTACTAGCATTAAACGTGAATTTCTCGAAAAATCAAGTTTTGATCCTATAGACGAAATATGATAATTAAAACGCTTTTCAGGCCGTGAAAAGCATAATAATTCAGCATTTTAAGTAAAATCATCTCAGGCCTGGTCTGCGGAGAAAATGAGTATTAAACGAGTAGTAGCATTGAACGCGAATTTCTCTAAGAGTGAAGTGTTCTTCAACCTATAGTCCAAATGTGATAATTAAAAAGCTTTTCAAGCTCTGAAAAGCATAATAATTCAACATTTTAATGAAAATTATCTCTGGCTTGGTCTGTAAAGAAAATATGTTTCGCATAGAATGCGAATTTCTCGAAAACTCAAGTTTTTATAATGTGGTCTAAATGTGATAAATAAACGCTTTTCAGGCCGCGAAAAGCATAACAATTAAACATTTTAAGAAAATTCATCTCAGGCCTGGTCTGCAGAGATAATGAGTTTCAAACGCGTAGTAGCATTGAACGCGAATTACTCTAAAAGTCAATTGTTTATTTAACCTATAGTCCAAATGTGATAATAAAAACGCTTTTCATACTCTGAAAAGCATAATAATTCAACATCATAATGAAAATCATCTCTGGCTTGGTCTGTAAAGAAAATATGTTTCGCATAGAATGCGAATTTCTCGAAAACTCAAGTTTTTATCCTATGGTCTAAATGTGATAAATAAACGCTTTTCAGGCCGTGAAAAGTATAATAATTCAACATTTTAAGGAAAATCATCTCTGGCTTGGTCTGTAGAAAAACTGAGTTTCAAGGAGTACTAGCATGAGACGTGAATTTCGCGAAAAATTAAGTTTGGATCCTATAGTCCAAATGTGATAATTAAACTGCTTTCATGTCCGTGAAAAGCATAATAATTCAACATTTTAAGGAAAGTCGTCTCTGGCTTGTTCTGTAAAGAAATGATTTTCAAACGAGTATTAGCATTGAAAGCGAATTTCTCGAGAAGTCAAGTGTTAAACCTATAGTCCAAATGTGATAATTAAAACGCTTTTCACATTCTGAAAAGCATAAAAATTCATCATTTTAAGGAAAATCATCTCTGGCTTGGTTTGTAGAGAAAATGAATTTCAAACGAGTATTAGAATTGAACGCGAATTTCTCCAAAATCCAAGTTTTGATCCTATAGTCAAAATGTGATCACTAAAACACTTTTCAGGCTGTGAAAAGCATAATAATTCAACATTTTAAGGGAAATCATCTATGGCTTGGTCTGTAGAGAAAATGAGTTTCAAAGGAGTATTTGCATTGAACGCGAATTTCTCGAAACTCCATGTTTTGATCCTATTGTCAAAATGTGATCATTAATCGCTTTTCAGGCCGTGAAAAGCATAATAATTCAACATTTTAAGGGAAATCATCTCTGGCTTGATCTGTAGAAGAAATGAGTTTCAAACGAGTACAATCGTTGGACACTAGTTTCATGAAAAATCAAGTTTTGATCCTATAGTCGAAATGTGATAATTTTCAGGCCGTGAAAACCATAATAATTCAACATTCTAAGGAAATTCATCTCTGGCTTGGTCTGTAGGGAAAATGAGATTCAAACGAGTACTAGCATGAAGCGCTTATATCTCGAGAATTCAAGTTTTGATCCTATAGTCGTAATATGATAATTAAGACACTCTTCAAATAGTGAAAAGCATAATAATTCAACATTTTAAGAAAATTCATCTCAGGCCTGGTCTGCAGAGATAATGAGTTTAAACGCGTAGTAGCATTGAACGCGAATTTCTCTAAAAGTCAAGTGTTTATTTAACCTATAGTCCAAATGTGATAATTAAAACGCTTTTCATACTCTGAAAAGCATAATAATTCAACATCTTAATGAAAATCATCTCTTGCTTGGTCTGTAGAGGAAATGAGTTTGAAAGGCGTACAATCGTTGGAAACTAGTTTCTTGAAAAATCAAGATTTGATCCTAAAGTCCAAATGTGATAATTAAAACGCTTTTCAGGCCGTGAAAAGCATAATAATTCTACATTTTAAGGGAAATCATCTATGGCTCTGTCTGTAGAGAAAGTGAATTTCAAACGAGTACTAGCATTAAACGTGAATTTCTCGAAAAATCAAGTTTTGATCCTATAGACGAAATATGATAATTAAAACGCTTTTCAGGCCGTGAAAAGCATAATAATTCAGCATTTTAAGTAAAATCATCTCAGGCCTGGTCTGCGGAGAAAATGAGTATTAAACGAGTAGTAGCATTGAACGCGAATTTCTCTAAGAGTCAGGTGTTCAACCTATAGTCCAAATGTGATAATTAAAAAGTTTTCATTCTCTGAAAAGCTAAATAATTCAACGTCTTAATGAAAATCATCTCTTTCTTGCTGTGTAGAAAAAAGGAGTTTCAAACGAGTATTAGCATTGATCGCGAATTTCTCGAAAACTTAAGTTTTGATCCTATGGTCTAAATGTGATAAATAAACGCTTTTCAGGCCGTGAAAAGCATAATAATTCAACATTTTAAGGAAAATCATCTCTGGCTTGGTCTGCAGAGAAAATGAGTTTCAAACTAGTACTAGCATTAAACGTTAATTTCTGGAAAAATCAAGTTTTGATCCTATAGTCGAAATATGATAATTAAAACGCTTTTCAGGCAGTGAAAAGCATAATAATTCAACATTTTAAGAAAATCATCTCAGGCCTGGTCTGCGGAGAAAATTAGTATCAAACGAGTAGTAGCATTCAATGCGAATTTCTCTAAGAGTGAAGTGTTCTTCAACCTATAGTCCAAATGTGATAATTAAAAAGCTTTTCAAGCTCTGAAAAGCATAATAATTCAACATTTTAATGAGAATTATCTCTGGCTTGGTCTGTAAAGAAAATATGTTTCGCATAGAATGCGAATTTCTCGAAAACTCAAGTTTTCATAATATGGTCTAAATGTGATAAATAAACGCTTTTCAGGCCGTGAAAAGCATAATAATTCAACATTTTAAGGAAAAACATCTCTGGCTTGGTCTGTAGAAAAAATGAGTTTCAAGGAGCACTAGCATGAGACGTGAATTTCGCGAAAAATTAAGTTTGGATCCTATAGTCCAAATGTGATAATTAAACTGCTTTCAAGTCCGTGAAAAGCATAATAATTCAACATTTTAAAGAAAATCGTCTCTGGCTTGTTCTGTAAAGAAATGATTTTCAAACGAGTATTAGCATTGAAAGCGAATTTCTCGAGAAGTCAAGTGTTAAACCTATAGTCCAAATGTGATAATTAAAACGCTTTTCATACTCTGAAAAGCATAAAAATTCAACATTTTAAGGAAAATCATCTCTGGCTTGGTTTGTAGAGAAAATGAGTTTCAAACGAGTATTAGAATTGAACGCGAATTTCTCGAAAATCCACGTTTTGATCCTATAGTCAAAATATGATCATTAAAACGCTTTTCAGGCTGTGAAAAGCATAATAATTCAACATTTTAAGGGAAATTATCTATGGCTTGGTCTGTAGAGAAAATGAGTTTCAAAGGAGTGTTTGCATTGAACGCGAATTTCTCGAAACTCCATGTTTTGATCCTATAGTCAAAATGTGATCATTAATCGCTTTTCAGTCCGTGAAAAGCATAATAATTCAACATTTTAAGGGAAATCATCTCTTTCTTGGTCTGTAGAGGAAAAGAGTTTCAAACGAGTACTAGCATTTAACAGTAATTTCTCGAAAAATTAAGTTTTGAACCTATAGTCGAAATGTGATAATTAAAACGCTTCTCACGCCGTGAAAAGCATAATAATTCAACATTTTAAGGAAAATCATCTCTGGCTTGGTCTGTAGAGAAAATGAGTTTCAAAATAGTACTAGCATGAAACGTTAATATCTCCAAAAATCTAGTTTTGATCCTATTGTCGAAATATGATAATTAAAACGCTTTTCAGGCCGTGAAAAACATAATAATTCAACATTTTAAGGGAAACCATATCTGGCTTGGTCTGTAGAGAAAATGAGTTTCAAACGAGTACTATCATTAAACGTGAATTAAACGAAAATCAAGTTTTGATCCTATAGTCGAAATGTGATAATTAAAACGCTTTTCATGCTGTGAAAAGCATAATAATTCAACATATTAAGGAAAATCATCTCTGGCTTGGTGTGTAGAGAAAATGAGTTTCAAGGAGTACTAGCATGAGACGTGAATTTCGCGAAAAATTAAGTTTGGTTCCTCTTGTCGAAATATGATAATTAAACTGCTTTCAAGGCCGTGAAACGCATAATAATTCAACATCTTAAGGAAAATCATCTCTGGCTTGATCTGTAGAAGAAATGAGTTTCAAACGAGTACAATCGTTGGACACTAGTTTCTTGAAAAATCAAGTTTTGATCCTATAGTCGAAATGTGATAATTTAAACGCTTTTCAGGCCGCGAAAAGCATAATAATTAAACATTTTAAGAAAATTCATCTCAGGCCTGGTCTGCAGAGATAATGAGTTTCAAACGCGTAGTAGCATTGAACGCGAATTACTCTAAAAGTCAATTGTTTATTTAACCTATAGTCCAAATGTGATAATTAAAACGCTTTTCATACTCTGAAAAGCATAATAATTCAACATCATAATGAAAATCATCTCTGGCTTGGTCTGTAAAGAAAATATGTTTCGCATAGAATGCGAATTTCTCGAAAACTCAAGTTTTTATCCTATGGTCTAAATGTGATAAATAAACGCTTTTCAGGCCGTGAAAAGTATAATAATTCAACATTTTAAGGAAAAACATCTCTGGCTTGGTCTGTAGAAAAAATGAGTTTCAAGGAGTACTAGCATGAGACGTGAATTTCGCGAAAAATTAAGTTTGGATCCTATAGTCCAAATGTGATAATTAAACTGCTTTCAAGTCCGTGAAAAGCATAATAATTCAACATTTTAAGGAAAGTCGTCTCTGGCTTGTTCTGTAAAGAAATGATTTTCAAACGAGTATTAGCATTGAAAGCGAATTTCTCGAGAAGTCAAGTGTTAAACCTATAGTCCAAATGTGATAATTAAAACGCTTTTCATATTCTGAAAAGCATAAAAATTCATCATTTTAAGGAAAATCATCTCTGGCTTGGTTTGTAGAGAAAATGAATTTCAAACGAGTATTAGAATTGAACGCGAATTTCTCCAAAATCCAAGTTTTGATCCTATAGTCAAAATGTGATCACTAAAACGCTTTTCAGGCTGTGAAAAGCATAATAATTCAACATTTTAAGGGAAATCATCTATGGCTTGGTCTGTAGAGAAAATGAGTTTCAAAGGAGTATTTGCATTGAACGCGAATTTCTCGAAACTCCATGTTTTGATCCTATAGTCAAAATGTGATCATTAATCGCTTTTCAGGCCGTGAAAAGCATAATAATTCAACATTTTAAGGGAAATCATCTCTGGCTTGATCTGTAGAAGAAATGAGTTTCAAACGAGTACAATCGTTGGACACTAGTTTCATGAAAAATCAAGTTTTGATCCTATAGTCGAAATGTGATAATTTAAACGCTTTTCAGGCCGTGAAAAGCATAATAATTCAACATTCTAAGGAAATTCATCTCTGGCTTGGTCTGTAGGGAAAATGAGATTCAAACGAGTTCTAGCATGAAGCGCTTATATCTCGAGAATTCAAGTTTTGATCCTATAGTCGTAATATGATAATTAAGACACTCTTCAAATAGTGAAAAGCATAATAATTCAACATTTTAAGAAAATTCATCTCAGGCCTGGTCTGCAGAGATAATGAGTTTAAACGCGTAGTAGCATTGAACGCGAATTTCTCTAAAAGTCAAGTGTTTATTTAACCTATAGTCCGAATGTGATAATTAAAAAGCTTTTCAAGCTCTGAAAAGCATAATAATTCAACATTTTAATGAAAATTATCTCTGGCTTGGTCTGTAAAGAAAATATGTTTCGCATAGAATGCGAATTTCTCGAAAACTCAAGTTTTTATAATATGGTCTAAATGTGATAAATAAACGCTTTTCAGGCCGTGAAAAGCATAATAATTCAACATTTTAAGGAAAAACATCTCTGGCTTGGTCTGTAGAAAAAATGAGTTTCAAGGAGCACTAGCATGAGACGTGAATTTCGCGAAAAATTAAGTTTGGATCCTATAGTCCAAATGTGATAATTAAACTGCTTTCAAGTCCGTGAAAAGCATAATAATTCAACATTTTAAGGAAAGTCGTCTCTGGCTTGTTCTGTAAAGAAATGATTTTCAAACGAGTATTAGCATTGAAAGCGAATTTCTCGAGAAGTCAAGTGTTAAACCTATAGTCCAAATGTGATAATTAAAACGCTTTTCATATTCTGAAAAGCATAAAAATTCATCATTTTAAGGGAAATCATCTATGGCTCTGTCTGTAGAGAAAGTGAATTTCAAACGAGTACTAGCATTAAACGTGAATTTCTCGAAAAATCAAGTTTTGATCCTATAGACGAAATATGATAATTAAAACGCTTTTCAGGCCGTGAAAAGCATAATAATTCAGCATTTTAAGTAAAATCATCTCAGGCCTGGTCTGCGGAGAAAATGAGTATTAAACGAGTAGTAGCATTGAACGCGAATTTCTCTAAGAGTGAAGTGTTCTTCAACCTATAGTCCAAATGTGATAATTAAAAAGCTTTTCAAGCTCTGAAAAGCATAATAATTCAACATTTTAATGAAAATTATCTCTGGCTTGGTCTGTAAAGAAAATATGTTTCGCATAGAATGCGAATTTCTCGAAAACTCAAGTTTTTATAATATGGTCTAAATGTGATAAATAAACGCTTTTCAGGCCGTGAAAAGCATAATAATTCAACATTTTAAGGAAAAACATCTCTGGCTTGGTCTGTAGAAAAAATGAGTTTCAAGGAGCACTAGCATGAGACGTGAATTTCGCGAAAAATTAAGTTTGGATCCTATAGTCCAAATGTGATAATTAAACTGCTTTCAAGTCCGTGAAAAGCATAATAATTCAACATTTTAAGGAAAGTCGTCTCTGGCTTGTTCTGTAAAGAAATGATTTTCAAACGAGTATTAGCATTGAAAGCGAATTTCTCGAGAAGTCAAGTGTTAAACCTATAGTCCAAATGTGATAATTAAAACGCTTTTCATATTCTGAAAAGCATAAAAATTCATCATTTTAAGGAAAATCATCTCTGGCTTGGTTTGTAGAGAAAATGAATTTCAAACGAGTATTAGAATTGAACGCGAATTTCTCCAAAATCCAAGTTTTGATCCTATAGTCAAAATGTGATCACTAAAACGCTTTTCAGGCTGTGAAAAGCATAATAATTCAACATTTTAAGGGAAATCATCTATGGCTTGGTCTGTAGTGAAAATGAGTTTCGCATTGAACGCGAATTTCTCGAAACTCCATGTTTTGATCCTATAGTCAAAATGTGATCAATAATCGCTTTTCAGGCCGTGAAAAGCATAATAATTCAACATTTTAAGGGAAATCATCTCTGGCTTGATCTGTAGAAGAAATGAGTTTCAAACGAGTACAATCGTTGGACACTAGTTTCATGAAAAATCAAGTTTTGATCCTATAGTCGAAATGTGATAATTTTCAGGCCGTGAAAACCATAATAATTCAACATTCTAAGGAAATTCATCTCTGGCTTGGTCTGTAGGGAAAATGAGATTCAAACGAGTACTAGCATGAAGCGCTTATATCTCGAGAATTCAAGTTTTGATCCTATAGTCGTAATATGATAATTAAGACACTCTTCAAATAGTGAAAAGCATAATAATTCAACATTTTAAGAAAATTCATCTCAGGCCTGGTCTGCAGAGATAATGAGTTTAAACGCGTAGTAGCATTGAACGCGAATTTCTCTAAAAGTCAAGTGTTTATTTAACCTATAGTCCGAATGTGATAATTAAAACGCTTTTCATACTCTGAAAAGCATAATAATTCAACATCTTAATGAAAATCATCTCTTGCTTGGTCTGTAGAGGAAATGAGTTTGAAAGGCGTACAATCGTTGGAAACTAGTTTCTTGAAAAATCAAGATTTGATCCTAAAGTCCAAATGTGATAATTAAAACGCTTTTCAGGCCGTGAAAAGCATAATAATTCTACATTTTAAGGGAAATCATCTATGGCTCTGTCTGTAGAGAAAGTGAATTTCAAACGAGTACTAGCATTAAACGTGAATTTCTCGAAAAATCAAGTTTTGATCCTATAGACGAAATATGATAATTAAAACGCTTTTCAGGCCGTGAAAAGCATAATAATTCAGCATTTTAAGTAAAATCATCTCAGGCCTGGTCTGCGGAGAAAATGAGTATTAAACGAGTAGTAGCATTGAACGCGAATTTCTCTAAGAGTGAAGTGTTCTTCAACCTATAGTCCAAATGTGATAATTAAAAAGCTTTTCAAGCTCTGAAAAGCATAATAATTCAACATTTTAATGAAAATTATCTCTGGCTTGGTCTGTAAAGAAAATATGTTTCGCATAGAATGAGAATTTCTCGAAAACTCAAGTTTTTATAATATGGTCTAAATGTGATAAATAAACGCTTTTCAGGCCGTGAAAAGCATAATAATTCAACATTTTAAGGAAAAACATCTCTGGCTTGGTCTGTAGAAAAAATGAGTTTCAAGGAGCACTAGCATGAGACGTGAATTTCGCGAAAAATTAAGTTTGGATCCTATAGTCCAAATGTGATAATTAAACTGCTTTCAAGTCCGTGAAAAGCATAATAATTCAACATTTTAAGGAAAGTCGTCTCTGGCTTGTTCTGTAAAGAAATGATTTTCAAACGAGTATTAGCATTGAAAGCGAATTTCTCGAGAAGTCAAGTGTTAAACCTATAGTCCAAATGTGATAATTAAAACGCTTTTCATATTCTGAAAAGCATAAAAATTCATCATTTTAAGGAAAATCATCTCTGGCTTGGTTTGTAGAGAAAATGAATTTCAAACGAGTATTAGAATTGAACGCGAATTTCTCCAAAATCCAAGTTTTGATCCTATAGTCAAAATGTGATCACTAAAACGCTTTTCAGGCTGTGAAAAGCATAATAATTCAACATTTTAAGGGAAATCATCTATGGCTTGGTCTGTAGTGAAAATGAGTTTCAAAGGAGTATTTGCATTGAACGCGAATTTCTCGAAACTCCATGTTTTGATCCTATAGTCAAAATGTGATCATTAATCGCTTTTCAGGCCGTGAAAAGCATAATAATTCAACATTTTAAGGGAAATCATCTCTGGCTTGATCTGTAGAAGAAATGAGTTTCAAACGAGTACAATCGTTGGACACTAGTTTCATGAAAAATCAAGTTTTGATCCTATAGTCGAAATGTGATAATTTTCAGGCCGTGAAAACCATAATAATTCAACATTCTAAGGAAATTCATCTCTGGCTTGGTCTGTAGGGAAAATGAGATTCAAACGAGTACTAGCATGAAGCGCTTATATCTCGAGAATTCAAGTTTTGATCCTATAGTCGTAATATGATAATTAAGACACTCTTCAAATAGTGAAAAGCATAATAATTCAACATTTTAAGAAAATTCATCTCAGGCCTGGTCTGCAGAGATAATGAGTTTAAACGCGTAGTAGCATTGAACGCGAATTTCTCTAAAAGTCAAGTGTTTATTTAACCTATAGTCCGAATGTGATAATTAAAACGCTTTTCATACTCTGAAAAGCATAATAATTCAACATCTTAATGAAAATCATCTTTTGCTTGGTCTGTAGAGGAAATGAGTTTGAAAGGCGTACAATCGTTGGAAACTAGTTTATTGAAAAATCAAGATTTGATCCTAAAGTCCAAATGTGATAATTAAAACGCTTTTCAGGCCGTGAAAAGCATAATAATTCTACATTTTAAGGGAAATCATCTATGGCTCTGTCTGTAGAGAAAGTGAATTTCAAACGAGTACTAGCATTAAACATGAATTTCTCGAAAAATCAAGTTTTGATCCTATAGACGAAATATGATAATTAAAACGCTTTTCAGGCCGTGAAAAGCATAATAATTCAGCATTTTAAGTAAAATCATCTCAGGCCTGGTCTGCGGAGAAAATGAGTATTAAACGAATAGTAGCATTGAACGCGAATTTCTCTAAGAGTCAGGTGTTCAACCTATAGTCCAAATGTGATAATTAAAAAGTTTTCATTCTCTGAAAAGCTAAATAATTCAACGTCTTAATGAAAATCATCTCTTTCTTGCTGTGTAGAAAAAAGGAGTTTCAAACGAGTATTAGCATTGATCGCGAATTTCTCGAAAACTTAAGTTTTGATCCTATGGTCTAAATGTGATAAATAAACGCTTTTCAGGCCGTGAAAAGCATAATAATTCAACATTTTAAGGAAAATCATCTCTGCTTGGTCTGCAGAGAAAATGAGTTTCAAACTAGTACTAGCATTAAACGTTAATTTCTGGAAAAATCAAGTTTTGATCCTATAGTCGAAATATGATAATTAAAAAGCTTTTCAAGCTCTGAAAAGCATAATAATTCAACATTTTAATGAAAATTATCTCTGGCTTGGTCTGTAAAGAAAATATGTTTCGCATAGAATGCGAATTTCTCGAAAACTCAAGTTTTCATAATATGGTCTAAATGTGATAAATAAACGCTTTTCAGGCCGTGAAAAGCATAATAATTCTACATTTTAAGGAAAAACATCTCTGGCTTGGTCTGTAGAAAAAATGAGTTTCAAGGAGCACTAGCATGAGACGTGAATTTCGCGAAAAATTAAGTTTGGATCCTATAGTCCAAATGTGATAATTAAACTGCTTTCAAGTCCGTGAAAAGCATAATAATTCAACATTTTAAGGAAAATCGTCTCTGGCTTGTTCTGTAAAGAAATGATTTTCAAACGAGTATTAGCATTGAAAGCGAATTTCTCGAGAAGTCAAGTGTTAAACCTATAGTCCAAATGTGATAATTAAAACGCTTTTCATATTCTGAAAAGCATAAAAATTCATCATTTTAAGGAAAATCATCTCTGGCTTGGTTTGTAGAGAAAATGAATTTCAAACGAGTATTAGAATTGAACGCGAATTTCTCCAAAATCCAAGTTTTGATCCTATAGTCAAAATGTGATCATTAAAATGCTTTTCAGGTCTTGAAAAGCATAATAATTCAACATTTTAATGAAAATTATCTCTGGCTTGGTCTGTAAAGAAAATATGTTTCGCATAGAATGCGAATTTCTCGAAAACTCAAGTTTTTATAATATGGTCTAAATGTGATCAATAAACGCTTTTCAGGCCGTGAAAAGCATAATAATTCAACATTCTAAGGAAATTCATCTCTGGCTTGGTCTGTAGGGAAAATGAGATTCAAACGAGTTCTAGCATGAAGCGCTTATATCTCGAGAATTCAAGTTTTGATCCTATAGTCGTAATATGATAATTAAGACACTCTTCAAATAGTGAAAAGCATAATAATTCAACATTTTAAGAAAATTCATCTCAGGCCTGGTCTGCAGAGATAATGAGTTTAAACGCGTAGTAGCATTGAACGCGAATTTCTCTAAAAGTCAAGTGTTTATTTAACCTATAGTCCGAATGTGATAATTAAAAAGCTTTTCAAGCTCTGAAAAGCATAATAATTCAACATTTTAATGAAAATTATCTCTGGCTTGGTCTGTAAAGAAAATATGTTTCGCATAGAATGCGAATTTCTCGAAAACTCAAGTTTTTATAATATGGTCTAAATGTGATAAATAAACGCTTTTCAGGCCGTGAAAAGCATAATAATTCAACATTTTAAGGAAAAACATCTCTGGCTTGGTCTGTAGAAAAAATGAGTTTCAAGGAGCACTAGCATGAGACGTGAATTTCGCGAAAAATTAAGTTTGGATCCTATAGTCCAAATGTGATAATTAAACTGCTTTCAAGTCCGTGAAAAGCATAATAATTCAACATTTTAAGGAAAGTCGTCTCTGGCTTGTTCTGTAAAGAAATGATTTTCAAACGAGTATTAGCATTGAAAGCGAATTTCTCGAGAAGTCAAGTGTTAAACCTATAGTCCAAATGTGATAATTAAAACGCTTTTCATATTCTGAAAAGCATAAAAATTCATCATTTTAAGGGAAATCATCTCTGGCTTGGTTTGTAGAGAAAATGAATTTCAAACGAGTATTAGAATTGAACGCGAATTTCTCCAAAATCCAAGTTTTGATCCTATAGTCAAAATGTGATCACTAAAACGCTTTTCAGGCTGTGAAAAGCATAATAATTCAACATTTTAAGGGAAATCATCTATGGCTTGGTCTGTAGTGAAAATGAGTTTCAAAGGAGTATTTGCATTGAACGCGAATTTCTCGAAACTCCATGTTTTGATCCTATAGTCAAAATGTGATCATTAATCGCTTTTCAGGCCGTGAAAAGCATAATAATTCAACATTTTAAGGGAAATCATCTCTGGCTTGATCTGTAGAAGAAATGAGTTTCAAACGAGTACAATCGTTGGACACTAGTTTCATGAAAAATCAAGTTTTGATCCCATAGTCGAAATGTGATAATTTTCAGGCCGTGAAAACCATAATAATTCAACATTCTAAGGAAATTCATCTCTGGCTTGGTCTGTAGGGAAAATGAGATTCAAACGAGTACTAGCATGAAGCGCTTATATCTCGAGAATTCAAGTTTTGATCCTATAGTCGTAATATGATAATTAAGACACTCTTCAAATAGTGAAAAGCATAATAATTCAACATTTTAAGAAAATTCATCTCAGGCCTGGTCTGCAGAGATAATGAGTTTAAACGCGTAGTAGCATTGAACGCGAATTTCTCTAAAAGTCAAGTGTTTATTTAACCTATAGTCCGAATGTGATAATTAAAACGCTTTTCATACTCTGAAAAGCATAATAATTCAACATCTTAATGAAAATCATCTTTTGCTTGGTCTGTAGAGGAAATGAGTTTGAAAGGCGTACAATCGTTGGAAACTAGTTTATTGAAAAATCAAGATTTGATCCTAAAGTCCAAATGTGATAATTAAAACGCTTTTCAGGCCGTGAAAAGCATAATAATTCTACATTTTAAGGGAAATCATCTATGGCTCTGTCTGTAGAGAAAGTGAATTTCAAACGAGTACTAGCATTAAACATGAATTTCTCGAAAAATCAAGTTTTGATCCTATAGACGAAATATGATAATTAAAACGCTTTTCAGGCCGTGAAAAGCATAATAATTCAGCATTTTAAGTAAAATCATCTCAGGCCTGGTCTGCGGAGAAAATGAGTATTAAACGAGTAGTAGCATTGAACGCGAATTTCTCTAAGAGTCAGGTGTTCAACCTATAGTCCAAATGTGATAATTAAAAAGTTTTCATTCTCTGAAAAGCTAAATAATTCAACGTCTTAATGAAAATCATCTCTTTCTTGCTGTGTAGAAAAAAGGAGTTTCAAACGAGTATTAGCATTGATCGCGAATTTCTCGAAAACTTAAGTTTTGATCCTATGGTCTAAATGTGATAAATAAACGCTTTTCAGGCCGTGAAAAGCATAATAATTCAACATTTTAAGGAAAATCATCTCTGCTTGGTCTGCAGAGAAAATGAGTTTCAAACTAGTACTAGCATTAAACGTTAATTTCTGGAAAAATCAAGTTTTGATCCTATAGTCGAAATATGATAATTAAAAAGCTTTTCAAGCTCTGAAAAGCATAATAATTCAACATTTTAATGAAAATTATCTCTGGCTTGGTCTGTAAAGAAAATATGTTTCGCATAGAATGCGAATTTCTCGAAAACTCAAGTTTTCATAATATGGTCTAAATGTGATAAATAAACGCTTTTCAGGCCGTGAAAAGCATAATAATTCTACATTTTAAGGAAAAACATCTCTGGCTTGGTCTGTAGAAAAAATGAGTTTCAAGGAGCACTAGCATGAGACGTGAATTTCGCGAAAAATTAAGTTTGGATCCTATAGTCCAAATGTGATAATTAAACTGCTTTCAAGTCCGTGAAAAGCATAATAATTCAACATTTTAAGGAAAATCGTCTCTGGCTTGTTCTGTAAAGAAATGATTTTCAAACGAGTATTAGCATTGAAAGCGAATTTCTCGAGAAGTCAAGTGTTAAACCTATAGTCCAAATGTGATAATTAAAACGCTTTTCATATTCTGAAAAGCATAAAAATTCATCATTTTAAGGAAAATCATCTCTGGCTTGGTTTGTAGAGAAAATGAATTTCAAACGAGTATTAGAATTGAACGCGAATTTCTCCAAAATCCAAGTTTTGATCCTATAGTCAAAATGTGATCATTAAAATGCTTTTCAGGTCTTGAAAAGCATAATAATTCAACATTTTAATGAAAATTATCTCTGGCTTGGTCTGTAAAGAAAATATGTTTCGCATAGAATGCGAATTTCTCGAAAACTCAAGTTTTTATAATATGGTCTAAATGTGATCAATAAACGCTTTTCAGGCCGTGAAAAGCATAATAATTCAACATTCTAAGGAAATTCATCTCTGGCTTGGTCTGTAGGGAAAATGAGATTCAAACGAGTTCTAGCATGAAGCGCTTATATCTCGAGAATTCAAGTTTTGATCCTATAGTCGTAATATGATAATTAAGACACTCTTCAAATAGTGAAAAGCATAATAATTCAACATTTTAAGAAAATTCATCTCAGGCCTGGTCTGCAGAGATAATGAGTTTAAACGCGTAGTAGCATTGAACGCGAATTTCTCTAAAAGTCAAGTGTTTATTTAACCTATAGTCCGAATGTGATAATTAAAAAGCTTTTCAAGCTCTGAAAAGCATAATAATTCAACATTTTAATGAAAATTATCTCTGGCTTGGTCTGTAAAGAAAATATGTTTCGCATAGAATGCGAATTTCTCGAAAACTCAAGTTTTTATAATATGGTCTAAATGTGATAAATAAACGCTTTTCAGGCCGTGAAAAGCATAATAATTCAACATTTTAAGGAAAAACATCTCTGGCTTGGTCTGTAGAAAAAATGAGTTTCAAGGAGCACTAGCATGAGACGTGAATTTCGCGAAAAATTAAGTTTGGATCCTATAGTCCAAATGTGATAATTAAACTGCTTTCAAGTCCGTGAAAAGCATAATAATTCAACATTTTAAGGAAAGTCGTCTCTGGCTTGTTCTGTAAAGAAATGATTTTCAAACGAGTATTAGCATTGAAAGCGAATTTCTCGAGAAGTCAAGTGTTAAACCTATAGTCCAAATGTGATAATTAAAACGCTTTTCATATTCTGAAAAGCATAAAAATTCATCATTTTAAGGGAAATCATCTATGGCTCTGTCTGTAGAGAAAGTGAATTTCAAACGAGTACTAGCATTAAACGTGAATTTCTCGAAAAATCAAGTTTTGATCCTATAGACGAAATATGATAATTAAAACGCTTTTCAGGCCGTGAAAAGCATAATAATTCAGCATTTTAAGTAAAATCATCTCAGGCCTGGTCTGCGGAGAAAATGAGTATTAAACGAGTAGTAGCATTGAACGCGAATTTCTCTAAGAGTGAAGTGTTCTTCAACCTATAGTCCAAATGTGATAATTAAAAAGCTTTTCAAGCTCTGAAAAGCATAATAATTCAACATTTTAATGAAAATTATCTCTGGCTTGGTCTGTAAAGAAAATATGTTTCGCATAGAATGCGAATTTCTCGAAAACTCAAGTTTTTATAATATGGTCTAAATGTGATAAATAAACGCTTTTCAGGCCGTGAAAAGCATAATAATTCAACATTTTAAGGAAAAACATCTCTGGCTTGGTCTGTAGAAAAAATGAGTTTCAAGGAGCACTAGCATGAGACGTGAATTTCGCGAAAAATTAAGTTTGGATCCTATAGTCCAAATGTGATAATTAAACTGCTTTCAAGTCCGTGAAAAGCATAATAATTCAACATTTTAAGGAAAGTCGTCTCTGGCTTGTTCTGTAAAGAAATGATTTTCAAACGAGTATTAGCATTGAAAGCGAATTTCTCGAGAAGTCAAGTGTTAAACCTATAGTCCAAATGTGATAATTAAAACGCTTTTCATATTCTGAAAAGCATAAAAATTCATCATTTTAAGGAAAATCATCTCTGGCTTGGTTTGTAGAGAAAATGAATTTCAAACGAGTATTAGAATTGAACGCGAATTTCTCCAAAATCCAAGTTTTGATCCTATAGTCAAAATGTGATCACTAAAACGCTTTTCAGGCTGTGAAAAGCATAATAATTCAACATTTTAAGGGAAATCATCTATGGCTTGGTCTGTAGTGAAAATGAGTTTCGCATTGAACGCGAATTTCTCGAAACTCCATGTTTTGATCCTATAGTCAAAATGTGATCAATAATCGCTTTTCAGGCCGTGAAAAGCATAATAATTCAACATTTTAAGGGAAATCATCTCTGGCTTGATCTGTAGAAGAAATGAGTTTCAAACGAGTACAATCGTTGGACACTAGTTTCATGAAAAATCAAGTTTTGATCCTATAGTCGAAATGTGATAATTTTCAGGCCGTGAAAACCATAATAATTCAACATTCTAAGGAAATTCATCTCTGGCTTGGTCTGTAGGGAAAATGAGATTCAAACGAGTACTAGCATGAAGCGCTTATATCTCGAGAATTCAAGTTTTGATCCTATAGTCGTAATATGATAATTAAGACACTCTTCAAATAGTGAAAAGCATAATAATTCAACATTTTAAGAAAATTCATCTCAGGCCTGGTCTGCAGAGATAATGAGTTTAAACGCGTAGTAGCATTGAACGCGAATTTCTCTAAAAGTCAAGTGTTTATTTAACCTATAGTCCGAATGTGATAATTAAAACGCTTTTCATACTCTGAAAAGCATAATAATTCAACATCTTAATGAAAATCATCTCTTGCTTGGTCTGTAGAGGAAATGAGTTTGAAAGGCGTACAATCGTTGGAAACTAGTTTCTTGAAAAATCAAGATTTGATCCTAAAGTCCAAATGTGATAATTAAAACGCTTTTCAGGCCGTGAAAAGCATAATAATTCTACATTTTAAGGGAAATCATCTATGGCTCTGTCTGTAGAGAAAGTGAATTTCAAACGAGTACTAGCATTAAACGTGAATTTCTCGAAAAATCAAGTTTTGATCCTATAGACGAAATATGATAATTAAAACGCTTTTCAGGCCGTGAAAAGCATAATAATTCAGCATTTTAAGTAAAATCATCTCAGGCCTGGTCTGCGGAGAAAATGAGTATTAAACGAGTAGTAGCATTGAACGCGAATTTCTCTAAGAGTGAAGTGTTCTTCAACCTATAGTCCAAATGTGATAATTAAAAAGCTTTTCAAGCTCTGAAAAGCATAATAATTCAACATTTTAATGAAAATTATCTCTGGCTTGGTCTGTAAAGAAAATATGTTTCGCATAGAATGAGAATTTCTCGAAAACTCAAGTTTTTATAATATGGTCTAAATGTGATAAATAAACGCTTTTCAGGCCGTGAAAAGCATAATAATTCAACATTTTAAGGAAAAACATCTCTGGCTTGGTCTGTAGAAAAAATGAGTTTCAAGGAGCACTAGCATGAGACGTGAATTTCGCGAAAAATTAAGTTTGGATCCTATAGTCCAAATGTGATAATTAAACTGCTTTCAAGTCCGTGAAAAGCATAATAATTCAACATTTTAAGGAAAGTCGTCTCTGGCTTGTTCTGTAAAGAAATGATTTTCAAACGAGTATTAGCATTGAAAGCGAATTTCTCGAGAAGTCAAGTGTTAAACCTATAGTCCAAATGTGATAATTAAAACGCTTTTCATATTCTGAAAAGCATAAAAATTCATCATTTTAAGGAAAATCATCTCTGGCTTGGTTTGTAGAGAAAATGAATTTCAAACGAGTATTAGAATTGAACGCGAATTTCTCCAAAATCCAAGTTTTGATCCTATAGTCAAAATGTGATCACTAAAACGCTTTTCAGGCTGTGAAAAGCATAATAATTCAACATTTTAAGGGAAATCATCTATGGCTTGGTCTGTAGTGAAAATGAGTTTCGCATTGAACGCGAATTTCTCGAAACTCCATGTTTTGATCCTATAGTCAAAATGTGATCAATAATCGCTTTTCAGGCCGTGAAAAGCATAATAATTCAACATTTTAAGGGAAATCATCTCTGGCTTGATCTGTAGAAGAAATGAGTTTCAAACGAGTACAATCGTTGGACACTAGTTTCATGAAAAATCAAGTTTTGATCCTATAGTCGAAATGTGATAATTTTCAGGCCGTGAAAACCATAATAATTCAACATTCTAAGGAAATTCATCTCTGGCTTGGTCTGTAGGGAAAATGAGATTCAAACGAGTACTAGCATGAAGCGCTTATATCTCGAGAATTCAAGTTTTGATCCTATAGTCGTAATATGATAATTAAGACACTCTTCAAATAGTGAAAAGCATAATAATTCAACATTTTAAGAAAATTCATCTCAGGCCTGGTCTGCAGAGATAATGAGTTTAAACGCGTAGTAGCATTGAACGCGAATTTCTCTAAAAGTCAAGTGTTTATTTAACCTATAGTCCGAATGTGATAATTAAAACGCTTTTCATACTCTGAAAAGCATAATAATTCAACATCTTAATGAAAATCATCTCTTGCTTGGTCTGTAGAGGAAATGAGTTTGAAAGGCGTACAATCGTTGGAAACTAGTTTCTTGAAAAATCAAGATTTGATCCTAAAGTCCAAATGTGATAATTAAAACGCTTTTCAGGCCGTGAAAAGCATAATAATTCTACATTTTAAGGGAAATCATCTATGGCTCTGTCTGTAGAGAAAGTGAATTTCAAACGAGTACTAGCATTAAACGTGAATTTCTCGAAAAATCAAGTTTTGATCCTATAGACGAAATATGATAATTAAAACGCTTTTCAGGCCGTGAAAAGCATAATAATTCAGCATTTTAAGTAAAATCATCTCAGGCCTGGTCTGCGGAGAAAATGAGTATTAAACGAGTAGTAGCATTGAACGCGAATTTCTCTAAGAGTGAAGTGTTCTTCAACCTATAGTCCAAATGTGATAATTAAAAAGCTTTTCAAGCTCTGAAAAGCATAATAATTCAACATTTTAATGAAAATTATCTCTGGCTTGGTCTGTAAAGAAAATATGTTTCGCATAGAATGAGAATTTCTCGAAAACTCAAGTTTTTATAATATGGTCTAAATGTGATAAATAAACGCTTTTCAGGCCGTGAAAAGCATAATAATTCAACATTTTAAGGAAAAACATCTCTGGCTTGGTCTGTAGAAAAAATGAGTTTCAAGGAGCACTAGCATGAGACGTGAATTTCGCGAAAAATTAAGTTTGGATCCTATAGTCCAAATGTGATAATTAAACTGCTTTCAAGTCCGTGAAAAGCATAATAATTCAACATTTTAAGGAAAGTCGTCTCTGGCTTGTTCTGTAAAGAAATGATTTTCAAACGAGTATTAGCATTGAAAGCGAATTTCTCGAGAAGTCAAGTGTTAAACCTATAGTCCAAATGTGATAATTAAAACGCTTTTCATATTCTGAAAAGCATAAAAATTCATCATTTTAAGGAAAATCATCTCTGGCTTGGTTTGTAGAGAAAATGAATTTCAAACGAGTATTAGAATTGAACGCGAATTTCTCCAAAATCCAAGTTTTGATCCTATAGTCAAAATGTGATCACTAAAACGCTTTTCAGGCTGTGAAAAGCATAATAATTCAACATTTTAAGGGAAATCATCTATGGCTTGGTCTGTAGTGAAAATGAGTTTCAAAGGAGTATTTGCATTGAACGCGAATTTCTCGAAACTCCATGTTTTGATCCTATAGTCAAAATGTGATCATTAATCGCTTTTCAGGCCGTGAAAAGCATAATAATTCAACATTTTAAGGGAAATCATCTCTGGCTTGATCTGTAGAAGAAATGAGTTTCAAACGAGTACAATCGTTGGACACTAGTTTCATGAAAAATCAAGTTTTGATCCTATAGTCGAAATGTGATAATTTTCAGGCCGTGAAAACCATAATAATTCAACATTCTAAGGAAATTCATCTCTGGCTTGGTCTGTAGGGAAAATGAGATTCAAACGAGTACTAGCATGAAGCGCTTATATCTCGAGAATTCAAGTTTTGATCCTATAGTCGTAATATGATAATTAAGACACTCTTCAAATAGTGAAAAGCATAATAATTCAACATTTTAAGAAAATTCATCTCAGGCCTGGTCTGCAGAGATAATGAGTTTAAACGCGTAGTAGCATTGAACGCGAATTTCTCTAAAAGTCAAGTGTTTATTTAACCTATAGTCCGAATGTGATAATTAAAACGCTTTTCATACTCTGAAAAGCATAATAATTCAACATCTTAATGAAAATCATCTTTTGCTTGGTCTGTAGAGGAAATGAGTTTGAAAGGCGTACAATCGTTGGAAACTAGTTTATTGAAAAATCAAGATTTGATCCTAAAGTCCAAATGTGATAATTAAAACGCTTTTCAGGCCGTGAAAAGCATAATAATTCTACATTTTAAGGGAAATCATCTATGGCTCTGTCTGTAGAGAAAGTGAATTTCAAACGAGTACTAGCATTAAACATGAATTTCTCGAAAAATCAAGTTTTGATCCTATAGACGAAATATGATAATTAAAACGCTTTTCAGGCCGTGAAAAGCATAATAATTCAGCATTTTAAGTAAAATCATCTCAGGCCTGGTCTGCGGAGAAAATGAGTATTAAACGAGTAGTAGCATTGAACGCGAATTTCTCTAAGAGTCAGGTGTTCAACCTATAGTCCAAATGTGATAATTAAAAAGTTTTCATTCTCTGAAAAGCTAAATAATTCAACGTCTTAATGAAAATCATCTCTTTCTTGCTGTGTAGAAAAAAGGAGTTTCAAACGAGTATTAGCATTGATCGCGAATTTCTCGAAAACTTAAGTTTTGATCCTATGGTCTAAATGTGATAAATAAACGCTTTTCAGGCCGTGAAAAGCATAATAATTCAACATTTTAAGGAAAATCATCTCTGCTTGGTCTGCAGAGAAAATGAGTTTCAAACTAGTACTAGCATTAAACGTTAATTTCTGGAAAAATCAAGTTTTGATCCTATAGTCGAAATATGATAATTAAAAAGCTTTTCAAGCTCTGAAAAGCATAATAATTCAACATTTTAATGAAAATTATCTCTGGCTTGGTCTGTAAAGAAAATATGTTTCGCATAGAATGCGAATTTCTCGAAAACTCAAGTTTTCATAATATGGTCTAAATGTGATAAATAAACGCTTTTCAGGCCGTGAAAAGCATAATAATTCTACATTTTAAGGAAAAACATCTCTGGCTTGGTCTGTAGAAAAAATGAGTTTCAAGGAGCACTAGCATGAGACGTGAATTTCGCGAAAAATTAAGTTTGGATCCTATAGTCCAAATGTGATAATTAAACTGCTTTCAAGTCCGTGAAAAGCATAATAATTCAACATTTTAAGGAAAATCGTCTCTGGCTTGTTCTGTAAAGAAATGATTTTCAAACGAGTATTAGCATTGAAAGCGAATTTCTCGAGAAGTCAAGTGTTAAACCTATAGTCCAAATGTGATAATTAAAACGCTTTTCATATTCTGAAAAGCATAAAAATTCATCATTTTAAGGAAAATCATCTCTGGCTTGGTTTGTAGAGAAAATGAATTTCAAACGAGTATTAGAATTGAACGCGAATTTCTCCAAAATCCAAGTTTTGATCCTATAGTCAAAATGTGATCATTAAAATGCTTTTCAGGTCTTGAAAAGCATAATAATTCAACATTTTAATGAAAATTATCTCTGGCTTGGTCTGTAAAGAAAATATGTTTCGCATAGAATGCGAATTTCTCGAAAACTCAAGTTTTTATAATATGGTCTAAATGTGATCAATAAACGCTTTTCAGGCCGTGAAAAGCATAATAATTCAACATTTTAAGGAAAAACATCTCTGGCTTGGTCTGTAGAAAAAATGAGTTTCAAGGAGTACTAGCATGAGACGTGAATTTCGCGAAAAATTAAGTTTGGATCCTATAGTCCAAATGTGATAATTAAACTGCTTTCAAGTCCGTGAAAAGCATAATAATTCAACATTTTAAAGAAAATCGTCTCTGGCTTGTTCTGTAAAGAAATGATTTTCAAACGAGTATTAGCATTGAAAGCGAATTTCTCGAGAAGTCAAGTGTTAAACCTATAGTCCAAATGTGATAATTAAAACGCTTTTCATACTCTGAAAAGCATAAAAATTCAACATTTTAAGGAAAATCATCTCTGGCTTGGTATGTAGAGAAAATGAGTTTCAAACGAGTATTAGAATTGAACGAGAATTTCTCGAAAATCCACGTTTTGATGCTATAGTCAAAATATGATCATTAAAACGCTTTTCAGGCTGTGAAAAGCATAATAATTCAACATTTTAAGGGAAATTATCTATGGCTTGGTCTGTAGAGAAAATGAGTTTCAAAGGAGTGTTTGCATTGAACGCGAATTTCTCGAAACTCCATGTTTTGATCCTATAGTCAAAATGTGATCATTAATCGCTTTTCAGTCCGTGAAAAGTATAATAATAAAACATTTTAAGGGAAATCATCTCTTTCTTGGTCTGTAGAGGAAAAGAGTTTCAAACGAGTACTAGCATTTAACAGTAATTTCTCGAAAAATTAAGTTTTGAACCTATAGTCGAAATGTGATAATTAAAACGCTTTTCACGCCGTGAAAAGCATAATAATTCAACATTTTAAGGAAAATCATCTCTGGCTTGGTCTATAGAGAAAATGAGTTTCAAAATAGTACTAGCATGAAACGTTAATATTTCCAAAAATCTAGTTTTGATCCTATTGTCGAAATATGATAATTGAAACGCTTTTCAGGCCGTGAAAAACATAATAATTCAACATTTTAAGGGAAACCATATCTGGCTTGGTCTGTAGAGAAAATGAGTTTCAAACGAGTACTATCATTAAACGTGAATTAAACGAAAATCAAGTTTTGATCCTATAGTCGAAATGTGATAATTAAAACGCTTTTCATGCTGTGAAAAGCATAATAATTCAACATATTAAGGAAAATCATCTCTGGCTTGGTGTGTAGAGAAAATGAGTTTCAAGGAGTACTAGCATGAGACGTGAATTTCGCGAAAAATTAAGTTTGGATCCTCTTGTCGAAATATGATAATTAAACTGCTTTCAAGGCCGTGAAACGCATAATAATTCAACATCTTAAGGAAAATCATCTCTGGCTTGATCTGTAGAAGAAATGAGTTTCAAACGAGTACAATCGTTGGACACTAGTTTCTTGAAAAATCAAGTTTTGATCCTATAGTCGAAATGTGATAATTTAAACGCTTTTCAGGCCGCGAAAAGCATAATAATTAAACATTTTAAGAAAATTCATCTCAGGCCTGGTCTGCAGAGATAATGAGTTTCAAACGCGTAGTAGCATTGAACGCGAATTACTCTAAAAGTCAATTGTTTATTTAACCTATAGTCCAAATGTGATAATTATAACGCTTTTCATACTCTGAAAATCATAATAATTCAACATCATAATGAAAATCATCTCTGGCTTGGTCTGTAAAGAAAATATGTTTCGCATAGAATGCGAATTTCTCGAAAACTCAAGTTTTTATAATATGGTCTAAATGTGATAAATAAACGCTTTTCAGGCCGTGAAAAGTATAATAATTCAACATTTTAAGGAAAAACATCTCTGGCTTGGTCTGTAGAAAAAATGAGTTTCAAGGAGTACTAGCATGAGACGTGAATTTCGCGAAAAATTAAGTTTGGATCCTATAGTCCAAATGTGATAATTAAACTGCTTTCAAGTCCGTGAAAAGCATAATAATTCAACATTTTAAGGAAAGTCGTCTCTGGCTTGTTCTGTAAAGAAATGATTTTCAAACGAGTATTAGCATTGAAAGCGAATTTCTCGAGAAGTCAAGTGTTAAACCTATAGTCCAAATGTGATAATTAAAACGCTTTTCATATTCTGAAAAGCATAAAAATTCATCATTTTAAGGAAAATCATCTCTGGCTTGGTTTGTAGAGAAAATGAATTTCAAACGAGTATTAGAATTGAACGCGAATTTCTCCAAAATCCAAGTTTTGATCCTATAGTCAAAATGTGATCACTAAAACGCTTTTCAGGCTGTGAAAAGCATAATAATTCAACATTTTAAGGGAAATCATCTATGGCTTGGTCTGTAGAGAAAATGAGTTTCAAAGGAGTATTTGCATTGAACGCGAATTTCTCGAAACTCCATGTTTTGATCCTATAGTCAAAATGTGATCATTAATCGCTTTTCAGGCCGTGAAAAGCATAATAATTCAACATTTTAAGGGAAATCATCTCTGGCTTGATCTGTAGAAGAAATGAGTTTCAAACGAGTACAATCGTTGGACACTAGTTTCATGAAAAATCAAGTTTTGATCCTATAGTCGAAATGTGATAATTTAAACGCTTTTCAGGCCGTGAAAAGCATAATAATTCAACATTCTAAGGAAATTCATCTCTGGCTTGGTCTGTAGGGAAAATGAGATTCAAACGAGTACTAGCATGAAGCGCTTATATCTCGAGAATTCAAGTTTTGATCCTATAGTCGTAATATGATAATTAAGACACTCTTCAAATAGTGAAAAGCATAATAATTCAACATTTTAAGAAAATTCATCTCAGGCCTGGTCTGCAGAGATAATGAGTTTAAACGCGTAGTAGCATTGAACGCGAATTTCTCTAAAAGTCAAGTGTTTATTTAACCTATAGTCCGAATGTGATAATTAAAACGCTTTTCATACTCTGAAAAGCATAATAATTCAACATCTTAATGAAAATCATCTCTTGCTTGGTCTGTAGAGGAAATGAGTTTGAAAGGCGTACAATCGTTGGAAACTAGTTTCTTGAAAAATCAAGATTTGATCCTAAAGTCCAAATGTGATAATTAAAACGCTTTTCAGGCCGTGAAAAGCATAATAATTCTACATTTTAAGGGAAATCATCTATGGCTCTGTCTGTAGAGAAAGTGAATTTCAAACGAGTACTAGCATTAAACGTGAATTTCTCGAAAAATCAAGTTTTGATCCTATAGACGAAATATGATAATTAAAACGCTTTTCAGGCCGTGAAAAGCATAATAATTCAGCATTTTAAGTAAAATCATCTCAGGCCTGGTCTGCGGAGAAAATGAGTATTAAACGAGTAGTAGCATTGAACGCGAATTTCTCTAAGAGTCAGGTGTTCAACCTATAGTCCAAATGTGATAATTAAAAAGTTTTCATTCTCTGAAAAGCTAAATAATTCAACGTCTTAATGAAAATCATCTCTTTCTTGCTGTGTAGAAAAAAGGAGTTTCAAACGAGTATTAGCATTGATCGCGAATTTCTCGAAATCTTAAGTTTTGATCCTATGGTCTAAATGTGATAAATAAACGCTTTTCAGGCCGTGAAAAGCATAATAATTCAACATTTTAAGGAAAATCATCTCTGGCTTGGTCTGCAGAGAAAATGAGTTTCAAACGAGTACTAGCATTAAACGTTAATTTCTGGAAAAATCAAGTTTTGATCCTATAGTCGAAATATGATAATTAAAACGCTTTTCAGGCAGTGAAAAGCATAATAATTCAACATTTTAAGAAAATCATCTCAGGCCTGGTCTGCGGAGAAAATTAGTATCAAACGAGTAGTAGCATTCAATGCGAATTTCTCTAAGAGTGAAGTGTTCTTCAACCTATAGTCCAAATGTGATAATTAAAAAGATTTTCAAGCTCTGAAAAGCATAATAATTCAACATTTTAATGAAAATTATCTCTGGCTTGGTCTGTAAAGAAAATATGTTTCGCATAGAATGCGAATTTCTCGAAAACTCAAGTTTTTATAATATGGTCTAAATGTGATAAATAAACGCTTTTCAGGCCGTGAAAAGCATAATAATTCAACATTTTAAGGAAAAACATCTCTGGCTTGGTCTGTAGAAAAAATGAGTTTCAAGGAGCACTAGCATGAGACGTGAATTTCGCGAAAAATTAAGTTTTGAACCTATAGTCGAAATGTGATAATTAAAACGCTTTTCACGCCGTGAAAAGCATAATAATTCAACATTTTAAGGAAAATCATCTCTGGCTTGGTCTATAGAGAAAATGAGTTTCAAAATAGTACTAGCATGAAACGTTAATATTTCCAAAAATCTAGTTTTGATCCTATTGTCGAAATATGATAATTGAAACGCTTTTCAGGCCGTGAAAAACATAATAATTCAACATTTTAAGGGAAACCATATCTGGCTTGGTCTGTAGAGAAAATGAGTTTCAAACGAGTACTATCATTAAACGTGAATTAAACGAAAATCAAGTTTTGATCCTATAGTCGAAATGTGATAATTAAAACGCTTTTCATGCTGTGAAAAGCATAATAATTCAACATATTAAGGAAAATCATCTCTGGCTTGGTGTGTAGAGAAAATGAGTTTCAAGGAGTACTAGCATGAGACGTGAATTTCGCGAAAAATTAAGTTTGGATCCTCTTGTCGAAATATGATAATTAAATTGCTTTCAAGGCCGTGAAACGCATAATAATTCAACATCTTAAGGAAAATCATCTCTGGCTTGATCTGTAGAAGAAATGAGTTTCAAACGAGTACAATCGTTGGACACTAGTTTCTTGAAAAATCAAGTTTTGATCCTATAGTCGAAATGTGATAATTTAAACGCTTTTCAGGCCGCGAAAAGCATAATAATTAAACATTTTAAGAAAATTCATCTCAGGCCTGGTCTGCAGAGATAATGAGTTTCAAACGCGTAGTAGCATTGAACGCGAATTACTCTAAAAGTCAATTGTTTATTTAACCTATAGTCCAAATGTGATAATTATAACGCTTTTCATACTCTGAAAATCATAATAATTCAACATCATAATGAAAATCATCTCTGGCTTGGTCTGTAAAGAAAATATGTTTCGCATAGAATGCGAATTTCTCGAAAACTCAAGTTTTTATAATATGGTCTAAATGTGATAAATAAACGCTTTTCAGGCCGTGAAAAGTATAATAATTCAACATTTTAAGGAAAAACATCTCTGGCTTGGTCTGTAGAAAAAATGAGTTTCAAGGAGTACTAGCATGAGACGTGAATTTCGCGAAAAATTAAGTTTGGATCCTATAGTCCAAATGTGATAATTAAACTGCTTTCAAGTCCGTGAAAAGCATAATAATTCAACATTTTAAGGAAAGTCGTCTCTGGCTTGTTCTGTAAAGAAATGATTTTCAAACGAGTATTAGCATTGAAAGCGAATTTCTCGAGAAGTCAAGTGTTAAACCTATAGTCCAAATGTGATAATTAAAACGCTTTTCATATTCTGAAAAGCATAAAAATTCATCATTTTAAGGAAAATCATCTCTGGCTTGGTTTGTAGAGAAAATGAATTTCAAACGAGTATTAGAATTGAACGCGAATTTCTCCAAAATCCAAGTTTTGATCCTATAGTCAAAATGTGATCACTAAAACGCTTTTCAGGCTGTGAAAAGCATAATAATTCAACATTTTAAGGGAAATCATCTATGGCTTGGTCTGTAGAGAAAATGAGTTTCAAAGGAGTATTTGCATTGAACGCGAATTTCTCGAAACTCCATGTTTTGATCCTATAGTCAAAATGTGATCATTAATCGCTTTTCAGGCCGTGAAAAGCATAATAATTCAACATTTTAAGGGAAATCATCTCTGGCTTGATCTGTAGAAGAAATGAGTTTCAAACGAGTACAATCGTTGGACACTAGTTTCATGAAAAATCAAGTTTTGATCCTATAGTCGAAATGTGATAATTTTCAGGACGTGAAAACCATAATAATTCAACATTCTAAGGAAATTCATCTCTGGCTTGGTCTGTAGGGAAAATGAGATTCAAACGAGTACTAGCATGAAGCGCTTATATCTCGAGAATTCAAGTTTTGATCCTATAGTCGTAATATGATAATTAAGACACTCTTCAAATAGTGAAAAGCATAATAATTCAACATTTTAAGAAAATTCATCTCAGGCCTGGTCTGCAGAGATAATGAGTTTAAACGCGTAGTAGCATTGAACGCGAATTTCTCTAAAAGTCAAGTGTTTATTTAACCTATAGTCCGAATGTGATAATTAAAACGCTTTTCATACTCTGAAAAGCATAATAATTCAACATCTTAATGAAAATCATCTCTTGCTTGGTCTGTAGAGGAAATGAGTTTGAAAGGCGTACAATCGTTGGAAACTAGTTTCTTGAAAAATCAAGATTTGATCCTAAAGTCCAAATGTGATAATTAAAACGCTTTTCAGGCCGTGAAAAGCATAATAATTCTACATTTTAAGGGAAATCATCTATGGCTCTGTCTGTAGAGAAAGTGAATTTCAAACGAGTACTAGCATTAAACGTGAATTTCTCGAAAAATCAAGTTTTGATCCTATAGACGAAATATGATAATTAAAACGCTTTTCAGGCCGTGAAAAGCATAATAATTCAGCATTTTAAGTAAAATCATCTCAGGCCTGGTCTGCGGAGAAAATGAGTATTAAACGAGTAGTAGCATTGAACGCGAATTTCTCTAAGAGTCAGGTGTTCAACCTATAGTCCAAATGTGATAATTAAAAAGTTTTCATTCTCTGAAAAGCTAAATAATTCAACGTCTTAATGAAAATCATCTCTTTCTTGCTGTGTAGAAAAAAGGAGTTTCAAACGAGTATTAGCATTGATCGCGAATTTCTCGAAAACTTAAGTTTTGATCCTATGGTCTAAATGTGATAAATAATCGCTTTTCAGGCCGTGAAAAGCATAATAATTCAACATTTTAAGGAAAATCATCTCTGGCTTGGTCTGCAGAGAAAATGAGTTTCAAACTAGTACTAGCATTAAACGTTAATTTCTGGAAAAATCAAGTTTTGATCCTATAGTCGAAATATGATAATTAAAACGCTTTTCAGGCAGTGAAAAGCATAATAATTCAACATTTTAAGAAAATCATCTCAGGCCTGGTCTGCGGAGAAAATTAGTATCAAACGAGTAGTAGCATTCAATGCGAATTTCTCTAAGAGTGAAGTGTTCTTCAACCTATAGTCCAAATGTGATAATTAAAAAGCTTTTCAAGCTCTGAAAAGCATAATAATTCAACATATTAATGAAAATTATCTCTGGCTTGGTCTGTAAAGAAAATATGTTTCGCATAGAATGCGAATTTCTCGAAAACTCAAGTTTTCATAATATGGTCTAAATGTGATAAATAAACGCTTTTCAGGCCGTGAAAAGCATAATAATTCAACATTTTAAGGAAAAACATCTCTGGCTTGGTCTGTAGAAAAAATGAGTTTCAAGGAACACTAGCATGAGACGTGAATTTCGCGAAAAATTAAGTTTGGATCCTATAGTCCAAATGTGATAATTAAACTGCTTTCAAGTACGTGAAAAGCATAATAATTCAACATTTTAAGGAAAATCGTCTCTGGCTTGTTCTGTAAAGAAATGATTTTCAAACGAGTATTAGCATTGAAAGCGAATTTCTCGAGAAGTCAAGTGTTAAACCTATAGTCCAAATGTGATAATTAAAACGCTTTTCATATTCTGAAAAGCATAAAAATTCATCATTTTAAGGAAAATCATCTCTGGCTTGGTTTGTAGAGAAAATGAATTTCAAACGAGTATTAGAATTGAACGCGAATTTCTCCAAAATCCAAGTTTTGATCCTATAGTCAAAATGTGATCACTAAAACGCTTTTCAGGCTGTGAAAAGCATAATAATTCAACATTTTAAGGGAAATCATCTATGGCTTGGTCTGTAGAGAAAATGAGTTTCAAAGGAGTATTTGCATTGAACGCGAATTTCTCGAAACTCCATGTTTTGATCCTATAGTCAAAATGTGATCATTAATCGCTTTTCAGGCCGTGAAAAGCATAATAATTCAACATTTTAAGGGAAATCATCTCTGGCTTGATCTGTAGAAGAAATGAGTTTCAAACGAGTACAATCGTTGGACACTAGTTTCATGAAAAATCAAGTTTTGATCCTATAGTCGAAATGTGATAATTTTCAGGACGTGAAAACCATAATAATTCAACATTCTAAGGAAATTCATCTCTGGCTTGGTCTGTAGGGAAAATGAGATTCAAACGAGTACTAGCATGAAGCGCTTATATCTCGAGAATTCAAGTTTTGATCCTATAGTCGTAATATGATAATTAAGACACTCTTCAAATAGTGAAAAGCATAATAATTCAACATTTTAAGAAAATTCATCTCAGGCCTGGTCTGCAGAGATAATGAGTTTAAACGCGTAGTAGCATTGAACGCGAATTTCTCTAAAAGTCAAGTGTTTATTTAACCTATAGTCCGAATGTGATAATTAAAACGCTTTTCATACTCTGAAAAGCATAATAATTCAACATCTTAATGAAAATCATCTCTTGCTTGGTCTGTAGAGGAAATGAGTTTGAAAGGCGTACAATCGTTGGAAACTAGTTTCTTGAAAAATCAAGATTTGATCCTAAAGTCCAAATGTGATAATTAAAACGCTTTTCAGGCCGTGAAAAGCATAATAATTCTACATTTTAAGGGAAATCATCTATGGCTCTGTCTGTAGAGAAAGTGAATTTCAAACGAGTACTAGCATTAAACGTGAATTTCTCGAAAAATCAAGTTTTGATCCTATAGACGAAATATGATAATAAAAACGCTTTTCAGGCCGTGAAAAGCATAATAATTCAGCATTTTAAGTAAAATCATCTCAGGCCTGGTCTGCGGAGAAAATGAGTATTAAACGAGTAGTAGCATTGAACGCGAATTTCTCTAAGAGTCAGGTGTTCAACCTATAGTCCAAATGTGATAATTAAAAAGTTTTCATTCTCTGAAAAGCTAAATAATTCAACGTCTTAATGAAAATCATCTCTTTCTTGCTGTGTAGAAAAAAGGAGTTTCAAACGAGTATTAGCATTGATCGCGAATTTCTCGAAAACTTAAGTTTTGATCCTATGGTCTAAATGTGATAAATAAACGCTTTTCAGGCCGTGAAAAGCATAATAATTCAACATTTTAAGGAAAATCATCTCTGGCTTGGTCTGCAGAGAAAATGAGTTTCAAACGAGTACTAGCATTAAACGTTAATTTCTGGAAAAATCAAGTTTTGATCCTATAGTCGAAATATGATAATTAAAACGCTTTTCAGGCAGTGAAAAGCATAATAATTCAACATTTTAAGAAAATCATCTCAGGCCTGGTCTGCGGAGAAAATTAGTATCAAACGAGTAGTAGCATTCAATGCGAATTTCTCTAAGAGTGAAGTGTTCTTCAACCTATAGTCCAAATGTGATAATTAAAAAGCTTTTCAAGCTCTGAAAAGCATAATAATTCAACATTTTAATGAAAATTATCTCTGGCTTTGTCTGTAAAGAAAATATGTTTCGCATAGAATGCGAATTTATCGAAAACTCAAGTTTTTATAATATGGTCTAAATGTGATAAATAAACGCTTTTCAGGCCGTGAAAAGCATAATAATTCAACATTTTAAGGAAAAACATCTCTGGCTTGGTCTGTAGAAAAAATGAGTTTCAAGGAGCACTAGCATGAGACGTGAATTTCGCGAAAAATTAAGTTTGGATCCTATAGTCCAAATGTGATAATTAAACTGCTTTCAAGTCCGTGAAAAGCATAATAATTCAGCATTTTAAGGAAAATCGTCTCTGGCTTGTTCTGTAAAGAAATGATTTTCAAACGAGTATTAGCATTGAAAGCGAATTTCTCGAGAAGTCAAGTGTTAAACCTATAGTCCAAATGTGATAATTAAAACGCTTTTCATATTCTGAAAAGCATAAAAATTCATCATTTTAAGGAAAATCATCTCTGGCTTGGTTTGTAGAGAAAATGAATTTCAAACGAGTATTAGAATTGAACGCGAATTTCTCCAAAATCCAAGTTTTGATCCTATAGTCAAAATGTGATCATTAAAATGCTTTTCAGGTCTTGAAAAGCATAATAATTCAACATTTTAAGGGAAATCATCTATGGCTCTGTCTGTAGAGAAAGTGAATTTCAAACGAGTACTAGCATTAAACGTGAATTTCTCGAAAAATCAAGTTTTGATCCTATAGACGAAATATGATAATAAAAACGCTTTTCAGGCCGTGATAAGCATAATAATTCAGCATTTTAAGTAAAATCATCTCAGGCCTGGTCTGCGGAGAAAATGAGTATTAAACGAGTAGTAGCATTGAACGCGAATTTCTCTAAGAGTCAGGTGTTCAACCTATAGTCCAAATGTGATAATTAAAAAGTTTTCATTCTCTGAAAAGCTAAATAATTCAACGTCTTAATGAAAATCATCTCTTTCTTGCTGTGTAGAAAAAAGGAGTTTCAAACGAGTATTAGCATTGATCGCGAATTTCTCGAAAACTTAAGTTTTGATCCTATTGTCTAAATGTGATAAATAAACGCTTTTCAGGCCGTGAAAAGAATAATAATTCAACATTTTAAGGAAAATCATCTCTGGCTTGGTCTGCAGAGAAAATGAGTTTCAAACGAGTACTAGCATTAAACGTTAATTTCTGGAAAAATCAAGTTTTGATCTTATAGTCGAAACATGATAATTAAAACGCTTTTCAGGCAGTGAAAAGCATAATAATTCAACATTTTAAGAAAATCACCACAGGCCTGGTCTGCGGAGAAAATTAGTATCAAACGAGTAGTAGCATTCAATGCGAATTTCTCTAAGAGTGAAGTGTTCTTCAACCTATAGTCCAAATGTGATAATTAAAAAGCTTTTCAAGCTCTGAAAAGCATAATAATTCAACATTTTAATGAAAATTATCTCTGGCTTGGTCTGTAAAGAAAATATGTTTCGCATAGAATGCGAATTTCTCGAAAACTCAAGTTTTTATAATATGGTCTAAATGTGATAAATAAACGCTTTTCAGGCCGTGAAAAGCATAATAATTCAACATTTTAAGGAAAAACATCTCTGGCTTGGTCTGTAGAAAAAATGAATTTCAAACGAGTATTAGAATTGAACGCGAATTTCTCCAAAATCCAAGTTTTGATCCTATAGTCAAAATGTGATCATTAAAATGCTTTTCAGGTCTTGAAAAGCATAATAATTCAACATTTTAAGGGAAATCATCTATGGCTTAGTCTGTAGAGAAAATGAGTTTCAAAGGAGTATTAGCATTGAACTCGAATTTCTCGAAACTCCAAGTTTTGATCCTATAGTCAAAATGTGATCATTAATCGCTTTTCAGGCCGTGAGAGGCATAATAATTCAACATTTTAAGGGAAATCATCTCTGGCTTGGTCTGTAGAAGAAATGAGTTTCAAACGAGTACAATCGTTGGACACTAGTTTCTTGAAAAATCAAGTTTTGATCCTATAGTCGAAATGTGATAATTTAATCGCTTTTCAGGCCGCGAAAAGCATAATAATTAAACATTTTAAGAAAATTCATCTCAGGCCTGGTCTCCAGAGATAATGAGTTTCAAACGCGTAGTAGCATTGAACGCGAATTACTCTAAAAGTCAATTGTTTATTTAACCTATAGTCCAAATGTGATAATTAAAACGCTTTTTATACACTGAAAAGCATAATAATCCAACATCATAATGAAAATCATCTCTGGCTTGGTCTGTAAAGAAAATATGTTTCGCATAGAATGCGAATTTCTCGAAAACTCAAGTTTTTATCCTATGGTCTAAATGTGATAAATAAACGCTTTTCAGGCCGTGAAAAGTATAATAATTCAACATTTTAAGGAAAAACATCTCTGGCTTGGTCTGTAGAAAAAATGAGTTTCAAGGAGTACTAGCATGAGACGTGAATTTCGCGAAAAATTAAGTTTGGATCCTATAGTCCAAATGTGATAATTAAACTGCTTTCAAGTCCGTGAAAAGCATAATAATTCAACATTTTAAGGAAAGTCGTCTCTGGCTTGTTCTGTAAAGAAATGATTTTCAAACGAGTACTAGCATTAAACGTTAATTTCTGGAAAAATCAAGTTTTGATCCTATAGTCGAAATATGATAATTAAAACGCTTTTCAGGCAGTGAAAAGCATAATAATTCAACATTTTAAGAAAATCATCTCAGGCCTGGTTGGCGGAGAAAATTAGTATCAAACGAGTAGCAGCATTCAATGCGAATTTCTCTAAGAGTGAAGTGTTCTTCAACCTATAGTCCAAATGTGATAATTAAAAAGCTTTTCAAGCTCTGAAAAGCATAATAATTCAACATTTTAATGAAAATTATCTCTGGCTTGGTCTGTAAAGAAAATATGTTTCGCATAGAATGCGAATTTCTCTAAAACTCAAATTTTTATAATATGGTCTAAATGTGATAAATAAACGCTTTTCAGGCCGTGAAAAGCATAATAATTCAACATTTTAAGGAAAAACATCTCTGGCTTGGTCTGTAGAAAAAATGAGTTTCAAGGAGCACTAGCATGAGACGTGAATTTCGCGAAAAAATAAGTTTGGATCCTATAGTCCAAATGTGATAATTAAACTGCTTTCAAGTCCGTGAAAAGCATAATAATTCAACATTTTAAGGAAAGTCGTCTCTGGCTTGTTCTGTAAAGAAATGATTTTCAAACGAGTATTAGCATTGAAAGCGAATTTCTCGAGAAGTCAAGTGTTAAACCTATAGTCCAAATGTGATAATTAAAACGCTTTTCATATTCTGAAAAGCATAAAAATTCATCATTTTAAGGAAAATCATCTCTGGCTTGGTTTGTAGAGAAAATGAATTTCAAACGAGTATTAGAATTGAACGCGAATTTCTCCAAAATCCAAGTTTTGATCCTATAGTCAAAATGTGATCACTAAAACGCTTTTCAGGCTGTGAAAAGCATAATAATTCAACATTTTAAGGGAAATCATCTATGGCTTGGTCTGTAGAGAAAATGAGTTTCAAAGGAGTATTAGCATTGAACTCGAATTTCTCGAAACTCCAAGTTTTGATCCTATAGTCAGAATGTGATCATTAATCGCTTTTCAGGCCGTGAGAGGCATAATAATTCAACATTTTAAGGGAAATCATCTCTGGCTTGGTCTGTAGAGGAAAAGAGTTTCAAACGAGTACTAGCATTGGACAGTAATTTCTCGAAAAATTAAATTTTGAACCTATAGTCGAAATGTGATAACTAAAACGATTTTCAGGCCGTGAAAAGCATAATAATTCAACATTTTAAGGAAAATCATCTTTGGCTTGGTCTGTAGAGAAAATGAGTTTCAAAATAGTACTAGCATGAAACGTTAATATCTCCAAAAATCAAGTTTTGATCCTATTGTTGAAATATGGTAATTAAAACGCTTTTCAGGCCGTGAAAAGCATAATAATTCAACATTTTAAGGGAAATCATCTCTGGCTTGGTCTCTAGAGAAAATGAGTTTCAAACGAGTACTATCATTAAAGGTGAATTTAACGAAAAATCAAGTTTTGATCCTATAGTCGAAATGTGATAATTAAAACGCTTTTCAAGATGTGAAAAGAATAATAATTCAACATATTAAGGAAAATCATCTCTGGCTTGGTCTGTAGAGAAAATGAGTTTCAAGGAGTACTAGCATGTGACGTGAATTTCGCGAGAAATTAAGTTTGGATCCAATAGTCGTAATATGATAATTAAACTGCTTTCAGGTCCGTGAAACGCATAATAATTCAACATCTTAAGGAAAATCATCTCTGGCTTGATCTGTAGAAGAAATGAGTTTCAAACGAGTACAATCGTTGGACACTAGTTTCATGAAAAATCAAGTTTTGATCCTATAGTCGAAATGTGATAATTTAAACGCTTTTCAGGCCGTGAAAAGCATAATAATTCAACATTCTAAGGAAATTCATCTCTGGCTTGGTCTGTAGGGAAAATGAGATTCAAACGAGTACTAGCATGAAGCGCTTATATCTCGAGAATTCAAGTTTTGATCCTATAGTCGTAATATGATAATTAAGACACTCTTCAAACCGTGAAAAGCATAATAATTCAACATTTTAGGAAAATTCATCTCAGGCCTGGTCTGCAGAGATAATGAGTTTAAACGCGTAGTAGCATTGAACGCGAATTTCTCTAAAAGTCAAGTGTTTATTTAACCTATAGTCCAAATGTGATAATTAAAACGCTTTTCATACTCTGAGAAGCATAATAATTCAACATCTTAATGAAAATCATCTCTTGCTTGGTCTGTAAAGGAAATGAGTTTGAAAGGCGTACAATCGTTGGAAACTAGTTTATTGAAAAATCAAGATTTGATCCTAAAGCCCAAATGTGATAATTAAAACGCTTTTCAGGCCGTGAAAAGCATAATAATTCTACATTTTAAGGGAAATCATCTATGGCTCTGTCTGTAGAGAAAGTGAATTTCAAACGAGTACTAGCATTAAACGTGAATTTCTCGAGAAATCAAGTTTTGATCCTATAGACGAAATATGATAATTAAAACGCTTTTCAGGCCGTGAAAAGCATAATAATTCAGCATTTTAAGTAAAATCATCTCAGGCCTGGTCTGCGGAGAAAATGAGTATTAAACGAGTAGTAGCATTGAACGCGAATTTCTCTAAGAGTCAGGTGTTCAACCTATAGTCCAAATGTGATAATTAAAAAGTTTTCATTCTCTGAAAAGCTAAATAATTCAACGTCTTAATGAAAATCATCTCTTTCTTGCTGTGTAGAAAAAAGGAGTTTCAAACGAGTATTAGCATTGATCGCGAATTTCTCGAAAACTTAAGTTTTGATCCTATGGTCTAAATGTGATAAATAAACGCTTTTCAGGCCGTGAAAAGCATAATAATTCAACATTTTAAGGAAAATCATCTCTTTCTTGGTCTGCAGAGAAAATGAGTTTCAAACGAGTACTAGCATTAAACGTTAATTTCTGGAAAAATCAAGTTTTGATCCTATAGTCGAAATATGATAATTAAAACGCTTTTCAGGCAGTGAAAAGCATAATAATTCAACATTTTAAGAAAATCATCTCAGGCCTGGTTGGCGGAGAAAATTAGTATCAAACGAGTAGTAGCATTCAATGCGAATTTCTCTAAGAGTGAAGTGTTCTTCAACCTATAGTCCAAATGTGATAATTAAAAAGCTTTTCAAGCTCTGAAAAGCATAATAATTCAACATTTTAATGAAAATTATCTCTGGCTTGGTCTGTAAAGAAAATATGTTTCGCATAGAATGCGAATTTCTCTAAAACTCAAGTTTTTATAATATGGTCTAAATGTGATAAATAAACGCTTTTCAGGCCGTGAAAAGCATAATAATTCAACATTTTAAGGAAAAACATCTCTGGCTTGGTCTGTAGAAAAAATGAGTTTCAAGGAGCACTAGCATGAGACGTGAATTTCGCGAAAAATTAAGTTTGGATCCTATAGTCCAAATGTGATAATTAAACTGCTTTCAAGTCCGTGAAAAGCATAATAATTCAACATTTTAAGGAAAGTCGTCTCTGGCTTGTTCTGTAAAGAAATGATTTTCAAACGAGTATTAGCATTGAAAGCGAATTTCTCGAGAAGTCAAGTGTTAAACCTATAGTCCAAATGTGATAATTAAAACGCTTTTCATATTCTGAAAAGCATAAAAATTCATCATTTTAAGGAAAATCATCTCTGGCTTGGTTTGTAGAGAAAATGAATTTCAAACGAGTATTAGAATTGAACGCGAATTTCTCCAAAATCCAAGTTTTGATCCTATAGTCAAAATGTGATCACTAAAACGCTTTTCAGGCTGTGAAAAGCATAATAATTCAACATTTTAAGGGAAATCATCTCTGGCTTGGTCTGTAGAGAAAATGAGTTTCAAAGGAGTATTTGCATTGAACGCGAATTTCTCGAAACTCCATGTTTTGATCCTATAGTCAAAATGTGATCATTAATCGCTTTTCAGGCCGTGAAAAGCATAATAATTCAACATTTTAAGGGAAATCATCTCTGGCTTGATCTGTAGAAGAAATGAGTTTCAAACGAGTACAATCGTTGGACACTAGTTTCATGAAAAATCAAGTTTTGATCCTATAGTCGAAATGTGATAATTTAAACGCTTTTCAGGCCGTGAAAAGCATAATAATTCAACATTCTAAGGAAATTCATCTCTGGCTTGGTCTGTAGGGAAAATGAGATTCAAACGAGTACTAGCATGAAGCGCTTATATCTCGAGAATTCAAGTTTTGATCCTATAGTCGTAATATGATAATTAAGACACTCTTCAAATAGTGAAAAGCAAAATAATTCAACATTTTAAGAAAATTCTTTCAGGCCTGGTCTGCAGAGATAATGAGTTTAAACGCGTAGTAGCATTGAACGCGAATTTCTCTAAAAGTCAAGTGTTTATTTAACCTATAGTCCGAATGTGATAATTAAAACGCTTCTCATACTCTGAAAAGCATAATAATTCAACATCTTAATGAAAATCATCTCTTGCTTGGTCTGTAGAGGAAATGAGTTTGAAAGGCGTACAATCGTTGGAAACTAGTTTCTTGAAAAATCAAGATTTGATCCTAAAGTCCAAATGTGATAATTAAAACGCTTTTCAGGCCGTGAAAAGCATAATAATTCTACATTTTAAGGGAAATCATCTATGGCTCTGTCTGTAGAGAAAGTGAATTTCAAACGAGTACTAGCATTAAACGTGAATTTCTCGAAAAATCAAGTTTTGATCCTATAGACGAAATATGATAATTAAAACGCTTTTCAGGCCGTGAAAAGCATAATAATTCAGCATTTTAAGTAAAATCATCTCAGGCCTGGTCTGCGGAGAAAATGAGTATTAAACGAGTAGTAGCATTGAACGCGAATTTCTCTAAGAGTCAGGTGTTCAACCTATAGTCCAAATGTGATAATTAAAAAGTTTTCATTCTCTGAAAAGCTAAATAATTCAACGTCTTAATGAAAATCATCTCTTTCTTGCTGTGTAGAAAAAAGGAGTTTCAAACGAGTATTAGCATTGATCGCGAATTTCTCGAAAACTTAAGTTTTGATCCTATGGTCTAAATGTGATAAATAAACGCTTTTCAGGCCGTGAAAAGCATAATAATTCAACATTTTAAGGAAAATCATCTCTGGCTTGGTCTGCAGAGAAAATGAGTTTCAAACTAGTACTAGCATTAAACGTTAATTTCTGGATAAATCAAGTTTTGATCCTATAGTCGAAATATGATAATTAAAACGCTTTTCAGGCAGTGAAAAGCATAATAATTCAACATTTTAAGAAAATCATCTCAGGCCTGGTCTGCGGAGAAAATTAGTATCAAACGAGTAGTAGCATTCAATGCGAATTTCTCTAAGAGTGAAGTGTTCTTCAACCTATAGTCCAAATGTGATAATTAAAAAGCTTTTCAAGCTCTGAAAAGCATAATAATTCAACATTTTAATGAAAATTATCTCTGGCTTGGTCTGTAAAGAAAATATGTTTCGCATAGAATGCGAATTTCTCGAAAACTCAAGTTTTTATAATATGGTCTAAATGTGATAAATAAACGCTTTTCAGGCCGTGAAAAGCATAATAATTCAACATTTTAAGGAAAAACATCTCTGGCTTGGTCTGTAGAAAAAATGAGTTTCAAGGAGCACTAGCATGAGACGTGAATTTCGCGAAAAATTAAGTTTGGATCCTATAGTCCAAATGTGATAATTAAACTGCTTTCAAGTCCGTGAAAAGCATAATAATTCAGCATTTTAAGGAAAATCGTCTCTGGCTTGTTCTGTAAAGAAATGATATTCAAACGAGTATTAGCATTGAAAGCGAATTTCTCGAGAAGTCAAGTGTTAAACCTATAGTCCAAATGTGATAATTAAAACGCTTTTCATATTCTGAAAAGCATAAAAATTCATCATTTTAAGGAAAATCATCTCTGGCTTGGTTTGTAGAGAAAATGAATTTCAAACGAGTATTAGAATTGAACGCGAATTTCTCCAAAATCCAAGTTTTGATCCTATAGTCAAAATGTGATCATTAAAATGCTTTTCAGGTCTTGAAAAGCATAATAATTCAACATTTTAAGGGAAATCATCTATGGCTTGGTCTGTAGAGAAAATGAGTTTCAAAGGAGTATTAGCATTGAACTCGAATTTCTCGAAACTCCAAGTTTTGATCCTATAGTCAAAATGTGATCATTAATCGCTTTTCAGGCCGTGAGAGGCATAATAATTCAACATTTTAAGGGAAATCATCTCTGGCTTGGTCTGTAGAAGAAATGAGTTTCAAACGAGTACAATCGTTGGACACTAGTTTCTTGAAAAATCAAGTTTTGATCCTATAGTCGAAATGTGATAATTTAAACGCTTTTCAGGCCGCGAAAAGCATAATAATTAAACATTTTAAGAAAATTCATCTCAGGCCTGGTCTGCAGAGATAATGAGTTTCAAACGCGTAGTAGCATTGAACGCGAATTACTCTAAAAGTCAATTGTTTATTTAACCTATAGTCCAAATGTGATAATTAAAACGCTTTTTATACACTGAAAAGCATAATAATCCAACATCATAATGAAAATCATCTCTGGCTTGGTCTGTAAAGAAAATATGTTTCGCATAGAATGCGAATTTCTCGAAAACTCAAGTTTTTATCCTATGGTCTAAATGTGATAAATAAACGCTTTTCAGGCCGTGAAAAGTATAATAATTCAACATTTTAAGGAAAAACATCTCTGGCTTGGTCTGTAGAAAAAATGAGTTTCAAGGAGTACTAGCATGAGACGTGAATTTCGCGAAAAATTAAGTTTGGATCCTATAGTCCAAATGTGATAATTAAACTGCTTTCAAGTCCGTGAAAAGCATAATAATTCAACATTTTAAGGAAAGTCGTCTCTGGCTTGTTCTGTAAAGAAATGATTTTCAAACGAGTATTAGCATTGAAAGCGAATTTCTCGAGAAGTCAAGTGTTAAACCTATAGTCCAAATGTGATAATTAAAACGCTTTTCATATTCTGAAAAGCATAAAAATTCATCATTTTAAGGAAAATCATCTCTGGCTTGGTTTGTAGAGAAAATGAATTTCAAACGAGTATTAGAATTGAACGCGAATTTCTCCAAAATCCAAGTTTTGATCCTATAGTCAAAATGTGATCATTAAAATGCTTTTCAGGTCTTGAAAAGCATAATAATTCAACATTTTAAGGGAAATCATCTATGGCTTGGTCAAAGGAGTATTAGCATTGAACTCGAATTTCTCGAAACTCCAAGTTTTGATCCTATAGTCAAAATGTGATCATTAATCGCTTTTCAGGCCGTGAGAGGCATAATAATTCAACATTCTAAGGGAAATCATCTCTGGCTTGGTCTGTAGAGGAAAAGAGTTTCAAACGAGTACTAGCATTGGACAGTAATTTCTCGAAAAATTAAGTTTTGAACCTATAGTCGAAATGTGATAATTAAAACGATTTTCAGGCCGTGAAAAGCATAATAATTCAACATTTTAAGGAAAATCATCTTTGGCTTGGTCTGTAGAGAAAATGAGTTTCAAAATAGTACTAGCATCAAACGTTAATATCTCCAAAAATCAAGTTTTGATCCTATTGTCGAAATATGGTAATTAAAACGCTTTTCAGGCCGTGAAAAGCATAATAATTCAACATTTTAAGGGAAATCATCTCTGGCTTGGTCTGTAGAGAAAATGAGTTTCAAGGAGTACTAGCATGTGACGTGAATTTCGCGAGAAATTAAGTTTGGATCCAATAGTCGTAATATGATAATTAAACTGCTTTCAGGTCCGTGAAACGCATAATAATTCAACATTTTAAGGAAAGTCGTCTCTGGCTTGTTCTGTAAAGAAATGATTTTCAAACGAGTATTAGCATTGAAAGCGAATTTCTCGAGAAGTCAAGTGTTAAACCTATAGTCCAAATGTGATAATTAAAACGCTTTTCATATTCTGAAAAGCATAAAAATTCATCATTTTAAGGAAAATCATCTCTGGCTTGGTTTGTAGAGAAAATGAATTTCAAACGAGTATTAGAATTGAACGCGAATTTCTCCAAAATCCAAGTTTTGATCCTATAGTCAAAATGTGATCATTAAAATGCTTTTCAGGTCTTGAAAAGCATAATAATTCAACATTTTAAGGGAAATCATCTATGGCTTGGTCTGTAAAGAAAATGAGTTTCAAAGGAGTATTAGCATTGAACTCGAATTTCTCGAAACTCCAAGTTTTGATCCTATAGTCAAAATGTGATCATTAATCGCTTTTCAGGCCGTGAGAGGCATAATAATTCAACATTTTAAGGGAAATCATCTCTGGCTTGGTCTGTAGAGGAAAAGTGTTTCAAACGAGTACTAGCATTGGACAGTAATTTCTCGAAAAATTAAGTTTTGAACCTATAGTCGAAATGTGATAATTAAAACGATTTTCAGGCCGTGAAAAGCATAATAATTCAACATTTTAAGGAAAATCATCTTTGGCTTGGTCTGTAGAGAAAATGAGTTTCAAAATAGTACTAGCATGAAACGTTAATATCTCCAAAAATCAAGTTTTGATCCTATTGTCGAAATATGGTAATTAAAACGCTTTTCAGGCCGTGAAAAGCATAATAATTCAACATTTTAAGGGAAATCATCTCTGGCTTGGTCTCTAGAGAAAATGAGTTTCAAACGAGTACTATCATTAAAGGTGAATTTAACGAAAAATCAAGTTTTGATCCTATAGTCGAAATGTGATAATTAAAACGCTTTTCAAGCTGTGAAAAGCATAATAATTCAACATATTAAGGAAAATCATCTCTGGCTTGGTCTGTAGAGAAAATGAGTTTCAAGGAGTACTAGCATGTGACGTGAATTTCGCGAGAAATTAAGTTTGGATCCAATAGTCGTAACATGATAATTAAACTGCTTTCAGGTCCGTGAAACGCATTATAATTCAACATCTTAAGGAAAATCATCTCTGGCTTGATCTGTAGAAGAAATGAGTTTCAAACTAGTACAATCGTTGGACACTAGTTTCATGAAAAATCAAGTTTTGATCCTATAGTCGAAATGTGATAATTTAAACGCTTTTCAGGCCGTGAAAAGCATAATAATTCAACATTCTAAGGAAATTCATCTCTGGCTTGGTCTGTAGGGAAAATGAGATTCAAACGAGTACTAGCATGAAGCGCTTATATCTCGAGAATTCAAGTTTTGATCCTATAGTCGTAATATGATAATTAAGACACTCTTCAAACCGTGAAAAGCATAATAATTCAACATTTTAATAAAATTCATCTCAGGCCTGGTCTGCAGAGATAATGAGTTTAAACTCGTAGTAGCATTGAACGCGAATTTCTCTAAAAGTCAAGTGTTTATTTAACCTATAGTCCAAATGTGATAATTAAAACGCTTTTCATACTCTGAGAAGCATAATAATTCAACATCTTAATGAAAATCATCTCTTGCTTGGTCTCTAGAGGAAATGAGTTTGAAAGGCGTACAATCGTTGGAAACTAGTTTCTTGAAAAATCAAGATTTGATCCTAAAGTCCAAATGTGATAATTAAAACGCTTTTCAGGCCGTGAAAAGCATAATAATTCTACATTTTAAGGGAAATCATCTATGGCTCTGTCTGTAGAGAAAGTGAATTTCAAACGAGTACTAGCATTAAACGTGAATTTCTCGAGAAATCAAGTTTTGATCCTATAGACGAAATATGATAATTAAAACGCTTTTCAGGCCGTGAAAAGCATAATAATTCAGCATTTTAAGTAAAATCATCTCAGGCCTGGTCTGCGGAGAAAATGAGTATTAAACGAGTAGTAGCATTGAACGCGAATTTCTCTAAGAGTCAGGTGTTCAACCTATAGTCCAAATGTGATAATTAAAAAGTTTTCATTCTCTGAAAAGCTAAATAATTCAACGTCTTAATGAAAATCATCTCTTTCTTGCTGTGTAGAAAAAAGGAGTTTCAAACGAGTATTAGCATTGATCGCGAATTTCTCGAAAACTTAAGTTTTGATCCTATGGTCTAAATGTGATAAATAAACGCTTTTCAGGCCGTGAAAAGCATAATAATTCAACATTTTAAGGAAAATCATCTCTGGCTTGGTCTGCAGAAAAAATGAGTTTCAAACGAGTACTAGCATTAAACGTTAATTTCTGGAAAAATCAAGTTTTGATCCTATAGTCGAAATATGATAATTAAAACGCTTTTCAGGCAGTGAAAAGCATAATAATTCAACATTTTAAGAAAATCATCTCAGGCCTGGTATGCGGAGAAAATTAGTATCAAACGAGTAGTAGCATTCAATGCGAATTTCTCTAAGAGTGAAGTGTTCTTCAACCTATAGTCCAAATGTGATAATTAAAAAGCTTTTCAAGCTCTGAAAAGCATAATAATTCAATATTTTAATGAAAATTATCTCTGGCTTGGTCTGTAAAGAAAATATGTTTCGCATAGAATGCGAATTTCTCGAAAACTCAAGTTTTTATAATATGGTCTAAATGTGATAAATAAACGCTTTTCAGGACGTGAAAAGCATAATAATTCAACATTTTAAGGAAAAACATCTCTGGCTTGGTCTGTAGAAAAAATGAATTTCAAACGAGTATTAGAATTGAACGCGAATTTCTCCAAAATCCAAGTTTTGATCCTATAGTCAAAATGTGATCATTAAAATGCTTTTCAGGTCTTGAAAAGCATAATAATTCAACATTTTAAGGAAAGTCGTCTCTGGCTTGTTCTGTAAAGAAATGATTTTCAAACGAGTATTAGCATTGAAAGCGAATTTCTCGAGAAGTCAAGTGTTAAACCTATAGTCCAAATGTGATAATTAAAACGCTTTTCATATTCTGAAAAGCATAAAAATTCATCATTTTAAGGAAAATCATCTCTGGCTTGGTTTGTAGAGAAAATGAATTTCAAACGAGTATTAGAATTGAACGCGAATTTCTCCAAAATCCAAGTTTTGATCCTATAGTCAAAATGTGATCACTAAAACGCTTTTCAGGCTGTGAAAAGCATAATAATTCAACATTTTAAGGGAAATCATCTATGGCTTGGTCTGTAGAGAAAATGAGTTTCAAAGGAGTATTTGCATTGAACGCGAATTTCTCGAAACTCCATGTTTTGATCCTATAGTCAAAATGTGATCATTAATCGCTTTTCAGGCCGTGAAAAGCATAATAATTCAACATTTTAAGGGAAATCATCTCTGGCTTGATCTGTAGAAGAAATGAGTTTCAAACGAGTACAATCGTTGGACACTAGTTTCATGAAAAATCAAGTTTTGATCCTATAGTCGAAATGTGATAATTTAAACGCTTTTCAGGCCGTGAAAAGCATAATAATTCAACATTCTAAGGAAATTCATCTCTGGCTTGGTCTGTAGGGAAAATGAGATTCAAACGAGTACTAGCACGAAGCGCTTATATCTCGAGAATTCAAGTTTTGATCCTATAGTCGTAATATGATAATTAAGACACTCTTCAAATAGTGAAAAGCAAAATAATTCAACATTTTAAGAAAATTCATCTCAGGCCTGGTCTGCAGAGATAATGAGTTTAAACGCGTAGTAGCATTGAACGCGAATTTCTCTAAAAGTCAAGTGTTTATTTAACCTATAGTCCGAATGTGATAATTAAAACGCTTTTCATACTCTGAAAAGCATAATAATTCAACATCTTAATGAAAATCATCTCTTGCTTGGTCTGTAGAGGAAATGAGTTTGAAAGGCGTACAATCGTTGGAAACTAGTTTCTTGAAAAATCAAGATTTGATCCTAAAGTCCAAATGTGATAATTAAAACAAAATTTTAAGGGAAATCATCTCTGGCTTGGTCTGTAGAGGAAAAGAGTTTCAAACGAGTACTAGCATTGAACAGTAATTTCTCGAAAAATTAAGTTTTGAACCTATAGTCGAAATGTGATAATTAAAACGATTTTCAGGCCGTGCAAAGCATAATAATTCAACATTTTAAGGAAAATCATCTTTGGCTTGGTCTGTAGAGAAAATGAGTTTCAAAATAGTACTAGCATGAAACGTTAATATCTCCAAAAATCAAGTTTTGATCCTATTGTCGGAATATGGTAATTAAAACGCTTTTCAGGCCGTGAAAAGCATAATAATTCAAAATTTAAAGCAAATCATCTCTGGCTTGGTCTGTAGAGAAAATGAGTTTCAAACGAGTACTATCATTAAAGGTGAATTTAACGAAAAATCAAGTTATGATCCTATAGTCGAAATGTGATAATTAAAACGCTTTTCAAGCTGTGAAAAGCATAATAATTCAACATTTTAAGGAAAATCATCTCTGGCTTGGTTTGTAGAGAAAATGAGTTTCAAGGAGTACTAGCATGTGACGTGAATTTCGCGAAAAATTAAGTTTGGATCCAATAGTCGTAATATGATAATTAAACTGCTTTCAAGTCCGTGAAACGCATAATAATTCAACATCTTAAGGAAAATCATCTCTGGCTTGATCTGTAGAAGAAATGAGTTTCAAACGAGTACAATCGTTGGACACTAGTTTCATGAAAAATCAAGTTTTGATCCTATAGTCCAAATGTGATAATTAAAACGCTTTTCAGGCCGTGAAAAGCATAATAATTCTACATTTTAAGGGAAATCATCTATGGATTTGTCTGTAGAGAAAGTGAATTTCAAACGAGTACTAGCATTAAACGTGAATTTCTCGAAGAATCAAGTTTTGATCCTATAGACGAAATATGATAATTAAAACGCTTTTCAGGCCGTGAAAAGCATAATAATTCAGAATTTTATGTAAAATCATCTCAGGCCTGGTCTGCGGAGAAAATGAGTATTAAACGAGTAGTAGCATTGAACGCGAATTTCTCTAAGAGTCAGGTGTTCAACCTATAGTCCAAATGTGATAATTAAAAAGTTTTCATTCTCTGAAAAGCTAAATAATTCAACGTCTTAATGAAAATCATCTCTTTCTTGCTGTGTAGAGAAAAGGAGTTTCAAACGAGTATTAGCATTGATCGCGAATATCTCGAAAACTTAAGTTTTGATCCTATGGTCTAAATGTGATAAATAAACGCTTTTCAGGCCGTGAAAAGCATAATAATTCAACATTTTAAGGAAAATCATCTCTGGCTTGGTCTGCAGAGAAAATGAGTTTCAAACGAGTACTAGCATTAAACGTTAATTCCTGGAAAAATCAAGTTTTGATCCTATAGTCGAAATATGATAATTAAAACGCTTTTCAGGCCGTGAAAGAGCATAATAATTCAACATTTTAAGAAAATCATCTCAGGCCTGGTCTGCGGAGAAAATGAGTTTCAAACGAGTACTAGCATGAAACGCTAATATCTCGAGAAGTCAAGTTTTGATCCTATAGTCGAAATATTATAAATAAGACACTCTTCAGGCCGTAAAAAGCATAATAATCAACATTTTAAGAAAATTCATCTCAGGCCTGGTCTGCAGAGAAAATGAGTATTAAACGAGTAATAGCATTGAACGCGAATTTCTCTAAGAGTCAAGTGTTTAACCTATAGTCCAAATGTGATAATTAAAAAGTTTTCATACTCTGAAAAGCTAAATAATTCAACGTCTTAATGAAAATCATATCTTTCTTGCTGTGTAGAGAAAAGGAGTTTCAAACGAGAATTAGCATTGATCGCGAATTTCCCGAAAACTTAAGTTTTGATCCTATGGTCTAAATGTGATAAATAAACGCTTTTCAGGCCGTGAAAAGCATAATAATTCAACATTTTAAGGAAAATCATCTCTCGCTTGGTATGTAGAGAAAATGAGGTTCAAACGAGTACTAGCATTAAACGTTAATTTCTGGAAAAATCAAGTTTTGATCCTATAGTCGAAATATGATAATTAAAACGCTTTTCAGGCCGTGAAAAGCATAATAATTCAACATTTTAAGGAAAAACATCTCTGGCTTGGTCTGCAGAGAAAATAAGTTTCAAACGAGTATTAGCATTGAACGCGAATTTCTCGAAAATGCAAGTTTTGATGCTATAGTTGAAATGTTACAATTAAAACGCTATTCAGGTTGTGAAAAGCATAATAATTCATCATTTTAAGGAAAATCATCTCTGGCTTGGTCTGTAGAAAAAATGAGTTTCAAGGAGTACTAGCATGAGACGTGAATTTCGCGAAAAATTAAATTTGGATTATATAGTCCAAATGAGATAATTAAACTGCATTCAAGTCCGTGAAAAGCATAATAATTCAACATTTTAAGGAAAACCGTCTCTGGCTTGTTCTGTAAAGAAATGATTTTCAAAGGAGTATTAGGTTTGAAAGCGAATTTCCCGAGAAGCCAAGTGTCCAAATGTGATAATCAAAACGCTTTTCATACTCTGAAAAGCATAACAATTCAACATTTTAAGGGAAATCATCTCTGGCTTGGTCTGTAGAGGAAAAGAGTTTCAAACCAGAACTAGCAGTGGACAGTAATTTCTCTAAAAATTAAGTTTTGAACCTATAGTCGAAATGTGATAATTAAAACGCTTTTCAGGCCGTGAAAAGCATAATAATTCAACATTTTAAGGAAAATCATCTCTGGCTTGGTCTGTAGAGAAAATGAGTTTCAAAATAGTACTAGAATGAAACGTTAATATCTCCAAAAATCAAGTTTTGATCCTATTGTCGAAATATGATAATTAAAACGCTTTTCAGGCAATGACAAGCATAATAATTCAACATTTTAAGGAAAATCATCTCTGGCTTGGTCTGCAGAGAAAATAAGTTAGCATTAAACGTTAATTTCTCGAAAAATCAAGTTTTGATCCTAAAGTCGAAATATGATAATTAAAACGCTTTTCAGGCCGTGAAAAGCATAATAATTCAACATTTTAAGAAAAATCATCTCAGGCCTGGTCTGCGGAGAAAATGAGTATCAAACGAGTAGTAGCATTGAACGCGAATTTCTCTAAGATTGAAGTGTTCAACCTATAGTCCAAATGTGATAATTAAAAAGCTTTTCAAGCTCTGAAAAGCATAATAATTCAACATTTTAATGAAAATTATCTCTGGCTTGGTCTGTAAAGAAAATATGTTTCGCATAGAATGCGAATTTCTCGAAAACTCAAGTTTTTATAATATGGTCTAAATGTGATAAATAAACGCTTTTCAGGCCGTGAAAAGCATAATAATTCAACATTTTAAGGAAAAACATCTCTGGCTTGGTCTGTAGAAAAAATGAGTTTCAAGGAGTACTAGCATGAGACGTGAATTTCGCGAAAAATTAGGTTTGGATCCTATAGTCAAAATGTGATAATTAAACTGCTTTCAAGTCCGTGAAAAGCATAATAATTCAACATTTTAAGGAAAATCGTCTCTGGCTTGTTCTGTAAAGAAATGATTTTCAAACGAGTATTAGCATTGAAAGCGAATTTCTCGAGAAGTCAAGTGTTAAACCTATAGTCCAAATGTGATAATTAAAACGCTTTTCATACTCTGAAAAGCATAAAAATTCAACATTTTAAGGAAAATCATCTCTGGCTTGGTTTGTAGAGAAAATGAGTTTCAAACGAGTATTAGAATTGAACGCGAATTTCTCGAAAATCCACGTTTTGATCCTATAGTCAAAATGTGATCATTAAAACGCTTTTCAGGCTGTGAAAAGCATAATAATTCAACATTTTAAGGGAAATTATCTATGGCTAGGTCTGTAGAGAAAATGAGTTTCAAAGGAGTGTTTGCATTGAACGCGAATTTCTCGAAACTCCATGTTTTGATCCTATAGTCAAAATGTGATCATTAATCGCTTTTCAGTTAGTGAAAAGCATAATAATTCAACATTTTAAGGGAAATCATCTCTTTCTTGGTCTGTAGAGGAAAAGAGTTTCAAACGAGTACTAGCATTTAACAGTAATTTCTCGAAAAATTAAGTTTTGAACCTATAGTCGAAATGTGATAATTAAAACGCTTTTCACGCCGTGAAAAGCATAATAATTCAACATTTTAAGGAAAATCATCTCTGGCTTGGTCTGTAGAGAAAATGAGTTTCAAAATAGTACTAGAATGAAACGTTAATATCTCCAAAAATTAAGTTTTTAACCTATAGTCGAAATGTGATAATTAAAACGCTTTTCAGGCCGTGAAAAGCATAATAATTCAACATTTTAAGGAAAATCATTTGTGGCTTGGTCTGTAGAGAAAATGTGTTTTAAAATAGTAATAGCATGGAACGTTAATATCTCCAAAAATCAAGTTTTGATCCTATTGTCGAAATATGATAATTAAAACGCTTTTCTGGCCGTGAAAAGAATAATAATTCAACATTTTAAGGGAAATCATCTCTGGCTTGGTCTGTAGAGAAAATGAGTTTCAAACGAGTACAAGCATTAAATGTTAATTTCTCGATAATGCAAGTTTTGATTCTATAGTCGAAATGTGACAATTAAAACGCTTTTCATGCCGTGAAAAGCATAATAATTCAACATATTAGTGAAAATCATTTCTGGCTTGGTCTGCAGAGAAAATGAGTTTCAAGGAGTACTAGCATGAGACGTGAATTTCGCGAAAAATTAAGTTTGGGTCCAATAGTCGAAATATGATAATTAAACTGCTTTCAAGGCCGTGAAAAGCATAATAATTCAACATCTTAAGGAAAATCATCTCTGGCTTGATCTGTAGAAGAAATGAGTTTCAAACGAGTACGATCGTTGGACACAAGTTTCTTGAAAAATCAAGGTTTGATCCTATAGTCGAAATGTGATAATTAAAACGCTTTTCAGGCCGTGAAAAGCATAATAATTTAACATTCTAAGGAAATTCATCTCTGGCTTGGTCTGTAGAGAAAATGAGTTTCAAACGAGTACTAGCATGAAACGCTAATATCTCGAGAAGTCAAGTTTTGATCCTATAGTCGAAATATGATAATTAAGACACTCTTCAAACCGTGAAAAGCATAATAATTAAACATTTTAAGAAAACTCATCTCAGGCCTGGTCTGCAGAGATAATGAGATTCAAACGCGTAGTAGTATTGAACGCGAATTTCTCTGAAAATCAAGGGTTCAATCTATAGTCCAAATGTGATAATTAAAACGCATTCAATACTCTGAAAGGCATAATATTTCAACCTCTTAATTAGAATAATCTCTGGCTTGGTCTGTAAAGAAAATAAGTTTCGAACGAGTATTAGAACTGAACGCGAATTTATCGTAAACTCAAGTTTTGAACATATTGTCTAAATGTGATAATTAAAACGCTCTTCAGGCCGTGAAAAGCATAATAATTCTACATTTTAAGGGAAATCATCTATGGCTTTGTCTGTAGAGAAAGTGAATTTCAAACGAGTACTAGCATTAAACGTGAATTTCTCGAAGAATCAAGTTTTGATCCTATAGACGAAATATGATAATTAAAACGCTTTTCAGGCCGTGAAAAGCATAATAATTCTACATTTTAAGGGAAATCATCTATGGCTTTGTCTGTAGAGAAAGTGAATTTCAAACGAGTACTAGCATTAAACGTGAATTTCTCGAAGAATCAAGTTTTGATCCTATAGACGAAATATGATAATTAAAACGCTTTTCAGGCCGTGAAAAGCATAATAATTCTACATTTTAAGGGAAATCATCTATGGCTTTGTCTGTAGAGAAAGTGAATTTCAAACGAGTACTAGCATTAAACGTGAATTTCTCGAAGAATCAAGTTTTGATCCTATAGACGAAATATGATAATTAAAACGCTTTTCAGGCTGTGAAAAGCATAATAATTCAACATTTTAAGGGAAATCATCTATGGCTTGGTCTGTAGAGAAAATGAGTTTCAAAGGAGTATTTGCATTGAACGCGAATTTCTCGAAACTCCATGTTTTGATCCTATAGTCAAAATGTGATCATTAATCGCTTTTCAGGCCGTGAAAAGCATAATAATTCAACATTTTAAGGGAAATCATCTCTGGCTTGATCTGTAGAAGAAATGAGTTTCAAACGAGTACAATCGTTGGACACTAGTTTCATGAAAAATCAAGTTTTGATCCTATAGTCGAAATGTGATAATTTTCAGGCCGTGAAAACCATAATAATTCAACATTCTAAGGAAATTCATCTCTGGCTTGGTCTGTAGGGAAAATGAGATTCAAACGAGTACTAGCATGAAGCGCTTATATCTCGAGAATTCAAGTTTTGATCCTATAGTCGTAATATGATAATTAAGACACTCTTCAAATAGTGAAAACATAATAATTCAACATTTTAAGAAAATTCATCTCAGGCCTGGTCTGCAGAGATAATGAGTTTAAACGCGTAGTAGCATTGAACGCGAATTTCTCTAAAAGTCAAGTGTTTATTTAACCTATAGTCCGAATGTGATAATTAAAACGCTTTTCATACTCTGAAAAGCATAATAATTCAACATCTTAATGAAAATCATCTCTTGCTTGGTCTGTAGAGGAAATGAGTTTGAAAGGCGTACAATCGTTGGAAACTAGTTTCTTGAAAAATCAAGATTTGATCCTAAAGTCCAAATGTGATAATTAAAACGCTTTTCAGGCCGTGAAAAGCATAATAATTCTACATTTTAAGGGAAATCATCTATGGCTCTGTCTGTAGAGAAAGTGAATTTCAAACGAGTACTAGCATTAAACGTGAATTTCTCGAAAAATCAAGTTTTGATCCTATAGACGAAATATGATAATTAAAACGCTTTTCAGGCCGTGAAAAGCATAATAATTCAGCATTTTAAGTAAAATCATCTCAGGCCTGGTCTGCGGAGAAAATGAGTATTAAACGAGTAGTAGCATTGAACGCGAATTTCTCTAAGAGTGAAGTGTTCTTCAACCTATAGTCCAAATGTGATAATTAAAAAGCTTTTCAAGCTCTGAAAAGCATAATAATTCAACATTTTAATGAAAATTATCTCTGGCTTGGTCTGTAAAGAAAATATGTTTCGCATAGAATGAGAATTTCTCGAAAACTCAAGTTTTTATAATATGGTCTAAATGTGATAAATAAACGCTTTTCAGGCCGTGAAAAGCATAATAATTCAACATTTTAAGGAAAAACATCTCTGGCTTGGTCTGTAGAAAAAATGAGTTTCAAGGAGCACTAGCATGAGACGTGAATTTCGCGAAAAATTAAGTTTGGATCCTATAGTCCAAATGTGATAATTAAACTGCTTTCAAGTCCGTGAAAAGCATAATAATTCAACATTTTAAGGAAAGTCGTCTCTGGCTTGTTCTGTAAAGAAATGATTTTCAAACGAGTATTAGCATTGAAAGCGAATTTCTCGAGAAGTCAAGTGTTAAACCTATAGTCCAAATGTGATAATTAAAACGCTTTTCATATTCTGAAAAGCATAAAAATTCATCATTTTAAGGAAAATCATCTCTGGCTTGGTTTGTAGAGAAAATGAATTTCAAACGAGTATTAGAATTGAACGCGAATTTCTCCAAAATCCAAGTTTTGATCCTATAGTCAAAATGTGATCACTAAAACGCTTTTCAGGCTGTGAAAAGCATAATAATTCAACATTTTAAGGGAAATCATCTATGGCTTGGTCTGTAGTGAAAATGAGTTTCAAAGGAGTATTTGCATTGAACGCGAGTTTCTCGAAACTCCATGTTTTGATCCTATAGTCAAAATGTGATCATTAATCGCTTTTCAGGCCGTGAAAAGCATAATAATTCAACATTTTAAGGGAAATCATCTCTGGCTTGATCTGTAGAAGAAATGAGTTTCAAACGAGTACAATCGTTGGACACTAGTTTCATGAAAAATCAAGTTTTGATCCTATAGTCGAAATGTGATAATTTTCAGGCCGTGAAAACCATAATAATTCAACATTCTAAGGAAATTCATCTCTGGCTTGGTCTGTAGGGAAAATGAGATTCAAACGAGTACTAGCATGAAGCGCTTATATCTCGAGAATTCAAGTTTTGATCCTATAGTCGTAATATGATAATTAAGACACTCTTCAAATAGTGAAAAGCATAATAATTCAACATTTTAAGAAAATTCATCTCAGGCCTGGTCTGCAGAGATAATGAGTTTAAACGCGTAGTAGCATTGAACGCGAATTTCTCTAAAAGTCAAGTGTTTATTTAACCTATAGTCCGAATGTGATAATTAAAACGCTTTTCATACTCTGAAAAGCATAATAATTCAACATCTTAATGAAAATTATCTCTTGCTTGGTCTGTAGAGGAAATGAGTTTGAAAGGCGTACAATCGTTGGAAACTAGTTTATTGAAAAATCAAGATTTGATCCTAAAGTCCAAATGTGATAATTAAAACGCTTTTCAGGCCGTGAAAAGCATAATAATTCTACATTTTAAGGGAAATCATCTATGGCTCTGTCTGTAGAGAAAGTGAATTTCAAACGAGTACTAGCATTAAACATGAATTTCTCGAAAAATCAAGTTTTGATCCTATAGACGAAATATGATAATTAAAACGCTTTTCAGGCCGTGAAAAGCATAATAATTCAGCATTTTAAGTAAAATCATCTCAGGCCTGGTCTGCGGAGAAAATGAGTATTAAACGAGTAGTAGCATTGAACGCGAATTTCTCTAAGAGTCAGGTGTTCAACCTATAGTCCAAATGTGATAATTAAAAAGTTTTCATTCTCTGAAAAGCTAAATAATTCAACGTCTTAATGAAAATCATCTCTTTCTTGCTGTGTAGAAAAAAGGAGTTTCAAACGAGTATTAGCATTGATCGCGAATTTCTCGAAAACTTAAGTTTTGATCCTATGGTCTAAATGTGATAAATAAACGCTTTTCAGGCCGTGAAAAGCATAATAATTCAACATTTTAAGGAAAATCATCTCTGCTTGGTCTGCAGAGAAAATGAGTTTCAAACTAGTACTAGCATTAAACGTTAATTTCTGGAAAAATCAAGTTTTGATCCTATAGTCGAAATATGATAATTAAAAAGCTTTTCAAGCTCTGAAAAGCATAATAATTCAACATTTTAATGAAAATTATCTCTGGCTTGGTCTGTAAAGAAAATATGTTTCGCATAGAATGCGAATTTCTCGAAAACTCAAGTTTCCATAATATGGTCTAAATGTGATAAATAAACGCTTTTCAGGCCGTGAAAAGCATAATAATTCTACATTTTAAGGAAAAACATCTCTGGCTTGGTCTGTAGAAAAAATGAGTTTCAAGGAGCACTAGCATGAGACGTGAATTTCGCGAAAAATTAAGTTTGGATCCTATAGTCCAAATGTGATAATTAAACTGCTTTCAAGTCCGTGAAAAGCATAATAATTCAACATTTTAAGGAAAATCGTCTCTGGCTTGTTCTGTAAAGAAATGATTTTCAAACGAGTATTAGCATTGAAAGCGAATTTCTCGAGAAGTCAAGTGTTAAACCTATAGTCCAAATGTGATAATTAAAACGCTTTTCATATTCTGAAAAGCATAAAAATTCATCATTTTAAGGAAAATCATCTCTGGCTTGGTTTGTAGAGAAAATGAATTTCAAACGAGTATTAGAATTGAACGCGAATTTCTCCAAAATCCAAGTTTTGATCCTATAGTCAAAATGTGATCATTAAAATGCTTTTCAGGTCTTGAAAAGCATAATAATTCAACATTTTAATGAAAATTATCTCTGGCTTGGTCTGTAAAGAAAATATGTTTCGCATAGAATGCGAATTTCTCGAAAACTCAAGTTTTTATAATATGGTCTAAATGTGATCAATAAACGCTTTTCAGGCCGTGAAAAGCATAATAATTCAACATTTTAAGGAAAAACATCTCTGGCTTGGTCTGTAGAAAAAATGAGTTTCAAGGAGTACTAGCATGAGACGTGAATTTCGCGAAAAATTAAGTTTGGATCCTATAGTCCAAATGTGATAATTAAACTGCTTTCAAGTCCGTGAAAAGCATAATAATTCAACATTTTAAAGAAAATCGTCTCTGGCTTGTTCTGTAAAGAAATGATTTTCAAACGAGTATTAGCATTGAAAGCGAATTTCTCGAGAAGTCAAGTGTTAAACCTATAGTCCAAATGTGATAATTAAAACGCTTTTCATACTCTGAAAAGCATAAAAATTCAACATTTTAAGGAAAATCATCTCTGGCTTGGTATGTAGAGAAAATGAGTTTCAAACGAGTATTAGAATTGAACGCGAATTTCTCGAAAATCCACGTTTTGATGCTATAGTCAAAATATGATCATTAAAACGCTTTTCAGGCTGTGAAAAGCATAATAATTCAACATTTTAAGGGAAATTATCTATGGCTTGGTCTGTAGAGAAAATGAGTTTCAAAGGAGTGTTTGCATTGAACGCGAATTTCTCGAAACTCCATGTTTTGATCCTATAGTCAAAATGTGATCATTAATCGCTTTTCAGTCCGTGAAAAGTATAATAATAAAACATTTTAAGGGAAATCATCTCTTTCTTGGTCTGTAGAGGAAAAGAGTTTCAAACGAGTACTAGCATTTAACAGTAATTTCTCGAAAAATTAAGTTTTGAACCTATAGTCGAAATGTGATAATTAAAACGCTTTTCACGCCGTGAAAAGCATAATAATTCAACATTTTAAGGAAAATCATCTCTGGCTTGGTCTATAGAGAAAATGAGTTTCAAAATAGTACTAGCATGAAACGTTAATATTTCCAAAAATCTAGTTTTCATCCTATTGTCGAAATATGATAATTAAAACGCTTTTCAGGCCGTGAAAAACATAATAATTCAACATTTTAAGGGAAACCATATCTGGCTTGGTCTGTAGAGAAAATGAGTTTCAAACGAGTACTATCATTAAACGTGAATTAAACGAAAATCAAGTTTTGATCCTATAGTCGAAATGTGATAATTAAAACGCTTTTCATGCTGTGAAAAGCATAATAATTCAACATATTAAGGAAAATCATCTCTGGCTTGATCTGTAGAAGAAATGAGTTTCAAACGAGTACAATCGTTGGACACTAGTTTCTTGAAAAATCAAGTTTTGATCCTATAGTCGAAATGTGATAATTTAAACGCTTTTCAGGCCGCGAAAAGCATAATAATTAAACATTTTAAGAAAATTCATCTCAGGCCTGGTCTGCAGAGATAATGAGTTTCAAACGCGTAGTAGCATTGAACGCGAATTACTCTAAAAGTCAATTGTTTATTTAACCTATAGTCCAAATGTGATAATTATAACGCTTTTCATACTCTGAAAATCATAATAATTCAACATCATAATGAAAATCATCTCTGGCTTGGTCTGTAAAGAAAATATGTTTCGCATAGAATGCGAATTTCTCGAAAACTCAAGTTTTTATCCTATGGTCTAAATGTGATAAATAAACGCTTTTCAGGCCGTGAAAAGTATAATAATTCAACATTTTAAGGAAAAACATCTCTGGCTTGGTCTGTAGAAAAAATGAGTTTCAAGGAGTACTAGCATGAGACGTGAATTTCGCGAAAAATTAAGTTTGGATCCTATAGTCTAAATGTGATAATTAAACTGCTTTCAAGTCCGTGAAAAGCATAATAATTCAACATTTTAAGGAAAGTCGTCTCTGGCTTGTTCTGTAAAGAAATGATTTTCAAACGAGTATTAGCATTGAAAGCGAATTTCTCGAGAAGTCAAGTGTTAAACCTATAGTCCAAATGTGATAATTAAAACGCTTTTCATATTCTGAAAAGCATAAAAATTCATCATTTTAAGGAAAATCATCTCTGGCTTGGTTTGTAGAGAAAATGAATTTCAAACGAGTATTAGAATTGAACGCGAATTTCTCCAAAATCCAAGTTTTGATCCTATAGTCAAAATGTGATCACTAAAACGCTTTTCAGGCTGTGAAAAGCATAATAATTCAACATTTTAAGGGAAATCATCTATGGCTTGGTCTGTAGAGAGAATGAGTTTCAAAGGAGTATTAGCATTGAACGCGAATTTCTCGAAACTCCATGTTTTGATCCTATAGTCAAAATGTGATCATTAATCGCTTTTCAGGCCGTGAAAAGCATAATAATTCAACATTTTAAGGGAAATCATCTCTGGCTTGATCTGTAGAAGAAATGAGTTTCAAACGAGTACAATCGTTGGACACTAGTTTCATGAAAAATCAAGTTTTGATCCTATAGTCGAAATGTGATAATTTAAACGCTTTTCAGGCCGTGAAAAGCATAATAATTCAACATTCTAAGGAAATTCATCTCTGGCTTGGTCTGTAGGGAAAATGAGATTCAAACGAGTACTAGCATGAAGCGCTTATATCTCGAGAATTCAAGTTTTGATCCTATAGTCGTAATATGATAATTAAGACACTCTTCAAATAGTGAAAAGCATAATAATTCAACATTTTAAGAAAATTCATCTCAGGCCTGGTCTGCAGAGATAATGAGTTTAAACGCGTAGTAGCATTGAACGCGAATTTCTCTAAAAGTCAAGTGTTTATTTAACCTATAGTCCGCATGTGATAATTAAAACGCTTTTCATACTCTGAAAAGCATAATAATTCAACATCTTAATGAAAATCATCTCTTGCTTGGTCTGTAGAGGAAATGAGTTTGAAAGGCGTACAATCGTTGGAAACTAGTTTCTTGAAAAATCAAGATTTGATCCTAGAGTCCAAATGTGATAATTAAAACGCTTTTCAGGCCGTGAAAAGCATAATAATTCTACATTTTAAGGGAAATCATCTATGGCTCTGTCTGTAGAGAAAGTGAATTTCAAACGAGTACTAGCATTAAACGTGAATTTCTCGAAAAATCAAGTTTTGATCCTATAGACGAAATATGATAATTAAAACGCTTTTCAGGCCGTGAAAAGCATAATAATTCAGCATTTTAAGTAAAATCATCTCAGGCCTGGTCTGCGGAGAAAATGAGTATTAAACGAGTAGTAGCATTGAACGCGAATTTCTCTAAGAGTCAGGTGTTCAACCTATAGTCCAAATGTGATAATTAAAAAGTTTTCATTCTCTGAAAAGCTAAATAATTCAACGTCTTAATGAAAATCATCTCTTTCTTGCTGTGTAGAAAAAAGGAGTTTCAAACGAGTATTAGCATTGATCGCGAATTTCTCGAAAACTTAAGTTTTGATCCTATGGTCTAAATGTGATAAATAAACGCTTTTCAGGCCGTGAAAAGCATAATAATTCAACATTTTAAGGAAAATCATCTCTGGCTTGGTCTGCAGAGAAAATGAGTTTCAAACGAGTACTAGCATTAAACGTTAATTTCTGGAAAAATCAAGTTTTGATCCTATAGTCGAAATATGATAATTAAAACGCTTTTCAGGCAGTGAAAAGCATAATAATTCAACATTTTAAGAAAATCATCTCAGGCCTGGTCTGCGGAGAAAATTAGTATCAAACGAGTAGTAGCATTCAATGCGAATTTCTCTAAGAGTGAAGTGTTCTTCAACCTATAGTCCAAATGTGATAATTAAAAAGCTTTTCAAGCTCTGAAAAGCATAATAATTCAACATTTTAATGAAAATTATCTCTGGCTTGGTCTGTAAAGAAAATATGTTTCGCATAGAATGCGAATTTCTCTAAAACTCAAATTTTTATAATATGGTCTAAATGTGATAAATAAACGCTTTTCAGGCCGTGAAAAGCATAATAATTCAACATTTTAAGGAAAAACATCTCTGGCTTGGTCTGTAGAAAAAATGAGTTTCAAGGAGCACTAGCATGAGACGTGAATTTCGCGAAAAATTAAGTTTGGATCCTATAGTCCAAATGTGATAATTAAACTGCTTTCAAGTCCGTGAAAAGCATAATAATTCAACATTTTAAGGAAAGTCGTCTCTGGCTTGTTCTGTAAAGAAATGATTTTCAAACGAGTATTAGCATTGAAAGCGAATTTCTCGAGAAGTCAAGTGTTAAACCTATAGTCCAAATGTGATAATTAAAACGCTTTTCATATTCTGAAAAGCATAAAAATTCATCATTTTAAGGAAAATCATCTCTGGCTTGGTTTGTAGAGAAAATGAATTTCAAACGAGTATTAGAATTGAACGCGAATTTCTCCAAAATCCAAGTTTTGATCCTATAGTCAAAATGTGATCACTAAAACGCTTTTCAGGCTGTGAAAAGCATAATAATTCAACATTTTAAGGGAAATCATCTATGGCTTGGTCTGTAGAGAAAATGAGTTTCAAAGGAGTATTAGCATTGAACTCGAATTTCTCGAAACTCCAAGTTTTGATCCTATAGTCAGAATGTGATCATTAATCGCTTTTCAGGCCGTGAGAGGCATAATAATTCAACATTTTAAGGGAAATCATCTCTGGCTTGGTCTGTAGAGGAAAAGAGTTTCAAACGAGTACTAGCATTGGACAGTAATTTCTCGAAAAATTAAGTTTTGAACCTATAGTCGAAATGTGATAACTAAAACGATTTTCAGGCCGTGAAAAGCATAATAATTCAACATTTTAAGGAAAATCATCTTTGGCTTGGTCTGTAGAGAAAATGAGTTTCAAAATAGTACTAGCATGAAACGTTAATATCTCCAAAAATCAAGTTTTGATCCTATTGTCGAAATATGGTAATTAAAACGCTTTTCAGGCCGTGAAAAGCATAATAATTCAACATTTTAAGGGAAATCATCTCTGGCTTGGTCTCTAGAGAAAATGAGTTTCAAACGAGTACTATCATTAAAGGTGAATTTAACGAAAAATCAAGTTTTGATCCTATAGTCGAAATGTGATAATTAAAACGCTTTTCAAGATGTGAAAAGAATAATAATTCAACATATTAAGGAAAATCATCTCTGGCTTGGTCTGTAGAGAAAATGAGTTTCAAGGAGTACTAGCATGTGACGTGAATTTCGCGAGAAATTAAGTTTGGATCCAATAGTCGTAATATGATAATTAAACTGCTTTCAGGTCCGTGAAACGCATAATAATTCAACATCTTAAGGAAAATCATCTCTGGCTTGATCTGTAGAAGAAATGAGTTTCAAACGAGTACAATCGTTGGACACTAGTTTCATGAAAAATCAAGTTTTGATCCTATAGTCGAAATGTGATAATTTAAACGCTTTTCAGGCCGTGAAAAGCATAATAATTCAACATTCTAAGGAAATTCATCTCTGGCTTGGTCTGTAGGGAAAATGAGATTCAAACGAGTACTAGCATGAAGCGCTTATATCTCGAGAATTCAAGTTTTGATCCTATAGTCGTAATATGATAATTAAGACACTCTTCAAACCGTGAAAAGCATAATAATTCAACATTTTAGGAAAATTCATCTCAGGCCTGGTCTGCAGAGATAATGAGTTTAAACGCGTAGTAGCATTGAACGCGAATTTCTCTAAAAGTCAAGTGTTTATTTAACCTATAGTCCAAATGTGATAATTAAAACGCTTTTCATACTCTGAGAAGCATAATAATTCAACATCTTAATGAAAATCATCTCTTGCTTGGTCTGTAAAGGAAATGAGTTTGAAAGGCGTACAATCGTTGGAAACTAGTTTCTTGAAAAATCAAGATTTGATCCTAAAGCCCAAATGTGATAATTAAAACGCTTTTCAGGCCGTGAAAAGCATAATAATTCTACATTTTAAGGGAAATCATCTATGGCTCTGTCTGTAGAGAAAGTGAATTTCAAACGAGTACTAGCATTAAACGTGAATTTCTCGAGAAATCAAGTTTTGATCCTATAGACGAAATATGATAATTAAAACGCTTTTCAGGCCGTGAAAAGCATAATAATTCAGCATTTTAAGTAAAATCATCTCAGGCCTGGTCTGCGGAGAAAATGAGTATTAAACGAGTAGTAGCATTGAACGCGAATTTCTCTAAGAGTCAGGTGTTCAACCTATAGTCCAAATGTGATAATTAAAAAGTTTTCATTCTCTGAAAAGCTAAATAATTCAACGTCTTAATGAAAATCATCTCTTTCTTGCTGTGTAGAAAAAAGGAGTTTCAAACGAGTATTAGCATTGATCGCGAATTTCTCGAAAACTTAAGTTTTGATCCTATGGTCTAAATGTGATAAATAAACGCTTTTCAGGCCGTGAAAAGCATAATAATTCAACATTTTAAGGAAAATCATCTCTTTCTTGGTCTGCAGAGAAAATGAGTTTCAAACGAGTACTAGCATTAAACGTTAATTTCTGGAAAAATCAAGTTTTGATCCTATAGTCGAAATATGATAATTAAAACGCTTTTCAGGCAGTGAAAAGCATAATAATTCAACATTTTAAGAAAATCATCTCAGGCCTGGTTGGCGGAGAAAATTAGTATCAAACGAGTAGTAGCATTCAATGCGAATTTCTCTAAGAGTGAAGTGTTCTTCAACCTATAGTCCAAATGTGATAATTAAAAAGCTTTTCAAGCTCTGAAAAGCATAATAATTCAACATTTTAATGAAAATTATCTCTGGCTTGGTCTGTAAAGAAAATATGTTTCGCATAGAATGCGAATTTCTCTAAAACTCAAGTTTTTATAATATGGTCTAAATGTGATAAATAAACACTTTTCAGGCCGTGAAAAGCATAATAATTCAACATTTTAAGGAAAAACATCTCTGGCTTGGTCTGTAGAAAAAATGAGTTTCAAGGAGCACTAGCATGAGACGTGAATTTCGCGAAAAATTAAGTTTGGATCCTATAGTCCAAATGTGATAATTAAACTGCTTTCAAGTCCGTGAAAAGCATAATAATTCAACATTTTAAGGAAAGTCGTCTCTGGCTTGTTCTGTAAAGAAATGATTTTCAAACGAGTATTAGCATTGAAAGCGAATTTCTCGAGAAGTCAAGTGTTAAACCTATAGTCCAAATGTGATAATTAAAACGCTTTTCATATTCTGAAAAGCATAAAAATTCATCATTTTAAGGAAAATCATCTCTGGCTTGGTTTGTAGAGAAAATGAATTTCAAACGAGTATTAGAATTGAACGCGAATTTCTCCAAAATCCAAGTTTTGATCCTATAGTCAAAATGTGATCACTAAAACGCTTTTCAGGCTGTGAAAAGCATAATAATTCAACATTTTAAGGGAAATCATCTATGGCTTGGTCTGTAGAGAAAATGAGTTTCAAAGGAGTATTTGCATTGAACGCGAATTTCTCGAAACTCCATGTTTTGATCCTATAGTCAAAATGTGATCATTAATCGCTTTTCAGGCCGTGAAAAGCATAATAATTCAACATTTTAAGGGAAATCATCTCTGGCTTGATCTGTAGAAGAAATGAGTTTCAAACGAGTACAATCGTTGGACACAAGTTTCATGAAAAATCAAGTTTTGATCCTATAGTCTAAATGTGATAATTTAAACGCTTTTCAGGCCGTGAAAAGCATAATAATTCAACATTCTAAGGAAATTCATCTCTGGCTTGGTCTGTAGGGAAAATGAGATTCAAACGAGTACTAGCATGAAGCGCTTATATCTCGAGAATTCAAGTTTTGATCCTATAGTCGTAATATGATAATTAAGACACTCTTCAAATAGTGAAAAGCAAAATAATTCAACATTTTAAGAAAATTCTTTCAGGCCTGGTCTGCAGAGATAATGAGTTTAAATGCGTAGTAGCATTGAACGCGAATTTCTCTAAAAGTCAAGTGTTTATTTAACCTATAGTCCGAATGTGATAATTAAAACGCTTTTCATACTCTGAAAAGCATAATAATTCAACATCTTAATGAAAATCATCTCTTGCTTGGTCTGTAGAGGAAATGAGTTTGAAAGGCGTACAATCGTTGGAAACTAGTTTCTTGAAAAATCAAGATTTGATCCTAAAGCCCAAATGTGATAATTAAAACGCTTTTCAGGCCGTGAAAAGCATAATAATTCTACATTTTAAGGGAAATCATCTATGGCTCTGTCTGTAGAGAAAGTGAATTTCAAACGAGTACTAGCATTAAACGTGAATTTCTCGAAAAATCAAGTTTTGATCCTATAGACGAAATATGATAATTAAAACGCTTTTCAGGCCGTGAAAAGCATAATAATTCAGCATTTTAAGTAAAATCATCTCAGGCCTGGTCTGCGGAGAAAATGAGTATTAAACGAGTAGTAGCATTGAATTCGAATTTCTCTAAGAGTCAGGTGTTCAACCTATAGTCCAAATGTGATAATTAAAAAGTTTTCATTCTCTGAAAAGCTAAATAATTCAACGTCTTAATGAAAATCATCTCTTTCTTGCTGTGTAGAAAAAAGGAGTTTCAAACGAGTATTAGCATTGATCGCGAATTTCTCGAAAACTTAAGTTTTGATCCTATGGTCTAAATGTGATAAATAAACGCTTTTCAGGCCGTGAAAAGCATAATAATTCAACATTTTAAGGAAAATCATCTCTGGCTTGGTCTGCAGAGAAAATGAGTTTCAAACTAGTACTAGCATTAAACGTTAATTTCTGGAAAAATCAAGTTTTGATCCTATAGTCGAAATATGATAATTAAAACGCTTTTCAGGCAGTGAAAAGCATAATAATTCAACATTTTAAGAAAATCATCTCAGGCCTGGTCTGCGGAGAAAATTAGTATCAAACGAGTAGTAGCATTCAATGCGAATTTCTCTAAGAGTGAAGTGTTCTTCAACCTATAGTCCAAATGTGATAATTAAAAAGCTTTTCAAGCTCTGAAAAGCATAATAATTCAACATTTTAATGAAAATTATCTCTGGCTTGGTCTGTAAAGAAAATATGTTTCGCATAGAATGCGAATTTCTCGAAAACTCAAGTTTTTATAATATGGTCTAAATGTGATAAATAAACGCTTTTCAGGCCGTGAAAAGCATAATAATTCAACATTTTAAGGAAAAACATCTCTGGCTTGGTCTGTAGAAAAAATGAGTTTCAAGGAGCACTAGCATGAGACGTGAATTTCACGAAAAATTAAGTTTGGATCCTATAGTCCAAATGTGATAATTAAACTGCTTTCAAGTCCGTGAAAAGCATAATAATTCAGCATTTTAAGAAAAATCGTCTCTGGCTTGTTCTGTAAAGAAATGATATTCAAACGAGTATTAGCATTGAAAGCGAATTTCTCGAGAAGTCAAGTGTTAAACCTATAGTCCAAATGTGATAATTAAAACGCTTTTCATATTCTGAAAAGCATAAAAATTCATCATTTTAAGGAAAATCATCTCTGGCTTGGTTTGTAGAGAAAATGAATTTCAAACGAGTATTAGAATTGAACGCGAATTTCTCCAAAATCCAAGTTTTGATCCTATAGTCAAAATGTGATCATTAAAATGCTTTTCAGGTTTTGAAAAGCATAATAATTCAACATTTTAAGGGAAATCATCTATGGCTTGGTCTGTAGAGAAAATGAGTTTCAAAGGAGTATTAGCATTGAACTCGAATTTCTCGAAACTCCAAGTTTTGATCCTATAGTCAAAATGTGATCATTAATCGTTTTCAGGCCGTGAGAGGCATAATAATTCAACATTTTAAGGGAAATCATCTCTGGCTTGGTCTGTAGAAGAAATGAGTTTCAAACGAGTACAATCGTTGGACACTAGTTTCTTGAAAAATCAAGTTTTGATCCTATAGTCGAAATGTGATAATTTAAACGCTTTTCAGGCCGCGAAAAGCATAATAATTAAACATTTTAAGAAAATTCATCTCAGGCCTGGTCTGCAGAGATAATGAGTTTCAAACGCGTAGTAGCATTGAACGCGAATTACTCTAAAAGTCAATTGTTTATTTAACCTATAGTCCAAATGTGATAATTAAAACGCTTTTTATACACTGAAAAGCATAATAATCCAACATCATAATGAAAATCATCTCTGGCTTGGTCTGTAAAGAAAATATGTTTCGCATAGAATGCGAATTTCTCGAAAACTCAAGTTTTTATCCTATGGTCTAAATGTGATAAATAAACGCTTTTCAGGCCGTGAAAAGTATAATAATTCAACATTTTAAGGAAAAACATCTCTGGCTTGGTCTGTAGAAAAAATGAGTTTCAAGGAGTACTAGCATGAGACGTGAATTTCGCGAAAAATTAAGTTTGGATCCTATAGTCCAAATGTGATAATTAAACTGCTTTCAAGTCCGTGAAAAGCATAATAATTCAACATTTTAAGGAAAGTCGTCTCTGGCTTGTTCTGTAAAGAAATGATTTTCAAACGAGTATTAGCATTGAAAGCGAATTTCTCGAGAAGTCAAGTGTTAAACCTATAGTCCAAATGTGATAATTAAAACGCTTTTCATATTCTGAAAAGCATAAAAATTCATCATTTTAAGGAAAATCATCTCTGGCTTGGTTTGTAGAGAAAATGAATTTCAAACGAGTATTAGAATTGAACGCGAATTTCTCCAAAATCCAAGTTTTGATCCTATAGTCAAAATGTGATCATTAAAATGCTTTTCAGGTCTTGAAAAGCATAATAATTCAACATTTTAAGGGAAATCATCTATGGCTTGGTCAAAGGAGTATTAGCATTGAACTCGAATTTCTCGAAACTCCAAGTTTTGATCCTATAGTCAAAATGTGATCATTAATCGCTTTTCAGGCCGTGAGAGGCATAATAATTCAACATTTTAAGGGAAATCATCTCTGGCTTGGTCTGTAGAGGAAAAGAGTTTCAAACGAGTACTAGCATTGGACAGTAATTTCTCGAAAAATTAAGTTTTGAACCTATAGTCGAAATGTGATAATTAAAACGATTTTCAGGCCGTGAAAAGCATAATAATTCAACATTTTAAGGAAAATCATCTTTGGCTTGGTCTGTAGAGAAAATGAGTTTCAAAATAGTACTAGCATGAAACGTTAATATCTCCAAAAATCAAGTTTTGATCCTATTGTCGAAATATGGTAATTAAAACGCTTTTCAGGCCGTGAAAAGCATAATAATTCAACATTTTAAGGGAAATCATCTCTGGCTTGGTCTCTAGAGAAAATGAGTTTCAAACGAGTACTATCATTAAAGGTGAATTTAACGAAAAATCAAGTTTTGATCCTATAGTCGAAATGTGATAATTAAAACGCTTTTCAAGCTGTGAAAAGCATAATAATTCAACATATTAAGGAAAATCATCTCTGGCTTGGTCTGTAGAGAAAATGAGTTTCAAGGAGTACTAGCATGTGACGTGAATTTCGCGAGAAATTAAGTTTGGATCCAATAGTCGTAATATGATAATTAAACTGCTTTCAGGTCCGTGAAACGCATAATAATTCAACATTTTAAGGAAAGTCGTCTCTGGCTTGTTCTGTAAAGAAATGATTTTCAAACGAGTATTAGCATTGAAAGCGAATTTCTCGAGAAGTCAAGTGTTAAACCTATAGTCCAAATGTGATAATTAAAACGCTTTTCATATTCTGAAAAGCATAAAAATTCATCATTTTAAGGAAAATCATCTCTGGCTTGGTTTGTAGAGAAAATGAATTTCAAACGAGTATTAGAATTGAACGCGAATTTCTCCAAAATCCAAGTTTTGATCCTATAGTCAAAATGTGATCATTAAAATGCTTTTCAGGTCTTGAAAAGCATAATAATTCAACATTTTAAGGGAAATCATCTATGGCTTGGTCTGTAAAGAAAATGAGTTTCAAAGGAGTATTAGCATTGAACTCGAATTTCTCGAAACTCCAAGTTTTGATCCTATAGTCAAAATGTGATCATTAATCGCTTTTCAGGCCGTGAGAGGCATAATAATTCAACATTTTAAGGGAAATCATCTCTGGCTTGGTCTGTAGAGGAAAAGTGTTTCAAACGAGTACTAGCATTGGACAGTAATTTCTCGAAAAATTAAGTTTTGAACCTATAGTCGAAATGTGATAATTAAAACGATTTTCAGGCCGTGAAAAGCATAATAATTCAACATTTTAAGGAAAATCATCTTTGGCTTGGTCTGTAGAGAAAATGAGTTTCAAAATAGTACTAGCATGAAACGTTAATATTTCCAAAAATCAAGTTTTGATCCTATTGTCGAAATATGGTAATTAAAACGCTTTTCAGGCCGTGAAAAGCATAATAATTCAACATTTTAAGGGAAATCATCTCTGGCTTGGTCTCTAGAGAAAATGAGTTTCAAACGAGTACTATCATTAAAGGTGAATTTAACGAAAAATCAAGTTTTGATCCTATAGTCGAAATGTGATAATTAAAACGCTTTTCAAGCTGTGAAAAGCATAATAATTCAACATATTAAGGAAAATCATCTCTGGCTTGGTCTGTAGAGAAAATGAGTTTCAAGGAGTACTAGCATGTGACGTGAATTTCGCGAGAAATTAAGTTTGGATCCAATAGTCGTAACATGATAATTAAACTGCTTTCAGGTCCGTGAAACGCATAATAATTCAACATCTTAAGGAAAATCATCTCTGGCTTGATCTGTAGAAGAAATGAGTTTCAAACTAGTACAATCGTTGGACACTAGTTTCATGAAAAATCAAGTTTTGATCCTATAGTCGAAATGTGATAATTTAAACGCTTTTCAGGCCGTGAAAAGCATAATAATTCAACATTCTAAGGAAATTCATCTCTGGCTTGGTCTGTAGGGAAAATGAGATTCAAACGAGTACTAGCATGAAGCGCTTATATCTCGAGAATTCAAGTTTTGATCCTATAGTCGTAATATGATAATTAAGACACTCTTCAAACCGTGAAAAGCATAATAATTCAACATTTTAATAAAATTCATCTCAGGCCTGGTCTGCAGAGATAATGAGTTTAAACTCGTAGTAGCATTGAACGCGAATTTCTCTAAAAGTCAAGTGTTTATTTAACCTATAGTCCAAATGTGATAATTAAAACGCTTTTCATACTCTGAGAAGCATAATAATTCAAAATGAAAATCATCTCTTGCTTGGTCTCTAGAGGAAATGAGTTTGAAAGGCGTACAATCGTTGGAAACTAGTTTCTTGAAAAATCAAGATTTGATCCTATGGTCTAAATGTGATAAATAAACGCTTTTCAGGCCGTGAAAAGCATAATAATTCAACATTTTAAGGAAAATCATCTCTGGCTTGGTCTGCAGAGAAAATGAGTTTCAAACGAGTACTAGCATTAAACGTTAATTTCTGGAAAAATCAAGTTTTGATCCTATAGTCGAAATATGATAATTAAAACGCTTTTCAGGCAGTGAAAAGCATAATAATTCAACATTTTAAGAAAATCATCTCAGGCCTGGTCTGCGGAGAAAATTAGTATCAAACGAGTAGTAGCATTCAATGCGAATTTCTCTAAGAGTGAAGTGTTCTTCAACCTATAGTCCAAATGTGATAATTAAAAAGCTTTTCAAGCTCTGAAAAGCATAATAATTCAACATTTTAATGAAAATTATCTCTGGCTTGGTCTGTAAAGAAAATATGTTTCGCATAGAATGCGAATTTCTCGAAAACTCAAGTTTTTATAATATGGTCTAAATGTGATAAATAAACGCTTTTCAGGCCGTGAAAAGCATAATAATTCAACATTTTAAGGAAAAACATCTCTGGCTTGGTCTGTAGAAAAAATGAATTTCAAACGAGTATTAGAATTGAACGCGAATTTCTCCAAAATCCAAGTTTTGATCCTATAGTCAAAATGTGATCATTAAAATGCTTTTCAGGTCTTGAAAAGCATAATAATTCAACATTTTAAGGAAAGTCGTCTCTGGCTTGTTCTGTAAAGAAATGATTTTCAAACGAGTATTAGCATTGAAAGCGAATTTCTCGAGAAGTCAAGTGTTAAACCTATAGTCCAAATGTGATAATTAAAACGCTTTTCATATTCTGAAAAGCATAAAAATTCATCATTTTAAGGAAAATCATCTCTGGCTTGGTTTGTAGAGAAAATGAATTTCAAACGAGTATTAGAATTGAACGCGAATTTCTCGAAAATGCAAGTTTTGATGCTATAGTTGAAATGTTACAATTAAAACGCTATTCAGGTTGTGAAAAGCATAATAATTCATCATTTTAAGGAAAATCATCTCTGGCTTGGTCTGTAGAAAAAATGAGTTTCAAGGAGTACTAGCATGAGACGTGAATTTCGCGAAAAATTAAATTTGGATTATATAGTCCAAATGAGATAATTAAACTGCATTCAAGTCCGTGAAAAGCATAATAATTCAACATTTTAAGGAAAACCGTTTCTGGCTTGTTCTGTAAAGAAATGATTTTCAAAGGAGTATTAGGTTTGAAAGCGAATTTCCCGAGAAGTCAAGTGTTAAACCTAGAGTCCAAATGTGATAATCAAAACGCTTTTCATACTCTGAAAAGCATAACAATTCAACATTTTAAGGGAAATCATCTCTGGCTTGGTCTGTAGAGGAAAAGAGTTTCAAACCAGAACTAGCAGTGGACAGTAATTTCTCTAAAAATTAAGTTTTGAACCTATAGTCGAAATGTGATAATTAAAACGCTTTTCAGGCCGTGAAAAGCATAATAATTCAACATTTTAAGGAAAATCATCTCTGGCTTGGTCTGTAGAGAAAATGAGTTTCAAAATAGTACTAGAATGAAACGTTAATATCTCCAAAAATCAAGTTTTGATCCTATTGTCGAAATATGATAATTAAAACGCTTTTCAGGCAATGACAAGCATAATAATTCAACATTTTAAGGAAAATCATCTCTGGCTTGGTCTGCAGAGAAAATAAGTTAGCATTAAACGTTAATTTCTCGAAAAATCAAGTTTTGATCCTAAAGTCGAAATATGATAATTAAAACGCTTTTCAGGCCGTGAAAGGCATAATAATTCAACATTTTAAGAAAAATCATCTCAGGCCTGGTCTGCGGAGAAAATGAGTATCAAACGAGTAGTAGCATTGAACGCGAATTTCTCTAAGATTGAAGTGTTCAACCTATAGTCCAAATGTGATAATTAAAAAGCTTTTCAAGCTCTGAAAAGCATAATAATTCAACATTTTAATGAAAATTATCTCTGGCTTGGTCTGTAAAGAAAATATGTTTCGCATAGAATGCGAATTTCTCGAAAACTCAAGTTTTTATAATATGGTCTAAATGTGATAAATAAACGCTTTTCAGGCCGTGAAAAGCATAATAATTCAACATTTTAAGGAAAAACATCTCTGGCTTGGTCTGTAGAAAAAATGAGTTTCAAGGAGTACTAGCATGAGACGTGAATTTCGCGAAAAATTAAGTTTGGATCCTATAGTTTAAATGTGATAATTAAACTGCTTTCAAGTCCGTGAAAAGCATAATAATTCAACATTTTAAGGAAAATCGTCTCTGGCTTGTTCTGTAAAGAAATGATTTTCAAACGAGTATTAGCATTGAAAGCGAATTTCTCGAGAAGTCAAGTGTTAAACCTATAGTCCAAATGTGATAATTAAAACGCTTTTCATACTCTGAAAAGCATAAAAATTCAACATTTTAAGGAAAATCATCTCTGGCTTGGTTTGTAGAGAAAATGAGTTTCAAACGAGTATTAGAATTGAACGCGAATTTCTCGAAAATCCACGTTTTGATCCTATAGTCAAAATGTGATCATTAAAACGCTTTTCAGGCTGTGAAAACCATAATAATTCAACATTTTAAGGGAAATTATCTATGGCTTGGTCTGTAGAGAAAATGAGTTTCAAAGGAGTGTTTGCATTGAACGCAAATTTCTCGAAACTCCATGTTTTGATCCTATAGTCAAAATGTGATCATTAATCGCTTTTCAGTCCGTGAAAAGCATAATAATTCAACATTTTAAGGGAAATCATCTCTTTCTTGGTCTGTAGAGGAAAAGAGTTTCAAACGAGTACTAGCATTTAACAGTAATTTCTCGAAAAATTAAGTTTTAAACCTATAGTCGAAATGTGATAATTAAAACGCTTTTCACGCCTTGAAAAGCATAATAATTCAACATTTTAAGGAAAATCATCTCTGGCTTGGTCTGTAGAGAAAATGAGTTTCAAAATAGTACTAGCATGAAACGTTAATATCTCCAAAAATCTACTTTTGATCCTATTGTCGAAATATGATAATTAAAACGCTTTTCAGGCCGTGAAAAACATAATAATTCAACATTTTAAGGGAAACCATATCTGGCTTGGTCTGTAGAGAAAATGAGTTTCAAACGAGTACTATCATTAAACGTGAATTAAACGAAAATCAAGTTTTGATCCTATAGTCGAAATGTGATAATTAAAACGCTTTTCAGGCCGTGAAAAGCATAATAATTCAACATTTTAAGGAAAATCATCTCTGGCTTGGTCTGTAGAGAAAATGAGTTTCAAAATAGTACTAGAATGAAACGTTAATATCTCCAAAAATCAAGTTTTGATCCTATTGTCGAAATATGATAATTAAAACGCTTTTCAGGCAATGACAAGCATAATAATTCAACATTTTAAGGAAAATCATCTCTGGCTTGGTCTGTAGAGAAAATGAGTTTCAAAATAGTACTAGAATGAAACGTTAATATCTCCAAAAATCAAGTTTTGATCCTATTGTCGAAATATGATAATTAAAACGCTTTTCAGGCCGTGAAAAGCATAATAATTCAACATTTTAAGAAAAATCATCTCAGGCCTGGTCTGCGGAGAAAATGAGTATCAAACGAGTAGTAGCATTGAACGCGAATTTCTCTAAGATTGAAGTGTTCAACCTATAGTCCAAATGTGATAATTAAAAAGCTTTTCAAGCTCTGAAAAGCATAATAATTCAACATTTTAATGAAAATTATCTCTGGCTTGGTCTGTAAAGAAAATATGTTTCGCATAGAATGCGAATTTCTCGAAAACTCAAGTTTTTATAATATGGTCTAAATGTGATAAATAAACGCTTTTCAGGCCGTGAAAAGCATAATAATTCAACATTTTAAGGAAAAACATCTCTGGCTTGGTCTGTAGAAAAAATGAGTTTCAAGGAGTACTAGCATGAGACGTGAATTTCGCGAAAAATTAAGTTTGGATCCTATAGTTTAAATGTGATAATTAAACTGCTTTCAAGTCCGTGAAAAGCATAATAATTCAACATTTTAAGGAAAATCGTCTCTGGCTTGTTCTGTAAAGAAATGATTTTCAAACGAGTATTAGCATTGAAAGCGAATTTCTCGAGAAGTCAAGTGTTAAACCTATAGTCCAAATGTGATAATTAAAACGCTTTTCATACTCTGAAAAGCATAAAAATTCAACATTTTAAGGAAAATCATCTCTGGCTTGGTTTGTAGAGAAAATGAGTTTCAAACGAGTATTAGAATTGAACGCGAATTTCTCGAAAATCCACGTTTTGATCCTATAGTCAAAATGTGATCATTAAAACGCTTTTCAGGCTGTGAAAAGCATAATAATTCAACATTTTAAGGGAAATTATCTATGGCTTGGTCTGTAGAGAAAATGAGTTTCAAAGGAGTGTTTGCATTGAACGCGAATTTCTCGAAACTCCATGTTTTGATTCTATAGTCAAAATGTGATCATTAATCGCTTTTCAGTCTCGTGAAAAGCATAATAATTCAACATTTTAAGGGAAATCATCTCTTTCTTGGTCTGTAGAGGAAAAGAGTTTCAAACGAGTACTAGCATTCTCGAAAAATTAAGTTTTGAACCTATAGTCGAAATGTGATAATTAAAACGCTTTTCACGCCGTGAAAAGCATAATAATTCAACATTTTAAGGAAAATCATCTCTGGCTTGGTCTGTAGAGAAAATGAGTTTCAAAATAGTACTAGCATGAAACGTTAATATCTCCAAAAATCTACTTTTGATCCTATTGTCGAAATATGATAATTAAAACGCTTTTCAGGCCGTGAAAAACATAATAATTCAACATTTTAAGGGAAACCATATCTGGCTTGGTCTGTAGAGAAAATGAGTTTCAAACGAGTACTATCATTAAACGTGAATTAAACGAAAATCAAGTTTTGATCCTATAGTCGAAATGTGATAATTAAAACGCTTTTCAAGCTGTGAAAAGCATAATAATTCAACATATTAGTGAAAATCATTTCTGGCTTGGTCTGCAGAGAAAATGAGTTTCAAGGAGTACTAGCATGAGACGTGAATTTCGCGAGAAATTAAGTTTGGGTCCAATAGTCGAAATATGATAATTAAACTGCTTTCAAGGCCGTGAAAAGCATAATAATTCAACATCTTAAGGAAAATCATCTCTGGCTTGATCTGTAGAAGAAATGAGTTTCAAACGAGTACAATCGTTGGACACTAGTTTCTTGAAAAATCAAGGTTTGATCCTATAGTCGAAATATGATAATTAAACTGCTTTCAAGGCCGTGAAAAGCATAATAATTCAACATTTTAAGGAAAATCATCTCTGGCTTGGTTTGTAGAGAAAATGAATTTCAAACGAGTATTAGAATTGAACGCGAATTTCTACAAAATCCAAGTTTTGATCCTATAGTCAAAATGTGATCACTAAAACGCTTTTCAGGCTGTGAAAAGCATAATATTTCAACATTTTAAGGGAAATCATCTATGGCTTGGTCTGTAGAGAAAATGAGTTTCAAAGGAGTATTTGCATTGAACGCGAATATCTCGAAATTCCATGTTTTGATCCTATAGTCGAAATGTGATAATTAAAACGCTTTTCAGGCCGTAAAAAGCATAATAATTCAACATCTTAAAGAAAATCATTTCTGGCTTGATCTGTAGAAGAAATGAGTTTCAAAATAGTACTAGCATGAAACGTTAATATCTCCAAAAATCAAGTTTTGATCCTATTGTCGAAATACGATAATTAAAACGCTTTTCATGGCGTGAAAAGCATAATAATTCAACATTTTAAGGGAAATCATCTCTGGCTTGGTCTGTAGAGAAAATGAGTTTCAAACGAGTACTAGCATTAAATGTTAATTTCTCGAAAATGCAAGTTTTGATTCTATAGTCGAAATGTGACAATTAAAACGCTTTTCAGGCCGTAAAAAGCATAATAATTCAACATCTTAAAGAAAATCATCTCTGGCTTGATCTGTAGAAGAAATGAGTTTCAAACGAGTACAATCGTTTTACACTAGTTTTTTGAAAAATCAAGGTTTGTTCCTATAGTCGAAATGTGATAATTAACACGCTTTTCACTCCGTGAAAAGCATAATAATTCAACATTCTAAGGAAATTCATCTCTGGCTTGGTCTGCAGAGAAAATGAGTTTCAAACGAGTACTAGCATGAAACGCTAATATCTCGAGAAGTCAAGTTTTGATCCTATAGTCGAAATATGATAAATAAGACACTCTTCAGGCCGTAAAAAGCATAATAATCAACATTTTAAGAAAATTCATCTCAGGCCTGGTCTGCAGAGAAAATGAGTATTAAACGAGTAATAGCATTGAACGCGAATTTCTCTAAGAGTCAAGTGTTTAACCTATAGTCCAAATGTGATAATTAAAAAGTTTTCATACTCTGAAAAGCAAAATAATTCAACGTCTTAATGAAAATCATATCTTTCTTGCTGTGTAGAGAAAAGGAGTTTCAAACGAGAATTAGCATTGATCGCGAATTTCCCGAAAACTTAAGTTTTGATCCTATGGTCTAAATGTGATAAATAAACGCTTTTCAGGCCGTGAAAAGCATAATAATTCAACATTTTAAGGAAAATCATCTCTGGCTTGGTATGTAGAGAAAATGAGGTTCAAACGAGTACTAGCATTAAACGTTAATTTCTGGAAAAATCAAGTTTTGATCCTATAGTCGAAATATGATAATTAAAACGCTTTTCAGGCAGTGAAAAGCATAATAATTCAACATTTTAAGAAAAAACATCTCTGGCTTGGTCTGCAGAGAAAATAAGTTTCAAACGAGTATTAGCATTGAACGCGAATTTCTCGAAAATGCAAGTTTTGATGCTATAGTTGAAATGTTACAATTAAAACGCTATTCAGGTTGTGAAAAGCATAATAATTCATCATTTTAAGGAAAATCATCTCTGGCTTGGTCTGTAGAAAAAATGAGTTTCAAGGAGTACTAGCATGAGACGTGAATTTCGCGAAAAATTAAATTTGGATTATATAGTCCAAATGTGATAATTAAACTGCATTCAAGTCCGTGAAAAGCATAATAATTCAACATTTTAAGGAAAACCGTCTCTGGCATGTTCTGTAAAGAAATGATTTTCAAAGGAGTATTAGGTTTGAAAGCGAATTTCCCGAGAAGTCAAGTGTTAAACCTAGAGTCCAAATGTGATAATCAAAACGCTTTTCATACTCTGAAAAGCATAACAATTCAACATTTTAAGGGAAATCATCTCTGGCTTGGTCTGTAGAGGAAAAGAGTTTCAAACCAGAACTAGCAGTGGACAGTAATTTCTCTAAAAATTAAGTTTTGAACCTATAGTCGAAATGTGATAATTAAAACGCTTTTCAGGCCGTGAAAAGCATAATAATTCAACATTTTAAGAAAAATCATCTCAGGCCTGGTCTGCGGAGAAAATGAGTATTAAACGAGTAGTAGCATTGAACGCGAATTTCTCTAAGATTGAAGTGTTCAACCTATAGTCCAAATGTGATAATTAAAAAGCTTTTCAAGCTCTGAAAAGCATAATAATTCAACATTTTAATGAAAATTATCTCTGGCTTGGTCTGTAAAGAAAATATGTTTCGCATAGAATGCGAATTTCTCGAAAACTCAAGTTTTTATAATATGGTCTAAATGTGATAAATAAACGCTTTTCAGGCCGTGAAAAGCACAATAATTCAACATATTAGTGAAAATCATTTCTGGCTTGGTCTGCAGAGAAAATGAGTTTCAAGGAGTACTAGCATGAGACGTGAATTTCGCGAAAAAATTAAGTTTGGGTCCAATAGTCGAAATATGATAATTAAACTGCTTTCAAGGCCGTGAAAAGCATAACAATTCAACATTTTAAGGGAAATCATCTCTGGCTTGGTCTGTAGAGGAAAAGAGTTTCAAACCAGAACTGGCAGTGGACAGTAATTTCTCGAAAAATTAAGTTTTGAACCTATAGTCGAAATGTGATAATTAAAACGCTTTTCAGGCCGTGAAAAGGATAATAATTCAACATTTTAAGGAAAATCATCTCTGGCTTGGTCTGTAGAGAAAATGAGTTTCAAAATAGTTCTAGAATGAAACGTTAATATCTCCAAAAATTAAGTTTTAAACCTATAGTCCAAATGTGATAATTAAAACGCTTTTCAGGCCGTGAAAAGCATAATAATTCAACATTTTAAGGAAAATCATTTCTGGCTTGGTCTGTAGAGAAAATGAGTTTTAAAATAGTAATAGCATGGAACGTTAATATCTCCAAAAATCAAGTTTTGATCCTATTGTCGAAATATGATAAATTAAAACGCTTTTCTGGCCGTGAAAAGCATAATAATTCAACATTTTAAGGGAAATCATCTCTGGCTTGGTCTGTAGAGAAAATGAGTTTCAAACGAGTACTAGCATTAAATGTTAATTTCTCGAAAATGCAAGTTTTGATTCTATAGTCGAAATGTGACAATTAAAACGCTTTTCATGCCGTGAAAAGCATAATAATTCAACATATTAGTGAAAATCATTTCTGGCTTGGTCTGCAGAGAAAATGAGTTTCAAGGAGTACTAGCATGAGACGTGAATTTCGCGAAAAATTAAGTTTGGGTCCAATAGTCGAAATATGATAATTAAACTGCTTTCAAGGCCGTGAAAAGCATAATAATTCAACATCTTAAGGAAAATCATCTCTGGCTTGATCTGTAGAAGAAATGAGTTTCAAACGAGTACAATCGTTGGACACTAGTTTCTTGAAAAATCAAGGTTTGATCCTATAGTCGAAATGTGATAATTAAAACGCTTTTCAGGCCGTGAAAAGCATAATAATTCAACATTCTAAGGAAATTCATCTCTCGCTTGGTCTGTAGAGAAAATGAGTTTCAAACGAGTACTAGCATGAAACGCTAATATCTCGAGAAGTCAAGTTTTGATCCTATAGTCGAAATATGATAATTAAGACACTCTGCAAACCGTGAAAAGCATAATAATTCAACATTTTAAGAAAATTCATCTCAGGCCTGGTCTGCAGAGATAATGAGTTTCAAACGCGTAGTAGCATTGAACGCGAATATCTCTAAAAGTCAAGTGTTTAACCTATAGTCCAAATGTGATAATTAAAACGCTTTTCATACTCTGAAAAGCATAATAATTCAACATCTTAATGAAAATCATCTCTGGCTTGGTTTGTAAAGAAAATAAGTTCAAACGAGTACTAGCATTGGGCAGTAATTTCTTGAAAAATCAAGTTTTGAACCTATAGTCGAAATGTGATAATTAAAGCATAGGACAGCAATTTCTTGAAAAAACATGTTTCGATCCTATTTTCTAAATGTTATAATTAAAACGCTTTTCAGGCCGTGAAAAGCATAATAATTCAACCTTTTTAAGGAAAATCATCTCTAGCTTGATCTGTAGAGAAAATGAGTTTCAAACGAGTACTAGTATTGGGCAGTAATTTCTTGAAAAATCAAGTTTTAAACCTATAGTCGAAATGTGATAATTAAAACGTTTTTCAGGCCGTGAAAAGCATAATAATTCAACATTTTAAGGAACATCATCTCTGGCTTGGTCTGTAAAGAAAATGATTTTCAAACGAGTAGTAGTATTTAACGCGAATTTCTCTGAAAGTCAAGGGTTCAACCTATAGTCCAAATGTGATAATTAAAACGCATTTCATACTCTGAAAAGCATAATATTACAACATCTTAATGAGAATCATCTATGGCTTGGTCTGTAAAGAAAATAAGTTTCGAACGAGTATTAGCACTGAACGCGAATTTATCGAAAACTCAAGTTTTGAACATATTGTCTAAATGTGATAATTAGAACGCTTTTCAGGCCGTGAGAAGCATAATAATTCATCATTTTAAGGAAAATCATCTATGGCTTGGTCTGTAGAAAAAATGAGTTTCAAGGAGTACTAGTATGAGACGTGAATTTCGCGAAAATTTAAGTTTCGATCCTATGGTCCAAATGTGATAATTAAACTGCTTTCAAGGCCGTGAAAAGCATAATAATTCAACATTTTATGGAAAATCATCTCTGGCTTGTTCTGTAAAGAAAATGATTTTCAAACGAGTATTAGCATTGAATGATAATTTCTCGAAAATTCAAGTGTTAAACCTATAGTCCAAATATGATAATTAAAACGCTTTTCATACTCTGAAAAGCATAACAATTCAACATTTTAAGGAAAATCATCTCTGGCTTGGTTTGTAGAGAAAATGATTTTCAAACGAGTATTAGCATTGAACGCGAATTTCTCGAGAAGTCAAGTTTTGATCCTATAGTCGAAATATGATAAATAAGACACTCTTCAGGCCGTAAAAAGCATAATAATCAACATTTTAAGAAAATTCATCTCAGGCCTGGTCTGTAGAGAAAATGAGTTTCAAACGAGTACTAGCATGAAACGCTAATATCTCGAGAAGTCAAGTTTTGATCCTATAGTCGAAATATGATAAATAAGACACTCTTCAGGCCGTAAAAAGCATAATAATCAACATTTTAAGAAAATTCATCTCAGGCCTGGTCTGCAGAGATAATGAGTATTAAACGAGTAATAGCATTGAACGCGAATTTCTCTAAGAGTCAAGTGTTTAACCTATAGTCCAAATGTGATAATTAAAAAGTTTTCATACTCTGAAAAGCTAAATAATTCAACGTCTTAATGAAAATCATATCTCTCTTGCTGTGTAGAGAAAAGGAGTTTCAAACGAGAATTAGCATTGATCGCGAATTTCCCGAAAACTTAAGTTTTGATCCTATGGTCTAAATGTGATAAATAAACGCTTTTCAGGCCGTGAAAAGCATAATAATTCAACATTTTAAGGAAAATCATCTCTGGCTTGGTCTGTAGAGAAAATGAGGTTCAAACGAGTACTAGCATTAAACGTTAATTTCTCGAAAAATCAAGTTTTGATCCTATAGTCGAAATATGATAATTAAAACGCTTTTCAGGCCGTGAAAAGCATAATAATTCAACATTTTAAGGAAAAACATCTCTGGCTTGGTCTGCAGAGAAAATAAGTTTCAAACGAGTATTAGCATTGAACGCGAATTTATCGAAAATGCAAGTTTTGATGTTATAGTTGAAATGTTACAATTAAAACGCTATTCAGGTTGTGAAAAGCATAATAATTCATCATTTTAAGGAAAATTATCTCTGGCTTGGTCTGTAGAAAAAATGTGTTTCAAGGAGTACTAGCATGAGACGTGAATTTCGCGAAAAATTAAGTTTGGATTATATAGTCCAAATGTGATAATTAAACTGCATTCAAGTCCGTGAAAAGCATAATAATTCAACATTTTAAGGAAAACCGTCTCTGGCTTGTTCTGTAAAGAAATGATTTTCAAAGGAGTATTAGGTTTGAAAGCGAATTTCTCGAGAAGTCAAGTGTTAAACCTAGAGTCCAAATGTGATAATTAAAACGCTTTTCATACTCTGAAAAGCATAACAATTCAACATTTTAAGGGAAATCATCTCTGGCTTGGTCTGTAGAGGAAAAGAGTTTCAAACCAGAACTGGCAGTGGACAGTAATTTCTCGAAAAATTAAGTTTTGAACCTATAGTCGAAATGTGATAATTAAAACGCTTTTCAGGCCGTGAAAAGCATAATAATTCAACATTTTAAGGAAAATCATCTCTGGCTTGGTCTGTAGAGAAAATGAGTTTCAAAATAGTTCTAGAATGAAACGTTAATATCTCCAAAAATTAAGTTTTAAACCTATAGTCGAAATGTGATAATTAAAACGCTTTTCAGGCCGTGAAAAGCATAATAATTCAACATTTTAAGGAAAATCATTTCTGGCTTGGTCTGTAGAGAAAATGAGTTTTAAAATAGTAATAGCATGGAACGTTAATATCTCCAAAAATCAAGTTTTGATCCTATTGTCGAAATATGATAAATTAAAACGCTTTTCTGGCCGTGAAAAGCATAATAATTCAACATTTTAAGGGAAATCATCTCTGGCTTGGTCTGTAGAGAAAATGAGTTTCAAACGAGTACTAGCATTAAATGTTAATTTCTCGAAAATGCAAGTTTTGATTCTATAGTCGAAATTAAAACGCTTTTCATGCCGTGAAAAGCATAATAATTCAACATATTAGTGAAAATCATTTCAAACGAGTACTAGCATTAAATGTTAATTTCTCGAAAATGCAAGTTTTGATTCTATAGTCGAAATTAAAACGCTTTTCATGCCGTGAAAAGCATAATAATTCAACATATTAGTGAAAATCATTTCTGGCTTGGTCTGCAGAGAAAATGAGTTTCAAGGAGTACTAGCATGAGACGTGAATTTCGCGAAAATTTAAGTTTCGATCCTATGGTCCAAATGTGATAATTAAACTGCTTTCAAGGCCGTGAAAAGCATAATAATTCAACATTTTATGGAAAATCATCTCTGGCTTGTTCTGTAAAGAAAATGATTTTCAAACGAGTATTAGCATTGAATGATAATTTCTCGAAAATTCAAGTGTTAAACCTATAGTCCAAATGTGATAATTAAAACGCTTTTCATACTCTGAAAAGCATAACAATTCAACATTTTAAGGAAAATCATCTCTGGCTTGGTTTGTAGAGAAAATGATTTTCAAACGAGTATTAGCATTGAACGCGAATTTCTCGAGAAGTCAAGTTTTGATCCTATAGTCGAAATATGATAAATAAGACACTCTTCAGGCCGTAAAAAGCATAATAATCAACATTTTAAGAAAATTCATCTCAGGCCTGGTCTGTAGAGAAAATGAGTTTCAAACGAGTACTAGCATGAGACGCTAATATCTCGAGAAGTCAAGTTTTGATCCTATAGTCGAAATATGATAAATAAGACACTCTTCAGGCCGTAAAAAGCATAATAATCAACATTTTAAGAAAATTCATCTCAGGCCTGGTCTGCAGAGATAATGAGTATTAAACGAGTAATAGCATTGAACGCGAATTTCTCTAAGAGTCAAGTGTTTAACCTATAGTCCAAATGTGATAATTAAAAAGTTTTCATACTCTGAAAAGCTAAATAATTCAACGTCTTAATGAAAATCATATCTCTCTTGCTGTGTAGAGAAAAGGAGTTTCAAACGAGAATTAGCATTGATCGCGAATTTCCCGAAAACTTAAGTTTTGATCCTATGGTCTAAATGTGATAAATAAACGCTTTTCAGGCCGTGAAAAGCATAATAATTCAACATTTTAAGGAAAATCATCTCTGGCTTGGTCTGTAGAGAAAATGAGGTTCAAACGAGTACTAGCATTAAACGTTAATTTCTCGAAAAATCAAGTTTTGATCCTATAGTCGAAATATGATAATTAAAACGCTTTTCAGGCCGTGAAAAGCATAATAATTCAACATTTTAAGGAAAAACATCTCTGGCTTGGTCTGCAGAGAAAATAAGTTTCAAACGAGTATTAGCATTGAACGCGAATTTCTTGAAATGTTACAATTAAAACGCTATTCAGGTTGTGAAAAGCATAATAATTCATCATTTTAAGGAAAATCATCTCTGGCTTGGTCTGTAGAAAAAATGAGTTTCAAGGAGTACTAGCATGAGACGTGAATTTCGCGAAAAATTAAGTTTGGATTATATAGTCCAAATGTGATAATTAAACTGCATTCAAGTCCGTGAAAAGCATAATAATTCAACATTTTAAGGAAAACCGTCTCTGGCTTGTTCTGTAAAGAAATGATTTTCAAAGGAGTATTAGGTTTGAAAGCGAATTTCTCGAGAAGTCAAGTGTTAAACCTAGAGTCCAAATGTGATAATTAAAACGCTTTTCATACTCTGAAAAGCATAACAATTCAACATTTTAAGGGAAATCATCTCTGGCTTGGTCTGTAGAGGAAAAGAGTTTCAAACCAGAACTGGCAGTGGACAGTAATTTCTCGAAAAATTAAGTTTTGAACCTATAGTCGAAATGTGATAATTAAAACGCTTTTCAGGCCGTGAAAAGCATAATAATTCAACATTTTAAGGAAAATCATCTCTGGCTTGGTCTGTAGAGAAAATGAGTTTCAAAATAGTTCTAGAATGAAACGTTAATATCTCCAAAAATTAAGTTTTAAACCTATAGTCGAAATGTGATAATTAAAACGCTTTTCAGGCCGTGAAAAGCATAATAATTCAACATTTTAAGGAAAATCATTTCTGGCTTGGTCTGTAGAGAAAATGAGTTTTAAAATAGTAATAGCATGGAACGTTAATATCTCCAAAAATCAAGTTTTGATGCTATTGTCGAAATATGATAAATTAAAACGCTTTTCTGGCCGTGAAAAGCATAATAATTCAACATTTTAAGGGAAATCATCTCTGGCTTGGTCTGTAGAGAAAATGAGTTTCAAACGAGTACTAGCATTAAATGTTAATTTCTCGAAAATGCAAGTTTTGATTCTATAGTCGAAATGTGACAATTAAAACGCTTTTCATGCCGTGAAAAGCATAATAATTCAACATATTAGTGAAAATCATTTCTGGCTTGGTCTGCAGAGAAAATGAGTTTCAAGGAGTACTAGCATGAGACGTGAATTTCGCGAAAAATTAAGTTTGGGTCCAATAGTCGAAATATGATAATTAAACTGCTTTCAAGGCCGTGAAAAGCATAATAATTCAACATCTTAAGGAAAATCATCTCTGGCTTGATCTGTAGAAGAAATGAGTTTCAAACGAGTACAATCGTTGGACACTAGTTTCTTGAAAAATCAAGGTTTGATCCTATAGTCGAAATATGATAATTAAACTGCTTTCAAGGCCGTGAAAAGCATAATAATTCAACATCTTAAGGAAAATCATCTCTGGCTTGATCTGTAGAAGAAATGAGTTTCAAACGAGTACAATCGTTGGACACTAGTTTCTTGAAAAATCAAGTTTTGATCCTATAGTCGAAATATGATAATTAAGACACTCTGCAAACCGTGAAAAGCATAATAATTCAACATTTTAAGAAAATTCATCTCAGGCCTGGTCTGCAGAGATAATGAGTTTCAAACGCGTAGTAGCATTGAACGCGAATTTCTCTAAAAGTCAAGTGTTTAACCTATAGTCCAAATGTGATAATTAAAACGCTTTTCATAATCTGAAAAGCATAATAATTCAACATCTTAATGAAAATCATCTCTGGCTTGGTTTGTAAAGAAAATAAGTTTCAAACGAGTACTAGCATTGGGCAGTAATTTCTTGAAAAATCAAGTTTTGAACCTATAGTCGAAATGTGATAATTAAAGCATAGGACAGCAATTTCTTGAAAAAACATGTTTCGATCCTATTTTCTAAATGTTATAATTAAAACGCTTTTCAGGCCGTGAAAAGCATAATAATTCAACCTTTTAAAGGAAAATCATCTCTAGCTTGGTCTGTAGAGAAAATGAGTTTCAAACGAGTACTAGCATTGGGCAGTAATTTCTTGAAAAATCAAGTTTTAAACCTATAGTCGAAATGTGATAATTAAAACGTTTTTCAGGCCGTGAAAAGCATAATAATTCAACATTTTAAGGAACATCATCTCTGGCTTGGTCTGTAAAGAAAATGATTTTCAAACGAGTAGTAGTATTTAACGCGAATTTCTCAGAAAGTCAAGGGTTCAACCTATAGTCCAAATGTGATAATTAAAACGCATTTCATACTCGGAAAAGCATAATATTTCAACATCTTAATGAGAATCATCTATGGCTTGGTCTGTAAAGAAAATAAGTTTCGAACGAGTATTAGCACTGAACGCGAATTTATCCAAAACTCAAGTTTTGAACATATTGTCTAAATGTGATAATTAGAACGCTTTTCAGGCCGTGAGAAGCATAATAATTCATCATTTTAAGGAAAATCATCTATGGCTTGGTCTGTAGAAAAAATGAGTTTCAAGGAGTACTAGTATGAGACGTGAATTTCGCGAAAATTTAAGTTTCGATCCTATGGTCCAAATGTGATAATTAAACTGCTTTCAAGGCCGTGAAAAGCATAATAATTCAACATTTTATGGAAAATCATCTCTGGCTTGTTCGGTAAAGAAAATGATTTTCAAACGAGTATTAGCATTGAATGATAATTTCTCGAAAATTCAAGTGTTAAACCTATAGTCCAAATGTGATAATTAAAACGCTTTTCATACTCTGAAAAGCATAACAATTCAACATTTTAAGGAAAATCATCTCTGGCTTGGTTTGTAGAGAAAATGATTTTCAAACGAGTATTAGCATTGAACGCGAATTTCTCGAAAATCCAAGTTTTGATCCTATAGTCAAAATGTGATCATTAAAATGCTTTTCAGGTCTTGAAAAGCATAATTATTCAACATTTTAAGGGAAATCATCTATGGCTTGGTCTGTAGAGAAAATGAGTTTCAAAGGAGTATTAGCATTGAACTCGAATTTCTCGAAACTCCAAGTTTTGATCCTATAGTCAAAATGTGATCATTAATCGCTTTTCAGGCCGTGAAAGGCATAATAATTCAACATTTTAAGGGAAATCATCTCTGGCTTGGTCTGTAGAGGAAAAGAGTTTCAAACGAGTACTAGCATTGGACAGTAATTTCTCGAAAAATTAAGTTTTGAACCTATAGTCGAAATGTGATAATTAAAACGATTTTCAGGCCGTGCAAAGCATAATAATTCAACATTTTAAGGAAAATCATCTTTGGCTTGGTCTGTAGAGAAAATGAGTTTCAAAATAGTACTAGCATGAAACGTTAATATCTCCAAAAATCAAGTTTTGATCCTATTGTCGGTATATGGTAATTAAAACGCTTTTTAGGCCGTGAAAATCATAATAATTCAACATTTTAAGGCAAATCATCTCTGGCTTGGTCTGTAGAGAAAATGAGTTTCAAACGAGTACTATCATTAAAGGTGAATTTAACGAAAAATCAAGTTTTGATCCTATAGTCGAAATGTGATAATTAAAACGCTTTTCAAGCTGTGAAAAGCATAATAATTCAACATTTTAAGGAAAATCATCTCTGGCTTGGTTTGTAGAGAAAATGAGTTTCAAGGAGTACTAGCATGTGACGTGAATTTCGCGAAAAATTAAGTTTGGATCCAATAGTCGTAATATGATAATTAAACTGCTTTCAAGTCCGTGAAACGCATAATAATTCAACATCTTAAGGAAAATCATCTCTGGCTTGATCTGTAGAAGAAATGAGTTTCAAACGAGTACAATCGTTGGACACTAGTTTCATGAAAAATCAAGTTTTGATCCTATAGTCCAAATGTGATAATTAAAACGCTTTTCAGGCCGTGAAAAGCATAATAATTCTACATTTTAAGGGAAATCATCTATGGCTTTGTCTGTAGAGAAAGTGAATTTCAAACGAGTACTAGCATTAAACGTGAATTTCTCGAAGAATCAAGTTTTGATCCTATAGACGAAATATGATAATTAAAACGCTTTTCAGGCCGTGAAAAGCATAATAATTCAGCATTTTATGTAAAATCATCTCAGGCCTGGTCTGCGGAGAAAATGAGTATTAAACGAGTAGTAGCATTGAACGCGAATTTCTCTAAGAGTCAGGTGTTCAACCTATAGTCCAAATGTGATAATTAAAAAGTTTTCATTCTCTGAAAAGCTAAATAATTCAACGTCTTAATGAAAATCATCTCTTTCTTGCTGTGTAGAGAAAAGGAGTTTCAAACGAGTATTAGCATTGATCGCGAATATCTCGAAAACTTAAGTTTTGATCCTATGGTCTAAATGTGATAAATAAACGCTTTTCAGGCCGTGAAAAGCATAATAATTCAACATTTTAAGGAAAATCATCTCTGGCTTGGTCTGCAGAGAAAATGAGTTTCAAACTAGTACTAGCATTAAACGTTAATTCCTGGAAAAATCAAGTTTTGATCCTATAGTCGAAATATGATAATTAAAACGCTTTTCAGGCCGTGAAAAGCATAATAATTCAACATTTTAAGAAAATCATCTCAGGCCTGGTCTGCGGAGAAAATGAGTATCAAACGAGTAGTAGCATTCAATGCGAATTTCTCTAAGAGTGAAGTGTTCTTCAACCTATAGTCGAAATACGATAATTAAAACGCTTTTCATGGCGTGAAAAGCATAATAATTCAACATTTTAAGGGAAATCATCTCTGGCTTGGTCTGTAGAGAAAATGAGTTTCAAACGAGTACTAGCATTAAATGTTAATTTCTCGAAAATGCAAGTTTTGATTCTATAGTCGAAATGTGACAATTAAAACGCTTTTCAGGCCGTGAAAAGCATAATAATTCAACATCTTAAAGAAAATCATCTCTGGCTTGATCTGTAGAAGAAATGAGTTTCAAACGAGTACAATCGTTTTACACTAGTTTTTTGAAAAATCAAGGTTTGATCCTATAGTCGAAATGTGATAATTAACACGCTTTTCACTCCGTGAAAAGCATAATAATTCAACATTCTAAGGAAATTCATCTCTGGCTTGGTCTGTAGAGAAAATGAGTTTCAAACGAGTACTAGCATGAAACGCTAATATCTCGAGAAGTCAAGTTTTGATCCTATAGTCGAAATATTATAAATAAGACACTCTTCAGGCCGTAAAAAGCATAATAATCAACATTTTAAGAAAATTCATCTCAGGCCTGGTCTGCAGAGAAAATGAGTATTAAACGAGTAATAGCATTGAACGCGAATTTATCTAAGAGTCAAGTGTTTAACCTATAGTCCAAATGTGATAATTAAAAAGTTTTCATACTCTGAAAAGCTAAATAATTCAACGTCTTAATGAAAATCATATCTTTCTTGCTGTGTAGAGAAAAGGAGTTTCAAACGAGAATTAGCATTGATCGCGAATTTCCAGAAAACTTAAGTTTTGATCCTATGGTCTAAATGTGATAAATAAACGCTTTTCAGGCCGTGAAAAGCATAATAATTCAACATTTTAAGGAAAATCATCTCTGGCTTGGTATGTAGAGAAAATGAGGTTCAAACGAGTACTAGCATTAAACGTTAATTTCTGGAAAAATCAAGTTTTGATCCTATAGTCGAAATATGATAATTAAAACGCTTTTCAGGCCGTGAAAAGCATAATAATTCAACATTTTAAGGAAAAACATCTCTGGCTTGGTCTGCAGAGAAAATAAGTTTCAAACGAGTATTACCATTGAACGCGAATTTCTCGAAAATGCAAGTTTTGATGCTATAGTTGAAATGTTACAATTAAAACGCTATTCAGGTTGTGAAAAGCATAATAATTCATCATTTTAAGGAAAATCATCTCTGGCTTGGTCTGTAGAAAAAATGAGTTTCAAGGAGTACTAGCATGAGACGTGAATTTCGCGAAAAATTAAATTTGGATTATATAGTCCAAATGAGATAATTAAACTGCATTCAAGTCCGTGAAAAGCATAATAATTCAACATTTTAAGGAAAACCGTTTCTGGCTTGTTCTGTAAAGAAATGATTTTCAAAGGAGTATTAGGTTTGAAAGCGAATTTCCCGAGAAGTCAAGTGTTAAACCTAGAGTCCAAATGTGATAATCAAAACGCTTTTCATACTCTGAAAAGCATAACAATTCAACATTTTAAGGGAAATCATCTCTGGCTTGGTCTGTAGAGGAAAAGAGTTTCAAACCAGAACTAGCAGTGGACAGTAATTTCTCTAAAAATTAAGTTTTGAACCTATAGTCGAAATGTGATAATTAAAACGCTTTTCAGGCCGTGAAAAGCATAATAATTCAACATTTTAAGGAAAATCATCTCTGGCTTGGTCTGTAGAGAAAATGAGTTTCAAAATAGTACTAGAATGAAACGTTAATATCTCCAAAAATCAAGTTTTGATCCTATTGTCGAAATATGATAATTAAAACGCTTTTCAGGCAATGACAAGCATAATAATTCAACATTTTAAGGAAAATCATCTCTGGCTTGGTCTGCAGAGAAAATAAGTTAGCATTAAACGTTAATTTCTCGAAAAATCAAGTTTTGATCCTAAAGTCGAAATATGATAATTAAAACGCTTTTCAGGCCGTGAAAAGCATAATAATTCAACATTTTAAGAAAAATCATCTCAGGCCTGGTCTGCGGAGAAAATGAGTATCAAACGAGTAGTAGCATTGAACGCGAATTTCTCTAAGATTGAAGTGTTCAACCTATAGTCCAAATGTGATAATTAAAAAGCTTTTCAAGCTCTGAAAAGCATAATAATTCAACATTTTAATGAAAATTATCTCTGGCTTGGTCTGTAAAGAAAATATGTTTCGCATAGAATGCGAATTTCTCGAAAACTCAAGTTTTTATAATATGGTCTAAATGTGATAAATAAACGCTTTTCAGGCCGTGAAAAGCATAATAATTCAACATTTTAAGGAAAAACATCTCTGGCTTGGTCTGTAGAAAAAATGAGTTTCAAGGAGTACTAGCATGAGACGTGAATTTCGCGAAAAATTAAGTTTGGATCCTATAGTTTAAATGTGATAATTAAACTGCTTTCAAGTCCGTGAAAAGCATAATAATTCAACATTTTAAGGAAAATCGTCTCTGGCTTGTTCTGTAAAGAAATGATTTTCAAACGAGTATTAGCATTGAAAGCGAATTTCTCGAGAAGTCAAGTGTTAAACCTATAGTCCAAATGTGATAATTAAAACGCTTTTCATACTCTGAAAAGCATAAAAATTCAACATTTTAAGGAAAATCATCTCTGGCTTGGTTTGTAGAGAAAATGAGTTTCAAACGAGTATTAGAATTGAACGCGAATTTCTCGAAAATCCACGTTTTGATCCTATAGTCAAAATGTGATCATTAAAACGCTTTTCAGGCTGTGAAAAGCATAATAATTCAACATTTTAAGGGAAATTATCTATGGCTTGGTCTGTAGAGAAAATGAGTTTCAAAGGAGTGTTTGCATTGAACGCGAATTTCTCGAAACTCCATGTTTTGATCCTATAGTCAAAATGTGATCATTAATCGCTTTTCAGTCTCGTGATAAGCATAATAATTCAACATTTTAAGGGAAATCATCTCTTTCTTGGTCTGTAGAGGAAAAGAGTTTCAAACGAGTACTAGCATTTAACAGTAATTTCTCGAAAAATTAAGTTTTGAACCTATAGTCGAAATGTGATAATTAAAACGCTTTTCACGCCGTGAAAAGCATAATAATTCAACATTTTAAGGAAAATCATCTCTGGCTTGGTCTGTAGAGAAAATGAGTTTCAAAATAGTACTAGCATGAAACGTTAATATCTCCAAAAATCTACTTTTGATCCTATTGTCGAAATATGATAATTAAAACGCTTTTCAGGCCGTGAAAAACATAATAATTCAACATTTTAAGGGAAACCATATCTGGCTTGGTCTGTAGAGAAAATGAGTTTCAAACGAGTACTATCATTAAACGTGAATTAAACGAAAATCAAGTTTTGATCCTATAGTCGAAATGTGATAATTAAAACGCTTTTCAAGCTGTGAAAAGCATAATAATTCAACATATTAGTGAAAATCATTTCTGGCTTGGTCTGCAGAGAAAATGAGTTTCAAGGAGTACTAGCATGAGACGTGAATTTCGCGAGAAATTAAGTTTGGGTCCAATAGTCGAAATATGATAATTAAACTGCTTTCAAGGCCGTGAAAAGCATAATAATTCAACATCTTAAGGAAAATCATCTCTGGCTTGATCTGTAGAAGAAATGAGTTTCAAACGAGTACAATCGTTGGACACTAGTTTCTTGAAAAATCAAGGTTTGATCCTATAGTCGAAATATGATAATTAAACTGCTTTCAAGGCCGTGAAAAGCATAATAATTCAACATCTTAAGGAAAATCATCTCTGGCTTGATCTGTAGAAGAAATGAGTTTCAAACGAGTACAATCGTTGGACACTAGTTTCTTGAAAAATCAAGTTTTGATCCTATAGTCGAAATATGATAATTAAGACACTCTGCAAACCGTGAAAAGCATAATAATTCAACATTTTAAGAAAATTCATCTCAGGCCTGGTCTGCAGAGATAATGAGTTTCAAACGCGTAGTAGCATTGAACGCGAATTTCTCTAAAAGTCAAGTGTTTAACCTATAGTCCAAATGTGATAATTAAAACGCTTTTCATAATCTGAAAAGCATAATAATTCAACATCTTAATGAAAATCATCTCTGGCTTGGTTTGTAAAGAAAATAAGTTTCAAACGAGTACTAGCATTGGGCAGTAATTTCTTGAAAAATCAAGTTTTGAACCTATAGTCGAAATGTGATAATTAAAGCATAGGACAGCAATTTCTTGAAAAAACATGTTTCGATCCTATTTTCTAAATGTTATAATTAAAACGCTTTTCAGGCCGTGAAAAGCATAATAATTCAACCTTTTAAAGGAAAATCATCTCTAGCTTGGTCTGTAGAGAAAATGAGTTTCAAACGAGTACTAGCATTGGGCAGTAATTTCTTGAAAAATCAAGTTTTAAACCTATAGTCGAAATGTGATAATTAAAACGTTTTTCAGGCCGTGAAAAGCATAATAATTCAACATTTTAAGGAACATCATCTCTGGCTTGGTCTGTAAAGAAAATGATTTTCAAACGAGTAGTAGTATTTAACGCGAATTTCTCTGAAAGTCAAGGGTTCAACCTATAGTCCAAATGTGATAATTAAAACGCATTTCATACTCGGAAAAGCATAATATTTCAACATCTTAATGAGAATCATCTATGGCTTGGTCTGTAAAGAAAATAAGTTTCGAACGAGTATTAGCACTGAACGCGAATTTATCCAAAACTCAAGTTTTGAACATATTGTCTAAATGTGATAATTAGAACGCTTTTCAGGCCGTGAGAAGCATAATAATTCATCATTTTAAGGAAAATCATCTATGGCTTGGTCTGTAGAAAAAATGAGTTTCAAGGAGTACTAGTATGAGACGTGAATTTCGCGAAAATTTAAGTTTCGATCCTATGGTCCAAATGTGATAATTAAACTGCTTTCAAGGCCGTGAAAAGCATAATAATTCAACATTTTATGGAAAATCATCTCTGGCTTGTTCGGTAAAGAAAATGATTTTCAAACGAGTATTAGCATTGAATGATAATTTCTCGAAAATTCAAGTGTTAAACCTATAGTCCAAATGTGATAATTAAAACGCTTTTCATACTCTGAAAAGCATAACAATTCAACATTTTAAGGAAAATCATCTCTGGCTTGGTTTGTAGAGAAAATGATTTTCAAACGAGTATTAGCATTGAACGCGAATTTCTCGAAAATCCAAGTTTTGATCCTATAGTCAAAATGTGATCATTAAAATGCTTTTCAGGTCTTGAAAAGCATAATTATTCAACATTTTAAGGGAAATCATCTATGGCTTGGTCTGTAGAGAAAATGAGTTTCAAAGGAGTATTAGCATTGAACTCGAATTTCTCGAAACTCCAAGTTTTGATCCTATAGTCAAAATGTGATCATTAATCGCTTTTCAGGCCGTGAAAGGCATAATAATTCAACATTTTAAGGGAAATCATGTCTGGCTTGGTCTGTAGAGGAAAAGAGTTTCAAACGAGTACTAGCATTGGACAGTAATTTCTCGAAAAATTAAGTTTTGAACCTATAGTCGAAATGTGATAATTAAAACGATTTTCAGGCCGTGCAAAGCATAATAATTCAACATTTTAAGGAAAATCATCTTTGGCTTGGTCTGTAGAGAAAATGAGTTTCAAAATAGTACTAGCATTAAACGTTAATATCTCCAAAAATCAAGTTTTGATCCTATTGTCGGAATATGGTAATTAAAACGCTTTTTAGGCCGTGAAAAGCATAATAATTCAACATTTTAAGGCAAATCATCTCTGGCTTGGTCTGTAGAGAAAATGAGTTTCAAACGAGTACTATCATTAAAGGTGAATTTAACGAAAAATCAAGTTTTGATCCTATAGTCGAAATGTGATAATTAAAACGCTTTTCAAGCTGTGAAAAGCATAATAATTCAACATTTTAAGGAAAATCATCTCTGGCTTGGTTTGTAGAGAAAATGAGTTTCAAGGAGTACTAGCATGTGACGTGAATTTCGCGAAAAATTAAGTTTGGATCCAATAGTCGTAATATGTTAATTAAACTGCTTTCAAGTCCGTGAAACGCATAATAATTCAACATCTTAAGGAAAATCATCTCTGGCTTGATCTGTAGAAGAAATGAGTTTCAAACGAGTACAATCGTTGGCCGCTAGTTTCATGAAAAATCAAGTTTTGATCCTATAGTCCAAATGTGATAATTAAAACGCTTTTCAGGCCGTGAAAAGCATAATAATTCTACATTTTAAGGGAAATCATCTATGGCTTTGTCTGTAGAGAAAGTGAATTTCAAACGAGTACTAGCATTAAACGTGAATTTCTCGAAGAATCAAGTTTTGATCCTATAGACGAAATATGATAATTAAAACGCTTTTCAGGCCGTGAAAAGCATAATAATTCAGCATTTTAAGTAAAATCATCTCAGGCCTGGTCTGCGGAGAAAATGAGTATTAAACGAGTAGTAGCATTGAACGCGAATTTCTCTAAGAGTCAGGTGTTCAACCTATAGTCCAAATGTGATAATTAAAAAGTTTTCATTCTCTGAAAAGCTAAATAATTCAACGTCTTAATGAAAATCATCTCTTTCTTGCTGTGTAGAGAAAAGGAGTTTCAAACGAGTATTAGCATTGATCGCGAATATCTCGAAAACTTAAGTTTTGATCCTATGGTCTAAATGTGATAAATAAACGCTTTTCAGGCCGTGAAAAGCATAATAATTCAACATTTTAAGGAAAATCATCTCTGGCTTGGTCTGCAGAGAAAATGAGTTTCAAACTAGTACTAGCATTAAACGTTAATTCCTGGAAAAATCAAGTTTTGATCCTATAGTCGAAATATGATAATTAAAACGCTTTTCAGGCCGTGAAAAGCATAATAATTCAACATTTTAAGAAAATCATCTCAGGCCTGGTCTGCGGAGAAAATGAGTATCAAACGAGTAGTAGCATTCAATGCGAATTTCTCTAAGAGTGAAGTGTTCTTCAACCTTTAGTCGAAATACGATAATTAAAACGCTTTTCATGGCGTGAAAAGCATAATAATTCAACATTTTAAGGGAAATCATCTCTGGCTTGGTCTGTAGAGAAAATGAGTTTCAAACGAGTACTAGCATTAAATGTTAATTTCTCGAAAATGCAAGTTTTGATTCTATAGTCGAAATGTGACAATTAAAACGCTTTTCAGGCCGTGAAAAGCATAATAATTCAACATCTTAAAGAAAATCATCTCTGGCTTGATCTGTAGAAGAAATGAGTTTCAAACGAGTACAATCGTTTTACACTAGTTTTTTGAAAAATCAAGGTTTGATCCTATAGTCGAAATGTGATAATTAACACGCTTTTCACTCCGTGAAAAGCATAATAATTCAACATTCTAAGGAAATTCATCTCTGGCTTGGTCTGTAGAGAAAATGAGTTTCAAACGAGTACTAGCATGAAACGCTAATATCTCGAGAAGTCAAGTTTTGATCCTATAGTCGAAATATTATAAATAAGACACTCTTCAGGCCGTAAAAAGCATAATAATCAACATTTTAAGAAAATTCATCTCAGGCCTGGTCTGCAGAGAAAATGAGTATTAAACGAGTAATAGCATTGAACGCGAATTTATCTAAGAGTCAAGTGTTTAACCTATAGTCCAAATGTGATAATTAAAAAGTTTTCATACTCTGAAAAGCTAAATAATTCAACGTCTTAATGAAAATCATATCTTTCATGCTGTGTAGAGAAAAGGAGTTTCAAACGAGAATTAGCATTGATCGCGAATTTCCAGAAAACTTAAGTTTTGATCCTATGGTCTAAATGTGATAAATAAACGCTTTTCAGGCCGTGAAAAGCATAATAATTCAACATTTTAAGGAAAATCATCTCTGGCTTGGTATGTAGAGAAAATGAGGTTCAAACGAGTACTAGCATTAAACGTTAATTTCTGGAAAAATCAAGTTTTGATCCTATAGTCGAAATATGATAATTAAAACGCTTTTCAGGCCGTGAAAAGCATAATAATTCAACATTTTAAGGAAAAACATCTCTGGCTTGGTCTGCAGAGAAAATAAGTTTCAAACGAGTATTACCATTGAACGCGAATTTCTCGAAAATGCAAGTTTTGATGCTATAGTTGAAATGTTACAATTAAAACGCTATTCAGGTTGTGAAAAGCATAATAATTCATCATTTTAAGGAAAATCATCTCTGGCTTGGTCTGTAGAATGAGATGAATTTTCTTAAAATGTTGATTATTATGCTTTTTACGGCCTGAAGAGTGTCTTATTTATAATATTTCGACTATAGGATCAAAACTTGACTTCTCGAGATATTAGCGTTTCATGCTAGTACTCGTTTGAAACTCATTTTCTCTGCAGACCAAGCCAGAGATGATTTTCCTTAAAATGTTGAATTATTATGCTTGTCATTGCCTGTCATTATTTATCACATTTAGACCATAGGATCAAAACTTAAGTTTTCGAGAAATTCGCGATCAATGCTAATACTCGTTTGAAACTCCTTTTCTCTACACAGCAAGAAAGAGATGATTTTCATTAAGACGTTGAATTATTTAGCTTTTCAGAGAATGAAAACTTTTTAATTATCACATTTGGACTATAGGTTGAACACCTGACTCTTAGAGAAATTCGCGTTCAATGCTACTACTCGTTTAATACTCATTTTCTCCGCAGACCAGGCCTGAGATGATTTTTCTTAAAATGTTGAATTATTATGCTTTTCACGGCCTGAAAATCGTTTATTTATCACATTTAGACCATAGGATAAAAACTTGATTTTTCGAGAAATTCGCATTCCATGCGAAACATATTTTCTTTACAGACTAAGCCAGAGATGATTTTCATTAAAATGTTGAATTATTATGCTTTTCAGAGAATGAAAACTTTTTAATTATCACATTTGGACTATAGGTTGAAGAACACTTCACTCTTAGAGAAATTCGCATTGAATGCTACTACTCGTTTGATACTCATTTTCTCCCCAGACCAGTCCTGAGATGATTTTCTTAAAAATGTTGAATTATTATGCTTTTCACGGCCTGAAAAGCGTTTTAATTATCATATTTCGACTTTTGGATCAAAACTTGATTTTTCCAGAAATTAACGTTTAATGCTAGTACTCGTTTGAAACTCATTTTCTCTGCAGACCAAGCCAGAGATGATTTTCCTTAAAATGTTGAATTATTATGCTTTTCACGGCCTGAAAAGCGTTTATTTATCACATTTAGACCATAGGATCAAAACTTAAGTTTTCGAGAAATTCGCGATCAATGCTAATACTCGTTTGAAACTCCTTTTCTCTACACAGCAAGAAAGAGATGATTTTCATTAAGACGTTGAATTATTTAGCTTTTCAGAGAATGAAAACTTTTTAATTATCACATTTGGACTATAGGTTGAACACCTGACTCTTAGAGAAATTCGCGTTCAATGCTACTACTCGTTTAATACTCATTTTCTCCGCAGACCAGGCCTGAGATGATTTTACTTAAAATGCTGAATTATTATGCTTTTCACGGCCTGAAAAGCGTTTTAATTATCATATTTCGTCTATAGGATCAAAACTTGATTTTTCGAGAAATTCACGTTTAATGCTAGTACTCGTTTGAAATTCACTTTCTCTACAGACAAAGCCATAGATGATTTCCCTTAAAATGTAGAATTATTATGCTTTTCACGGCCTGAAAAGCGTTTTAATTATCACATTTGGACTTTAGGATCAAATCTTGATTTTTCAAGAAACTAGTTTCCAACGATTGTACGCCTTTCAAACTCATTTCCTCTACAGACCAAGCAAGAGATGATTTTCATTAAGATGTTGAATTATTATGCTTCTCAGAGTATGAAAAGCGTTTTAATTATCACATTTGGACTATAGGTTAAATAAACACTTGACTTTTAGAGAAATTCGCGTTCAATGCTACTACGCGTTTAAACTCATTATCTCTGCAGACCAGGCCTGAGATGAATTTTCTTAAAATGTTGAATTATTATGCTTTTCACGGTTTGAAGAGTGTCTTAATTATCATATTACGACTATAGGATCAAAACTTGAATTCTCGAGATATAAGCGCTTCATGCTAGTACTCGTTTGAATCTCATTTTCCCTACAGACCAAGCCAGAGATGAATTTCCTTAGAATGTTGAATTATTATGCTTTTCACGGCCTGAAAAGCGTTTAAATTATCACATTTCGACTATAGGATCAAAACTTGATTTTTCATGAAACTAGTGTCCAACGATTGTACTCGTTTGAAACTCATTTCTTCTACAGATCAAGCCAGAGATGATTTTCCTTAAGATGTTGAATTATTATGCGTTTCACGGACTTGAAAGCAGTTTAATTATCATATTACGACTATTGGATCCAAACTTAATTTTTCGCGAAATTCACGTCACATGCTAGTACTCCTTGAAACTCATTTTCTCTACACACCAAGCCAGAGATGATTTTCCTTAATATGTTGAATTATTAAGCTTTTCACAGCTTGAAAAGCGTTTTAATTATCACATTTCGACTATAGGATCAAAACTTGATTTTTCGTTAAATTCACCTTTAATGATAGTACTCGTTTGAAACTCATTTTCTCTAGAGACCAAGCCAGAGATGATTTCCCTTAAAATGTTGAATTATTATATATTATATAGGTTATATAGGTTCAAAACTTAATTTTTCGAGAAATTACTGTCAAATGCTAGTACTCGTTTGAAACTCTTTTCCTCTACAGACCAAGCCAGAGATGATTTCCCTTAAAATGTTGAATTATTATGCCTCTCACGGCCTGAAAAGCGATTAATGATCACATTTTGACTATAGGATCAAAACTTGGAGTTTCGAGAAATTCGAGTTCAATGCTAATACTCCTTTGAAACTCATTTTCTCTACAGACCAAGCCATAGATGATTTCCCTTAAAATGTTGAATTATTATGCTTTTCAAGACCTGAAAAGCATTTTAATGATCACATTTTGACTATAGGATCAAAACTTGGATTTTGGAGAAATTCGCGTTCAATTCTAATACTCGTTTGAAATTCATTTTCTCTACAAACCAAGCCAGAGATGATTTTCCTTAAAATGATGAATTTTTATGCTTTTCAGAATATGAAAAGCGTTTTAATTATCACATTTGGACTATAGGTTTAACACTTGACTTCTCGAGAAATTCGCTTTCAATGCTAATACTCGTTTGAAAATCATTTCTTTACAGAACAAGCCAGAAACGATTTTCCTTAAAATGTTGAATTATTATGCTTTTCACGGACTTGAAAGCAGTTTAATTATCACATTTGGACTATAGGATCCAAACTTAATTTTTCGCGAAATTCACGTCTCCTTGAAACTCATTTTTTCTACAGACCAAGCCAGAGATGTTTTTCCTTAAAATGTTGAATTATTATGCTTTTCACGGCCTGAAAAGCGTTTATTTATCACATTTAGACCATAGGATCAAAACTTAAGTTTTCGAGAAATTCGCGATCAATGCTAATACTCGTTTGAAACTCCTTTTCTCTACACAGCAAGAAAGAGATGATTTTCATTAAGACGTTGAATTATTTAGCTTTTCAGAGAATGAAAACTTTTTAATTATCACATTTGGACTATATGTTGAACACCTGACTCTTAGAGAAATTCGCGTTCAATGCTACTACTCGTTTAATACTCATTTTCTCCGCAGACCAGGCCTGAGATGATTTTTCTTAAAATGTTGAATTATTATGCTTTTCACGGCCTGAAAATCGTTTATTTATCACATTTAGACCATAGGATAAAAACTTGATTTTTCGAGAAATTCGCATTCCATGCGAAACATATTTTCTTTACAGACTAAGCCAGAGATGATTTTCATTAAAATGTTGAATTATTATGCTTTTCAGAGCTTGAAAAGCCTTTTAATTATCACATTTGGACTATAGGTTGAAGAACACTTCACTCTTAGAGAAATTCGCATTGAATGCTACTACTCGTTTGATACTCATTTTCTCCGCAGACCAGGCCTGAGATGATTTTCTTAAAATGTTGAATTATTATGCTTTTCACGGCCTGAAAAGCGTTTTAATTATCATATTTCGACTATAGGATCAAAACTTGATTTTTCCAGAAATTAACGTTTAATGCTAGTACTCGTTTGAAACTCATTTTCTCTGCAGACCAAGCCAGAGATGATTTTCCTTAAAATGTTGAATTATTATGCTTTTCACGGCCTGAAAAGCGTTTATTTATCACATTTAGACCATAGGATCAAAACTTAAGTTTTCGAGAAATTCGCGATCAATGCTAATACTCGTTTCAAACTCCTTTTCTCTACACAGCAAGAAAGAGATGATTTTCATTAAGACGTTGAATTATTTAGCTTTTCAGAGAATGAAAACTTTTTAATTATCACATTTGGACTATAGGTTGAACACCTGACTCTTAGAGAAATTCGCGTTCAATGCTACTACTCGTTTAATACTCATTTTCTCCGCAGACCAGGCCTGAGATGATTTTACTTAAAATGCTGAATTATTATGCTTTTCACGGCCTGAAAAGCGTTTTAATTATCACATTTGGACTTTAGGATCAAATCTTGATTTTTCAAGAAACTAGTTTCCAACGATTGTACGTCTTTCAAACTCATTTCCTCTACAGACCAAGCAAGAGATGATTTTCATTAAGATGTTGAATTATTATGCTTCTCAGAGTATGAAAAGCGTTTTAATTATCACATTTCGACTATAGGATCAAAACTTGATTTTTCGTTAAATTCACCTTTAATGATAGTACTCGTTTGAAACTCATTTTCTCTAGAGACCAAGCCAGAGATGAATTTCCTTAGAATGTTGAATTATTATGCTTTTCACGGCCTGAAAAGCGTTTAAATTATCACATTTCGACTATAGGATCAAAACTTGATTTTTCATGAAACTAGTGTCCAACGGTTGTACTCGTTAGAAACTCATTTCTTCTACAGATCAAGCCAGAGATGATTTTCCTTAAGATGTTGAATTATTATGCGTTTCACGGACTTGAAAGCAGTTTAATTATCATATTACGACTATTGGATCCAAACTTAATTTTTCGCGAAATTCACGTCACATGCTAGTACTCCTTGAAACTCATTTTCTCTACAGACCAAGCCAGAGATGATTTTCCTTAATATGTTGAATTATTATGCTTTTCACAGCTTGAAAAGCGTTTTAATTATTACATTTCGACTATAGGATCAAAACTTGATTTTTCGTTAAATTCACCTTTAATGATAGTACTCGTTTGAAACTCATTTTCTCTAGAGACCAAGCCAGAGATGATTTCTATTAAAATGTTGAATTATTATGCTTTTCACGGCCTGAAAAGCGTTTTAATTACCATATTTCGACAATAGGATCAAAACTTGATTTTTGGAGATATTAACGTTTCATGCTAGTACTATTTTGAAACTCATTTTCTCTACAGACCAAGCCAAAGATGATTTTCCTTAAAATGTTGAATTATTATGCTTTTCACGGCCTGAAAATCGTTTTAATTATCACATTTCGACTATAGGTTCAAAACTTAATTTTTCGAGAAATTACTGTCCAATGCTAGTACTCGTTTGAAACTCTTTTCCTCTACAAACCAAGCCAGAGATGATTTCCCTTAAAATGTTGAATTATTATGCCTCTCACGGCCTGAAAAGCGATTAATGATCACATTTTGACTATAGGATCAAAACTTGGAGTTTCGAGAAATTCGAGTTCAATGCTAATACTCCTTTGAAACTCATTTTCTCTACAGACCAAGTCATAGATGATTTCCCTTAAAATGTTGAATTATTATGCTTTTCAAGACCTGAAAAGCATTTTAATGATCACATTTTGACTATAGGATCAAAACTTGGATTTTGGAGAAATTCGCGTTCAATTCTAATACTCGTTTGAAATTCATTTTCTCTACAAACCAAGCCAGAGATGATTTTCCTTAAAATGATGAATTTTTATGCTTTTCAGAATATGAAAAGCGTTTTAATTATCACATTTGGACTATAGGTTTAACACTTGACTTCTCGAGAAATTCGCTTTCAATGCTAATACTCGTTTGAAAATCATTTCTTTACAGAACAAGCCAGAGACGACTTTCCTTAAAATGTTGAATTATTATGCTTTTCACGGACTTGAAAGCAGTTTAATTATAACATTTCGACTATAGGATCAAAACTTGATTTTTCAAGAAACTAGTGTCCAACGATTGTACTCGTTTGAAACTCATTTCTTCTACAGACCAAGCCAGAGATGATTTCCCTTAAAATGTTGAATTATTATGCCTCTCACGGCCTGAAAAGCGATTAATGATCACATTTTGACTATAGGATCAAAACTTGGAGTTTCGAGAAATTCGAGTTCAATGCTAATACTCCTTTGAAACTCATTTTCTCTACAGACCAAGCCATAGATGATTTCCCTTAAAATGTTGAATTATTATGCTTTTCAAGACCTGAAAAGCAGTTTAATTATCACATTTGGACTATAGGATCCAAACTTAATTTTTCGCGAAATTCACGTCTCATGCTAGTACTCCTTGAAACTCATTTTTTCTACAGACCAAGCCAGAGATGTTTTTCCTTAAAATGTTGAATTATTATGCTTTTCACGGCCTGAAAAGCGTTTATTTATCACATTTAGACCATATTATAAAAATTTGAGTTTTCGAGAAATTCGTATTCTATGGGAAACATATTTTCTTTACAGACCAAGCCAGAGATAATTTTCATTATGATGTTGAATTATTATGCTTTTCAGAGCTTGAAAAGCTTTTTAATTATCACATTTGGACTATAGGTTGAACACTTCACTCTTAGAGAAATTCGCGTTAAATGCTACTACTCGTTTGATACTCATTTTCTCCGCAGACCAGGCCTGAGATGATTTTTCTTAAAATGTTGAATTATTATGCTTTTCACGGCCTGAAAAGCGTTTTAATTATCATATTTCGACTTTAGGATCAAAACTTGATTTTTCGAGAAATTAACGTTTAATGCTAACTTATTTTCTCTGCAGACCAAGCCAGAGATGATTTTCCTTAAAATGTTGAATTATTATGCTTGTCATTGCCTGAAAAGCGTTTATTTATCACATTTAGACCATAGGATCAAAACTTAAGTTTTCGAGAAATTCGCGATCAATGCTAATACTCGTTTGAAACTCCTTTTCTCTACACAGCAAGAAAGAGATGATTTTCATTAAGACGTTGAATTATTTAGCTTTTCAGAGAATGAAAACTTTTTAATTATCACATTTGGACTATAGGTTGAACACCTGACTCTTAGAGAAATTCGCGTTCAATGCTACTACTCGTTTAATACTCATTTTCTCCGCAGACCAGGCCTGAGATGATTTTTCTTAAAATGTTGAATTATTATGCTTTTCACGGCCTGAAAATCGTTTATTTATCACATTTAGACCATAGGATAAAAACTTGATTTTTCGAGAAATTCGCATTCCATGCGAAACATATTTTCTTTACAGACTAAGCCAGAGATGATTTTCATTAAAATGTTGAATTATTATGCTTTTCAGAGCTTGAAAAGCCTTTTAATTATCACATTTGGACTATAGGTTGAAGAACACTTCACTCTTAGAGAAATTCGCATTGAATGCTACTACTCGTTTGATACTCATTTTCTCCGCAGACCAGGCCTGAGATGATTTTCTTAAAATGTTGAATTATTATGCTTTTCACGGCCTGAAAAGCGTTTTAATTATCATATTTCGACTATAGGATCAAAACTTGATTTTTCCAGAAATTAACGTTTAATGCTAGTACTCGTTTGAAACTCATTTTCTCTGCAGACCAAGCCAGAGATGATTTTCCTTAAAATGTTGAATTATTATGCTTTTCACGGCCTGAAAAGCGTTTATTTATCACATTTAGACCATAGGATCAAAACTTAAGTTTTCGAGAAATTCGCGATCAATGCTAATACTCTTTTGAAACTCCTTTTCTCTACACAGCAAGAAAGAGATGATTTTCATTAAGACGTTGAATTATTTAGCTTTTCAGAGAATGAAAACTTTTTAATTATCACATTTGGACTATAGGTTGAACACCTGACTCTTAGAGAAATTCGCGTTCAATGCTACTACTCGTTTAATACTCATTTTCTCCGCAGACCAGGCCTGAGATGATTTTACTTAAAATGCTGAATTATTATGCTTTTCACGGCCTGAAAAGCGTTTTAATTATCATATTTCGTCTATAGGATCAAAACTTGATTTTTCGAGAAATTCACGTTTAATGCTAGTACTCGTTTGAAATTCACTTTCTCTACAGACAAAGCCATAGATGAATTCCCTTAAAATGTAGAATTATTATGCTTTTCACGGCCTGAAAAGCGTTTTAATTATCACATTTGGACTTTAGGATCAAATCTTGATTTTTCAAGAAACTAGTTTCCAACGATTGTACGCCTTTCAAACTCATTTCCTCTACAGACCAAGCAAGAGATGATTTTCATTAAGATGTTGAATTATTATGCTTCTCAGAGTATGAAAAGCGTTTTAATTATCACATTTGGACTATAGGTTAAATAAACACTTGACTTTTAGAGAAATTCGCGTTCAATGCTACTACGCGTTTAAACTCATTATCTCTGCAGACCAGGCCTGAGATGAATTTTCTTAAAATGTTGAATTATTATGCTTTTCACGGTTTGAAGAGTGTCTTAATTATCATATTACGACTATAGGATCAAAACTTGAATTCTCGAGATATAAGCGCTTCATGCTAGTACTCGTTTGAATCTCATTTTCCCTACAGACCAAGCCAGAGATGAATTTCCTTAGAATGTTGAATTATTATGCTTTTCACGGCCTGAAAAGCGTTTAAATTATCACATTTCGACTATAGGATCAAAACTTGATTTTTCATGAAACTAGTGTCCAACGATTGTACTCGTTTGAAACTCATTTCTTCTACAGATCAAGCCAGAGATGATTTTCCTTAAGATGTTGAATTATTATGCGTTTCACGGACTTGAAAGCAGTTTAATTATCATATTTTGACTATAGGATCAAAACTTGGATTTTGGACAAATTCGCGTTCAATTCTAATACTCGTTTGAAATTCATTTTCTCTACAAACCAAGCCAGAGATGATTTTCCTTAAAATGATGAATTTTTATGCTTTTCAAGACCTGAAAAGCATTTTAATTATCACATTTTGACTATAGGATCAAAACTTGGATTTTGGAGAAATTCGCGTTCAATTCTAATACTCGTTTGAAATTCATTTTCTCTACAAACCAAGCCAGAGATGATTTTCCTTAAAATGATGAATTTTTATGCTTTTCAAGACCTGAAAAGCATTTTAATGATCACATTTTGACTATAGGATCAAAACTTGACTTCTCGAGAAATTCGCTTTCAATGCTAATACTCGTTTGAAAATCATTTCTTTACAGAACAAGCCAGAGACGACTTTCCTTAAAATGTTGAATTATTATGCTTTTCACGGACTTGAAAGCAGTTTAATTATCACATTTGGACTATAGGATCCAAACTTAATTTTTCGCGAAATTCACGTCTCATGCTAGTACTCCTTGAAACTCATTTTTTCTACAGACCAAGCCAGAGATGCTTTTCCTTAAAATGTTGAATTATTATACTTTTCACGGCCTGAAAAGCGTTTATTTATCACATTTAGACCATAGGATAAAAACTTGAGTTTTCGAGAAATTCGCATTCTATGCGAAACATATTTTCTTTACAGACCAAGCCAGAGATGATTTTCATTATGATGTTGAATTATTATGCTTTTCAGTGTATGAAAAGCGTTTTAATTATCACATTTGGACTATAGGTTAAATAAACAATTGACTTTTAGAGTAATTCGCGTTCAATGCTACTACGCGTTTGAAACTCATTATCTCTGCAGACCAGGCCTGAGATGAATTTTCTTAAAATGTTTAATTATTATGCTTTTCGCGTCCTGAAAAGCGTTTAAATTATCACATTTCGACTATAGGATCAAAACTTGATTTTTCAAGAAACTAGTGTCCAACGATTGTACTCGTTTGAAACTCATTTCTTCTACAGACCAAGCCAGAGATGATTTCCCTTAAAATGTTGAATTATTATGCCTCTCACGGCCTGAAAAGCGATTAATGATCACATTTTGACTATAGGATCAAAACTTGGAGTTTCGAGAAATTCGAGTTCAATGCTAATACTCCTTTGAAACTCATTTTCTCTACAGACCAAGCCATAGATGATTTCCCTTAAAATGTTGAATTATTATGCTTTTCAAGACCTGAAAAGCATTTTAATGATCACATTTTGACTATAGGATCAAAACTTGGATTTTGGAGAAATTCGCGTTCAATTCTAATACTCGTTTGAAATTCATTTTCTCTACAAACCAAGCCAGAGATGATTTTCCTTAAAATGATGAATTTTTATGCTTTTCAGAATATGAAAAGCGTTTTAATTATCACATTTGGACTATAGGTTTAACACTTGACTTCTCGAGAAATTCGCTTTCAATGCTAATACTCGTTTGAAAATCATTTCATTACAGAACAAGCCAGAGACGATTTTCCTTAAAATGTTGAATTATTATGCTTTTCACGGACTTGAAAGCAGTTTAATTATCACATTTGGACTATAGGATCCAAACTTAATTTTTCGCGAAATTCACGTCTCATGCTAGTACTCCTTGAAACTCATTTTTTCTACAGACCAAGCCAGAGATGTTTTTCCTTAAAATGTTGAATTATTATGCTTTTCACGGCCTGAAAAGCGTTTATTTATCACATTTAGACCATATTATAAAAACTTGAGTTTTCGAGAAATTCGCATTCTATGCGAAACATATTTTCTTTACAGACCAAGCCAGAGATAATTTTCATTAAAATGTTGAATTATTATGCTTTTCAGAGCTTGAAAAGCTTTTTAATTATCACATTTGGACTATAGGTTGAACACTTCACTCTTAGAGAAATTCGCGTTCAATGCTACTACTCGTTTGATACTCATTTTCTCCGCAGACCAGGCCTGAGATGATTTTTCTTAAAATGTTGAATTATTATGCTTTTCACGGCCTGAAAAGCGTTTTAATTATCATATTTCGACTTTAGGATCAAAACTTGATTTTTCGAGAAATTAACGTTTAATGCTAACTTATTTTCTCTGCAGACCAAGCCAGAGATGATTTTCCTTAAAATGTTGAATTATTATGCTTGTCATTGCCTGAAAAGCGTTTATTTATCACATTTAGACCATAGGATCAAAACTTAAGTTTTCGAGAAATTCGCGATCAATGCTAATACTCGTTTGAAACTCCTTTTCTCTACACAGCAAGAAAGAGATGATTTTCATTAAGACGTTGAATTATTTAGCTTTTCAGAGAATGAAAACTTTTTAATTATCACATTTGGACTATAGGTTGAACACCTGACTCTTAGAGAAATTCGCGTTCAATGCTACTACTCGTTTAATACTCATTTTCTCCGCAGACCAGGCCTGAGATGATTTTTCTTAAAATGTTGAATTATTATGCTTTTCACGGCCTGAAAATCGTTTATTTATCACATTTAGACCATAGGATAAAAACTTGATTTTTCGAGAAATTCGCATTCCATGCGAAACATATTTTCTTTACAGACTAAGCCAGAGATGATTTTCATTAAAATGTTGAATTATTATGCTTTTCAGAGAATGAAAACTTTTTAATTATCACATTTGGACTATAGGTTGAAGAACACTTCACTCTTAGAGAAATTCGCATTGAATGCTACTACTCGTTTGATACTCATTTTCTCCCCAGACCAGTCCTGAGATGATTTTCTTAAAAATGTTGAATTATTATGCTTTTCACGGCCTGAAAAGCGTTTTAATTATCATATTTCGACTATTGGATCAAAACTTGATTTTTCCAGAAATTAACGTTTAATGCTAGTACTCGTTTGAAACTCATTTTCTCTGCAGACCAAGCCAGAGATGATTTTCCTTAAAATGTTGAATTATTATGCTTTTCACGGCCTGAAAAGCGTTTATTTATCACATTTAGACCATAGGATCAAAACTTAAGTTTTCGAGAAATTCGCGATCAATGCTAATACTCGTTTGAAACTCCTTTTCTCTACACAGCAAGAAAGAGATGATTTTCATTAAGACGTTGAATTATTTAGCTTTTCAGAGAATGAAAACTTTTTAATTATCACATTTGGACTATAGGTTGAACACCTGACTCTTAGAGAAATTCGCGTTCAATGCTACTACTCGTTTAATACTCATTTTCTCCGCAGACCAGGCCTGAGATGATTTTACTTAAAATGCTGAATTATTATGCTTTTCACGGCCTGAAAAGCGTTTTAATTATCATATTTCGTCTATAGGATCAAAACTTGATTTTTCGAGAAATTCACGTTTAATGCTAGTACTCGTTTGAAATTCACTTTCTCTACAGACAAAGCCATAGATGATTTCCCTTAAAATGTAGAATTATTATGCTTTTCACGGCCTGAAAAGCGTTTTAATTATCACATTTGGACTTTAGGATCAAATCTTGATTTTTCAAGAAACTAGTTTCCAACGATTGTACGCCTTTCAAACTCATTTCCTCTACAGACCAAGCAAGAGATGATTTTCATTAAGATGTTGAATTATTATGCTTCTCAGAGTATGAAAAGCGTTTTAATTATCACATTTGGACTATAGGTTAAATAAACACTTGACTTTTAGAGAAATTCGCGTTCAATGCTACTACGCGTTTAAACTCATTATCTCTGCAGACCAGGCCTGAGATGAATTTTCTTAAAATGTTGAATTATTATGCTTTTCACGGTTTGAAGAGTGTCTTAATTATCATATTACGACTATAGGATCAAAACTTGAATTCTCGAGATATAAGCGCTTCATGCTAGTACTCGTTTGAATCTCATTTTCCCTACAGACCAAGCCAGAGATGAATTTCCTTAGAATGTTGAATTATTATGCTTTTCACGGCCTGAAAAGCGTTTAAATTATCACATTTCGACTATAGGATCAAACCTTGATTTTTCATGAAACTAGTGTCCAACGATTGTACTCGTTTGAAACTCATTTCTTCTACAGATCAAGCCAGAGATGATTTTCCTTAAGATGTTGAATTATTATGCGTTTCACGGACTTGAAAGCAGTTTAATTATCATATTACGACTATTGGATCCAAACTTAATTTTTCGCGAAATTCACGTCACATGCTAGTACTCCTTGAAACTCATTTTCTCTACACACCAAGCCAGAGATGATTTTCCTTAATATGTTGAATTATTAAGCTTTTCACAGCTTGAAAAGCGTTTTAATTATCACATTTCGACTATAGGATCAAAACTTGATTTTTCGTTAAATTCACCTTTAATGATAGTACTCGTTTGAAACTCATTTTCTCTAGAGACCAAGCCAGAGATGATTTCCCTTAAAATGTTGAATTATTATGCTTTTCACGCCCTGAAAAGCGTTTTAATTACCATATTTCGACAATAGGATCAAAACTTAATTTTTGGAGATATTAACGTTTCATGGTAGTACTATTATGAAACTCATTTTCTCTACAGACCAAGCCAAAGATGATTTTCCTTAAAATGTTGAATTATTATGCTTTTCACGGCCTGAAAATCGTTTTAATTATCACATTTCGACTATAGGTTCAAAACTTAATTTTTCGAGAAATTACTGTTAAATGCTAGTACTCGTTTGAAACTCTTTTCCTCTACAGACCAAGCCAGAGATGATTTCCCTTAAAATGTTGAATTATTATGCCTCTCACGGCCTGAAAAGCGATTAATGATCACATTTTGACTATAGGATCAAAACTTGGAGTTTCGAGAAATTCGAGTTCAATGCTAATACTCCTTTGAAACTCATTTTCTCTACAGACCAAGCCATAGATGATTTCCCTTAAAATGTTGAATTATTATGCTTTTCAAGACCTGAAAAGCATTTTAATGATCACATTTTGACTATAGGATCAAAACTTGGATTTTGGAGAAATTCGCGTTCAATTCTAATACTCGTTTGAAATTCATTTTCTCTACAAACCAAGCCAGAGATGATTTTCCTTAAAATGATGAATTTTTACGCTTTTCAGAATATGAAAAGCGTTTTAATTATCACATTTGGACTATAGGTTTAACACCTGACTTCTCGAGAAATTCGCTTTCAATGCTAATACTCGTTTGAAAATCATATCTTTACAGAACAAGCCAGAGACGACTTTCCTTAAAATGTTGAATTATTATGCTTTTCACGGACTTGAAAGCAGTTTAATTATCACATTTGGACTATAGGATCCAAACTTAATTTTTCGCGAAATTCACGAGTCATGCTAGTACTCCTTGAAACTCATTTTTTCTACAGACCAAGCCAGAGATGTTTTTCCTTAAAATGTTGAATTATTATACTTTTCACGGCCTGAAAAGCGTTTATTTATCACATTTAGACCATAGGATAAAAACTCGAGTTTTCGAGAAATTCGCATTCTATGCGAAACATATTTTCTTTACAGACCAAGCCAGAGATGATTTTCATTATGATGTTGAATTATTATGCTTTTCAGAGTATGAAAAGCGTTTTAATTATCACATTTGGACTATAGGTTAAATAAACAATTGACTTTTAGAGTAATTCGCGTTCAATGCTACTACGCGTTTGAAACTCATTATCTCTGCAGACCAGGCCTGAGATGAATTTTCTTAAAATGTTTAATTATTATGCTTTTCGCGGCCTGAAAAGCGTTTAAATTATCACATTTCGACTATAGGATCAAAACTTGATTTTTCAAGAAACTAGTGTCCAACGATTGTACTCGTTTGAAACTCATTTCTTCTACAGATCAAGCCAGTGATGATTTTCCTTAAGATGTTGAATTATTATGCGTTTCACGGCCTTGAAAGCAGTTTAATTATCATATTTCGACAAGAGGATCCAAACTTAATTTTTCGCGAAATTCACGTCTCATGCTAGTACTCCTTGAAACTCATTTTCTCTACACACCAAGCCAGAGATGATTTTCCTTAATATGTTGAATTATTATGCTTTTCACAGCTTGAAAAGCGTTTTAATTATCACATTTCGACTATAGGATCAAAACTTGATTTTCGTTTAATTCACGTTTAATGATAGTACTCGTTTGAAACTCATTTTCTCTACAGACCAAGCCAGATATGGTTTCCCTTAAAATGTTGAATTATTATGTTTTTCACGGCCTGAAATGCTTTTTAATTATCATATTTCGACAATAGGATCAAAACTAGATTTTTGGAGATATTAACGTTTCATGCTAGTACTATTTTGAAACTCATTTTCTCTACAGACCAAGCCAGAGATGATTTTCCTTAAAATGTTGAATTATTATGCTTTTCACGGCGTGAAAAGCGTTTTAATTATCACATTTCGACTATAGGTTCAAAACTTAATTTTTCGAGAAATTACTGTTAAATGCTAGTACTCGTTTGAAACTCTTTTCCTCTACAGACCCAGAAAGAGATGATTTCCCTTAAAATGTTGAATTATTATGCTTTTCACGAACTGAAAAGCGATTAATGATCACATTTTGACTATAGGATCAAAACATGGAGTTTCGAGAAATTCGCGTTCAATGCAAACACTCCTTTGATACTCATTTTCTCTACAGACCAAGCCATAGATAATTTCCCTTAAAATGTTGAATTATTATGCTTTTCACAGCCTGAAAAGCGTTTTAATGATCACATTTTGACTATAGGATCAAAACGTGGATTTTCGAGAAATTCGCGTTCAATTCTAATACTCGTTTGAAACTCATTTTCTCTACAAACCAAGCCAGAGATGATTTTCCTTAAAATGTTGAATTTTTATGCTTTTCAGAGTATGAAAAGCGTTCTAGTTATCACATTTGGACTATAGGTTTAACACTTGACTTCTCGAGAAATTCGCTTTCAATGCTAATACTCGTTTGAAAATCATTTCTTTACAGAACAAGCCAGAGACGATTTTCCTTAAAATGTTGAATTATTATGCTTTTCACGGACTTGAAAGCAGTTTAATTATCACATTTGGACTATAGGATCCAAACTTAATTTTTCGCGAAATTCACGTCTCATGCTAGTACTCCTTGAAACTCATTTTTTCTACAGACCAAGCCAGAGATGTTTTTCCTTAAAATGTTGAATTATTATACTTTTCACGGCCTGAAAAGCGTTTATTTATCACATTTAGACCATAGGATAAAAACTTGATTTTTCGAGAAATTCGCATTCCATGCGAAACATATTTTCTTTACAGACTAAGCCAGAGATGATTTTCATTAAAATGTTGAATTATTATGCTTTTCAGAGCTTGAAAAGCCTTTTAATTATCACATTTGGACTATAGGTTGAAGAACACTTCACTCTTAGAGAAATTCGCATTGAATGCTACTACTCGTTTGATACTCATTTTCTCCGCAGACCAGGCCTGAGATGATTTTCTTAAAATGTTGAATTATTATGCTTTTCACGGCCTGAAAAGCGTTTTAATTATCATATTTCGACTATAGGATCAAAACTTGATTTTTCCAGAAATTAACGTTTAATGCTAGTACTCGTTTGAAACTCTTTTTCTCTGCAGACCAAGCCAGAGATGATTTTCCTTAAAATGTTGAATTATTATGCTTTTCACGGCCTGAAAAGCGTTTATTTATCACATTTAGACCATAGGATCAAAACTTAAGTTTTCGAGAAATTCGCGATCAATGCTAATACTCGTTTGAAACTCCTTTTCTCTACACAGCAAGAAAGAGATGATTTTCATTAAGACGTTGAATTATTTAGCTTTTCAGAGAATGAAAACTTTTTAATTATCACATTTGGACTATAGGTTGAACACCTGACTCTTAGAGAAATTCGCGTTCAATGCTACTACTCGTTTAATACTCATTTTCTCCGCAGACCAGGCCTGAGATGATTTTACTTAAAATGCTGAATTATTATGCTTTTCACGGCCTGAAAAGCGTTTTTTTTATCATATTTCGTCTATAGGATCAAAACTTGATTTCTCGAGAAATTCACGTTTAATGCTAGTACTCGTTTGAAATTCACTTTCTCTACAGACAAAGCCATAGATGATTTCCCTTAAAATGTAGAATTATTATGCTTTTCACGGCCTGAAAAGCGTTTTAATTATCACATTTGGACTTTAGGATCAAATCTTGATTTTTCAAGAAACTAGTTTCCAACGATTGTACGCCTTTCAAACTCATTTCCTCTACAGACCAAGCAAGAGATGATTTTCATTAAGATGTTGAATTATTATGCTTCTCAGAGTATGAAAAGCGTTTTAATTATCACATTTGGACTATAGGTTAAATAAACACTTGACTTTTAGAGAAATTCGCGTTCAATGCTACTACGCGTTTAAACTCATTATCTCTGCAGACCAGGCCTGAGATGAATTTTCTTAAAATGTTGAATTATTATGCTTTTCACGGTTTGAAGAGTGTCTTAATTATCATATTACGACTATAGGATCAAAACTTGAATTCTCGAGATATAAGCGCTTCATGCTAGTACTCGTTTGAATCTCATTTTCCCTACAGACCAAGCCAGAGATGAATTTCCTTAGAATGTTGAATTATTATGCTTTTCACGGCCTGAAAAGCGTTTAAATTATCACATTTCGACTATAGGATCAAAACTTGATTTTTCATGAAACTAGTGTCCAACGATTGTACTCGTTTGAAACTCATTTTCTCTACAGACCAAGCCAGAGATGATTTTCCTTAATATGTTGAATTATTATGCTTTTCACAGCTTGAAAAGCGTTTTAATTATCACATTTCGACTATAGGATCAAAACTTGATTTTTCGTTAAATTCACCTTTAATGATAATACTCGTTTGAAACTCATTTTCTCTAGAGACCAAGCCAGAGATGATTTCCCTTAAAATGTTGAATTATTATGCTTTTCACGGCCTGAAAAGCGTTTTAATTATCATATTTCGACAATAGGATCAAAACTTGATTTTTGGAGATATTAACGTTTCATGCTAGTACTATTTTGAAACTCATTTTCTCTACAGACCAAGCCAAAGATGATTTTCCTTAAAATGTTGAATTATTATGCTTTTCACGGCCTGAAAATCGTTTTAATTATCACATTTCGACTATAGGTTCAAAACTTAATTTTTCGAGAAATTACTGTCCAATGCTAGTACTCGTTTGAAACTCTTTTCCTCTACAGACCAAGCCAGAGATGATTTCCCTTAAAATGTTGAATTATTATGCCTCTCACGGCCTGAAAAGCGATTAATGATCACATTTTGACTATAGGATCAAAACTTGGAGTTTCGAGAAATTCGAGTTCAATGCTAATACTCCTTTGAAACTCATTTTCTCTACAGACCAAGCCATAGATGATTTCCCTTAAAATGTTGAATTATTATGCTTTTCAAGACCTGAAAAGCATTTTAATGATCACATTTTGACTATAGGATCAAAACTTGGATTTTGGAGAAATTCGCGTTCAATTCTAATACTCGTTTGAAATTCATTTTCTCTACAAACCAAGCCAGAGATGATTTTCCTTATAATGATGAATTTTTATGCTTTTCAGAATATGAAAAGCGTTTTAATTATCACATTTGGACTATAGGTTTAACACTTGACTTCTCGAGAAATTCGCTTTCAATGCTAATACTCGTTTGAAAATCATTTCTTTACAGAACAAGCCAGAGACGACTTTCCTTAAAATGTTGAATTATTATGCTTTTCACGGACTTGAAAGCATTTTAATTATCACATTTGGACTATAGGATCCAAACTTAATTTTTCGCGAAATTCACGTCTCATGCTAGTACTCCTTGAAACTCATTTTTTCTACAGACCAAGCCAGAGATGTTTTTCCATAAAATGTTGAATTATTATACTTTTCACGGCCTGAAAAGCGTTTATTTATCACATTTAGACCATAGGATAAAAACTTGAGTTTTCGAGAAATTTGCATTCTATGCGAAACATATTTTCTTTACAGACCAAGCCAGAGATGATTTTCATTATGATGTTGAATTATTATGCTTTTCAGTGTATGAAAAGCGTTTTAATTATCACATTTGGACTATAGGTTAAATAAACAATTGACTTTTAGAGTAATTCGCGTTCAATGCTACTACGCGTTTGAAACTCATTATCTCTGCAGACCAGGCCTGAGATGAATTTTCTTAAAATGTTTAATTATTATGCTTTTCGCGGCCTGAAAAGCGTTTAAATTATCACATTTCGACTATAGGATCAAAACTTGATTTTTCAAGAAACTAGTGTCCAACGATTGTACTCGTTTGAAACTCATTTCTTCTACAGACCAAGCCAGAGATGATTTCCCTTAAAATGTTGAATTATTATGCCTCTCACGGCCTCAAAAGCGATTAATGATCACATTTTGACTATAGGATCAAAACTTGGAGTTTCGAGAAATTCGAGTTCAATGCTAATACTCCTTTGAAACTCATTTTCTCTACAGACCAAGCCATAGATGATTTCCCATAAAATGTTGAATTATTATGCTTTTCAAGACCTGAAAAGCATTTTAATGATCACATTTTGACTATAGGATCAAAACTTGGATTTTGGAGAAATTCGCGTTCAATTCTAATACTCGTTTGAAATTCATTTTCTCTACAAACCAAGCCAGAGATGATTTTCCTTAAAATGATGAATTTTTATGCTTTTCAGAATATGAAAAGCGTTTTAATTATCACATTTGGACTATAGGTTTAACACTTGACTTCTCGAGAAATTCGCTTTCAATGCTAATACTCGTTTGAAAATCATTTCTTTACAGAACAAGCCAGAGACGATTTTCCTTAAAATGTTGAATTATTATGCTTTTCACGGACTTGAAAGCAGTTTAATTATCACATTTGGACTATAGGATCAAAACTTGGATTTTGGAGAAATTCGCGTTCAATTCTAAATTCACGTCTCATGCTAGTACTCCTTGAAACTCATTTTTTCTACAGACCAAGCCAGATATGTTTTTCCTTAAAATGTTGAATTATTATGCTTTTCACGGCCTGAAAAGCGTTTATTTATCACATTTAGACCATATTATAAAAACTTGAGTTTTCGAGAAATTCGCATTCTATGCGAAACATATTTTCTTTACAGACCAAGCCAGAGATAATTTTCATTAAAATGTTGAATTATTATGCTTTTCAGAGCTTGAAAAGCTTTTTAATTATCACATTTGGACTATAGGTTGAACACTTCACCCTTAGAGAAATTCGCGTTCAATGCTACTACTCGTTTGATACTCATTTTGTCCGCAGACCAGGCCTGAGATGATTTTTCTTAAAATGTTGAATTATTATGCTTTTCACGGCCTGAAAAGCGTTTTAATTATCATATTTCGACTTTAGGATCAAAACTTGATTTTTCGAGAAATTAACGTTTAATGCTAACTTATTTTCTCTGCAGACCAAGCCAGAGATGATTTTCCTTAAAATGTTGAATTATTATGCTTGTCATTGCCTGAAAAGCGTTTATTTATCACATTTAGACCATAGGATCAAAACTTAAGTTTTCGAGAAATTCGCGATCAATGCTAATACTCGTTTGAAACTCCTTTTCTCTACACAGCAAGAAAGAGATGATTTTCATTAAGACGTTGAATTATTTAGCTTTTCAGAGAATGAAAACTTTTTAATTATCACATTTGGACTATAGGTTGAACACCTGACTCTTAGAGAAATTCGCGTTCAATGCTACTACTCGTTTAATACTCATTTTCTCCGCAGACCAGGCCTGAGATGATTTTTCTTAAAATGTTGAATTATTATGCTTTTCACGGCCTGAAAATCGTTTATTTATCACATTTAGACCATAGGATAAAAACTTGATTTTTCGAGAAATTCGCATTCCATGCGAAACATATTTTCTTTACAGACTAAGCCAGAGATGATTTTCATTAAAATGTTGAATTATTATGCTTTTCAGAGCTTGAAAAGCCTTTTAATTATCACATTTGGACTATAGGTTGAAGAACACTTCACTCTTAGAGAAATTCGCATTGAATGCTACTACTCGTTTGATACTCATTTTCTCCGCAGACCAGGCCTGAGATGATTTTCTTAAAATGTTGAATTATTATGCTTTTCACGGCCTGAAAAGCGTTTTAATTATCATATTTCGACTATAGGATCAAAACTTGATTTTTCCAGAAATTAACGTTTAATGCTAGTACTCGTTTGAAACTCATTTTCTCTGCAGACCAAGCCAGAGATGATTTTCCTTAAAATGTTGAATTATTATGCTTTTCACGGCCTGAAAAGCGTTTATTTATCACATTTAGACCATAGGATCAAAACTTAAGTTTTCGAGAAATTCGCGATCAATGCTAATACTCGTTTGAAACTCCTTTTCTCTACACAGCAAGAAAGAGATGATTTTCATTAAGACGTTGAATTATTTAGCTTTTCAGAGAATGAAAACTTTTTAATTATCACATTTGGACTATAGGTTGAACACCTGACTCTTAGAGAAATTCGCGTTCAATGCTACTACTCGTTTAATACTCATTTTCTCCGCAGACCAGGCCTGAGATGATTTTACTTAAAATGCTGAATTATTATGCTTTTCACGGCCTGAAAAGCGTTTTAATTATCATATTTCGTCTATAGGATCAAAACTTGATTTTTCGAGAAATTCACGTTTAATGCTAGTACTCGTTTGAAATTCACTTTCTCTACAGACAAAGCCATAGATGATTTCCCTTAAAATGTAGAATTATTATGCTTTTCACGGCCTGAAAAGCGTTTTAATTATCACATTTGGACTTTAGGATCAAATCTTGATTTTTCAAGAAACTAGTTTCCAACGATTGTACGCCTTTCAAACTCATTTCCTCTACAGACCAAGCAAGAGATGATTTTCATTAAGATGTTGAATTATTATGCTTCTCAGAGTATGAAAAGCGTTTTAATTATCACATTTGGACTATAGGTTAAATAAACACTTGACTTTTAGAGAAATTCGCGTTCAATGCTACTACGCGTTTAAACTCATTATCTCTGCAGACCAGGCCTGAGATGAATTTTCTTAAAATGTTGAATTATTATGCTTTTCACGGTTTGAAGAGTGTCTTAATTATCATATTACGACTATAGGATCAAAACTTGAATTCTCGAGATATAAGCGCTTCATGCTAGTACTCGTTTGAATCTCATTTTCCCTACAGACCAAGCCAGAGATGAATTTCCTTAGAATGTTGAATTATTATGCTTTTCACGGCCTGAAAAGCGTTTAAATTATCACATTTCGACTATAGGATCAAAACTTGATTTTTCATGAAACTAGTGTCCAACGATTGTACTCGTTTGAAACACATTTCTTCTACAGATCAAGCCAGAGATGATTTTCCTTAAGATGTTGAATTATTATGCGTTTCACGGACTTGAAAGCAGTTTAATTATCATATTACGACTATTGGATCCAAACTTAATTTTTCGCGAAATTCACGTCACATGCTAGTACTCCTTGAAACTCATTTTCTCTACAGACCAAGCCAGAGATGATTTTCCTTAATATGTTGAATTATTATGCTTTTCACAGCTTGAAAAGCGTTTTAATTATCACATTTCGACTATAGGATCAAAACTTGATTTTTCGTTAAATTCACCTTTAATGATAATACTCGTTTGAAACTCATTTTCTCTAGAGACCAAGCCAGAGATGATTTCCCTTAAAATGTTGAATTATTATGCTTTTCACGGCCTGAAAAGCGTTTTAATTATCATATTTCGACAATAGGATCAAAACTTGATTTTTGGAGATATTAACGTTTCATGCTAGTACTATTTTGAAACTCATTTTCTCTACAGACCAAGCCAAAGATGATTTTCCTTAAAATGTTGAATTATTATGCTTTTCACGGCCTGAAAATCGTTTTAGTTATCACATTTCGACTATAGGTTCAAAACTTAATTTTTCGAGAAATTACTGTCCAATGCTAGTACTCGTTTGAAACTCTTTTCCTCTACAGACCAAGCCAGAGATGATTTCCCTTAAAATGTTGAATTATTATGCCTCTCACGGCCTGAAAAGCGATTAATGATCACATTTTGACTATAGGATCAAAACTTGGAGTTTCGAGAAATTCGAGTTCAATGCTAATACTCCTTTGAAACTCATTTTCTCTACAGACCAAGCCATAGATGATTTCCCTTAAAATGTTGAATTATTATGCTTTTCAAGACCTGAAAAGCATTTTAATGATCACATTTTGACTATAGGATCAAAACTTGGATTTTGGAGAAATTCGCGTTCAATTCTAATACTCGTTTGAAATTCATTTTCTCTACAAACCAAGCCAGAGATGATTTTCCTTATAATGATGAATTTTTATGCTTTTCAGAATATGAAAAGCGTTTTAATTATCACATTTGGACTATAGGTTTAACACTTGACTTCTCGAGAAATTCGCTTTCAATGCTAATACTCGTTTGAAAATCATTTCTTTACAGAACAAGCCAGAGACGACTTTCCTTAAAATGTTGAATTATTATGCTTTTCACGGACTTGAAAGCATTTTAATTATCACATTTGGACTATAGGATCCAAACTTAATTTTTCGCGAAATTCACGTCTCATGCTAGTACTCCTTGAAACTCATTTTTTCTACAGACCAAGCCAGAGATGTTTTTCCATAAAATGTTGAATTATTATACTTTTCACGGCCTGAAAAGCGTTTATTTATCACATTTAGACCATAGGATAAAAACTTGAGTTTTCGAGAAATTTGCATTCTATGCGAAACATATTTTCTTTACAGACCAAGCCAGAGATGATTTTCATTATGATGTTGAATTATTATGCTTTTCAGTGTATGAAAAGCGTTTTAATTATCACATTTGGACTATAGGTTAAATAAACAATTGACTTTTAGAGTAATTCGCGTTCAATGCTACTACGCGTTTGAAACTCATTATCTCTGCAGACCAGGCCTGAGATGAATTTTCTTAAAATGTTTAATTATTATGCTTTTCGCGGCCTGAAAAGCGTTTAAATTATCACATTTCGACTATAGGATCAAAACTTGATTTTTCAAGAAACTAGTGTCCAACGATTGTACTCGTTTGAAACTCATTTCTTCTACAGACCAAGCCAGAGATGATTTCCCTTAAAATGTTGAATTATTATGCCTCTCACGGCCTCAAAAGCGATTAATGATCACATTTTGACTATAGGATCAAAACTTGGAGTTTCGAGAAATTCGAGTTCAATGCTAATACTCCTTTGAAACTCATTTTCTCTACAGACCAAGCCATAGATGATTTCCCATAAAATGTTGAATTATTATGCTTTTCAAGACCTGAAAAGCATTTTAATGATCACATTTTGACTATAGGATCAAAACTTGGATTTTGGAGAAATTCGCGTTCAATTCTAATACTCGTTTGAAATTCATTTTCTCTACAAACCAAGCCAGAGATGATTTTCCTTAAAATGATGAATTTTTATGCTTTTCAGAATATGAAAAGCGTTTTAATTATCACATTTGGACTATAGGTTTAACACTTGACTTCTCGAGAAATTCGCTTTCAATGCTAATACTCGTTTGAAAATCATTTCTTTACAGAACAAGCCAGAGACGATTTTCCTTAAAATGTTGAATTATTATGCTTTTCACGGACTTGAAAGCAGTTTAATTATCACATTTGGACTATAGGATCAAAACTTGGATTTTGGAGAAATTCGCGTTCAATTCTAAATTCACGTCTCATGCTAGTACTCCTTGAAACTCATTTTTTCTACAGACCAAGCCAGAGATGTTTTTCCTTAAAATGTTGAATTATTATGCTTTTCACGGCCTGAAAAGCGTTTATTTATCACATTTAGACCATATTATAAAAACTTGAGTTTTCGAGAAATTCGCATTCTATGCGAAACATATTTTCTTTACAGACCAAGCCAGAGATAATTTTCATTAAAATGTTGAATTATTATGCTTTTCAGAGCTTGAAAAGCTTTTTAATTATCACATTTGGACTATAGGTTGAACACTTCACCCTTAGAGAAATTCGCGTTCAATGCTACTACTCGTTTGATACTCATTTTGTCCGCAGACCAGGCCTGAGATGATTTTTCTTAAAATGTTGAATTATTATGCTTTTCACGGCCTGAAAAGCGTTTTAATTATCATATTTCGACTTTAGGATCAAAACTTGATTTTTCGAGAAATTAACGTTTAATGCTAACTTATTTTCTCTGCAGACCAAGCCAGAGATGATTTTCCTTAAAATGTTGAATTATTATGCTTGTCATTGCCTGAAAAGCGTTTATTTATCACATTTAGACCATAGGATCAAAACTTAAGTTTTCGAGAAATTCGCGATCAATGCTAATACTCGTTTGAAACTCCTTTTCTCTACACAGCAAGAAAGAGATGATTTTCATTAAGACGTTGAATTATTTAGCTTTTCAGAGAATGAAAACTTTTTAATTATCACATTTGGACTATAGGTTGAACACCTGACTCTTAGAGAAATTCGCGTTCAATGCTACTACTCGTTTAATACTCATTTTCTCCGCAGACCAGGCCTGAGATGATTTTTCTTAAAATGTTGAATTATTATGCTTTTCACGGCCTGAAAATCGTTTATTTATCACATTTAGACCATAGGATAAAAACTTGATTTTTCGAGAAATTCGCATTCCATGCGAAACATATTTTCTTTACAGACTAAGCCAGAGATGATTTTCATTAAAATGTTGAATTATTATGCTTTTCAGAGCTTGAAAAGCCTTTTAATTATCACATTTGGACTATAGGTTGAAGAACACTTCACTCTTAGAGAAATTCGCATTGAATGCTACTACTCGTTTGATACTCATTTTCTCCGCAGACCAGGCCTGAGATGATTTTCTTAAAATGTTGAATTATTATGCTTTTCACGGCCTGAAAAGCGTTTTAATTATCATATTTCGACTATAGGATCAAAACTTGATTTTTCCAGAAATTAACGTTTAATGCTAGTACTCGTTTGAAACTCATTTTCTCTGCAGACCAAGCCAGAGATGATTTTCCTTAAAATGTTGAATTATTATGCTTTTCACGGCCTGAAAAGCGTTTATTTATCACATTTAGACCATAGGATCAAAACTTAAGTTTTCGAGAAATTCGCGATCAATGCTAATACTCGTTTGAAACTCCTTTTCTCTACACAGCAAGAAAGAGATGATTTTCATTAAGACGTTGAATTATTTAGCTTTTCAGAGAATGAAAACTTTTTAATTATCACATTTGGACTATAGGTTGAACACCTGACTCTTAGAGAAATTCGCGTTCAATGCTACTACTCGTTTAATACTCATTTTCTCCGCAGACCAGGCCTGAGATGATTTTACTTAAAATGCTGAATTATTATGCTTTTCACGGCCTGAAAAGCGTTTTAATTATCATATTTCGTCTATAGGATCAAAACTTGATTTTTCGAGAAATTCACGTTTAATGCTAGTACTCGTTTGAAATTCACTTTCTCTACAGACAAAGCCATAGATGATTTCCCTTAAAATGTAGAATTATTATGCTTTTCACGGCCTGAAAAGCGTTTTAATTATCACATTTGGACTTTAGGATCAAATCTTGATTTTTCAAGAAACTAGTTTCCAACGATTGTACGCCTTTCAAACTCATTTCCTCTACAGACCAAGCAAGAGATGATTTTCATTAAGATGTTGAATTATTATGCTTCTCAGAGTATGAAAAGCGTTTTAATTATCACATTTGGACTATAGGTTAAATAAACACTTGACTTTTAGAGAAATTCGCGTTCAATGCTACTACGCGTTTAAACTCATTATCTCTGCAGACCAGGCCTGAGATGAATTTTCTTAAAATGTTGAATTATTATGCTTTTCACGGTTTGAAGAGTGTCTTAATTATCATATTACGACTATAGGATCAAAACTTGAATTCTCGAGATATAAGCGCTTCATGCTAGTACTCGTTTGAATCTCATTTTCCCTACAGACCAAGCCAGAGATGAATTTCCTTAGAATGTTGAATTATTATGCTTTTCACGGCCTGAAAAGCGTTTAAATTATCACATTTCGACTATAGGATCAAAACTTGATTTTTCATGAAACTAGTGTCCAACGATTGTACTCGTTTGAAACACATTTCTTCTACAGATCAAGCCAGAGATGATTTTCCTTAAGATGTTGAATTATTATGCGTTTCACGGACTTGAAAGCAGTTTAATTATCATATTACGACTATTGGATCCAAACTTAATTTTTCGCGAAATTCACGTCACATGCTAGTACTCCTTGAAACTCATTTTCTCTACAGACCAAGCCAGAGATGATTTTCCTTAATATGTTGAATTATTATGCTTTTCACAGCTTGAAAAGCGTTTTAATTATCACATTTCGACTATAGGATCAAAACTTGATTTTTCGTTAAATTCACCTTTAATGATAATACTCGTTTGAAACTCATTTTCTCTAGAGACCAAGCCAGAGATGATTTCCCTTAAAATGTTGAATTATTATGCTTTTCACGGCCTGAAAAGCGTTTTAATTATCATATTTCGACAATAGGATCAAAACTTGATTTTTGGAGATATTAACGTTTCATGCTAGTACTATTTTGAAACTCATTTTCTCTACAGACCAAGCCAAAGATGATTTTCCTTAAAATGTTGAATTATTATGCTTTTCACGGCCTGAAAATCGTTTTAATTATCACATTTCGACTATAGGTTCAAAACTTAATTTTTCGAGAAATTACTGTCCAATGCTAGTACTCGTTTGAAACTCTTTTCCTCTACAGACCAAGCCAGAGATGATTTCCCTTAAAATGTTGAATTATTATGCCTCTCACGGCCTGAAAAGCGATTAATGATCACATTTTGACTATAGGATCAAAACTTGGAGTTTCGAGAAATTCGAGTTCAATGCTAATACTCCTTTGAAACTCATTTTCTCTACAGACCAAGCCATAGATGATTTCCCTTAAAATGTTGAATTATTATGCTTTTCAAGACCTGAAAAGCATTTTAATGATCACATTTTGACTATAGGATCAAAACTTGGATTTTGGAGAAATTCGCGTTCAATTCTAATACTCGTTTGAAATTCATTTTCTCTACAAACCAAGCCAGAGATGATTTTCCTTAAAATGATGAATTTTTATGCTTTTCAGAATATGAAAAGCGTTTTAATTATCACATTTGGACTATAGGTTTAACACTTGACTTCTCGAGAAATTCGCTTTCAATGCTAATACTCGTTTGAAAATCATTTCTTTACAGAACAAGCCAGAGACGACTTTCCTTAAAATGTTGAATTATTATGCTTTTCACGGACTTGAAAGCAGTTTAATTATCACATTTGGACTATAGGATCCAAACTTAATTTTTCGCGAAATTCACGTCTCATGCTAGTACTCCTTGAAACTCATTTTTTCTACAGACCAAGCCAGAGATGTTTTTCCTTAAAATGTTGAATTATTATACTTTTCACGGCCTGAAAAGCGTTTATTTATCACATTTAGACCATAGGATAAAAACTTGAGTTTTCGAGAAATTCGCATTCTATGCCAAACATATTTTCTTTACAGACCAAGCCAGAGATGATTTTCATTATGATGTTGAATTATTATGCTTTTCAGTGTATGAAAAGCGTTTTAATTATCACATTTGGACTATAGGTTAAATAAACAATTGACTTTTAGAGTAATTCGCGTTCAATGCTACTACGCGTTTGAAACTCATTATCTCTGCAGACCAGGCCTGAGATGAATTTTCTTAAAATGTTTAATTATTATGCTTTTCGCGGCCTGAAAAGCGTTTAAATTATCACATTTCGACTATAGGATCAAAACTTGATTTTTCAAGAAACTAGTGTCCAACGATTGTACTCGTTTGAAACTCATTTCTTCTACAGATCAAGCCAGAGATGATTTTCCTTAAGATGTTGAATTATTATGCGTTTCACGGCCTTGAAAGCAGTTTAATTATCATATTTCGACAAGAGGATCCAAACTTAATTTTTCGCGAAATTCACGTCTCATGCTAGTACTCCTTGAAACTCATTTTCTCTACACACCAAGCCAGAGATGATTTTCCTTAATATGTTGAATTATTATGCTTTTCACAGCTTGAAAAGCGTTTTAATTATCACATTTCGACTATAGGATCAAAACTTGATTTTCGTTTAATTCACGTTTAATGATAGTACTCGTTTGAAACTCATTTTCTCTACAGACCAAGCCAGATATGGTTTCCCTTAAAATGTTGAATTATTATGTTTTTCACGGCCTGAAAAGCGTTTTAATTATCATATTTCGACAATAGGATCAAAACTAGATTTTTGGAGATATTAACGTTTCATGCTAGTACTCGTTTGAAACTCTTTTCCTCTACAGACCAAGAAAGAGATGATTTCCCTTAAAATGTTGAATTATTATGCTTTTCACGGACTGAAAAGCGATTAATGATCACATTTTGACTATAGGATCAAAACATGGAGTTTCCAGAAATTCGCGTTCAATGCAAACACTCCTTTGAAACTCATTTTCTCTACAGACCAAGCCATAGATAATTTCCCTTAAAATGTTGAATTACTATGCTTTTCACAGCCTGAAAAGCGTTTTAATGATCACATTTTGACTATAGGATCAAAACGTGGATTTTCGAGAAATTCGCGTTCAATTCTAATACTCGTTTGAAACTCATTTTCTCTACAAACCAAGCCAGAGATGATTTTCCTTAAAATGTTGAATTTTTATGCTTTTCAGAGTATGAAAAGCGTTTTAATTATCACATTTGGACTATAGGTTTAACACTTGACTTCTCGAGAAATTCGCTTTCAATGCTAATACTCGTTTGAAAATCATTTCTTTACAGAACAAGCCAGAGACGATTTTCCTTAAAATGTTGAATTATTATGCTTTTCATGGACTTGAAAGCAGTTTAATTATCACATTTGGACTATAGGATCCAAACTTAATTTTTCGCGAAATTCACGTCTCATGCTAGTACTCCTTGAAACTCATTTTTTCTACAGACCAAGCCAGAGATGTTTTTCCTTAAAATGTTGAATTATTATGCTTTTCACGGCCTGAAAAGCGTTTATTTATCACATTTAGACCATATTATAAAAACTTGAGTTTTCGAGTAATTCGCATTCTATGCGAAACATATTTTCTTTACAGACCAAGCCAGAGATAATTTTCATTAAAATGTTGAATTATTATGCTTTTCAGAGCTTGAAAAGCTTTTTAATTATCACATTTGGACTATAGGTTGAACACTTCACTCTTAGAGAAATTCGCCTTCAATGCTACTACTCGTTTGATACTCATTTTGTCCGCAGACCAGGCCTGAGATGATTTTTCTTAAAATGTTGAATTATTATGCTTTTCACGGCCTGAAAAGCGTTTTAATTATCATATTTCGACTTTAGGATCAAAACTTGATTTTTCGAGAAATTAACGTTTAATGCTAACTTATTTTCTCTGCAGACCAAGCCAGAGATGATTTTCCTTAAAATGTTGAATTATTATGCTTGTCATTGCCTGAAAAGCGTTTATTTATCACATTTAGACCATAGGATCAAAACTTAAGTTTTCGAGAAATTCGCGATCAATGCTAATACTCGTTTGAAACTCCTTTTCTCTACACAGCAAGAAAGAGATGATTTTCATTAAGACGTTGAATTATTTAGCTTTTCAGAGAATGAAAACTTTTTAATTATCACATTTGGACTATAGGTTGAACACCTGACTCTTAGAGAAATTCGCGTTCAATGCTACTACTCGTTTAATACTCATTTTCTCCGCAGACCAGGCCTGAGATGATTTTTCTTAAAATGTTGAATTATTATGCTTTTCACGGCCTGAAAATCGTTTATTTATCACATTTAGACCATAGGATAAAAACTTGATTTTTCGAGAAATTCGCATTCCATGCGAAACATATTTTCTTTACAGACTAAGCCAGAGATGATTTTCATTAAAATGTTGAATTATTATGCTTTTCAGAGCTTGAAAAGCCTTTTAATTATCACATTTGGACTATAGGTTGAAGAACACTTCACTCTTAGAGAAATTCGCATTGAATGCTACTACTCGTTTGATACTCATTTTCTCCGCAGACCAGGCCTGAGATGATTTTCTTAAAATGTTGAATTATTATGCTTTTCACGGCCTGAAAAGCGTTTTAATTATCATATTTCGACTATAGGATCAAAACTTGATTTTTCCAGAAATTAACGTTTAATGCTAGTACTCGTTTGAAACTCATTTTCTCTGCAGATCAAGCCAGAGATGATATTCCTTAAAATGTTGAATTATTATGCTTTTCACGGCCTGAAAAGCGTTTATTTATCACATTTAGACCATAGGATCAAAACTTAAGTTTTCGAGAAATTCGCGATCAATGCTAATACTCGTTTGAAACTCCTTTTCTCTACACAGCAAGAAAGAGATGATTTTCATTAAGACGTTGAATTATTTAGCTTTTCAGAGAATGAAAACTTTTTAATTATCACATTTGGACTATAGGTTGAACACCTGACTCTTAGAGAAATTCGCGTTCAATGCTACTACTCGTTTAATACTCATTTTCTCCGCAGACCAGGCCTGAGATGATTTTACTTAAAATGCTGAATTATTATGCTTTTCACGGCCTGAAAAGCGTTTTAATTATCATATTTCGTCTATAGGATCAAAACTTGATTTTTCAAGAAACTAGTTTCCAACGATTGTACGCCTTTCAAACTCATTTCCTCTACAGACCAAGCAAGAGATGATTTTCATTAAGATGTTGAATTATTATGCTTCTCAGAGTATGAAAAGCGTTTTAATTATCACATTTGGACTATAGGTTAAATAAACACTTGACTTTTAGAGAAATTCGCGTTCAATGCTACTACGCGTTTAAACTCATTATCTCTGCAGACCAGGCCTGAGATGAATTTTCTTAAAATGTTGAATTATTATGCTTTTCACGGTTTGAAGAGTGTCTTAATTATCATGTTACGACTATAGGATCAAAACTTGAATTCTCGAGATATAAGCGCTTCATGCTAGTACTCGTTTGAATCTCATTTTCCCTACAGACCAAGCCAGAGATGAATTTCCTTAGAATGTTGAATTATTATGCTTTTCACGGACTGAAAAGCGTTTAAATTATCACATTTCGACTATAGGATCAAAACTTGATTTTTCATGAAACTAGTGTCCAACGATTGTACTCGTTTGAAACACATTTCTTCTACAGATCAAGCCAGAGATGATTTTCCTTAAGATGTTGAATTATTATGCGTTTCACGGACTTGAAAGCAGTTTAATTATCATATTACGACTATTGGATCCAAACTTAATTTTTCGCGAAATTCACGTCACATGCTAGTACTCCTTGAAACTCATTTTCTCTACAGACCAAGCCAGAGATGATTTTCCTTAATATGTTGAATTATTATGCTTTTCACAGCTTGAAAAGCGTTTTAATTATCACATTTCGACTATAGGATCAAAACTTGATTTTTCGTTAAATTCACCTTTAATGATAGTACTCGTTTGAAACTCATTTTCTCTAGAGACCAAGCCAGAGATGATTTCCCTTAAAATGTTGAATTATTATGCTTTTCACGGCCTGAAAAGCGTTTTAATTATCATATTTCGACAATAGGATCAAAACTTGATTTTTGGAGATATTAACGTTTCATGCTAGTACTATTTTGAAACTCATTTTCTCTACAGACCAAGCCAAAGATGATTTTCCTTAAAATGTTGAATTATTATGCTTTTCACGGCCTGAAAATCGTTTTAATTATCACATTTCGACTATAGGTTCAAAACTTAATTTTTCGAGAAATTACTGTCCAATGCTAGTACTCGTTTGAAACTCTTTTCCTCTACAGACCAAGCCAGAGATGATTTCCCTTAAAATGTTGAATTATTATGCCTCTCACGGCCTGAAAAGCGATTAATGATCACATTTTGACTATAGGATCAAAACTTGGAGTTTCGAGAAATTCGAGTTCAATGCTAATACTCCTTTGAAACTCATTTTCTCTACAGACCAAGCCATAGATGATTTCCCTTAAAATGTTGAATTATTATGCTTTTCAAGACCTGAAAAGCATTTTAATGATCACATTTTGACTATAGGATCAAAACTTGGATTTTGGAGAAATTCGCGTTCAATTCTAATACTCGTTTGAAATTCATTTTCTCTACAAACCAAGCCAGAGATGATTTTCCTTAAAATGATGAATTTTTATGCTTTTCAGAATATGAAAAGCGTTTTAATTATCACATTTGGACTATAGGTTTAACACTTGACTTCTCGAGAAATTCGCTTTCAATGCTAATACTCGTTTGAAAATCATTTCTTTACAGAACAATCCAGAGACGACTTTCCTTAAAATGTTGAATTATTATGCTTTTCACGGACTTGAAAGCAGTTTAATTATCACATTTGGACTATAGGATCCAAACTTAATTTTTCGCGAAATTCACGTCTCATGCTAGTACTCCTTGAAACTCATTTTTTCTACAGACCAAGCCAGAGATGTTTTTCCTTAAAATGTTGAATTATTATACTTTTCACGGCCTGAAAAGCGTTTATTTATCACATTTAGACCATAGGATAAAAACTTGAGTTTTCGAGAAATTCGCATTCTATGCGAAACATATTTTCTTTACAGACCAAGCCAGAGATGATTTTCATTATGATGTTGAATTATTATGCTTTTCAGTGTATGAAGAGCGTTTTAATTATCACATTTGGACTATAGGTTAAATAAACAATTGACTTTTAGAGTAATTCGCGTTCAATGCTACTACGCGTTTGAAACTCATTATCTCTGCAGACCAGGCCTGAGATGAATTTTCTTAAAATGTTTAATTATTATGCTTTTCGCGGCCTGAAAAGCGTTTAAATTATCATATTTCGACTATAGGATCAAAACTTGATTTTTCAAGAAACTAGTGTCCAACGATTGTACTCGTTTGAAACTCATTTCTTCTACAGATCAAGCCAGAGATGATTTTCCTTAAGATGTTGAATTATTATGCGTTTCACGGCCTTGAAAGCAGTTTAATTATCATATTTCGACAAGAGGATCCAAACTTAATTTTTCGCGAAATTCACGTCTCATGCTAGTACTCCTTGAAACTCATTTTCTCTACACACCAAGCCAGAGATGATTTTCCTTAATATGTTGAATTATTATGCTTTTCACAGCTTGAAAAGCGTTTTAATTATCACATTTCGACTATAGGATCAAAACTTGATTTTCGTTTAATTCACGTTTAATGATAGTACTCGTTTGAAACTCATTTTCTCTACAGACCAAGCCAGATATGGTTTCCCTTAAAATGTTGAATTATTATGTTTTTCACGGCCTGAAAAGCGTTTTAATTATCATATTTCGACAATAGGATCAAAACTAGATTTTTGGAGATATTAACGTTTCATGCTAGTACTATTTTGAAACTCATTTTCTCTACAGACCAAGCCAGAGATGATTTTCCTTAAAATGTTGAATTATTATGCTTTTCACGGCGTGAAAAGCGTTTTAATTATCACATTTCGACTATAGGTTCAAAACTCAATTTTTCGAGAAATTACTGTTAAATGCTAGTACTCGTTTGAAACTCTTTTCCTCTACAGACCAAGAAAGAGATGATTTCCCTTAAAATGTTGAATTATTATGCTTTTCACGGACTGAAAAGCGATTAATGATCACATTTAACTATAGGATCAAAACATGGAGTTTCGAGAAATTCGCGTTCAATGCAAACACTCCTTTGAAACTCATTTTCTCTACAGACCAAGCCATAGATAATTTCCCTTAAAATGTTGAATTATTATGCTTTTCACAGCCTGAAAAGCGTTTTAAAGATCACATTTTGACTATAGGATCTAAACGTGGATTTTGGAGAAATTCGCGTTCAATTCTAATACTCGTTTGAAATTCATTTTCTCTACAAACCAAGCCAGAGATGATTTTCCTTAAAATGATGAATTTTTATGCTTTTCAGAATATGAAAAGCGTTTTAATTATCACATTTGGACTATAGGTTTAACACTTGACTTCTCGAGAAATTCGCTTTCAATGCTAATACTCGTTTGAAAATCATTTCTTTACAGAACAAGCCAGAGACGACTTTCCTTAAAATGTTGAATTATTATGCTTTTCACGGACTTGAAAGCAGTTTAATTATCACATTTGGACTATAGGATCCAAACTTAATTTTTCGCGAAATTCACGTCTCATGCTAGTACTCCTTGAAACTCATTTTTTCTACAGACCAAGCCAGAGATGTTTTTCCTTAAAATGTTGAATTATTATACTTTTCACGGCCTGAAAAGCGTATATTTATCACATTTAGACCATAGGATAAAAACTTGAATTTTCGAGAAATTCGCATTCTATGCGAAACATATTTTCTTTACAGACCAAGCCAAAGATGATTTTCATTATGATGTTGAATTATTATGCTTTTCAGAGTATGAAAAGCGTTTTAATTATCACATTTGGACTATAGGTTAAATAAACAATTGACTTTTAGAGTAATTCGCGTTCAATGCTACTACGCGTTTGAAACTCATTATCTCTGCAGACCAGGCCTGAGATGAATTTTCTTAAAATGTTTAATTATTATGCTTTTCGCGGCCTGAAAATCGTTTAAATTATCACATTTCGACTATAGGATCAAAACTTGATTTTTCAAGAAACTAGTGTCCAACGATTGTACTCGTTTGAAACTCATTTCTTCTACAGATCAAGCCAGAGATGATTTTCCTTAAGATGTTGAATTATTATGCGTTTCAAGGCCTTGAAAGCAGTTTAATTATCATATTTCGACAAGAGGACCCAAACTTAATTTTTCGCGAAATTCACGTCTCATGCTAGTACTCCTTGAAACTCATTTTCTCTACACACCAAGCCAGAGATGATTTTCCTTAATATGTTGAATTATTATGCTTTTCACAGCATGAAAAGCGTTTTAATTATCACATTTCGACTATAGGATCAAAACTTGATTTTCGTTTAATTCACGTTTAATGATAGTACTCGTTTGAAACTCATTTTCTCTACAGACCAAGCCAGATATGGTTTCCCTTAAAATGTTGAATTATTATGTTTTTCACGGCCTGAAAAGCGTTTTAATTATCATATTTCGACAATAGGATCAAAACTAGATTTTTGGAGATATTAACGTTTCATGCTAGTACTATTTTGAAACTCATTTTCTCTACAGACCAAGCAAGAGATGATTTTCCTTAAAATGTTGAATTATTATGCATTTCACGGCGTGAAAAGCGTTTTAATTATCACATTTCGACTATAGGTTCAAAACTTAATTTTTCGAGAAATTACTGTTAAATGCTAGTACTCGTTTGAAACTCTTTTCCTCTACAGACCAAGAAAGAGATGATTTCCCTTAAAATGTTGAATTATTATGCTTTTCACGGACTGAAAAGCGATTAATGATCACATTTTGACTATAGGATCAAAACATGGAGTTTCCAGAAATTCGCGTTCAATGCAAACACTCCTTTGAAACTCATTTTCTCTACAGACCAAGCCATAGATAATTTCCCTTAAAATGTTGAATTACTATGCTTTTCACAGCCTGAAAAGCGTTTTAATGATCACATTTTGACTATAGGATCAAAACGTGGATTTTCGAGAAATTCGCGTTCAATTCTAATACTCGTTTGAAACTCATTTTCTCTACAAACCAAGCCAGAGATGATTTTCCTTAAAATGTTGAATTTTTATGCTTTTCAGAGTATGAAAAGCATTTTAATTATCACATTTGGACTATAGGTTTAACACTTGACTTCTCGAGAAATTCGCTTTCAATGCTAATACTCGTTTGAAAATCATTTCTTTACAGAACAAGCCAGAGACGATTTTCCTTAAAATGTTGAATTATTATGCTTTTCATGGACTTGAAAGCAGTTTAATTATCACATTTGGACTATAGGATCCAAACTTAATTTTTCGCGAAATTCACGTCTCATGCTAGTACTCCTTGAAACTACTCGTTTGAAACTCACTTTCTCTACAGACAAAGCCATAGATGATTTCCCTTAAAATGTAGAATTATTATGCTTTTCACGGCCTGAAAAGCGTTTTAATTATCACATTTGGACTATAGGATCAAATCTTGATTTTTCAAGAAACTAGTTTCCAACGATTGTACGCCTTTCAAACTCATTTCCTCTACAGACCAAGCAAGAGATGATTTTCTTAAAATGTTGAATTATTATGCTTTTCACGGTTTGAAGAGTGTCTTAATTATCATATTACGACTATAGGATCAAAACTTGAATTCTCGAGATATAAGCGCTACATGCTAGTACTCGTTTGAATCTCATTTTCCCTACAGACATGGCTAGAGATGAATTTCCTTAGAATGTTGGATTATTATGCTTTTCACGGCCTGAAAAGCGTTTAAATTATCACATTTCGACTATAGGATCAAAACTTGATTTTTCATGAAACTAGTGTCCAACGATTGTACTCGTTTGAAACTCATTTCTTCTACAGATCAAGCCAGAGATGATTTTCTTTAAGATGTTGAATTATTATGCTTTTCACGGCCTTGAAAGCAGTTTAATTATCATATTACGACTATTGGATTCAAACTTAATTTTTCGCGAAATTCACCTTTAATGATAGTACTAGTTTGAAACTCATTTTCTCTACAGACCAAGCCAGAGATGATTTCCCTTAAAATGTTGAATTATTATGCTCTTCACGGCCTGAAAAGCGTTTTAATTACCATATTTCGACAATAGGATCAAAACTTGATTTTTGGAGATAATAACGTTTCATGCTAGTACTATTTTGAAACTCATTTTCTCTACAGACCAAGCCAAAGATGATTTTCCTTAAAATGTTGAATTATTATGCTTTTCACGGCCTGAAAAACGTTTTAATTATCACATTTCGACTATAGGTTCAAAACTTGATTTTTCAAGAAATTACTGCCCAATGCTAGTACTCGTTTGAAACTCATTTTCTCTACAGACCAAGCTAGAGATGATTTTCCTTAAAAAGGTTGAATTATTATGCTTTTCACGGCCTGAAAAGCGTTTTAATTATAACATTTAGAATATAGGATCGAAACATGTTTTTTCAAGAAATTGCTGTCCTATGCTAATACTCGTTTGAAACTTATTTTCTTTACAAACCAAGCCAGTGATGATTTTCATTAAGATGTTGAATTATTATGCTTTTCACAGCTTGAAAAGCGTTTTAATTATCACATTTCGACTATAGGATCAAAACTTGATTTTTCGTTAAATTCACGTTAAATGATAGCACTCGATTGAAACTCATTTTCTCTACAGACCAAGCCAGAGATGATTTCACTTAAAATGTTGAATTATTATACTTTTCACGGCCTGAAAAGCGTTTTAATTATCATATTTCGACAATAGTATCAAAACTTGATTTTTGGAGATATTGACGTTTCATGCTAGTACTATTTTGAAACTCATTTTCTCTACAGACCAAGCCAGAGATGATTTTCCTTAAAATGTTGAATTATTATGCTTTTCACGGCCTGAAAAGCGTTTTAATTATAACATTTAGAATATAGGATCGAAACATGTTTTTTCAAGAAATTGCTGTCCTATGCTAATACTCGTTTGAAACTTATTTTCTTTACAAACCAAGCCAGTGATGATTTTCATTAAGATGTTGAATTATTATGCTTTTCACAGCTTGAAAAGCGTTTTAATTATCACATTTCGACTATAGGATCAAAACTTGATTTTTCGTTAAATTCACGTTAAATGATAGCACTCGATTGAAACTCATTTTCTCTACAGACCAAGCCAGAGATGATTTCACTTAAAATGTTGAATTATTATGCTTTTCACGGCCTGAAAAGCGTTTTAATTATCATATTTCGACAATAGTATCAAAACTTGATTTTTGGAGATATTGACGTTTCATGCTAGTACTATTTTGAAACTCATTTTCTCTACAGACCAAGCCAGAGATGAGTTCCCTTAAAATGTTGAATTATTATGCTCTTCACGGCCTGGAAAGCTATTAATTATCACATTTCGACTATAGGATCAAAACTTGATTTTTCAAGAAACTAGTGTCCAACGATTGTACTCGTTTGAAACTCATTTCTTCTACAGATCAAGCCAGAGATGATTTTCCTTAAGATGTTGAATTATTATGCGTTTCACGGCCTTGAAAGCAGTTTAATTATCATATTTCGACAATTGGATCCAAACTTAATTTTTCGCGAAATTCACGTCTCATGCTGGTAATCCTTGAAACTCATTTTCTCTACACACCAAGCCAGAGATGATTTTCCTTAATATGTTGAATTATTATGCTTTTCACAGCTTGAAAAGCGTTTTAATTATCACATTTCGACTATAGGATCAAAACTTGATTTTCGTTTAATTCACGTTTAATGATAGTACTCGTTTGAAACTCATTTTCTCTACAGACCAAGCCAGATATGGTTTCCCTTAAAATGTTGAATTATTATGTTTTTCACGGCCTGAAAAGCGTTTTAATTATCATATTTCGACAATAGGATCAAAACTAGATTTTTGGAGATATTAACGTTTCATGCTAGTACTATTTTGAAACTCATTTTCTCTACAGACCAAGCCAGAGATGATTTTCCTTAAAATGTTGAATTATTATGCTTTTCACGGCGTGAAAAGCGTTTTAATTATCACATTTCGACTATAGGTTCAAAACTTAATTTTTCGAGAAATTACTGTTAAATGCTAGTACTCGTTTGAAACTCTTTTCCTCTACAGACCAAGAAAGAGATGATTTCCCTTAAAATGTTGAATTATTATGCTTTTCACGGACTGAAAAGCGATTAATGATCACATTTTGACTATAGGATCAAAACATGGAGTTTCGAGAGATTCGCGTTCAATGCAAACACTCCTTTGAAACTCATTTTCTCTACAGACCAAGCCATAGATAATATCCCTTAAAATGTTGAATTATTATGCTTTTCACAGCCTGAAAAGCGTTTTAATGATCACATTTTGACTATAGGATCAAAACGTGGATTTTCGAGAAATTCGCGTTCAATTCTAATACTCGTTTGAAACTCATTTTCTCTACAAACCAAGCCAGAGATGATTTTCCTTAAAATGTTGAATTTTTATGCTTTTCAGAGTATGAAAAGCGTTTTAATTATCACATTTGGACTATAGGTTTAACACTTGACTTCTCGAGAAATTCGCTTTCAATGCGAATACTCGTTTGAAAATCATTTCTTTACAGAACAAGCCAGAGACGATTTTCCTTAAAATGTTGAATTATTATGCTTTTCACGGACTTGAAAGCAGTTTAATTATCACATTTGGACTATAGGATCCAAACTTAATTTTTCGCGAAATTCACGTCTCATGCTAGTACTCCTTGAAACTCATTTTTTCTACAGACCAAGCCAGAGATATTTTTCCTTAAAATGTTGAATTATTATGCTTTTCACGGAATGAAAAGCGTTTATTTATCACATTTAGACCATATTATAAAAACTTGAGTTTTCGAGAAATTTGCATTCTATGCGAAACATATTTTCTTTACAGACCAAGCCAGAGATGATTTTCATTAAAATGTTGAATTATTATGCTTTTCAGAGCTTGAAAAGCTTTTTAATTATCACATTTGGACTATAGGTTGAACACTTCACTCTTAGAGAAATTCGCGTTCAATGCTACTACTCGTTTGATACTCATTTTCTCCGCAGACCAGGCCTGAGATGATTTTTCTTAAAATGTTGAATTATTATGCTTTTCACGGCCTGAAAAGCGTTTTAATTATCATATTTCGACTTTAGGATCAAAACTTGATTTTTCGAGAAATTAACGTTTAATGCTAACTTATTTTCTCTGCAGACCAAGCCAGAGATGATTTTCCTTAAAATGTTGAATTATTATGCTTGTCATTGCCTGAAAAGCGTTTATTTATCACATTTAGACCATAGGATCAAAACTTAAGTTTTCGAGAAATTCGCGATCAATGCTAATACTCGTTTGAAACTCCTTTTCTCTACACAGCAAGAAAGAGATGATTTTCATTAAGACGTTGAATTATTTAGCTTTTCAGAGAATGAAAACTTTTTAATTATCACATTTGGACTATAGGTTGAACACCTGACTCTTAGAGAAATTCGCGTTCAATGCTACTACTCGTTTAATACTCATTTTCTCCGCAGACCAGGCCTGAGATGATTTTTCTTAAAATGTTGAATTATTATGCTTTTCACGGCCTGAAAATCGTTTATTTATCACATTTAGACCATAGGATAAAAACTTGATTTTTCGAGAAATTCGCATTCCATGCGAAACATATTTTCTTTACAGACTAAGCCAGAGATGATTTTCATTAAAATGTTGAATTATTATGCTTTTCAGAGCTTGAAAAGCCTTTTAATTATCACATTTGGACTATAGGTTGAAGAACACTTCACTCTTAGAGAAATTCGCATTGAATGCTACTACTCGTTTGATACTCATTTTCTCCGCAGACCAGGCCTGAGATGATTTTCTTAAAATGTTGAATTATTATGCTTTTCACGGCCTGAAAAGCGTTTTAATTATCATATTTCGACTATAGGATCAAAACTTGATTTTTCCAGAAATTAACGTTTAATGCTAGTACTCGTTTGAAACTCATTTTCTCTGCAGACCAAGCCAGAGATGATTTTCCTTAAAATGTTGAATTATTATGCTTTTCACGGCCTGAAAAGCGTTTATTTATCACATTTAGACCATAGGATCAAAACTTAAGTTTTCGAGAAATTCGCGATCAATGCTAATACTCGTTTGAAACTCCTTTTCTCTACACAGCAAGAAAGAGATGATTTTCATTAAGACGTTGAATTATTTAGCTTTTCAGAGAATGAAAACTTTTTAATTATCACATTTGGACTATAGGTTGAACACCTGACTCTTAGAGAAATTCGCGTTCAATGCTACTACTCGTTTAATACTCATTTTCTCCGCAGACCAGGCCTGAGATGATTTTACTTAAAATGCTGAATTATTATGCTTTTCACGGCCTGAAAAGCGTTTTAATTATCATATTTCGTCTATAGGATCAAAACTTGATTTTTCGAGAAATTCACGTTTAATGCTAGTACTCGTTTGAAATTCACTTTCTCTACAGACAAAGCCATAGATGATTTCCCTTAAAATGTAGAATTATTATGCTTTTCACGGCCTGAAAAGCGTTTTAATTATCACATTTGGACTTTAGGATCAAATCTTGATTTTTCAAGAAACTAGTTTCCAACGATTGTACGCCTTTCAAACTCATTTCCTCTACAGACCAAGCAAGAGATGATTTTCATTAAGATGTTGAATTATTATGCTTCTCAGAGTATGAAAAGCGTTTTAATTATCACATTTGGACTATAGGTTAAATAAACACTTGACTTTTAGAGAAATTCGCGTTCAATGCTACTACGCGTTTAAACTCATTATCTCTGCAGACCAGGCCTGAGATGAATTTTCTTAAAATGTTGAATTATTATGCTTTTCACGGTTTGAAGAGTGTCTTAATTATCATATTACGACTATAGGATCAAAACTTGAATTCTCGAGATATAAGCGCTTCATGCTAGTACTCGTTTGAATCTCATTTTCCCTACAGACCAAGCCAGAGATGAATTTCCTTAGAATGTTGAATTATTATGCTTTTCACGGCCTGAAAAGCGTTTAAATTATCACATTTCGACTATAGGATCAAAACTTGATTTTTCATGAAACTAGTGTCCAACGATTGTACTCGTTTGAAACACATTTCTTCTACAGATCAAGCCAGAGATGATTTTCCTTAAGATGTTGAATTATTATGCGTTTCACGGACTTGAAAGCAGTTTAATTATCATATTACGACTATTGGATCCAAACTTAATTTTTCGCGAAATTCACGTCACATGCTAGTACTCCTTGAAACTCATTTTCTCTACAGACCAAGCCAGAGATGATTTTCCTTAATATGTTGAATTATTATGCTTTTCACAGCTTGAAAAGCGTTTTAATTATCACATTTCGACTATAGGATCAAAACTTGATTTTTCGTTAAATTCACCTTTAATGATAATACTCGTTTGAAACTCATTTTCTCTAGAGACCAAGCCAGAGATGATTTCCCTTAAAATGTTGAATTATTATGCTTTTCACGGCCTGAAAAGCGTTTTAATTATCATATTTCGACAATAGGATCAAAACTTGATTTTTGGAGATATTAACGTTTCATGCTAGTACTATTTTGAAACTCATTTTCTCTACAGACCAAGCCAAAGATGATTTTCCTTAAAATGTTGAATTATTATGCTTTTCACGGCCTGAAAATCGTTTTAGTTATCACATTTCGACTATAGGTTCAAAACTTAATTTTTCGAGAAATTACTGTCCAATGCTAGTACTCGTTTGAAACTCTTTTCCTCTACAGACCAAGCCAGAGATGATTTCCCTTAAAATGTTGAATTATTATGCCTCTCACGGCCTGAAAAGCGATTAATGATCACATTTTGACTATAGGATCAAAACTTGGAGTTTCGAGAAATTCGAGTTCAATGCTAATACTCCTTTGAAACTCATTTTCTCTACAGACCAAGCCATAGATGATTTCCCTTAAAATGTTGAATTATTATGCTTTTCAAGACCTGAAAAGCATTTTAATGATCACATTTTGACTATAGGATCAAAACTTGGATTTTGGAGAAATTCGCGTTCAATTCTAATACTCGTTTGAAATTCATTTTCTCTACAAACCAAGCCAGAGATGATTTTCCTTATAATGATGAATTTTTATGCTTTTCAGAATATGAAAAGCGTTTTAATTATCACATTTGGACTATAGGTTTAACACTTGACTTCTCGAGAAATTCGCTTTCAATGCTAATACTCGTTTGAAAATCATTTCTTTACAGAACAAGCCAGAGACGACTTTCCTTAAAATGTTGAATTATTATGCTTTTCACGGACTTGAAAGCATTTTAATTATCACATTTGGACTATAGGATCCAAACTTAATTTTTCGCGAAATTCACGTCTCATGCTAGTACTCCTTGAAACTCATTTTTTCTACAGACCAAGCCAGAGATGTTTTTCCATAAAATGTTGAATTATTATACTTTTCACGGCCTGAAAAGCGTTTATTTATCACATTTAGACCATAGGATAAAAACTTGAGTTTTCGAGAAATTTGCATTCTATGCGAAACATATTTTCTTTACAGACCAAGCCAGAGATGATTTTCATTATGATGTTGAATTATTATGCTTTTCAGTGTATGAAAAGCGTTTTAATTATCACATTTGGACTATAGGTTAAATAAACAATTGACTTTTAGAGTAATTCGCGTTCAATGCTACTACGCGTTTGAAACTCATTATCTCTGCAGACCAGGCCTGAGATGAATTTTCTTAAAATGTTTAATTATTATGCTTTTCGCGGCCTGAAAAGCGTTTAAATTATCACATTTCGACTATAGGATCAAAACTTGATTTTTCAAGAAACTAGTGTCCAACGATTGTACTCGTTTGAAACTCATTTCTTCTACAGACCAAGCCAGAGATGATTTCCCTTAAAATGTTGAATTATTATGCCTCTCACGGCCTCAAAAGCGATTAATGATCACATTTTGACTATAGGATCAAAACTTGGAGTTTCGAGAAATTCGAGTTCAATGCTAATACTCCTTTGAAACTCATTTTCTCTACAGACCAAGCCATAGATGATTTCCCATAAAATGTTGAATTATTATGCTTTTCAAGACCTGAAAAGCATTTTAATGATCACATTTTGACTATAGGATCAAAACTTGGATTTTGGAGAAATTCGCGTTCAATTCTAATACTCGTTTGAAATTCATTTTCTCTACAAACCAAGCCAGAGATGATTTTCCTTAAAATGATGAATTTTTATGCTTTTCAGAATATGAAAAGCGTTTTAATTATCACATTTGGACTATAGGTTTAACACTTGACTTCTCGAGAAATTCGCTTTCAATGCTAATACTCGTTTGAAAATCATTTCTTTACAGAACAAGCCAGAGACGATTTTCCTTAAAATGTTGAATTATTATGCTTTTCACGGACTTGAAAGCAGTTTAATTATCACATTTGGACTATAGGATCAAAACTTGGATTTTGGAGAAATTCGCGTTCAATTCTAAATTCACGTCTCATGCTAGTACTCCTTGAAACTCATTTTTTCTACAGACCAAGCCAGAGATGTTTTTCCTTAAAATGTTGAATTATTATGCTTTTCACGGCCTGAAAAGCGTTTATTTATCACATTTAGACCATATTATAAAAACTTGAGTTTTCGAGAAATTCGCATTCTATGCGAAACATATTTTCTTTACAGACCAAGCCAGAGATAATTTTCATTAAAATGTTGAATTATTATGCTTTTCAGAGCTTGAAAAGCTTTTTAATTATCACATTTGGACTATAGGTTGAACACTTCACCCTTAGAGAAATTCGCGTTCAATGCTACTACTCGTTTGATACTCATTTTGTCCGCAGACCAGGCCTGAGATGATTTTTCTTAAAATGTTGAATTATTATGCTTTTCACGGCCTGAAAAGCGTTTTAATTATCATATTTCGACTTTAGGATCAAAACTTGATTTTTCGAGAAATTAACGTTTAATGCTAACTTATTTTCTCTGCAGACCAAGCCAGAGATGATTTTCCTTAAAATGTTGAATTATTATGCTTGTCATTGCCTGAAAAGCGTTTATTTATCACATTTAGACCATAGGATCAAAACTTAAGTTTTCGAGAAATTCGCGATCAATGCTAATACTCGTTTGAAACTCCTTTTCTCTACACAGCAAGAAAGAGATGATTTTCATTAAGACGTTGAATTATTTAGCTTTTCAGAGAATGAAAACTTTTTAATTATCACATTTGGACTATAGGTTGAACACCTGACTCTTAGAGAAATTCGCGTTCAATGCTACTACTCGTTTAATACTCATTTTCTCCGCAGACCAGGCCTGAGATGATTTTTCTTAAAATGTTGAATTATTATGCTTTTCACGGCCTGAAAATCGTTTATTTATCACATTTAGACCATAGGATAAAAACTTGATTTTTCGAGAAATTCGCATTCCATGCGAAACATATTTTCTTTACAGACTAAGCCAGAGATGATTTTCATTAAAATGTTGAATTATTATGCTTTTCAGAGCTTGAAAAGCCTTTTAATTATCACATTTGGACTATAGGTTGAAGAACACTTCACTCTTAGAGAAATTCGCATTGAATGCTACTACTCGTTTGATACTCATTTTCTCCGCAGACCAGGCCTGAGATGATTTTCTTAAAATGTTGAATTATTATGCTTTTCACGGCCTGAAAAGCGTTTTAATTATCATATTTCGACTATAGGATCAAAACTTGATTTTTCCAGAAATTAACGTTTAATGCTAGTACTCGTTTGAAACTCATTTTCTCTGCAGACCAAGCCAGAGATGATTTTCCTTAAAATGTTGAATTATTATGCTTTTCACGGCCTGAAAAGCGTTTATTTATCACATTTAGACCATAGGATCAAAACTTAAGTTTTCGAGAAATTCGCGATCAATGCTAATACTCGTTTGAAACTCCTTTTCTCTACACAGCAAGAAAGAGATGATTTTCATTAAGACGTTGAATTATTTAGCTTTTCAGAGAATGAAAACTTTTTAATTATCACATTTGGACTATAGGTTGAACACCTGACTCTTAGAGAAATTCGCGTTCAATGCTACTACTCGTTTAATACTCATTTTCTCCGCAGACCAGGCCTGAGATGATTTTACTTAAAATGCTGAATTATTATGCTTTTCACGGCCTGAAAAGCGTTTTAATTATCATATTTCGTCTATAGGATCAAAACTTGATTTTTCGAGAAATTCACGTTTAATGCTAGTACTCGTTTGAAATTCACTTTCTCTACAGACAAAGCCATAGATGATTTCCCTTAAAATGTAGAATTATTATGCTTTTCACGGCCTGAAAAGCGTTTTAATTATCACATTTGGACTTTAGGATCAAATCTTGATTTTTCAAGAAACTAGTTTCCAACGATTGTACGCCTTTCAAACTCATTTCCTCTACAGACCAAGCAAGAGATGATTTTCATTAAGATGTTGAATTATTATGCTTCTCAGAGTATGAAAAGCGTTTTAATTATCACATTTGGACTATAGGTTAAATAAACACTTGACTTTTAGAGAAATTCGCGTTCAATGCTACTACGCGTTTAAACTCATTATCTCTGCAGACCAGGCCTGAGATGAATTTTCTTAAAATGTTGAATTATTATGCTTTTCACGGTTTGAAGAGTGTCTTAATTATCATATTACGACTATAGGATCAAAACTTGAATTCTCGAGATATAAGCGCTTCATGCTAGTACTCGTTTGAATCTCATTTTCCCTACAGACCAAGCCAGAGATGAATTTCCTTAGAATGTTGAATTATTATGCTTTTCACGGCCTGAAAAGCGTTTAAATTATCACATTTCGACTATAGGATCAAAACTTGATTTTTCATGAAACTAGTGTCCAACGATTGTACTCGTTTGAAACACATTTCTTCTACAGATCAAGCCAGAGATGATTTTCCTTAAGATGTTGAATTATTATGCGTTTCACGGACTTGAAAGCAGTTTAATTATCATATTACGACTATTGGATCCAAACTTAATTTTTCGCGAAATTCACGTCACATGCTAGTACTCCTTGAAACTCATTTTCTCTACAGACCAAGCCAGAGATGATTTTCCTTAATATGTTGAATTATTATGCTTTTCACAGCTTGAAAAGCGTTTTAATTATCACATTTCGACTATAGGATCAAAACTTGATTTTTCGTTAAATTCACCTTTAATGATAATACTCGTTTGAAACTCATTTTCTCTAGAGACCAAGCCAGAGATGATTTCCCTTAAAATGTTGAATTATTATGCTTTTCACGGCCTGAAAAGCGTTTTAATTATCATATTTCGACAATAGGATCAAAACTTGATTTTTGGAGATATTAACGTTTCATGCTAGTACTATTTTGAAACTCATTTTCTCTACAGACCAAGCCAAAGATGATTTTCCTTAAAATGTTGAATTATTATGCTTTTCACGGCCTGAAAATCGTTTTAATTATCACATTTCGACTATAGGTTCAAAACTTAATTTTTCGAGAAATTACTGTCCAATGCTAGTACTCGTTTGAAACTCTTTTCCTCTACAGACCAAGCCAGAGATGATTTCCCTTAAAATGTTGAATTATTATGCCTCTCACGGCCTGAAAAGCGATTAATGATCACATTTTGACTATAGGATCAAAACTTGGAGTTTCGAGAAATTCGAGTTCAATGCTAATACTCCTTTGAAACTCATTTTCTCTACAGACCAAGCCATAGATGATTTCCCTTAAAATGTTGAATTATTATGCTTTTCAAGACCTGAAAAGCATTTTAATGATCACATTTTGACTATAGGATCAAAACTTGGATTTTGGAGAAATTCGCGTTCAATTCTAATACTCGTTTGAAATTCATTTTCTCTACAAACCAAGCCAGAGATGATTTTCCTTAAAATGATGAATTTTTATGCTTTTCAGAATATGAAAAGCGTTTTAATTATCACATTTGGACTATAGGTTTAACACTTGACTTCTCGAGAAATTCGCTTTCAATGCTAATACTCGTTTGAAAATCATTTCTTTACAGAACAAGCCAGAGACGACTTTCCTTAAAATGTTGAATTATTATGCTTTTCACGGACTTGAAAGCAGTTTAATTATCACATTTGGACTATAGGATCCAAACTTAATTTTTCGCGAAATTCACGTCTCATGCTAGTACTCCTTGAAACTCATTTTTTCTACAGACCAAGCCAGAGATGTTTTTCCTTAAAATGTTGAATTATTATACTTTTCACGGCCTGAAAAGCGTTTATTTATCACATTTAGACCATAGGATAAAAACTTGAGTTTTCGAGAAATTCGCATTCTATGCCAAACATATTTTCTTTACAGACCAAGCCAGAGATGATTTTCATTATGATGTTGAATTATTATGCTTTTCAGTGTATGAAAAGCGTTTTAATTATCACATTTGGACTATAGGTTAAATAAACAATTGACTTTTAGAGTAATTCGCGTTCAATGCTACTACGCGTTTGAAACTCATTATCTCTGCAGACCAGGCCTGAGATGAATTTTCTTAAAATGTTTAATTATTATGCTTTTCGCGGCCTGAAAAGCGTTTAAATTATCACATTTCGACTATAGGATCAAAACTTGATTTTTCAAGAAACTAGTGTCCAACGATTGTACTCGTTTGAAACTCATTTCTTCTACAGATCAAGCCAGAGATGATTTTCCTTAAGATGTTGAATTATTATGCGTTTCACGGCCTTGAAAGCAGTTTAATTATCATATTTCGACAAGAGGATCCAAACTTAATTTTTCGCGAAATTCACGTCTCATGCTAGTACTCCTTGAAACTCATTTTCTCTACACACCAAGCCAGAGATGATTTTCCTTAATATGTTGAATTATTATGCTTTTCACAGCTTGAAAAGCGTTTTAATTATCACATTTCGACTATAGGATCAAAACTTGATTTTCGTTTAATTCACGTTTAATGATAGTACTCGTTTGAAACTCATTTTCTCTACAGACCAAGCCAGATATGGTTTCCCTTAAAATGTTGAATTATTATGTTTTTCACGGCCTGAAAAGCGTTTTAATTATCATATTTCGACAATAGGATCAAAACTAGATTTTTGGAGATATTAACGTTTCATGCTAGTACTATTTTGAAACTCATTTTCTCTACAGACCAAGCCAGAGATGATTTTCCTTAAAATGTTGAATTATTATGCTTTTCACGGCGTGAAATACGTTTTAATTATCACATTTCGACTATAGGTTCAAAACTTAATTTTTCGAGAAATTACTGTTAAATGCTAGTACTCGTTTGAAACTCTTTTCCTCTACAGACCAAGAAAGAGATGATTTCCCTTAAAATGTTGAATTATTATGCTTTTCACGGACTGAAAAGCGATTAATGATCACATTTTGACTATAGGATCAAAACATGGAGTTTCCAGAAATTCGCGTTCAATGCAAACACTCCTTTGAAACTCATTTTCTCTACAGACCAAGCCATAGATAATTTCCCTTAAAATGTTGAATTACTATGCTTTTCACAGCCTGAAAAGCGTTTTAATGATCACATTTTGACTATAGGATCAAAACGTGGATTTTCGAGAAATTCGCGTTCAATTCTAATACTCGTTTGAAACTCATTTTCTCTACAAACCAAGCCAGAGATGATTTTCCTTAAAATGTTGAATTTTTATGCTTTTCAGAGTATGAAAAGCGTTTTAATTATCACATTTGGACTATAGGTTTAACACTTGACTTCTCGAGAAATTCGCTTTCAATGCTAATACTCGTTTGAAAATCATTTCTTTACAGAACAAGCCAGAGACGATTTTCCTTAAAATGTTGAATTATTATGCTTTTCATGGACTTGAAAGCAGTTTAATTATCACATTTGGACTATAGGATCCAAACTTAATTTTTCGCGAAATTCACGTCTCATGCTAGTACTCCTTGAAACTCATTTTTTCTACAGACCAAGCCAGAGATGTTTTTCCTTAAAATGTTGAATTATTATGCTTTTCACGGCCTAAAAAGCGTTTATTTATCACATTTAGACCATATTATAAAAACTTGAGTTTTCGAGTAATTCGCATTCTATGCGAAACATATTTTCTTTACAGACCAAGCCAGAGATAATTTTCATTAAAATGTTGAATTATTATGCTTTTCAGAGCTTGAAAAGCTTTTTAATTATCACATTTGGACTATAGGTTGAACACTTCACTCTTAGAGAAATTCGCCTTCAATGCTACTACTCGTTTGATACTCATTTTGTCCGCAGACCAGGCCTGAGATGATTTTTCTTAAAATGTTGAATTATTATGCTTTTCACGGCCTGAAAAGCGTTTTAATTATCATATTTCGACTTTAGGATCAAAACTTGATTTTTCGAGAAATTAACGTTTAATGCTAACTTATTTTCTCTGCAGACCAAGCCAGAGATGATTTTCCTTAAAATGTTGAATTATTATGCTTGTCATTGCCTGAAAAGCGTTTATTTATCACATTTAGACCATAGGATCAAAACTTAAGTTTTCGAGAAATTCGCGATCAATGCTAATACTCGTTTGAAACTCCTTTTCTCTACACAGCAAGAAAGAGATGATTTTCATTAAGACGTTGAATTATTTAGCTTTTCAGAGAATGAAAACTTTTTAATTATCACATTTGGACTATAGGTTGAACACCTGACTCTTAGAGAAATTCGCGTTCAATGCTACTACTCGTTTAATACTCATTTTCTCCGCAGACCAGGCCTGAGATGATTTTTCTTAAAATGTTGAATTATTATGCTTTTCACGGCCTGAAAATCGTTTATTTATCACATTTAGACCATAGGATAAAAACTTGATTTTTCGAGAAATTCGCATTCCATGCGAAACATATTTTCTTTACAGACTAAGCCAGAGATGATTTTCATTAAAATGTTGAATTATTATGCTTTTCAGAGCTTGAAAAGCCTTTTAATTATCACATTTGGACTATAGGTTGAAGAACACTTCACTCTTAGAGAAATTCGCATTGAATGCTACTACTCGTTTGATACTCATTTTCTCCGCAGACCAGGCCTGAGATGATTTTCTTAAAATGTTGAATTATTATGCTTTTCACGGCCTGAAAAGCGTTTTAATTATCATATTTCGACTATAGGATCAAAACTTGATTTTTCCAGAAATTAACGTTTAATGCTAGTACTCGTTTGAAACTCATTTTCTCTGCAGATCAAGCCAGAGATGATATTCCTTAAAATGTTGAATTATTATGCTTTTCACGGCCTGAAAAGCGTTTATTTATCACATTTAGACCATAGGATCAAAACTTAAGTTTTCGAGAAATTCGCGATCAATGCTAATACTCGTTTGAAACTCCTTTTCTCTACACAGCAAGAAAGAGATGATTTTCATTAAGACGTTGAATTATTTAGCTTTTCAGAGAATGAAAACTTTTTAATTATCACATTTGGACTATAGGTTGAACACCTGACTCTTAGAGAAATTCGCGTTCAATGCTACTACTCGTTTAATACTCATTTTCTCCGCAGACCAGGCCTGAGATGATTTTACTTAAAATGCTGAATTATTATGCTTTTCACGGCCTGAAAAGCGTTTTAATTATCATATTTCGTCTATAGGATCAAAACTTGATTTTTCAAGAAACTAGTTTCCAACGATTGTACGCCTTTCAAACTCATTTCCTCTACAGACCAAGCAAGAGATGATTTTCATTAAGATGTTGAATTATTATGCTTCTCAGAGTATGAAAAGCGTTTTAATTATCACATTTGGACTATAGGTTAAATAAACACTTGACTTTTAGAGAAATTCGCGTTCAATGCTACTACGCGTTTAAACTCATTATCTCTGCAGACCAGGCCTGAGATGAATTTTCTTAAAATGTTGAATTATTATGCTTTTCACGGTTTGAAGAGTGTCTTAATTATCATGTTACGACTATAGGATCAAAACTTGAATTCTCGAGATATAAGCGCTTCATGCTAGTACTCGTTTGAATCTCATTTTCCCTACAGACCAAGCCAGAGATGAATTTCCTTAGAATGTTGAATTATTATGCTTTTCACGGACTGAAAAGCGTTTAAATTATCACATTTCGACTATAGGATCAAAACTTGATTTTTCATGAAACTAGTGTCCAACGATTGTACTCGTTTGAAACACATTTCTTCTACAGATCAAGCCAGAGATGATTTTCCTTAAGATGTTGAATTATTATGCGTTTCACGGACTTGAAAGCAGTTTAATTATCATATTACGACTATTGGATCCAAACTTAATTTTTCGCGAAATTCACGTCACATGCTAGTACTCCTTGAAACTCATTTTCTCTACAGACCAAGCCAGAGATGATTTTCCTTAATATGTTGAATTATTATGCTTTTCACAGCTTGAAAAGCGTTTTAATTATCACATTTCGACTATAGGATCAAAACTTGATTTTTCGTTAAATTCACCTTTAATGATAGTACTCGTTTGAAACTCATTTTCTCTAGAGACCAAGCCAGAGATGATTTCCCTTAAAATGTTGAATTATTATGCTTTTCACGGCCTGAAAAGCGTTTTAATTATCATATTTCGACAATAGGATCAAAACTTGATTTTTGGAGATATTAACGTTTCATGCTAGTACTATTTTGAAACTCATTTTCTCTACAGACCAAGCCAAAGATGATTTTCCTTAAAATGTTGAATTATTATGCTTTTCACGGCCTGAAAATCGTTTTAATTATCACATTTCGACTATAGGTTCAAAACTTAATTTTTCGAGAAATTACTGTCCAATGCTAGTACTCGTTTGAAACTCTTTTCCTCTACAGACCAAGCCAGAGATGATTTCCCTTAAAATGTTGAATTATTATGCCTCTCACGGCCTGAAAAGCGATTAATGATCACATTTTGACTATAGGATCAAAACTTGGAGTTTCGAGAAATTCGAGTTCAATGCTAATACTCCTTTGAAACTCATTTTCTCTACAGACCAAGCCATAGATGATTTCCCTTAAAATGTTGAATTATTATGCTTTTCAAGACCTGAAAAGCATTTTAATGATCACATTTTGACTATAGGATCAAAACTTGGATTTTGGAGAAATTCGCGTTCAATTCTAATACTCGTTTGAAATTCATTTTCTCTACAAACCAAGCCAGAGATGATTTTCCTTAAAATGATGAATTTTTATGCTTTTCAGAATATGAAAAGCGTTTTAATTATCACATTTGGACTATAGGTTTAACACTTGACTTCTCGAGAAATTCGCTTTCAATGCTAATACTCGTTTGAAAATCATTTCTTTACAGAACAAGCCAGAGACGACTTTCCTTAAAATGTTGAATTATTATGCTTTTCACGGACTTGAAAGCAGTTTAATTATCACATTTGGACTATAGGATCCAAACTTAATTTTTCGCGAAATTCACGTCTCATGCTAGTACTCCTTGAAACTCATTTTTTCTACAGACCAAGCCAGAGATGTTTTTCCTTAAAATGTTGAATTATTATACTTTTCACGGCCTGAAAAGCGTTTATTTATCACATTTAGACCATAGGATAAAAACTTGAGTTTTCGAGAAATTCGCATTCTATGCGAAACATATTTTCTTTACAGACCAAGCCAGAGATGATTTTCATTATGATGTTGAATTATTATGCTTTTCAGTGTATGAAGAGCGTTTTAATTATCACATTTGGACTATAGGTTAAATAAACAATTGACTTTTAGAGTAATTCGCGTTCAATGCTACTACGCGTTTGAAACTCATTATCTCTGCAGACCAGGCCTGAGATGAATTTTCTTAAAATGTTTAATTATTATGCTTTTCGCGGCCTGAAAAGCGTTTAAATTATCATATTTCGACTATAGGATCAAAACTTGATTTTTCAAGAAACTAGTGTCCAACGATTGTACTCGTTTGAAACTCATTTCTTCTACAGATCAAGCCAGAGATGATTTTCCTTAAGATGTTGAATTATTATGCGTTTCACGGCCTTGAAAGCAGTTTAATTATCATATTTCGACAAGAGGATCCAAACTTAATTTTTCGCGAAATTCACGTCTCATGCTAGTACTCCTTGAAACTCATTTTCTCTACACACCAAGCCAGAGATGATTTTCCTTAATATGTTGAATTATTATGCTTTTCACAGCTTGAAAAGCGTTTTAATTATCACATTTCGACTATAGGATCAAAACTTGATTTTCGTTTAATTCACGTTTAATGATAGTACTCGTTTGAAACTCATTTTCTCTACAGACCAAGCCAGATATGGTTTCCCTTAAAATGTTGAATTATTATGTTTTTCACGGCCTGAAAAGCGTTTTAATTATCATATTTCGACAATAGGATCAAAACTAGATTTTTGGAGATATTAACGTTTCATGCTAGTACTATTTTGAAACTCATTTTCTCTACAGACCAAGCCAGAGATGATTTTCCTTAAAATGTTGAATTATTATGCTTTTCACGGCGTGAAAAGCGTTTTAATTATCACATTTCGACTATAGGTTCAAAACTCAATTTTTCGAGAAATTACTGTTAAATGCTAGTACTCGTTTGAAACTCTTTTCCTCTACAGACCAAGAAAGAGATGATTTCCCTTAAAATGTTGAATTATTATGCTTTTCACGGACTGAAAAGCGATTAATGATCACATTTAACTATAGGATCAAAACATGGAGTTTCGAGAAATTCGCGTTCAATGCAAACACTCCTTTGAAACTCATTTTCTCTACAGACCAAGCCATAGATAATTTCCCTTAAAATGTTGAATTATTATGCTTTTCACAGCCTGAAAAGCGTTTTAAAGATCACATTTTGACTATAGGATCTAAACGTGGATTTTGGAGAAATTCGCGTTCAATTCTAATACTCGTTTGAAATTCATTTTCTCTACAAACCAAGCCAGAGATGATTTTCCTTAAAATGATGAATTTTTATGCTTTTCAGAATATGAAAAGCGTTTTAATTATCACATTTGGACTATAGGTTTAACACTTGACTTCTCGAGAAATTCGCTTTCAATGCTAATACTCGTTTGAAAATCATTTCTTTACAGAACAAGCCAGAGACGACTTTCCTTAAAATGTTGAATTATTATGCTTTTCACGGACTTGAAAGCAGTTTAATTATCACATTTGGACTATAGGATCCAAACTTAATTTTTCGCGAAATTCACGTCTCATGCTAGTACTCCTTGAAACTCATTTTTTCTACAGACCAAGCCAGAGATGTTTTTCCTTAAAATGTTGAATTATTATACTTTTCACGGCCTGAAAAGCGTATATTTATCACATTTAGACCATAGGATAAAAACTTGAATTTTCGAGAAATTCGCATTCTATGCGAAACATATTTTCTTTACAGACCAAGCCAAAGATGATTTTCATTATGATGTTGAATTATTATGCTTTTCAGAGTATGAAAAGCGTTTTAATTATCACATTTGGACTATAGGTTAAATAAACAATTGACTTTTAGAGTAATTCGCGTTCAATGCTACTACGCGTTTGAAACTCATTATCTCTGCAGACCAGGCCTGAGATGAATTTTCTTAAAATGTTTAATTATTATGCTTTTCGCGGCCTGAAAATCGTTTAAATTATCACATTTCGACTATAGGATCAAAACTTGATTTTTCAAGAAACTAGTGTCCAACGATTGTACTCGTTTGAAACTCATTTCTTCTACAGATCAAGCCAGAGATGATTTTCCTTAAGATGTTGAATTATTATGCGTTTCAAGGCCTTGAAAGCAGTTTAATTATCATATTTCGACAAGAGGACCCAAACTTAATTTTTCGCGAAATTCACGTCTCATGCTAGTACTCCTTGAAACTCATTTTCTCTACACACCAAGCCAGAGATGATTTTCCTTAATATGTTGAATTATTATGCTTTTCACAGCATGAAAAGCGTTTTAATTATCACATTTCGACTATAGGATCAAAACTTGATTTTCGTTTAATTCACGTTTAATGATAGTACTCGTTTGAAACTCATTTTCTCTACAGACCAAGCCAGATATGGTTTCCCTTAAAATGTTGAATTATTATGTTTTTCACGGCCTGAAAAGCGTTTTAATTATCATATTTCGACAATAGGATCAAAACTAGATTTTTGGAGATATTAACGTTTCATGCTAGTACTATTTTGAAACTCATTTTCTCTACAGACCAAGCAAGAGATGATTTTCCTTAAAATGTTGAATTATTATGCATTTCACGGCGTGAAAAGCGTTTTAATTATCACATTTCGACTATAGGTTCAAAACTTAATTTTTCGAGAAATTACTGTTAAATGCTAGTACTCGTTTGAAACTCTTTTCCTCTACAGACCAAGAAAGAGATGATTTCCCTTAAAATGTTGAATTATTATGCTTTTCACGGACTGAAAAGCGATTAATGATCACATTTTGACTATAGGATCAAAACATGGAGTTTCCAGAAATTCGCGTTCAATGCAAACACTCCTTTGAAACTCATTTTCTCTACAGACCAAGCCATAGATAATTTCCCTTAAAATGTTGAATTACTATGCTTTTCACAGCCTGAAAAGCGTTTTAATGATCACATTTTGACTATAGGATCAAAACGTGGATTTTCGAGAAATTCGCGTTCAATTCTAATACTCGTTTGAAACTCATTTTCTCTACAAACCAAGCCAGAGATGATTTTCCTTAAAATGTTGAATTTTTATGCTTTTCAGAGTATGAAAAGCATTTTAATTATCACATTTGGACTATAGGTTTAACACTTGACTTCTCGAGAAATTCGCTTTCAATGCTAATACTCGTTTGAAAATCATTTCTTTACAGAACAAGCCAGAGACGATTTTCCTTAAAATGTTGAATTATTATGCTTTTCATGGACTTGAAAGCAGTTTAATTATCACATTTGGACTATAGGATCCAAACTTAATTTTTCGCGAAATTCACGTCTCATGCTAGTACTCCTTGAAACTACTCGTTTGAAACTCACTTTCTCTACAGACAAAGCCATAGATGATTTCCCTTAAAATGTAGAATTATTATGCTTTTCACGGCCTGAAAAGCGTTTTAATTATCACATTTGGACTATAGGATCAAATCTTGATTTTTCAAGAAACTAGTTTCCAACGATTGTACGCCTTTCAAACTCATTTCCTCTACAGACCAAGCAAGAGATGATTTTCTTAAAATGTTGAATTATTATGCTTTTCACGGTTTGAAGAGTGTCTTAATTATCATATTACGACTATAGGATCAAAACTTGAATTCTCGAGATATAAGCGCTACATGCTAGTACTCGTTTGAATCTCATTTTCCCTACAGACATGGCTAGAGATGAATTTCCTTAGAATGTTGGATTATTATGCTTTTCACGGCCTGAAAAGCGTTTAAATTATCACATTTCGACTATAGGATCAAAACTTGATTTTTCATGAAACTAGTGTCCAACGATTGTACTCGTTTGAAACTCATTTCTTCTACAGATCAAGCCAGAGATGATTTTCTTTAAGATGTTGAATTATTATGCTTTTCACGGCCTTGAAAGCAGTTTAATTATCATATTACGACTATTGGATTCAAACTTAATTTTTCGCGAAATTCACCTTTAATGATAGTACTAGTTTGAAACTCATTTTCTCTACAGACCAAGCCAGAGATGATTTCCCTTAAAATGTTGAATTATTATGCTCTTCACGGCCTGAAAAGCGTTTTAATTACCATATTTCGACAATAGGATCAAAACTTGATTTTTGGAGATAATAACGTTTCATGCTAGTACTATTTTGAAACTCATTTTCTCTACAGACCAAGCCAAAGATGATTTTCCTTAAAATGTTGAATTATTATGCTTTTCACGGCCTGAAAAACGTTTTAATTATCACATTTCGACTATAGGTTCAAAACTTGATTTTTCAAGAAATTACTGCCCAATGCTAGTACTCGTTTGAAACTCATTTTCTCTACAGACCAAGCTAGAGATGATTTTCCTTAAAAAGGTTGAATTATTATGCTTTTCACGGCCTGAAAAGCGTTTTAATTATAACATTTAGAATATAGGATCGAAACATGTTTTTTCAAGAAATTGCTGTCCTATGCTAATACTCGTTTGAAACTTATTTTCTTTACAAACCAAGCCAGTGATGATTTTCATTAAGATGTTGAATTATTATGCTTTTCACAGCTTGAAAAGCGTTTTAATTATCACATTTCGACTATAGGATCAAAACTTGATTTTTCGTTAAATTCACGTTAAATGATAGCACTCGATTGAAACTCATTTTCTCTACAGACCAAGCCAGAGATGATTTCACTTAAAATGTTGAATTATTATACTTTTCACGGCCTGAAAAGCGTTTTAATTATCATATTTCGCCAATAGTATCAAAACTTGATTTTTGGAGATATTGACGTTTCATGCTAGTACTATTTTGAAACTCATTTTCTCTACAGACCAAGCCAGAGATGATTTTCCTTAAAATGTTGAATTATTATGCTTTTCACGGCCTGAAAAGCGTTTTAATTATAACATTTAGAATATAGGATCGAAACATGTTTTTTCAAGAAATTGCTGTCCTATGCTAATACTCGTTTGAAACTTATTTTCTTTACAAACCAAGCCAGTGATGATTTTCATTAAGATGTTGAATTATTATGCTTTTCACAGCTTGAAAAGCGTTTTAATTATCACATTTCGACTATAGGATCAAAACTTGATTTTTCGTTAAATTCACGTTAAATGATAGCACTCGATTGAAACTCATTTTCTCTACAGACCAAGCCAGAGATGATTTCACTTAAAATGTTGAATTATTATGCTTTTCACGGCCTGAAAAGCGTTTTAATTATCATATTTCGACAATAGTATCAAAACTTGATTTTTGGAGATATTGACGTTTCATGCTAGTACTATTTTGAAACTCATTTTCTCTACAGACCAAGCCAGAGATGAGTTCCCTTAAAATGTTGAATTATTATGCTCTTCACGGCCTGGAAAGCTATTAATTATCACATTTCGACTATAGGATCAAAACTTGATTTTTCAAGAAACTAGTGTCCAACGATTGTACTCGTTTGAAACTCATTTCTTCTACAGATCAAGCCAGAGATGATTTTCCTTAAGATGTTGAATTATTATGCGTTTCACGGCCTTGAAAGCAGTTTAATTATCATATTTCGACAATTGGATCCAAACTTAATTTTTCGCGAAATTCACGTCTCATGCTGGTAATCCTTGAAACTCATTTTCTCTACACACCAAGCCAGAGATGATTTTCCTTAATATGTTGAATTATTATGCTTTTCACAGCTTGAAAAGCGTTTTAATTATCACATTTCGACTATAGGATCAAAACTTGATTTTCGTTTAATTCACGTTTAATGATAGTACTCGTTTGAAACTCATTTTCTCTACAGACCAAGCCAGATATGGTTTCCCTTAAAATGTTGAATTATTATGTTTTTCACGGCCTGAAAAGCGTTTTAATTATCATATTTCGACAATAGGATCAAAACTAGATTTTTGGAGATATTAACGTTTCATGCTAGTACTATTTTGAAACTCATTTTCTCTACAGACCAAGCCAGAGATGATTTTCCTTAAAATGTTGAATTATTATGCTTTTCACGGCGTGAAAAGCGTTTTAATTATCACATTTCGACTATAGGTTCAAAACTTAATTTTTCGAGAAATTACTGTTAAATGCTAGTACTCGTTTGAAACTCTTTTCCTCTACAGACCAAGAAAGAGATGATTTCCCTTAAAATGTTGAATTATTATGCTTTTCACGGACTGAAAAGCGATTAATGATCACATTTTGACTATAGGATCAAAACATGGAGTTTCGAGAGATTCGCGTTCAATGCAAACACTCCTTTGAAACTCATTTTCTCTACAGACCAAGCCATAGATAATATCCCTTAAAATGTTGAATTATTATGCTTTTCACAGCCTGAAAAGCGTTTTAATGATCACATTTTGACTATAGGATCAAAACGTGGATTTTCGAGAAATTCGCGTTCAATTCTAATACTCGTTTGAAACTCATTTTCTCTACAAACCAAGCCAGAGATGATTTTCCTTAAAATGTTGAATTTTTATGCTTTTCAGAGTATGAAAAGCGTTTTAATTATCACATTTGGACTATAGGTTTAACACTTGACTTCTCGAGAAATTCGCTTTCAATGCGAATACTCGTTTGAAAATCATTTCTTTACAGAACAAGCCAGAGACGATTTTCCTTAAAATGTTGAATTATTATGCTTTTCACGGACTTGAAAGCAGTTTAATTATCACATTTGGACTATAGGATCCAAACTTAATTTTTCGCGAAATTCACGTCTCATGCTAGTACTCCTTGAAACTCATTTTTTCTACAGACCAAGCCAGAGATGTTTTTCCTTAAAATGTTGAATTATTATGCTTTTCACGGAATGAAAAGCGTTTATTTATCACATTTAGACCATATTATAAAAACTTGAGTTTTCGAGAAATTTGCATTCTATGCGAAACATATTTTCTTTACAGACCAAGCCAGAGATGATTTTCATTAAAATGTTGAATTATTATGCTTTTCAGAGCTTGAAAAGCTTTTTAATTATCACATTTGGACTATAGGTTGAACACTTCACTCTTAGAGAAATTCGCGTTCAATGCTACTACTCGTTTGATACTCATTTTCTCCGCAGACCAGGCCTGAGATGATTTTTCTTAAAATGTTGAATTATTATGCTTTTCACGGCCTGAAAAGCGTTTTAATTATCATATTTCGACTTTAGGATCAAAACTTGATTTTTCGAGAAATTAACGTTTAATGCTAACTTATTTTCTCTGCAGACCAAGCCAGAGATGATTTTCATTAAAATGTTGAATTATTATGCTTGTCATTGCCTGAAAAGCGTTTATTTATCACATTTAGACCATAGGATCAAAACTTAAGTTTTCGAGAAATTCGCGATCAATGCTAATACTCGTTTGAAACTCCTTTTCTCTACACAGCAAGAAAGAGATGATTTTCATTAAGACGTTGAATTATTTAGCTTTTCAGAGAATGAAAACTTTTTAATTATCACATTTGGACTATAGGTTGAACACTTGACTCTTAGAGAAATTCGCGTTCAATGCTACTACGCGTTTGAAACTCATTATCTCTGCAGACCAGGCCTGAGATGAATTTTCTTAAAATGTTGAATTATTATGCTTTTCACGGCCTGAAAAGCGTTTATTTATCACATTTAGACCATAGGATAAAACTTGATTTTTCGAGAAATTCGCATTCTATGCGAAACATATTTTCTTTACAGACTAAGCCAGAGATGATTTTCATTAAAATGTTGAATTATTATGCTTTTCAGAGCTTGAAAAGCTTTTTAATTATCACATTTGGACTATAGGTTGAAGAACACTTCACTCTTAGAGAAATTCGCATTGAATGCTACTACTCGTTTGATACTCATTTTCTCCGCAGACCAGTCCTGAGATGATTTTCTTAAAATGTTGAATTATTATGCTTTTCACGGTCTGAAAAGCGTTTTAATTATCATATTTCGACTATAGGATCAAAACTTGATTTTTCCAGAAATTAACGTTTAATGCTAGTACTCGTTTGAAACTCATTTTCTCTGCAGACCAAGCCAGAGATGATTTTCCTTAAAATGTTGAATTATTATGCTTTTCACGGCCTGAAAAGCGTTTATTTATCACATTTAGACCATAGGATCAAAACTTAAGTTTTCGAGAAATTCGCGATCAATGCTAATACTCGTTTCAAACTCCTTTTCTCTACACAGCAAGAAAGAGATGATTTTCATTAAGACGTTGAATTATTTAGCTTTTCAGAGAATGAAAACTTTTTAATTATCACATTTGGACTATAGGCTGAACACCTGACTCTCAGAGAAATTCGCATTCAATGCTACTACTCGTTTAATACTCATTTTCTCCGCAGACCAGGCCTGAGATGATTTTTCTTAAAATGTTGAATTATTATGTTTTTCACGGCCTGAAAAGCGTTTTAATTATCATATTTCGACAATAGGATCAAAACTAGATTTTTGGAGATATTAACGTTTCATGCTAGTACTATTTTGAAACTCATTTTCTCTACAGACCAAGCCAGAGATGATTTTCCTTAAAATGTTGAATTATTATGCTTTTCACGGCGTGAAAAGCGTTTTAATTATCACATTTCGACTATAGGTTCAAAACTTAATTTTTCGAGAAATTACTGTTAAATGCTAGTACTCGTTTGAAACTCTTTTCCTCTACAGACCAAGAAAGAGATGATTTCCCTTAAAATGTTGAATTATTATGCTTTTCACGGACTGAAAAGCGATTAATGATCACATTTTGACTATAGGATCAAAACATGGAGTTTCGAGAGATTCGCGTTCAATGCAAACACTCCTTTGAAACTCATTTTCTCTACAGACCAAGCCATAGATAATATCCCTTAAAATGTTGAATTATTATGCTTTTCACAGCCTGAAAAGCGTTTTAATGATCACATTTTGACTATAGGATCAAAACGTGGATTTTCGAGAAATTCGCGTTCAATTCTAATACTCGTTTGAAACTCATTTTCTCTACAAACCAAGCCAGAGATGATTTTCCTTAAAATGTTGAATTTTTATGCTTTTCAGAGTATGAAAAGCGTTTTAATTATCACATTTGGACTATAGGTTTAACACTTGACTTCTCGAGAAATTCGCTTTCAATGCGAATACTCGTTTGAAAATCATTTCTTTACAGAACAAGCCAGAGACGATTTTCCTTAAAATGTTGAATTATTATGCTTTTCACGGACTTGAAAGCAGTTTAATTATCACATTTGGACTATAGGATCCAAACTTAATTTTTCGCGAAATTCACGTCTCATGCTAGTACTCCTTGAAACTCATTTTTTCTACAGACCAAGCCAGAGATGTTTTTCCTTAAAATGTTGAATTATTATGCTTTTCACGGAATGAAAAGCGTTTATTTATCACATTTAGACCATATTATAAAAACTTGAGTTTTCGAGAAATTTGCATTCTATGCGAAACATATTTTCTTTACAGACCAAGCCAGAGATGATTTTCATTAAAATGTTGAATTATTATGCTTTTCAGAGCTTGAAAAGCTTTTTAATTATCACATTTGGACTATAGGTTGAACACTTCACTCTTAGAGAAATTCGCGTTCAATGCTACTACTCGTTTGATACTCATTTTCTCCGCAGACCAGGCCTGAGATGATTTTTCTTAAAATGTTGAATTATTATGCTTTTCACGGCCTGAAAAGCGTTTTAATTATCATATTTCGACTTTAGGATCAAAACTTGATTTTTCGAGAAATTAACGTTTAATGCTAACTTATTTTCTCTGCAGACCAAGCCAGAGATGATTTTCATTAAAATGTTGAATTATTATGCTTGTCATTGCCTGAAAAGCGTTTATTTATCACATTTAGACCATAGGATCAAAACTTAAGTTTTCGAGAAATTCGCGATCAATGCTAATACTCGTTTGAAACTCCTTTTCTCTACACAGCAAGAAAGAGATGATTTTCATTAAGACGTTGAATTATTTAGCTTTTCAGAGAATGAAAACTTTTTAATTATCACATTTGGACTACAGGTTGAACACTTGACTCTTAGAGAAATTCGCGTTCAATGCTACTACGCGTTTGAAACTCATTATCTCTGCAGACCAGGCCTGAGATGAATTTTCTTAAAATGTTGAATTATTATGCTTTTCACGGCCTGAAAAGCGTTTATTTATCACATTTAGACCATAGGATAAAACTTGATTTTTCGAGAAATTCGCATTCTATGCGAAACATATTTTCTTTACAGACTAAGCCAGAGATGATTTTCATTAAAATGTTGAATTATTATGCTTTTCAGAGCTTGAAAAGCTTTTTAATTATCACATTTGGACTATAGGTTGAAGAACACTTGACTCTTAGAGAAATTCGCATTGAATGCTACTACTCGTTTGATACTCATTTTCTCCGCAGACCAGTCCTGAGATGATTTTCTTAAAATGTTGAATTATTATGCTTTTCACGGCCTGAAAAGCGTTTTAATTATCATATTTCGACTATAGGATCAAAACTTGATTTTTCCAGAAATTAACGTTTAATGCTAGTACTCGTTTGAAACTCATTTTCTCTGCAGACCAAGCCAGAGATGATTTTCCTTAAAATGTTGAATTATTATGCTTTTCACGGCCTGAAAAGCGTTTATTTATCACATTTAGACCATAGGATCAAAACTTAAGTTTTCGAGAAATTCGCGATCAATGCTAATACTCGTTTCAAACTCCTTTTCTCTACACAGCAAGAAAGAGATGATTTTCATTAAGACGTTGAATTATTTAGCTTTTCAGAGAATGAAAACTTTTTAATTATCACATTTGGACTATAGGCTGAACACCTGACTCTCAGAGAAATTCGCATTCAATGCTACTACTCGTTTAATACTCATTTTCTCCGCAGACCAGGCCTGAGATGATTTTTCTTAAAATGCTGAATTATTATGCTTTTCACGGCCTGAAAAGCGTTTTAATTATCTTATTTCGTCTATAGGATCAAAACTTGATTTTTCGAGAAATTCACGTTTAATGCTAGTACTCGTTTGAAACTCACTTTCTCTACAGACAAAGCCATAGATGATTTCCCTTAAAATGTAGAATTATTATGCTTTTCACGGCCTGAAAAGCGTTTTAATTATCACATTTGGACTATAGGATCAAATCTTGATTTTTCAAGAAACTAGTTTCCAACGATTGTACGCCTTTCAAACTCATTTCCTCTACAGACCAAGCAAGAGATGATTTTCTTAAAATGTTGAATTATTATGCTTTTCACGGTTTGAAGAGTGTCTTAATTACCATATTACGACTATAGGATCAAAACTTGAATTCTCGAGATATAAGCGCTTCATGCTAGTACTCGTTTGAATATCATTTTCCCTACAGACCAAGCCAGAGATGAATTTCCTTAGAATGTTGAATTATTATGCTTTTCACGGCCTGAAAAGCGTTTAAATTATCACATTTCGACTATAGGATCAAAACTTGATTTTTCATGAAACTAGTGTCCAACGATTGTACTCGTTTGAAACTCATTTCTTCTACAGATCAAGCCAGAGATGATTTTCCTTAAGATGTTGAATTATTATGCGTTTCACGGACTTGAAAGCAGTTTAATTATCATATTACGACTATTGGATCCAAACTTAATTTTTCGCGAAATTCACGTCACATGCTAGTACTCCTTGAAACTCATTTTCTCTACAGACCAAGCCAGAGATGATTTTCCTTATTATGTTGAATTATTATGCTTTTCACAGCTTGAAAAGCGTTTTAATTATCACATTTCGACTATAGGATCAAAACTTGATTTTTCGTTAAATTCACCTTTAATGATAGTACTCGTTTGAAACTCATTTTCTCTACAGATCAAGCCAGAGATGATTTCCCTTAAAATGTTGAATTATTATGCTCTTCACGGCCTGAAAAGCGTTTTAATTACCATATTTCGACAATAGGATCAAAACTTGATTTTTGGAGATATTAACGTTTCATGCTAGTACTATTTTGAAACTCATTTTCTCTACAGACCAAGCCAAAGATGATTTTCCTTAAAATGTTGAATTATTATGCTTTTCACGGCCTGAAAAACGTTTTAATTATCACATTTCGACTATAGGTTCAAAACTTGATTTTTCAAGAAATTACTGCCCAATGCTAGTACTCGTTTGAAACTCATTTTCTCTACAGACCAAGCTAGAGATGATCTTCCTTAAAAAGGTTGAATTATTATGCTTTTCACGGCCTGAAAAGCGTTTTAATTATAACATTTAGAATATAGGTTCAAAACTTAATTTTTCGAGAAATTACTGTTAAATGCTAGTACTCGTTTGAAACTCTTTTCCTCTACAGACCAAGAAAGAGATGATTTCCCTTAAAATGTTGAATTATTATGCTTTTCACGGACTGAAAAGCGATTAATGATCACATTTTGACTATAGGATCAAAACATGGAGTTTCGAGAGATTCGCGTTCAATGCAAACACTCCTTTGAAACTCATTTTCTCTACAGACCAAGCCATAGATAATATCCCTTAAAATGTTGAATTATTATGCTTTTCACAGCCTGAAAAGCGTTTTAATGATCACATTTTGACTATAGGATCAAAACGTGGATTTTCGAGAAATTCGCGTTCAATTCTAATACTCGTTTGAAACTCATTTTCTCTACAAACCAAGCCAGAGATGATTTTCCTTAAAATGTTGAATTTTTATGCTTTTCAGAGTATGAAAAGCGTTTTAATTATCACATTTGGACTATAGGTTTAACACTTGACTTCTCGAGAAATTCGCTTTCAATGCGAATACTCGTTTGAAAATCATTTCTTTACAGAACAAGCCAGAGACGATTTTCCTTAAAATGTTGAATTATTATGCTTTTCACGGACTTGAAAGCAGTTTAATTATCACATTTGGACTATAGGATCCAAACTTAATTTTTCGCGAAATTCACGTCTCATGCTAGTACTCCTTGAAACTCATTTTTTCTACAGACCAAGCCAGAGATGTTTTTCCTTAAAATGTTGAATTATTATGCTTTTCACGGAATGAAAAGCGTTTATTTATCACATTTAGACCATATTATAAAAACTTGAGTTTTCGAGAAATTTGCATTCTATGCGAAACATATTTTCTTTACAGACCAAGCCAGAGATGATTTTCATTAAAATGTTGAATTATTATGCTTTTCAGAGCTTGAAAAGCTTTTTAATTATCACATTTGGACTATAGGTTGAACACTTCACTCTTAGAGAAATTCGCGTTCAATGCTACTACTCGTTTGATACTCATTTTCTCCGCAGACCAGGCCTGAGATGATTTTTCTTAAAATGTTGAATTATTATGCTTTTCACGGCCTGAAAAGCGTTTTAATTATCATATTTCGACTTTAGGATCAAAACTTGATTTTTCGAGAAATTAACGTTTAATGCTAACTTATTTTCTCTGCAGACCAAGCCAGAGATGATTTTCATTAAAATGTTGAATTATTATGCTTGTCATTGCCTGAAAAGCGTTTATTTATCACATTTAGACCATAGGATCAAAACTTAAGTTTTCGAGAAATTCGCGATCAATGCTAATACTCGTTTGAAACTCCTTTTCTCTACACAGCAAGAAAGAGATGATTTTCATTAAGACGTTGAATTATTTAGCTTTTCAGAGAATGAAAACTTTTTAATTATCACATTTGGACTATAGGTTGAACACTTGACTCTTAGAGAAATTCGCGTTCAATGCTACTACGCGTTTGAAACTCATTATCTCTGCAGACCAGGCCTGAGATGAATTTTCTTAAAATGTTGAATTATTATGCTTTTCACGGCCTGAAAAGCGTTTATTTATCACATTTAGACCATAGGATAAAACTTGATTTTTCGAGAAATTCGCATTCTATGCGAAACATATTTTCTTTACAGACTAAGCCAGAGATGATTTTCATTAAAATGTTGAATTATTATGCTTTTCAGAGCTTGAAAAGCTTTTTAATTATCACATTTGGACTATAGGTTGAAGAACACTTCACTCTTAGAGAAATTCGCATTGAATGCTACTACTCGTTTGATACTCATTTTCTCCGCAGACCAGTCCTGAGATGATTTTCTTAAAATGTTGAATTATTATGCTTTTCACGGCCTGAAAAGCGTTTTAATTATCATATTTCGACTATAGGATCAAAACTTGATTTTTCCAGAAATTAACGTTTAATGCTAGTACTCGTTTGAAACTCATTTTCTCTGCAGACCAAGCCAGAGATGATTTTCCTTAAAATGTTGAATTATTATGCTTTTCACGGCCTGAAAAGCGTTTATTTATCACATTTAGACCATAGGATCAAAACTTAAGTTTTCGAGAAATTCGCGATCAATGCTAATACTCGTTTCAAACTCCTTTTCTCTACACAGCAAGAAAGAGATGATTTTCATTAAGACGTTGAATTATTTAGCTTTTCAGAGAATGAAAACTTTTTAATTATCACATTTGGACTATAGGCTGAACACCTGACTCTCAGAGAAATTCGCATTCAATGCTACTACTCGTTTAATACTCATTTTCTCCGCAGACCAGGCCTGAGATGATTTTTCTTAAAATGTTGAATTATTATGTTTTTCACGGCCTGAAAAGCGTTTTAATTATCATATTTCGACAATAGGATCAAAACTAGATTTTTGGAGATATTAACGTTTCATGCTAGTACTATTTTGAAACTCATTTTCTCTACAGACCAAGCCAGAGATGATTTTCCTTAAAATGTTGAATTATTATGCTTTTCACGGCGTGAAAAGCGTTTTAATTATCACATTTCGACTATAGGTTCAAAACTTAATTTTTCGAGAAATTACTGTTAAATGCTAGTACTCGTTTGAAACTCTTTTCCTCTACAGACCAAGAAAGAGATGATTTCCCTTAAAATGTTGAATTATTATGCTTTTCACGGACTGAAAAGCGATTAATGATCACATTTTGACTATAGGATCAAAACATGGAGTTTCGAGAGATTCGCGTTCAATGCAAACACTCCTTTGAAACTCATTTTCTCTACAGACCAAGCCATAGATAATATCCCTTAAAATGTTGAATTATTATGCTTTTCACAGCCTGAAAAGCGTTTTAATGATCACATTTTGACTATAGGATCAAAACGTGGATTTTCGAGAAATTCGCGTTCAATTCTAATACTCGTTTGAAACTCATTTTCTCTACAAACCAAGCCAGAGATGATTTTCCTTAAAATGTTGAATTTTTATGCTTTTCAGAGTATGAAAAGCGTTTTAATTATCACATTTGGACTATAGGTTTAACACTTGACTTCTCGAGAAATTCGCTTTCAATGCGAATACTCGTTTGAAAATCATTTCTTTACAGAACAAGCCAGAGACGATTTTCCTTAAAATGTTGAATTATTATGCTTTTCACGGACTTGAAAGCAGTTTAATTATCACATTTGGACTATAGGATCCAAACTTAATTTTTCGCGAAATTCACGTCTCATGCTAGTACTCCTTGAAACTCATTTTTTCTACAGACCAAGCCAGAGATGTTTTTCCTTAAAATGTTGAATTATTATGCTTTTCACGGAATGAAAAGCGTTTATTTATCACATTTAGACCATATTATAAAAACTTGAGTTTTCGAGAAATTTGCATTCTATGCGAAACATATTTTCTTTACAGACCAAGCCAGAGATGATTTTCATTAAAATGTTGAATTATTATGCTTTTCAGAGCTTGAAAAGCTTTTTAATTATCACATTTGGACTATAGGTTGAACACTTCACTCTTAGAGAAATTCGCGTTCAATGCTACTACTCGTTTGATACTCATTTTCTCCGCAGACCAGGCCTGAGATGATTTTTCTTAAAATGTTGAATTATTATGCTTTTCACGGCCTGAAAAGCGTTTTAATTATCATATTTCGACTTTAGGATCAAAACTTGATTTTTCGAGAAATTAACGTTTAATGCTAACTTATTTTCTCTGCAGACCAAGCCAGAGATGATTTTCATTAAAATGTTGAATTATTATGCTTGTCATTGCCTGAAAAGCGTTTATTTATCACATTTAGACCATAGGATCAAAACTTAAGTTTTCGAGAAATTCGCGATCAATGCTAATACTCGTTTGAAACTCCTTTTCTCTACACAGCAAGAAAGAGATGATTTTCATTAAGACGTTGAATTATTTAGCTTTTCAGAGAATGAAAACTTTTTAATTATCACATTTGGACTATAGGTTGAACACTTGACTCTTAGAGAAATTCGCGTTCAATGCTACTACGCGTTTGAAACTCATTATCTCTGCAGACCAGGCCTGAGATGAATTTTCTTAAAATGTTGAATTATTATGCTTTTCACGGCCTGAAAAGCGTTTATTTATCACATTTAGACCATAGGATAAAACTTGATTTTTCGAGAAATTCGCATTCTATGCGAAACATATTTTCTTTACAGACTAAGCCAGAGATGATTTTCATTAAAATGTTGAATTATTATGCTTTTCAGAGCTTGAAAAGCTTTTTAATTATCACATTTGGACTATAGGTTGAAGAACACTTCACTCTTAGAGAAATTCGCATTGAATGCTACTACTCGTTTGATACTCATTTTCTCCGCAGACCAGTCCTGAGATGATTTTCTTAAAATGTTGAATTATTATGCTTTTCACGGTCTGAAAAGCGTTTTAATTATCATATTTCGACTATAGGATCAAAACTTGATTTTTCCAGAAATTAACGTTTAATGCTAGTACTCGTTTGAAACTCATTTTCTCTGCAGACCAAGCCAGAGATGATTTTCCTTAAAATGTTGAATTATTATGCTTTTCACGGCCTGAAAAGCGTTTATTTATCACATTTAGACCATAGGATCAAAACTTAAGTTTTCGAGAAATTCGCGATCAATGCTAATACTCGTTTCAAACTCCTTTTCTCTACACAGCAAGAAAGAGATGATTTTCATTAAGACGTTGAATTATTTAGCTTTTCAGAGAATGAAAACTTTTTAATTATCACATTTGGACTATAGGCTGAACACCTGACTCTCAGAGAAATTCGCATTCAATGCTACTACTCGTTTAATACTCATTTTCTCCGCAGACCAGGCCTGAGATGATTTTTCTTAAAATGTTGAATTATTATGTTTTTCACGGCCTGAAAAGCGTTTTAATTATCATATTTCGACAATAGGATCAAAACTAGATTTTTGGAGATATTAACGTTTCATGCTAGTACTATTTTGAAACTCATTTTCTCTACAGACCAAGCCAGAGATGATTTTCCTTAAAATGTTGAATTATTATGCTTTTCACGGCGTGAAAAGCGTTTTAATTATCACATTTCGACTATAGGTTCAAAACTTAATTTTTCGAGAAATTACTGTTAAATGCTAGTACTCGTTTGAAACTCTTTTCCTCTACAGACCAAGAAAGAGATGATTTCCCTTAAAATGTTGAATTATTATGCTTTTCACGGACTGAAAAGCGATTAATGATCACATTTTGACTATAGGATCAAAACATGGAGTTTCGAGAGATTCGCGTTCAATGCAAACACTCCTTTGAAACTCATTTTCTCTACAGACCAAGCCATAGATAATATCCCTTAAAATGTTGAATTATTATGCTTTTCAGAGCTTGAAAAGCTTTTTAATTATCACATTTGGACTATAGGTTGAAGAACACTTCACTCTTAGAGAAATTCGCATTGAATGCTACTACTCGTTTGATACTCATTTTCTCCGCAGACCAGTCCTGAGATGATTTTCTTAAAATGTTGAATTATTATGCTTTTCACGGCCTGAAAAGCGTTTTAATTATCATATTTCGACTATAGGATCAAAACTTGATTTTTCCAGAAATTAACGTTTAATGCTAGTACTCGTTTGAAACTCATTTTCTCTGCAGACCAAGCCAGAGATGATTTTCCTTAAAATGTTGAATTATTATGCTTTTCACGGCCTGAAAAGCGTTTATTTATCACATTTAGACCATAGGATCAAAACTTAAGTTTTCGAGAAATTCGCGATCAATGCTAATACTCGTTTCAAACTCCTTTTCTCTACACAGCAAGAAAGAGATGATTTTCATTAAGACGTTGAATTATTTAGCTTTTCAGAGAATGAAAACTTTTTAATTATCACATTTGGACTATAGGCTGAACACCTGACTCTCAGAGAAATTCGCATTCAATGCTACTACTCGTTTAATACTCATTTTCTCCGCAGACCAGGCCTGAGATGATTTTTCTTAAAATGCTGAATTATTATGCTTTTCACGGCCTGAAAAGCGTTTTAATTATCTTATTTCGTCTATAGGATCAAAACTTGATTTTTCGAGAAATTCACGTTTAATGCTAGTACTCGTTTGAAACTCACTTTCTCTACAGACAAAGCCATAGATGATTTCCCTTAAAATGTAGAATTATTATGCTTTTCACGGCCTGAAAAGCGTTTTAATTATCACATTTGGACTATAGGATCAAATCTTGATTTTTCAAGAAACTAGTTTCCAACGATTGTACGCCTTTCAAACTCATTTCCTCTACAGACCAAGCAAGAGATGATTTTCTTAAAATGTTGAATTATTATGCTTTTCACGGTTTGAAGAGTGTCTTAATTACCATATTACGACTATAGGATCAAAACTTGAATTCTCGAGATATAAGCGCTTCATGCTAGTACTCGTTTGAATATCATTTTCCCTACAGACCAAGCCAGAGATGAATTTCCTTAGAATGTTGAATTATTATGCTTTTCACGGCCTGAAAAGCGTTTAAATTATCACATTTCGACTATAGGATCAAAACTTGATTTTTCATGAAACTAGTGTCCAACGATTGTACTCGTTTGAAACTCATTTCTTCTACAGATCAAGCCAGAGATGATTTTCCTTAAGATGTTGAATTATTATGCGTTTCACGGACTTGAAAGCAGTTTAATTATCATATTACGACTATTGGATCCAAACTTAATTTTTCGCGAAATTCACGTCACATGCTAGTACTCCTTGAAACTCATTTTCTCTACAGACCAAGCCAGAGATGATTTTCCTTATTATGTTGAATTATTATGCTTTTCACAGCTTGAAAAGCGTTTTAATTATCACATTTCGACTATAGGATCAAAACTTGATTTTTCGTTAAATTCACCTTTAATGATAGTACTCGTTTGAAACTCATTTTCTCTACAGATCAAGCCAGAGATGATTTCCCTTAAAATGTTGAATTATTATGCTCTTCACGGCCTGAAAAGCGTTTTAATTACCATATTTCGACAATAGGATCAAAACTTGATTTTTGGAGATATTAACGTTTCATGCTAGTACTATTTTGAAACTCATTTTCTCTACAGACCAAGCCAAAGATGATTTTCCTTAAAATGTTGAATTATTATGCTTTTCACGGCCTGAAAAACGTTTTAATTATCACATTTCGACTATAGGTTCAAAACTTGATTTTTCAAGAAATTACTGCCCAATGCTAGTACTCGTTTGAAACTCATTTTCTCTACAGACCAAGCTAGAGATGATCTTCCTTAAAAAGGTTGAATTATTATGCTTTTCACGGCCTGAAAAGCGTTTTAATTATAACATTTAGAATATAGGTTCAAAACTTAATTTTTCGAGAAATTACTGTTAAATGCTAGTACTCGTTTGAAACTCTTTTCCTCTACAGACCAAGAAAGAGATGATTTCCCTTAAAATGTTGAATTATTATGCTTTTCACGGACTGAAAAGCGATTAATGATCACATTTTGACTATAGGATCAAAACATGGAGTTTCGAGAGATTCGCGTTCAATGCAAACACTCCTTTGAAACTCATTTTCTCTACAGACCAAGCCATAGATAATATCCCTTAAAATGTTGAATTATTATGCTTTTCACAGCCTGAAAAGCGTTTTAATGATCACATTTTGACTATAGGATCAAAACGTGGATTTTCGAGAAATTCGCGTTCAATTCTAATACTCGTTTGAAACTCATTTTCTCTACAAACCAAGCCAGAGATGATTTTCCTTAAAATGTTGAATTTTTATGCTTTTCAGAGTATGAAAAGCGTTTTAATTATCACATTTGGACTATAGGTTTAACACTTGACTTCTCGAGAAATTCGCTTTCAATGCGAATACTCGTTTGAAAATCATTTCTTTACAGAACAAGCCAGAGACGATTTTCCTTAAAATGTTGAATTATTATGCTTTTCACGGACTTGAAAGCAGTTTAATTATCACATTTGGACTATAGGATCCAAACTTAATTTTTCGCGAAATTCACGTCTCATGCTAGTACTCCTTGAAACTCATTTTTTCTACAGACCAAGCCAGAGATGTTTTTCCTTAAAATGTTGAATTATTATGCTTTTCACGGAATGAAAAGCGTTTATTTATCACATTTAGACCATATTATAAAAACTTGAGTTTTCGAGAAATTTGCATTCTATGCGAAACATATTTTCTTTACAGACCAAGCCAGAGATGATTTTCATTAAAATGTTGAATTATTATGCTTTTCAGAGCTTGAAAAGCTTTTTAATTATCACATTTGGACTATAGGTTGAACACTTCACTCTTAGAGAAATTCGCGTTCAATGCTACTACTCGTTTGATACTCATTTTCTCCGCAGACCAGGCCTGAGATGATTTTTCTTAAAATGTTGAATTATTATGCTTTTCACGGCCTGAAAAGCGTTTTAATTATCATATTTCGACTTTAGGATCAAAACTTGATTTTTCGAGAAATTAACGTTTAATGCTAACTTATTTTCTCTGCAGACCAAGCCAGAGATGATTTTCATTAAAATGTTGAATTATTATGCTTGTCATTGCCTGAAAAGCGTTTATTTATCACATTTAGACCATAGGATCAAAACTTAAGTTTTCGAGAAATTCGCGATCAATGCTAATACTCGTTTGAAACTCCTTTTCTCTACACAGCAAGAAAGAGATGATTTTCATTAAGACGTTGAATTATTTAGCTTTTCAGAGAATGAAAACTTTTTAATTATCACATTTGGACTATAGGTTGAACACTTGACTCTTAGAGAAATTCGCGTTCAATGCTACTACGCGTTTGAAACTCATTATCTCTGCAGACCAGGCCTGAGATGAATTTTCTTAAAATGTTGAATTATTATGCTTTTCACGGCCTGAAAAGCGTTTATTTATCACATTTAGACCATAGGATAAAACTTGATTTTTCGAGAAATTCGCATTCTATGCGAAACATATTTTCTTTACAGACTAAGCCAGAGATGATTTTCATTAAAATGTTGAATTATTATGCTTTTCAGAGCTTGAAAAGCTTTTTAATTATCACATTTGGACTATAGGTTGAAGAACACTTCACTCTTAGAGAAATTCGCATTGAATGCTACTACTCGTTTGATACTCATTTTCTCCGCAGACCAGTCCTGAGATGATTTTCTTAAAATGTTGAATTATTATGCTTTTCACGGCCTGAAAAGCGTTTTAATTATCATATTTCGACTATAGGATCAAAACTTGATTTTTCCAGAAATTAACGTTTAATGCTAGTACTCGTTTGAAACTCATTTTCTCTGCAGACCAAGCCAGAGATGATTTTCCTTAAAATGTTGAATTATTATGCTTTTCACGGCCTGAAAAGCGTTTATTTATCACATTTAGACCATAGGATCAAAACTTAAGTTTTCGAGAAATTCGCGATCAATGCTAATACTCGTTTCAAACTCCTTTTCTCTACACAGCAAGAAAGAGATGATTTTCATTAAGACGTTGAATTATTTAGCTTTTCAGAGAATGAAAACTTTTTAATTATCACATTTGGACTATAGGCTGAACACCTGACTCTCAGAGAAATTCGCATTCAATGCTACTACTCGTTTAATACTCATTTTCTCCGCAGACCAGGCCTGAGATGATTTTTCTTAAAATGTTGAATTATTATGTTTTTCACGGCCTGAAAAGCGTTTTAATTATCATATTTCGACAATAGGATCAAAACTAGATTTTTGGAGATATTAACGTTTCATGCTAGTACTATTTTGAAACTCATTTTCTCTACAGACCAAGCCAGAGATGATTTTCCTTAAAATGTTGAATTATTATGCTTTTCACGGCGTGAAAAGCGTTTTAATTATCACATTTCGACTATAGGTTCAAAACTTAATTTTTCGAGAAATTACTGTTAAATGCTAGTACTCGTTTGAAACTCTTTTCCTCTACAGACCAAGAAAGAGATGATTTCCCTTAAAATGTTGAATTATTATGCTTTTCACGGACTGAAAAGCGATTAATGATCACATTTTGACTATAGGATCAAAACATGGAGTTTCGAGAGATTCGCGTTCAATGCAAACACTCCTTTGAAACTCATTTTCTCTACAGACCAAGCCATAGATAATATCCCTTAAAATGTTGAATTATTATGCTTTTCACAGCCTGAAAAGCGTTTTAATGATCACATTTTGACTATAGGATCAAAACGTGGATTTTCGAGAAATTCGCGTTCAATTCTAATACTCGTTTGAAACTCATTTTCTCTACAAACCAAGCCAGAGATGATTTTCCTTAAAATGTTGAATTTTTATGCTTTTCAGAGTATGAAAAGCGTTTTAATTATCACATTTGGACTATAGGTTTAACACTTGACTTCTCGAGAAATTCGCTTTCAATGCGAATACTCGTTTGAAAATCATTTCTTTACAGAACAAGCCAGAGACGATTTTCCTTAAAATGTTGAATTATTATGCTTTTCACGGACTTGAAAGCAGTTTAATTATCACATTTGGACTATAGGATCCAAACTTAATTTTTCGCGAAATTCACGTCTCATGCTAGTACTCCTTGAAACTCATTTTTTCTACAGACCAAGCCAGAGATGTTTTTCCTTAAAATGTTGAATTATTATGCTTTTCACGGAATGAAAAGCGTTTATTTATCACATTTAGACCATATTATAAAAACTTGAGTTTTCGAGAAATTTGCATTCTATGCGAAACATATTTTCTTTACAGACCAAGCCAGAGATGATTTTCATTAAAATGTTGAATTATTATGCTTTTCAGAGCTTGAAAAGCTTTTTAATTATCACATTTGGACTATAGGTTGAACACTTCACTCTTAGAGAAATTCGCGTTCAATGCTACTACTCGTTTGATACTCATTTTCTCCGCAGACCAGGCCTGAGATGATTTTTCTTAAAATGTTGAATTATTATGCTTTTCACGGCCTGAAAAGCGTTTTAATTATCATATTTCGACTTTAGGATCAAAACTTGATTTTTCGAGAAATTAACGTTTAATGCTAACTTATTTTCTCTGCAGACCAAGCCAGAGATGATTTTCATTAAAATGTTGAATTATTATGCTTGTCATTGCCTGAAAAGCGTTTATTTATCACATTTAGACCATAGGATCAAAACTTAAGTTTTCGAGAAATTCGCGATCAATGCTAATACTCGTTTGAAACTCCTTTTCTCTACACAGCAAGAAAGAGATGATTTTCATTAAGACGTTGAATTATTTAGCTTTTCAGAGAATGAAAACTTTTTAATTATCACATTTGGACTATAGGTTGAACACTTGACTCTTAGAGAAATTCGCGTTCAATGCTACTACGCGTTTGAAACTCATTATCTCTGCAGACCAGGCCTGAGATGAATTTTCTTAAAATGTTGAATTATTATGCTTTTCACGGCCTGAAAAGCGTTTATTTATCACATTTAGACCATAGGATAAAACTTGATTTTTCGAGAAATTCGCATTCTATGCGAAACATATTTTCTTTACAGACTAAGCCAGAGATGATTTTCATTAAAATGTTGAATTATTATGCTTTTCAGAGCTTGAAAAGCTTTTTAATTATCACATTTGGACTATAGGTTGAAGAACACTTCACTCTTAGAGAAATTCGCATTGAATGCTACTACTCGTTTGATACTCATTTTCTCCGCAGACCAGTCCTGAGATGATTTTCTTAAAATGTTGAATTATTATGCTTTTCACGGTCTGAAAAGCGTTTTAATTATCATATTTCGACTATAGGATCAAAACTTGATTTTTCCAGAAATTAACGTTTAATGCTAGTACTCGTTTGAAACTCATTTTCTCTGCAGACCAAGCCAGAGATGATTTTCCTTAAAATGTTGAATTATTATGCTTTTCACGGCCTGAAAAGCGTTTATTTATCACATTTAGACCATAGGATCAAAACTTAAGTTTTCGAGAAATTCGCGATCAATGCTAATACTCGTTTCAAACTCCTTTTCTCTACACAGCAAGAAAGAGATGATTTTCATTAAGACGTTGAATTATTTAGCTTTTCAGAGAATGAAAACTTTTTAATTATCACATTTGGACTATAGGCTGAACACCTGACTCTCAGAGAAATTCGCATTCAATGCTACTACTCGTTTAATACTCATTTTCTCCGCAGACCAGGCCTGAGATGATTTTTCTTAAAATGTTGAATTATTATGTTTTTCACGGCCTGAAAAGCGTTTTAATTATCATATTTCGACAATAGGATCAAAACTAGATTTTTGGAGATATTAACGTTTCATGCTAGTACTATTTTGAAACTCATTTTCTCTACAGACCAAGCCAGAGATGATTTTCCTTAAAATGTTGAATTATTATGCTTTTCACGGCGTGAAAAGCGTTTTAATTATCACATTTCGACTATAGGTTCAAAACTTAATTTTTCGAGAAATTACTGTTAAATGCTAGTACTCGTTTGAAACTCTTTTCCTCTACAGACCAAGAAAGAGATGATTTCCCTTAAAATGTTGAATTATTATGCTTTTCACGGACTGAAAAGCGATTAATGATCACATTTTGACTATAGGATCAAAACATGGAGTTTCGAGAGATTCGCGTTCAATGCAAACACTCCTTTGAAACTCATTTTCTCTACAGACCAAGCCATAGATAATATCCCTTAAAATGTTGAATTATTATGCTTTTCACAGCCTGAAAAGCGTTTTAATGATCACATTTTGACTATAGGATCAAAACGTGGATTTTCGAGAAATTCGCGTTCAATTCTAATACTCGTTTGAAACTCATTTTCTCTACAAACCAAGCCAGAGATGATTTTCCTTAAAATGTTGAATTTTTATGCTTTTCAGAGTATGAAAAGCGTTTTAATTATCACATTTGGACTATAGGTTTAACACTTGACTTCTCGAGAAATTCGCTTTCAATGCGAATACTCGTTTGAAAATCATTTCTTTACAGAACAAGCCAGAGACGATTTTCCTTAAAATGTTGAATTATTATGCTTTTCACGGACTTGAAAGCAGTTTAATTATCACATTTGGACTATAGGATCCAAACTTAATTTTTCGCGAAATTCACGTCTCATGCTAGTACTCCTTGAAACTCATTTTTTCTACAGACCAAGCCAGAGATGTTTTTCCTTAAAATGTTGAATTATTATGCTTTTCACGGAATGAAAAGCGTTTATTTATCACATTTAGACCATATTATAAAAACTTGAGTTTTCGAGAAATTTGCATTCTATGCGAAACATATTTTCTTTACAGACCAAGCCAGAGATGATTTTCATTAAAATGTTGAATTATTATGCTTTTCAGAGCTTGAAAAGCTTTTTAATTATCACATTTGGACTATAGGTTGAACACTTCACTCTTAGAGAAATTCGCGTTCAATGCTACTACTCGTTTGATACTCATTTTCTCCGCAGACCAGGCCTGAGATGATTTTTCTTAAAATGTTGAATTATTATGCTTTTCACGGCCTGAAAAGCGTTTTAATTATCATATTTCGACTTTAGGATCAAAACTTGATTTTTCGAGAAATTAACGTTTAATGCTAACTTATTTTCTCTGCAGACCAAGCCAGAGATGATTTTCATTAAAATGTTGAATTATTATGCTTGTCATTGCCTGAAAAGCGTTTATTTATCACATTTAGACCATAGGATCAAAACTTAAGTTTTCGAGAAATTCGCGATCAATGCTAATACTCGTTTGAAACTCCTTTTCTCTACACAGCAAGAAAGAGATGATTTTCATTAAGACGTTGAATTATTTAGCTTTTCAGAGAATGAAAACTTTTTAATTATCACATTTGGACTATAGGTTGAACACTTGACTCTTAGAGAAATTCGCGTTCAATGCTACTACGCGTTTGAAACTCATTATCTCTGCAGACCAGGCCTGAGATGAATTTTCTTAAAATGTTGAATTATTATGCTTTTCACGGCCTGAAAAGCGTTTATTTATCACATTTAGACCATAGGATAAAACTTGATTTTTCGAGAAATTCGCATTCTATGCGAAACATATTTTCTTTACAGACTAAGCCAGAGATGATTTTCATTAAAATGTTGAATTATTATGCTTTTCAGAGCTTGAAAAGCTTTTTAATTATCACATTTGGACTATAGGTTGAAGAACACTTCACTCTTAGAGAAATTCGCATTGAATGCTACTACTCGTTTGATACTCATTTTCTCCGCAGACCAGTCCTGAGATGATTTTCTTAAAATGTTGAATTATTATGCTTTTCACGGCCTGAAAAGCGTTTTAATTATCATATTTCGACTATAGGATCAAAACTTGATTTTTCCAGAAATTAACGTTTAATGCTAGTACTCGTTTGAAACTCATTTTCTCTGCAGACCAAGCCAGAGATGATTTTCCTTAAAATGTTGAATTATTATGCTTTTCACGGCCTGAAAAGCGTTTATTTATCACATTTAGACCATAGGATCAAAACTTAAGTTTTCGAGAAATTCGCGATCAATGCTAATACTCGTTTCAAACTCCTTTTCTCTACACAGCAAGAAAGAGATGATTTTCATTAAGACGTTGAATTATTTAGCTTTTCAGAGAATGAAAACTTTTTAATTATCACATTTGGACTATAGGCTGAACACCTGACTCTCAGAGAAATTCGCATTCAATGCTACTACTCGTTTAATACTCATTTTCTCCGCAGACCAGGCCTGAGATGATTTTTCTTAAAATGCTGAATTATTATGCTTTTCACGGCCTGAAAAGCGTTTTAATTATCTTATTTCGTCTATAGGATCAAAACTTGATTTTTCGAGAAATTCACGTTTAATGCTAGTACTCGTTTGAAACTCACTTTCTCTACAGACAAAGCCATAGATGATTTCCCTTAAAATGTAGAATTATTATGCTTTTCACGGCCTGAAAAGCGTTCTAATTATCACATTTGGACTATAGGATCAAATCTTGATTTTTCAAGAAACTAGTTTCCAACGATTGTACGCCTTTCAAACTCATTTCCTCTACAGACCAAGCAAGAGATGATTTTCTTAAAATGTTGAATTATTATGCTTTTCACGGTTTGAAGAGTGTCTTAATTACCATATTACGACTATAGGATCAAAACTTGAATTCTCGAGATATAAGCGCTTCATGCTAGTACTCGTTTGAATATCATTTTCCCTACAGACCAAGCCAGAGATGAATTTCCTTAGAATGTTGAATTATTATGCTTTTCACGGCCTGAAAAGCGTTTAAATTATCACATTTCGACTATAGGATCAAAACTTGATTTTTCATGAAACTAGTGTCCAACGATTGTACTCGTTTGAAACTCATTTCTTCTACAGATCAAGCCAGAGATGATTTTCCTTAAGATGTTGAATTATTATGCGTTTCACGGACTTGAAAGCAGTTTAATTATCATATTACGACTATTGGATCCAAACTTAATTTTTCGCGAAATTCACGTCACATGCTAGTACTCCTTGAAACTCATTTTCTCTACAGACCAAGCCAGAGATGATTTTCCTTATTATGTTGAATTATTATGCTTTTCACAGCTTGAAAAGCGTTTTAATTATCACATTTCGACTATAGGATCAAAACTTGATTTTTCGTTAAATTCACCTTTAATGATAGTACTCGTTTGAAACTCATTTTCTCTACAGATCAAGCCAGAGATGATTTCCCTTAAAATGTTGAATTATTATGCTCTTCACGGCCTGAAAAGCGTTTTAATTACCATATTTCGACAATAGGATCAAAACTTGATTTTTGGAGATATTAACGTTTCATGCTAGTACTATTTTGAAACTCATTTTCTCTACAGACCAAGCCAAAGATGATTTTCCTTAAAATGTTGAATTATTATGCTTTTCACGGCCTGAAAAACGTTTTAATTATCACATTTCGACTATAGGTTCAAAACTTGATTTTTCAAGAAATTACTGCCCAATGCTAGTACTCGTTTGAAACTCATTTTCTCTACAGACCAAGCTAGAGATGATCTTCCTTAAAAAGGTTGAATTATTATGCTTTTCACGGCCTGAAAAGCGTTTTAATTATAACATTTAGAATATAGGATCGAAACATGTTTTTTCAAGAAATTGCTGTCCTATGCTAATACTCGTTTGAAACTTATTTTCTTTACAAACCAAGCTAGAGATGATTTTCATTAAGATGTTGAATTATTATGCTTTTCACAGCTTGAAAAGCGTTTTAATTATCACATTTCGACTATAGAATCAAAACTTGATTTTTCGTTAAATTCACGTTAAATGATAGCACTCGTTTGAAACTCATTTTCTCTACAGACCAAGCCAGAGATGATTTCACTTAAAATGTTGAATTATTATGCTTTTCACGGCCTGAAAAGCGTTTTAATTATCATATTTCGACAATAGTATCAAAACTTGATTTTTGGAGATATTGACGTTTCATGCTAGTACTATTTTGAAAGTCATTTTCTCTACAGACCAAGCCAGAGATGATTTTCCTTAAAATGTTGAATTATTATGCTTTTCACAGCCTGAAAAGCGTTTTAATTATCACATTTCGACTATAGGTTCAAAACTTAATTTTTCGAGAAATAACTGTCCAATGCTTGTACTCGTTTGAAACTCTTCTCCTCTACAGACCAAGCCAGAGATGAGTTCCCTTAAAATGTTGAATTATTATGCTCTTCACGGCCTGGAAAGGTATTAATTATCACATTTCGACTATAGGATCAAAACTTGATTTTTCAAGAAACTAGTGTCCAACGATTGTACTCGTTTGAAACTAATTTCTTCTACAGATCAAGCCAGAGATGATTTTCCTTAAGATGTTGAATTATTATGCGTTTCACGGCCTTGAAAGCAGTTTAATTATCATATTTCGACAATTGGATCCAAACTTAATTTTTCGCGAAATTCACGTCTCATGCTGGTACTCCTTGAAACTCATTTTCTCTACACACCAAGCCAGAGATGATTTTCCTTAATATGTTGAATTATTATGCTTTTCACAGCTTGAAAAGCGTTTTAATTATCACATTTCGACTATAGGATCAAAACTTGATTTTCGTTTAATTCACGTTTAATGATAGTACTCGTTTGAAACTCATTTTCTCTACAGACCAAGCCAGATATGGTTTCCCTTAAAATGTTGAATTATTATGTTTTTCACGGCCTGAAAAGCGTTTTAATTATCATATTTCGACAATAGGATCAAAACTAGATTTTTGGAGATATTAACGTTTCTTGCTAGTACTATTTTGAAACTCATTTTCTCTACAGACCAAGCCAGAGATGATTTTCCTTAAAATGTTGAATTATTATGCTTTTCACGGCGTGAAAAGCGTTTTAATTATCACATTTCGACTATAGGTTCAAAACTTAATTTTTCGAGAAATTACTGTTAAATGCTAGTACTCGTTTGAAACTCTTTTCCTCTACAGACCAAGAAAGAGATGATTTCCCTTAAAATGTTGAATTATTATGCTTTTCACGGACTGAAAAGCGATTAATGATCACATTTTGACTATAGGATCAAAACATGGAGTTTCGAGAAATTCGCGTTCAATGCAAACACTCCTTTGAAACTCATTTTCTCTACAGACCAAGCCATAGATAATATCCCTTAAAATGTTGAATTATTATGCTTTTCACAGCCTGAAAAGCGTTTTAATGATCACATTTTGACTATAGGATCAAAACGTGGATTTTCGAGAAATTCGCGTTCAATTCTAATACTCGTTTGAAACTCATTTTCTCTACAAACCAAGCCAGAGATGATTTTCCTTAAAATGTTGAATTTTTATGCTTTTCAGAGTATGAAAAGCGTTTTAATTATCACATTTGGACTATAGGTTTAACACTTGACTTCTCGAGAAATTCGCTTTCAATGCGAATACTCGTTTGAAAATCATTTCTTCACAGAACAAGCCAGAGACGATTTTCCTTAAAATGTTGAATTATTATGCTTTTCATGGACTTGAAAGCAGTTTAATTATCACATTTGGACTATAGGATCCAAACTTAATTTTTCGCGAAATTCACGTCTCATGCTAGTACTCCTTGAAACTCATTTTTTCTACAGACCAAGCCAGAGATGTTTTTCCTTAAAATGTTGAATTATTATGCTTTTCACGGCCTGAAAAGCGTTTATTTATCACATTTAGACCATATTATAAAAACTTGAGTTTTCGAGAAATTCGCATTCTATGCGAAACATATTTTCTTTACAGTCCAAGCCAGAGATAATTTTCATTAAAATGTTGAATTATTATGCTTTTCAGAGCTTGAAAAGCTTTTTAATTATCACATTTGGACTATAGGTTGAACACTTCACTCTTAGAGAAATTCGCCTTCAATGCTACTACTCGTTTGATACTCATTTTCTCCGCAGACCAGGCCTGAGATGATTTTTCTTAAAATGTTGAATTATTATGCTTTTCACGGCCTGAAAAGCGTTTTAATTATCATATTTCGACTTTAGGATCAAAACTTGATTTTTCGAGAAATTAACGTTTAATGCTAACTTATTTTCTCTGCAGACCAAGCCAGAGATGATTTTCCTTAAAATGTTGAATTATTATGCTTGTCATTGCCTGAAAAGCGTTTATTTATCACATTTAGACCATAGGATCAAAAATTAAGTTTTCGAGAAATTCGCGATCAATGCTAATACTCGTTTGAAACTCCTTTTCTCTACACAGCAAGAAAGAGATGATTTTCATTAAGACGTTGAATTATATAGCTTTTCAGAGAATGAAAACTTTTTAATTATCACATTTGGACTATAGGTTGAACACCTGACTCTTAGAGAAATTCGCGTTCAATGCTACTACTCGTTTAATACTCATTTTCTACGCAGACCAGGCCTGAGATGATTTTTCTTAAAATGTTGAATTATTATGCTTTTCACGGCCTGAAAATCGTTTATTTATCACATTTAGACCATAGGATAAAAACTTGATTTTTCGAGAAATTCGCATTCTATGCGAAACATATTTTCTTTACAGACTAAGCCAGAGATGATTTTCATTAAAATGTTGAATTATTATGCTTTTCAGAGCTTGAAAAGCCTTTTAATTATCACATTTGGACTATAGGTTGAAGAACACTTCACTCTTAGAGAAATTCGCATTGAATGCTACTACTCGTTTGATACTCATTTTCTCCGCAGACCAGGCCTGAGATGATTTTCTTAAAATGTTGAATTATTATGCTTTTCACGGCCTGAAAAGCGTTTTAATTATCATATTTCGACTATAGGATCAAAACTTGATTTTTCCAGAAATTAACGTTTAATGCTAGTACTCGTTTGAAACTCTTTTTCTCTGCAGACCAAGCCAGAGATGATTTTCCTTAAAATGTTGAATTATTATGCTTTTCACGGCCTGAAAAGCGTTTATTTATCACATTTAGACCATAGGATCAAAACTTAAGTTTTCGAGAAATTCGCGATCAATGCTAATACTCGTTTGAAACTCCTTTTCTCTACACAGCAAGAAAGAGATGATTTTCATTAAGACGTTGAATTATTTAGCTTTTCAGAGAATGAAAACTTTTTAATTATCACATTTGGACTATAGGTTGAACACCTGACTCTTAGAGAAATTCGCGTTCAATGCTACTACTCGTTTAATACTCATTTTCTCCGCAGACCAGGCCTGAGATGATTTTACTTAAAATGCTGAATTATTATGCTTTTCACGGCCTGAAAAGCGTTTTAATTATCATATTTCGTCTATAGGATCAAAACTTGATTTTTCGAGAAATTCACGTTTAATGCTAGTACTCGTTTGAAATTCACTTTCTCTACAGACAAAGCCATAGATGATTTCCCTTAAAATGTAGAATTATTACGCTTTTCACGGCCTGAAAAGCGTTTTAATTATCACATTTGGACTATAGGATCAAATCTTGATTTTTCAAGAAACTAGTTTCCAACGATTGTACGCCTTTCAAACTCATTTCCTCTACAGACCAAGCAAGAGATGATTTTCATTAAGATGTTGAATTATTATGCTTTTCAGAGTATGAAAAGCGTTTTAATTATCACATTTGGACTATAGGTTAAATAAACACTTGACTTTTAGAGAAATTCGCGTTCAATGCTACTACGCGTTTAAACTCATTATCTCTGCAGACCAGGCCTGAGATGAATTTTCTTAAAATGTTGAATTATTATGCTTTTCACGGTTTGAAGAGTGTCTTAATTATCATATTACGACTATAGGATCAAAACTTGAACTCTAGAGATATAAGCGCTTCATACTAGTACTCGTTTGAATCTCATTTTCCCTACAGACCAAGCCAGAGATGAATTTCCTTAGAATGTTGAATTATTATGCTTTTCACGGCCTGAAAAGCGTTTAAATTATCACATTTCGACTATAGGATCAAAACTTGATTTTTCATGAAACTAGTATCCAACGATTGTACTCGTTTGAAACTCATTTCTTCTACAGATCAAGCCAGCGATGATTTTCCTTAAGATGTTGAATTATTATGCGTTTCACGGACTTGAAAGCAGTTTAATTATCATATTACGACTATTGGATCCAAACTTAATTTTTCCCGAAATTCACGTCACATGCTAGTACTCCTTGAAACTCATTTTCTCTACAGACCAAGCCAAAGATGATTTTCCTTAAAATGTTCAATTATTATGCTTTTCACGGCCTGAAAATCGTTTTAATTATCACATTTCGACTATAGGTTCAAAACTTAATTTTTCGAGAAATTACTGTCCAATCCTAGTACTCGTTTGAAACCCTTTTCCTCTACACACCAAGTAGGAGATGATTTCCCTTAAAATGTTGAATTATTATGCTTTTCACGGCCTGAAAAACGTTTTAATGATCACATTTCGACTATAGGTTCAAAACTTAATTTTTCAAGAAATTTCTCCCCAATACTAGTACTCGTTTGAAACTCATTTTCTCTACAGACCAAGCTAGAGATGATTTTCCTTAAAAAGGTTGAATTATTATACTTTTCACGGCCTGAAAAGCGTTTTAATTATCACATTTGGACTTTAGGATCAAATCTTGATTTTTCAAGAAACTAGTTTCCAACGATTGTACGCCTTTCAAACTCATTTCCTCTACAGACCAAGCAAGAGATGATTTTCATTAAGATGTTGAATTATTATGCTTTTCAGAGTATGAAAAGCGATTTAATTATCACATTTGTACTATAGGTTAAACACTTGACTTTTAGAGAAATTCGCGTTCAATGCTACTACGCGTTTGAAACTCATTATCTCTACAGACCAGGCCTGAGATGAATTTTCTTAAAATGTTGAATTATTATGCTTTTCACGGTTTGCAGAGTGTCTTAATTATCATATTTCGATAATAGGATCAAAACTTGATTTCTCGAGATATTAGCGTTTCATGCTAGTACTCGTTTGAAACTCATTTTCTCTACAGACCAAGCCAGAGATGAATTTCCTTAGAATGTTGAATTATTATGCTTTTCACGGCCTGAAAAGCTTTAATTATCACATTTCGAGTATAGGATCAAAACTTGATTTTTCAAGAAACTAGTGTCCAACGATTGTACTCGTTTGAAACTCATTTCTTCTACAGATTAAGCCAGAGATGATTTTCCTTAATATGTTGAATTATTATGCTTTTCACGTCCTTGAAAGCAGTTTAATTATCACATTTCGACTATAGGATCAAAACTTGATTTTTCGTTAAATTCACGTTAAATGATAGTACTCGTTTGAAACTCATTTTCTCTACAGACCAAGCCAGAGATGATTTCACTTAAAATATTGAATTATTATGCGTTTCAAGGCCTTGAAAGCAGTTTAATTATCATATTTCGACAAGAGGATCCAAACTTAATTTTTCGCGAAATTCACGTCTCATGCTAGTACTCCTTGAAACTCATTTTCTCTACACACCAAGCCAGAGATGATTTTCCTTAATATGTTGAATTATTATGCTTTTCACAGCTTGAAAAGCGTTTTAATTATCACATTTCGACTATAGGATCAAAACTTGATTTTCGTTTAATTCACGTTTAATGATAGTACTCGTTTGAAACTCATTTTCTCTACAGACCAAGCCAGATATGGTTTCCCTTAAAATGTTGAATTATTATGTTTTTCACGGCCTGAAAAGCGTTTTAATTATCATATTTCGACAATAGGATCAAAACTAGATTTTTGGAGATATTAACGTTTCTTGCTAGTACTATTTTGAAACTCATTTTCTCTACAGACCAAGCCAGAGATGATTTTCCTTAAAATGTTGAATTATTATGCATTTCACGGCGTGAAAAGCGTTTTAATTATCACATTTCGACTATAGGTTCAAAACTTAATTTTTCGAGAAATTACTGTTAAATGCTAGTACTCGTTTGAAACTCTTTTCCTCTACAGACCAAGAAAGAGATGATTTCCCTTAAAATGTTGAATTATTATGCTTTTCACGGACTGAAAAGCGATTAATGATCACATTTTGACTATAGGATCAAAACATGGAGTTTCGAGAAATTCGCGTTCAATGCAAACACTCCTTTGAAACTCATTTTCTCTACAGACCAAGCCATAGATAATATCCCTTAAAATGTTGAATTATTATGCTTTTCACAGCCTGAAAAGCGTTTTAATGATCACATTTTGACTATAGGATCAAAACGTGGATTTTCGAGAAATTCGCGTTCAATTCTAATACTCGTTTGAAACTCATTTTCTCTACAAACCAAGCCAGAGATGATTTTCCTTAAAATGTTGAATTTTTATGCTTTTCAGAGTATGAAAAGCGTTTTAATTATCACATTTGGACTATAGGTTTAACACTTGACTTCTCGAGAAATTCGCTTTCAATGCGAATACTCGTTTGAAAATCATTTCTTCACAGAACAAGCCAGAGACGATTTTCCTTAAAATGTTGAATTATTATGCTTTTCATGGACTTGAAAGCAGTTTAATTATCACATTTGGACTATAGGATCCAAACTTAATTTTTCGCGAAATTCACGTCTCATGCTAGTACTCCTTGAAACTCATTTTTTCTACAGACCAAGCCAGAGATGTTTTTCCTTAAAATGTTGAATTATTATGCTTTTCACGGCCTGAAAAGCGTTTATTTATCACATTTAGACCATATTATAAAAACTTGAGTTTTCGAGAAATTCGCATTCTATGCGAAACATATTTTCTTTACAGACCAAGCCAGAGATAATTTTCATTAAAATGTTGAATTATTATGCTTTTCAGAGCTTGAAAAGCTTTTTAATTATCACATTTGGACTATAGGTTGAACACTTCACTCTTAGAGAAATTCGCCTTCAATGCTACTACTCGTTTGATACTCATTTTCTCCGCAGACCAGGCCTGAGATGATTTTTCTTAAAATGTTGAATTATTATGCTTTTCACGGCCTGAAAAGCGTTTTAATTATCATATTTCGACTTTAGGATCAAAACTTGATTTTTCGAGAAATTAACGTTTAATGCTAACTTATTTTCTCTGCAGACCAAGCCAGAGATGATTTTCCTTAAAATGTTGAATTATTATGCTTGTCATTGCCTGAAAAGCGTTTATTTATCACATTTAGACCATAGGATCAAAAATTAAGTTTTCGAGAAATTCGCGATCAATGCTAATACTCGTTTGAAACTCCTTTTCTCTACACAGCAAGAAAGAGATGATTTTCATTAAGACGTTGAATTATATAGCTTTTCAGAGAATGAAAACTTTTTAATTATCACATTTGGACTATAGGTTGAACACCTGACTCTTAGAGAAATTCGCGTTCAATGCTACTACTCGTTTAATACTCATTTTCTACGCAGACCAGGCCTGAGATGAATTTTCTTAAAATGTTGAATTATTATGCTTTTCACGGCCTGAAAATCGTTTATTTATCACATTTAGACCATAGGATAAAAACTTGATTTTTCGAGAAATTCGCATTCTATGCGAAACATATTTTCTTTACAGACTAAGCCAGAGATGATTTTCATTAAAATGTTGAATTATTATGCTTTTCAGAGCTTGAAAAGCCTTTTAATTATCACATTTGGACTATAGGTTGAAGAACACTTCACTCTTAGAGAAATTCGCATTGAATGCTACTACTCGTTTGATACTCATTTTCTCCGCAGACCAGGCCTGAGATGATTTTCTTAAAATGTTGAATTATTATGCTTTTCACGGCCTGAAAAGCGTTTTAATTATCATATTTCGACTATAGGATCAAAACTTGATTTTTTCAGAAATTAACGTTTAATGCTAGTACTCGTTTGAAACTCTTTTTCTCTGCAGACCAAGCCAGAGATGATTTTCCTTAAAATGTTGAATTATTATGCTTTTCACGGCCTGAAAAGCGTTTATTTATCACATTTAGACCATAGGATCAAAACTTAAGTTTTCGAGAAATTCGCGATCAATGCTAATACTCGTTTGAAACTCCTTTTCTCTACACAGCAAGAAAGAGATGATTTTCATTAAGACGTTGAATTATTTAGCTTTTCAGAGAATGAAAACTTTTTAATTATCACATTTGGACTATAGGTTGAACACCTGACTCTTAGAGAAATTCGCGTTCAATGCTACTACTCGTTTAATACTCATTTTCTCCGCAGACCAGGCCTGAGATGATTTTACTTAAAATGCTGAATTATTATGCTTTTCACGGCCTGAAAAGCGTTTTAATTATCATATTTCGTCTATAGGATCAAAACTTGATTTTTCGAGAAATTCACGTTTAATGCTAGTACTCGTTTGAAATTCACTTTCTCTACAGACAAAGCCATAGATGATTTCCCTTAAAATGTAGAATTATTACGCTTTTCACGGCCTGAAAAGCGTTTTAATTATCACATTTGGACTATAGGATCAAATCTTGATTTTTCAAGAAACTAGTTTCCAACGATTGTACGCCTTTCAAACTCATTTCCTCTACAGACCAAGCAAGAGATGATTTTCATTAAGATGTTGAATTATTATGCTTTTCAGAGTATGAAAAGCGTTTTAATTATCACATTTGGACTATAGGTTAAATAAACACTTGACTTTTAGAGAAATTCGCGTTCAATGCTACTACGCGTTTAAACTCATTATCTCTGCAGACCAGGCCTGAGATGAATTTTCTTAAAATGTTGAATTATTATGCTTTTCACGGTTTGAAGAGTGTCTTAATTATCATATTACGACTATAGGATCAAAACTTGAACTCTAGAGATATAAGCGCTTCATACTAGTACTCGTTTGAATCTCATTTTCCCTACAGACCAAGCCAGAGATGAATTTCCTTAGAATGTTGAATCATTATGCTTTTCACGGCCTGAAAAGCGTTTAAATTATCACATTTCGACTATAGGATCAAAACTTGATTTTTCATGAAACTAGTATCCAACGATTGTACTCGTTTGAAACTCATTTCTTCTACAGATCAAGCCAGCGATGATTTTCCTTAAGATGTTGAATTATTATGCGTTTCACGGACTTGAAAGCAGTTTAATTATCATATTACGACTATTGGATCCAAACTTAATTTTTCGCGAAATTCACGTCACATGCTAGTACTCCTTGAAACTCATTTTCTCTACAGACCAAGCCAAAGATGATTTTCCTTAAAATGTTGAATTATTATGCTTTTCACGGCCTGAAAATCGTTTTAATTATCACATTTCGACTATAGGTTCAAAACTTAATTTTTCGAGAAATTACTGTCCAATGCTAGTACTCGTTTGAAACCCTTTTCCTCTACACACCAAGTAGGAGATGATTTCCCTTAAAATGTTGAATTATTATGCTTTTCACGGCCTGAAAAACGTTTTAATGATCACATTTCGACTATAGGTTCAAAACTTAATTTTTCAAGAAATTACTCCCCAATACTAGTACTCGTTTGAAACTCATTTTCTCTACAGACCAAGCTAGAGATGATTTTCCTTAAAAAGGTTGAATTATTATGCTTTTCACGGCCTGAAAAGCGTTTTAATTATCACATTTGGACTTTAGGATCAAATCTTGATTTTTCAAGAAACTAGTTTCCAACGATTGTACGCCTTTCAAACTCATTTCCTCTACAGACCAAGCAAGAGATGATTTTCATTAAGATGTTGAATTATTATGCTTTTCAGAGTATGAAAAGCGATTTAATTATCACATTTGTACTATAGGTTAAACACTTGACTTTTAGAGAAATTCGCGTTCAATGCTACTACGCGTTTGAAACTCATTATCTCTACAGACCAGGCCTGAGATGAATTTTCTTAAAATGTTGAATTATTATGCTTTTCACGGTTTGCAGAGTGTCTTAATTATCATATTTCGATAATAGGATCAAAACTTGATTTCTCGAGATATTAGCGTTTCATGCTAGTACTCGTTTGAAACTCATTTTCTCTACAGACCAAGCCAGAGATGAATTTCCTTAGAATGTTGAATTATTATGCTTTTCACGGCCTGAAAAGCTTTAATTATCACATTTCGAGTATAGGATCAAAACTTGATTTTTCAAGAAACTAGTGTCCAACGATTGTACTCGTTTGAAACTCATTTCTTCTACAGATTAAGCCAGAGATGATTTTCCTTAATATGTTGAATTATTATGCTTTTCACGTCCTTGAAAGCAGTTTAATTATCACATTTCGACTATAGGATCAAAACTTGATTTTTCGTTAAATTCACGTTAAATGATAGTACTCGTTTGAAACTCATTTTCTCTACAGACCAAGCCAGAGATGATTTCACTTAAAATGTTGAATTATTATGCGTTTCAAGGCCTTGAAAGCAGTTTAATTATCATATTTCGACAAGAGGATCCAAACTTAATTTTTCGCGAAATTCACGTCTCATGCTAGTACTCCTTGAAACTCATTTTCTCTACACACCAAGCCAGAGATGATTTTCCTTAATATGTTGAATTATTATGCTTTTCACAGCTTGAAAAGCGTTTTAATTATCACATTTCGACTATAGGATCAAAACTTGATTTTCGTTTAATTCACGTTTAATGATAGTACTCGTTTGAAACTCATTTTCTCTACAGACCAAGCCAGATATGGTTTCCCTTAAAATGTTGAATTATTATGTTTTTCACGGCCTGAAAAGCGTTTTAATTATCATATTTCGACAATAGGATCAAAACTAGATTTTTGGAGATATTAACGTTTCTTGCTAGTACTATTTTGAAACTCATTTTCTCTACAGACCAAGCCAGAGATGATTTTCCTTAAAATGTTGAATTATTATGCATTTCACGGCGTGAAAAGCGTTTTAATTATCACATTTCGACTATAGGTTCAAAACTTAATTTTTCGAGAAATTACTGTTAAATGCTAGTACTCGTTTGAAACTCTTTTCCTCTACAGACCAAGAAAGAGATGATTTCCCTTAAAATGTTGAATTATTATGCTTTTCACGGACTGAAAAGCGATTAATGATCACATTTTGACTATAGGATCAAAACATGGAGTTTCCAGAAATTCGCGTTCAATGCAAACACTCCTTTGAAACTCATTTTCTCTACAGACCAAGCCATAGATAATTTCCCTTAAAATGTTGAATTATTATGCTTTTCACAGCCTGAAAAGCGTTTTAATGATCACATTTTGACTATAGGATCAAAACGTGGATTTTCGAGAAATTCGCGTTCAATTCTAATACTCGTTTGAAACTCATTTTCTCTACAAACCAAGCCAGAGATGATTTTCCTTAAAATGTTGAATTTTTATGCTTTTCAGAGTATGAAAAGCGTTTTAATTATCACATTTGGACTATAGGTTTAACACTTGACTTCTCGAGAAATTCGCTTTCAATGCTAATACTCGTTTGAAAATCATTTCTTTACAGAACAAGCCAGAGACGATTTTCCTTAAAATGTTGAATTATTATGCTTTTCATGGACTTGAAAGCAGTTTAATTATCACATTTGGACTATAGGATCCAAACTTAATTTTTCGCGAAATTCACGTCTCATGCTAGTACTCCTTGAAACTCATTTTTTCTACAGACCAAGCCAGAGATGTTTTTCCTTAAAATGTTGAATTATTATGCTTTTCACGGCCTGAAAAGCGTTTATTTATCACATTTAGACCATATTATAAAAACTTGAGTTTTCGAGAAATTCGCATTCTATGCGAAACATATTTTCTTTACAGACCAAGCCAGAGATAATTTTCATTAAAATGTTGAATTATTATGCTTTTCAGAGCTTGAAAAGCTTTTTAATTATCACATTTGGACTATAGGTTGATCACTTCACTCTTAGAGAAATTCGCCTTCAATGCTACTACTCGTTTGATACTCATTTTCTCCGCAGACCAGGCCTGAGATGATTTTTCTTAAAATGTTGAATTATTATGCTTTTCACGGCCTGAAAAGCGTTTTAATTATCATATTTCGACTTTAGGATCAAAACTTGATTTTTCGAGAAATTAACGTTTAATGCTAACTTATTTTCTCTGCAGACCAAGCCAGAGATGATTTTCCTTAAAATGTTGAATTATTATGCTTGTCATTGCCTGAAAAGCGTTTATTTATCACATTTAGACCATAGGATCAAAAATTAAGTTTTCGAGAAATTCGCGATCAATGCTAATACTCGTTTGAAACTCCTTTTCTCTACACAGCAAGAAAGAGATGATTTTCATTAAGACGTTGAATTATATAGCTTTTCAGAGAATGAAAACTTTTTAATTATCACATTTGGACTATAGGTTGAACACCTGACTCTTAGAGAAATTCGCGTTCAATGCTACTACTCGTTTAATACTCATTTTCTACGCAGACCAGGCCTGAGATGATTTTTCTTAAAATGTTGAATTATTATGCTTTTCACGGCCTGAAAATCGTTTATTTATCACATTTAGACCATAGGATAAAAACTTGATTTTTCGAGAAATTCGCATTCTATGCGAAACATATTTTCTTTACAGACTAAGCCAGAGATGATTTTCATTAAAATGTTGAATTATTATGCTTTTCAGTGCTTGAAAAGCCTTTTAATTATCACATTTGGACTATAGGTTGAAGAACACTTCACTCTTAGAGAAATTCGCATTGAATGCTACTACTCGTTTGATACTCATTTTCTCCGCAGACCAGGCCTGAGATGATTTTCTTAAAATGTTGAATTATTATGCTTTTCACGGCCTGAAAAGCGTTTTAATTATCATATTTCGACTATAGGATCAAAACTTGATTTTTCCAGAAATTAACGTTTAATGCTAGTACTCGTTTGAAACTCTTTTTCTCTGCAGACCAAGCCAGAGATGATTTTCCTTAAAATGTTGAATTATTATGCTTTTCACGGCCTGAAAAGCGTTTATTTATCACATTTAGACCATAGGATCAAAACTTAAGTTTTCGAGAAATTCGCGATTAATGCTAATACTCGTTTGAAACTCCTTTTCTCTACACAGCAAGAAAGAGATGATTTTCATTAAGACGTTGAATTATTTAGCTTTTCAGAGAATGAAAACTTTTTAATTATCACATTTGGACTATAGGTTGAACACCTGACTCTTAGAGAAATTCGCGTTCAATGCTACTACTCGTTTAATACTCATTTTCTCCGCAGACCAGGCCTGAGATGATTTTACTTAAAATGCTGAATTATTATGCTTTTCACGGCCTGAAAAGCGTTTTAATTATCATATTTCGTCTATAGGATCAAAACTTGATTTTTCGAGAAATTCACGTTTAATGCTAGTACTCGTTTGAAATTCACTTTCTCTACAGACAAAGCCATAGATGATTTCCCTTAAAATGTAGAATTATTACGCTTTTCACGGCCTGAAAAGCGTTTTAATTATCACATTTGGACTATAGGATCAAATCTTGATTTTTCAAGAAACTAGTTTCCAACGATTGTACGCCTTTCAAACTCATTTCCTCTACAGATCAAGCAAGAGATGATTTTCATTAAGATGTTGAATTATTATGCTTTTCAGAGTATGAAAAGCGTTTTAATTATCACATTTGGACTATAGGTTAAATAAACACTTGACTTTTAGAGAAATTCGCGTTCAATGCTACTACGCGTTTAAACTCATTATCTCTGCAGACCAGGCCTGAGATGAATTTTCTTAAAATGTTGAATTATTATGCTTTTCACGGTTTGAAGAGTGTCTTAATTATCATATTACGACTATAGGATCAAAACTTGAATTCTCGAGATATAAGCGCTTCATACTAGTACTCGTTTGAATCTCATTTTCCCTACAGACCAAGCCAGAGATGAATTTCCTTAGAATGTTGAATTATTATGCTTTTCACGGCCTGAAAAGCGTTTAAATTATCACATTTCGACTATAGGATCAAAACTTGATTTTTCATGAAACTAGTATCCAACGATTGTACTCGTTTGAAACTCATTTCTTCTACAGATCAAGCCAGAGATGATTTTCCTTAAGATGTTGAATTATTATGCGTTTCACGGACTTGAAAGCAGTTTAATTATCATATTACGACTATTGGATCCAAACTTAATTTTTCGCGAAATTCACGTCACATGCTAGTACTCCTTGAAACTCATTTTCTCTACAGACCAAGCCAAAGATGATTTTCCTTAAAATGTTGAATTATTATGCTTTTCACGGCCTGAAAATCGTTTTAATTATCACATTTCGACTATAGGTTCAAAACTTAATTTTTCGAGAAATTACTGTCCAATGCTAGTACTCGTTTGAAACCCTTTTCCTCTACACACCAAGTAGGAGATGATTTCCCTTAAAATGTTGAATTATTATGCCTTTCACGGCCTGAAAAGCGATTAATGATCACATTTTGACTATAGGATCAAAACTTGGAGTTTCGAGAAATTCGCGTTCAATGCTAATACTCGTTTGAAACTTATTTTCTCTACAAACCAAGCCAGAGATGATTTTCCTTAAAATGTTGAATTGTTATGCTTTTCAGAGTATGAAAAGCGTTTTAATTATCACATTTGGACTATAGGTTTAACACTTGAATTTTCGAGAAATAACTGTCCAATGCTTGTACTCGTTTGAAACTCTTCTCCTCTACAGACCAAGCCAGAGATGAGTTCCCTTAAAATGTTGAATTATTATGCTCTTCACGGCCTGGAAAGCTATTAATTATCACATTTCGACTATAGGATCAAAACTTGATTTTTCAAGAAACTAGTGTCCAACGATTGTACTCGTTTGAAACTCATTTCTTCTACAGATCAAGCCAGAGATGATTTTCCTTAAGATGTTGAATTATTATGCGTTTCACGGCCTTGAAAGCAGTTTAATTATCATATTACGACTATTGGATCCAAACTTAATTTTTCGCGAAATTCACGTCTCATGCTGGTAATCCTTGAAACTCATTTTCTCTACACACCAAGCCAGAGATGATTTTCCTTAATATGTTGAATTATTATGCTTTTCACAGCTTGAAAAGCGTTTTAATTATCACATTTCGACTATAGGATCAAAACTTGATTTTCGTTTAATTCACGTTTAATGATAGTACTCGTTTGAAACTCATTTTCTCTACAGACCAAGCCAGATATGGTTTCCCTTAAAATGTTGAATTATTATGTTTTTCACGGCCTGAAAAGCGTTTTAATTATCATATTTCGACAATAGGATCAAAACTAGATTTTTGGAGATATTAACGTTTCATGCTAGTACTATTTTGAAACTCATTTTCTCTACAGACCAAGCCAGAGATGATTTTCCTTAAAATGTTGAATTATTATGCTTTTCACGGCGTGAAAAGCGTTTTAATTATCACATTTCGACTATAGGTTCAAAACTTAATTTTTCGAGAAATTACTGTTAAATGCTAGTACTCGTTTGAAACTCTTTTCCTCTACAGACCAAGAAAGAGATGATTTCCCTTAAAATGTTGAATTATTATGCTTTTCACGGACTGAAAAGCGATTAATGATCACATTTTGACTATAGGATCAAAACATGGAGTTTGGAGAGATTCGCGTTCAATGCAAACACTCCTTTGAAACTCATTTTCTCTACAGACCAAGCCATAGATAATATCCCTTAAAATGTTGAATTATTATGCTTTTCACAGCCTGAAAAGCGTTTTAATGATCACATTTTGACTATAGGATAAAAACGTGGATTTTCGAGAAATTCGCGTTCAATTCTAATACTCGTTTGAAACTCATTTTCTCTACAAACCAAGCCAGAGATGATTTTCCTTAAAATGTTGAATTTTTATGCTTTTCAGAGTATGAAAAGCGTTTTAATTATCACATTTGGACTATAGGTTTAACACTTGACTTCTCGAGAAATTCGCTTTCAATGCTAATACTCGTTTGAAAATCATTTCTTTACAGAACAAGCCAGAGACGATTTTCCTTAAAATGTTGAATTATTATGCTTTTCACGGACTTGAAAGCAGTTTAATTATCACATTTGGACTATAGGATCCAAACTTAATTTTTCGCGAAATTCACGTCTCATGCTAGTACTCCTTGAAACTCATTTTTTCTACAGACCAAGCCAGAGATGTTTTTCCTTAAAATGTTGAATTATTATGCTTTTCACGGAATGAAAAGCGTTTATTTATCACATTTAGACCATATTATAAAAACTTGAGTTTTCGAGAAATTTGCATTCTATGCGAAACATATTTTCTTTACAGACCAAGCCAGAGATGATTTTCATTAAAATGTTGAATTATTATGCTTTTCAGAGCTTGAAAAGGTTTTTAATTATCACATTTGGACTATAGGTTGAACACTTCACTCTTAGAGAAATTCGCGTTCAATGCTACTACTCGTTTGATACTCATTTTCTCCGCAGACCAGGCCTGAGATGATTTTTCTTAAAATGTTGAATTATTATGCTTTTCACGGCCTGAAAAGCGTTTTAATTATCATATTTCGACTTTAGGATCAAAACTTGATTTTTCGAGAAATTAACGTTTAATGCTAACTTATTTTCTCTGCAGACCAAGCCAGAGATGATTTTCCTTAAAATGTTGAATTATTATGCTTGTCATTGCCTGAAAAGCGCTTATTTATCACATTTAGACCATAGGATCAAAACTTAAGTTTTCGAGAAATTCGCGATCAATGCTAATACTCGTTTGAAACTCCTTTTCTCTACACAGCAAGAAAGAGATGATTTTCATTAAGACGTTGAATTATTTAGCTTTTCAGAGAATGAAAACTTTTTAATTATCACATTTGGACTATAGGTTGAACACTTGACTCTTAGAGAAATTCGCGTTCAATGCTACTACGCGTTTGAAACTCATTATCTCTGCAGACCAGGCCTGAGATGAATTTTCTTAAAATGTTGAATTATTATGCTTTTCACGGCCTGAAAAGCGTTTATTTATCACATTTAGACCATAGGATAAAACTTGATTTTTCGAGAAATTCGCATTCTATGCGAAACATATTTTCTTTACAGACTAAGCCAGAGATGATTTTCATTAAAATGTTGAATTATTATGCTTTTCACGGCCTGAAAAGCGTTTTAATTATCATATTTCGTCTATAGGATCAAAACTTAAGTTTTCGAGAAATTCGCGATCAATGCTAATACTCGTTTGAAACTCCTTTTCTCTACACAGCAAGAAAGAGATGATTTTCATTAAGACGTTGAATTATTTAGCTTTTCAGAGAATGAAAACTTTTTAATTATCACATTTGGACTATAGGTTGAACACTTGACTCTTAGAGAAATTCGCGTTCAATGCTACTACTCGTTTAATACTCATTTTCTCCGCAGACCAGGCCTGAGATGATTTTACTTAAAATGCTGAATTATTATGCTTTTCACGGCCTGAAAAGCGTTTTAATTATCATATTTCGTCTATAGGATCAAAACTTGATTTTTCGAGAAATTCACGTTTAATGCTAGTACTCGTTTGAAATTCACTTTCTCTACAGACAAAGCCATAGATGATTTCCCTTAAAATGTAGAATTATTACGCTTTTCACGGCCTGAAAAGCGTTTTAATTATCACATTTGGACTATAGGATCAAATCTTGATTTTTCAAGAAACTAGTTTCCAACGATTGTACGCCTTTCAAACTCATTTCCTCTACAGACCAAGCAAGAGATGATTTTCATTAAGATGTTGAAATATTATGCTTTTCAGAGTATGAAAAGCGTTTTAATTATCACATTTGGACTATAGGTTAAATAAACACTTGACTTTTAGAGAAATTCGCGTTCAATGCTACTACGCGTTTAAACTCATTATCTCTGCAGACCAGGCCTGAGATGAATTTTCTTAAAATGTTGAATTATTATGCTTTTCACGGTTTGAAGAGTGTCTTAATTATCATATTACGACTATAGGATCAAAACTTGAATTCTCGAGATATAAGCGCTTCATACTAGTACTCGTTTGAATCTCATTTTCCCTACAGACCAAGCCAGAGATGAATTTCCTTAGAATGTTGAATTATTATGCTTTTCACGGCCTGAAAAGCGTTTAAATTAACACATTTCGACTATAGGATCAAAACTTGATTTTTCATGAAACTAGTATCCAACGATTGTACTCGTTTGAAACTCATTTCTTCTACAGATCAAGCCAGAGATGATTTTCCTTAAGATGTTGAATTATTATGCGTTTCACGGACTTGAAAGCAGTTTAATTATCATATTACGACTATTGGATCCAAACTTAATTTTTCGCGAAATTCACGTCACATGCTAGTACTCCTTGAAACTCATTTTCTCTACAGACCAAGCCAAAGATGATTTTCCTTAAAATGTTGAATTATTATGCTTTTCACGGCCTGAAAATCGTTTTAATTATCACATTTCGACTATAGGTTCAAAACTTAATTTTTCGAGAAATTACTGTCCAATGCTAGTACTCGTTTGAAACCCTTTTCCTCTACACACCAAGTAGGAGATGATTTCCCTTAAAATGTTGAATTATTATGCCTTTCACGGCCTGAAAAGCGATTAATGATCACATTTTGACTATAGGATCAAAACTTGGAGTTTCGAGAAATTCGCGTTCAATGCTAATACTCGTTTGAAACTTATTTTCTCTACAAACCAAGCCAGAGATGATTTTCCTTAAAATGTTGAATTGTTATGCTTTTCAGAGTATGAAAAGCGTTTTAATTATCACATTTGGACTATAGGTTTAACACTTGAATTTTCGAGAAATAACTGTCCAATGCTTGTACTCGTTTGAAACTCTTCTCCTCTACAGACCAAGCCAGAGATGAGTTCCCTTAAAATGTTGAATTATTATGCTCCTCACGGCCTGGAAAGCTATTAATTATCACATTTCGACTATAGGATCAAAACTTGATTTTTCAAGAAACTAGTGTCCAACGATTGTACTCGTTTGAAACTCATTTCTTCTACAGATCAAGCCAGAGATGATTTTCCTTAAGATGTTGAATTATTATGCGTTTCACGGCCTTGAAAGCAGTTTAATTATCATATTTCGACAATTGGATCCAAACTTAATTTTTCGCGAAATTCACGTCACATGCTGGTAATCCTTGAAACTCATTTTCTCTACACACCAAGCCAGAGATGATTTTCCTTAATATGTTGAATTATTATGCTTTTCACAGCTTGAAAAGCGTTTTAATTATCACATTTCGACTATAGGATCAAAACTTGATTTTCGTTTAATTCACGTTTAATGATAGTACTCGTTTGAAACTCATTTTCTCTACAGACCAAGCCAGATATGGTTTCCCTTAAAATGTTGAATTATTATGTTTTTCACGGCCTGAAAAGCGTTTTAATTATCATATTTCGACAATAGGATCAAAACTAGATTTTTGGAGATATTAACGTTTCATGCTAGTACTATTTTGAAACTCATTTTCTCTACAGACCAAGCCAGAGATGATTTTCCTTAAAATGTTGAATTATTATGCTTTTCACGGCGTGAAAAGCGTTTTAATTATCACATTTCGACTATAGGTTCAAAACTTAATTTTTCGAGAAATTACTGTTAAATGCTAGTACTCGTTTGAAACTCTTTCCTCTACAGACCAAGAAAGAGATGATTTCCCTTAAAATGTTGAATTATTATGCTTTTCACGGACTGAAAAGCGATTAATGATCACATTTTGACTATAGGATCAAAACATGGAGTTTCGAGAGATTCGCGTTCAATGCAAACACTCCTTTGAAACTCATTTTCTCTACAGACCAAGCCATAGATAATATCCCTTAAAATGTTGAATTATTATGCTTTTCACAGCCTGAAAAGCGTTTTAATGATCACATTTTGACTATAGGATCAAAACGTGGATTTTCGAGAAATTCGCGTTCAATTCTAATACTCGTTTGAAACTCATTTTCTCTACAAACCAAGCCAGAGATGATTTTCCTTAAAATGTTGAATTTTTATGCTTTTCAGAGTATGAAAAGCGTTTTAATTATCACATTTGGACTATAGGTTTAACACTTGACTTCTCGAGAAATTCGCTTTCAATGCTAATACTCGTTTGAAAATCATTTCTTTACAGAACAAGCCAGAGACGATTTTCCTTAAAATGTTGAATTATTATGCTTTTCACGGACTTGAAAGCAGTTTAATTATCACATTTGGACTATAGGATCCAAACTTAATTTTTCGCGAAATTCACGTCTCATGCTAGTACTCCTTGAAACTCATTTTTTCTACAGACCAAGCCAGAGATGTTTTTCCTTAAAATGTTGAATTATTATGCTTTTCACGGAATGAAAAGCGTTTATTTATCACATTTAGACCATATTATAAAAACTTGAGTTTTCGAGAAATTTGCATTCTATGCGAAACATATTTTCTTTACAGACCAAGCCAGAGATGATTTTCATTAAAATGTTGAATTATTATGCTTTTCAGAGCTTGAAAAGCTTTTTAATTATCAAATTTGGACTATAGGTTGAACACTTCACTCTTAGAGAAATTCGCGTTCAATGCTACTACTCGTTTGATACTCATTTTCTCCGCAGACCAGGCCTGAGATGATTTTTCTTAAAATGTTGAATTATTATACTTTTCACGGCCTGAAAAGCGTTTTAATTATCATATTTCGACTTTAGGATCAAAACTTGATTTTTCGAGAAATTAACGTTTAATGCTAACTTATTTTCTCTGCAGACCAAGCCAGAGATGATTTTCCTTAAAATGTTGAATTATTATGCTTTTCACGGCCTGAAAAGCGTTTTAATTATCATATTTCGACTATAGGATCAAAACTTGATTTTTCCAGAAATTAACGTTTAATGCTAGTACTCGTTTGAAACTCTTTTTCTCTGCAGACCAAGCCAGAGATGATTTTCCTTAAAATGTTGAATTATTATGCTTTTCACGGCCTGAAAAGCGTTTATTTATCACATTTAGACCATAGGATCAAAACTTAAGTTTTCGAGAAATTCGCGATTAATGCTAATACTCGTTTGAAACTCCTTTTCTCTACACAGCAAGAAAGAGATGATTTTCATTAAGACGTTGAATTATTTAGCTTTTCAGAGAATGAAAACTTTTTAATTATCACATTTGGACTATAGGTTGAACACCTGACTCTTAGAGAAATTCGCGTTCAATGCTACTACTCGTTTAATACTCATTTTCTCCGCAGACCAGGCCTGAGATGATTTTACTTAAAATGCTGAATTATTATGCTTTTCACGGCCTGAAAAGCGTTTTAATTATCATATTTCGTCTATAGGATCAAAACTTGATTTTTCGAGAAATTCACGTTTAATGCTAGTACTCGTTTGAAATTCACTTTCTCTACAGACAAAGCCATAGATGATTTCCCTTAAAATGTAGAATTATTACGCTTTTCACGGCCTGAAAAGCGTTTTAATTATCACATTTGGACTATAGGATCAAATCTTGATTTTTCAAGAAACTAGTTTCCAACGATTGTACGCCTTTCAAACTCATTTCCTCTACAGATCAAGCAAGAGATGATTTTCATTAAGATGTTGAATTATTATGCTTTTCAGAGTATGAAAAGCGTTTTAATTATCACATTTGGACTATAGGTTAAATAAACACTTGACTTTTAGAGAAATTCGCGTTCAATGCTACTACGCGTTTAAACTCATTATCTCTGCAGACCAGGCCTGAGATGAATTTTCTTAAAATGTTGAATTATTATGCTTTTCACGGTTTGAAGAGTGTCTTAATTATCATATTACGACTATAGGATCAAAACTTGAATTCTCGAGATATAAGCGCTTCATACTAGTACTCGTTTGAATCTCATTTTCCCTACAGACCAAGCCAGAGATGAATTTCCTTAGAATGTTGAATTATTATGCTTTTCACGGCCTGAAAAGCGTTTAAATTATCACATTTCGACTATAGGATCAAAACTTGATTTTTCATGAAACTAGTATCCAACGATTGTACTCGTTTGAAACTCATTTCTTCTACAGATCAAGCCAGAGATGATTTTCCTTAAGATGTTGAATTATTATGCGTTTCACGGACTTGAAAGCAGTTTAATTATCATATTACGACTATTGGATCCAAACTTAATTTTTCGCGAAATTCACGTCACATGCTAGTACTCCTTGAAACTCATTTTCTCTACAGACCAAGCCAAAGATGATTTTCCTTAAAATGTTGAATTATTATGCTTTTCACGGCCTGAAAATCGTTTTAATTATCACATTTCGACTATAGGTTCAAAACTTAATTTTTCGAGAAATTACTGTCCAATGCTAGTACTCGTTTGAAACCCTTTTCCTCTACACACCAAGTAGGAGATGATTTCCCTTAAAATGTTGAATTATTATGCCTTTCACGGCCTGAAAAGCGATTAATGATCACATTTTGACTATAGGATCAAAACTTGGAGTTTCGAGAAATTCGCGTTCAATGCTAATACTCGTTTGAAACTTATTTTCTCTACAAACCAAGCCAGAGATGATTTTCCTTAAAATGTTGAATTGTTATGCTTTTCAGAGTATGAAAAGCGTTTTAATTATCACATTTGGACTATAGGTTTAACACTTGAATTTTCGAGAAATAACTGTCCAATGCTTGTACTCGTTTGAAACTCTTCTCCTCTACAGACCAAGCCAGAGATGAGTTCCCTTAAAATGTTGAATTATTATGCTCTTCACGGCCTGGAAAGCTATTAATTATCACATTTCGACTATAGGATCAAAACTTGATTTTTCAAGAAACTAGTGTCCAACGATTGTACTCGTTTGAAACTCATTTCTTCTACAGATCAAGCCAGAGATGATTTTCCTTAAGATGTTGAATTATTATGCGTTTCACGGCCTTGAAAGCAGTTTAATTATCATATTACGACTATTGGATCCAAACTTAATTTTTCGCGAAATTCACGTCTCATGCTGGTAATCCTTGAAACTCATTTTCTCTACACACCAAGCCAGAGATGATTTTCCTTAATATGTTGAATTATTATGCTTTTCACAGCTTGAAAAGCGTTTTAATTATCACATTTCGACTATAGGATCAAAACTTGATTTTCGTTTAATTCACGTTTAATGATAGTACTCGTTTGAAACTCATTTTCTCTACAGACCAAGCCAGATATGGTTTCCCTTAAAATGTTGAATTATTATGTTTTTCACGGCCTGAAAAGCGTTTTAATTATCATATTTCGACAATAGGATCAAAACTAGATTTTTGGAGATATTAACGTTTCATGCTAGTACTATTTTGAAACTCATTTTCTCTACAGACCAAGCCAGAGATGATTTTCCTTAAAATGTTGAATTATTATGCTTTTCACGGCGTGAAAAGCGTTTTAATTATCACATTTCGACTATAGGTTCAAAACTTAATTTTTCGAGAAATTACTGTTAAATGCTAGTACTCGTTTGAAACTCTTTTCCTCTACAGACCAAGAAAGAGATGATTTCCCTTAAAATGTTGAATTATTATGCTTTTCACGGACTGAAAAGCGATTAATGATCACATTTTGACTATAGGATCAAAACATGGAGTTTGGAGAGATTCGCGTTCAATGCAAACACTCCTTTGAAACTCATTTTCTCTACAGACCAAGCCATAGATAATATCCCTTAAAATGTTGAATTATTATGCTTTTCACAGCCTGAAAAGCGTTTTAATGATCACATTTTGACTATAGGATCAAAACGTGGATTTTCGAGAAATTCGCGTTCAATTCTAATACTCGTTTGAAACTCATTTTCTCTACAAACCAAGCCAGAGATGATTTTCCTTAAAATGTTGAATTTTTATGCTTTTCAGAGTATGAAAAGCGTTTTAATTATCACATTTGGACTATAGGTTTAACACTTGACTTCTCGAGAAATTCGCTTTCAATGCTAATACTCGTTTGAAAATCATTTCTTTACAGAACAAGCCAGAGACGATTTTCCTTAAAATGTTGAATTATTATGCTTTTCACGGACTTGAAAGCAGTTTAATTATCACATTTGGACTATAGGATCCAAACTTAATTTTTCGCGAAATTCACGTCTCATGCTAGTACTCCTTGAAACTCATTTTTTCTACAGACCAAGCCAGAGATGTTTTTCCTTAAAATGTTGAATTATTATGCTTTTCACGGAATGAAAAGCGTTTATTTATCACATTTAGACCATATTATAAAAACTTGAGTTTTCGAGAAATTTGCATTCTATGCGAAACATATTTTCTTTACAGACCAAGCCAGAGATGATTTTCATTAAAATGTTGAATTATTATGCTTTTCAGAGCTTGAAAAGGTTTTTAATTATCACATTTGGACTATAGGTTGAACACTTCACTCTTAGAGAAATTCGCGTTCAATGCTACTACTCGTTTGATACTCATTTTCTCCGCAGACCAGGCCTGAGATGATTTTTCTTAAAATGTTGAATTATTATGCTTTTCACGGCCTGAAAAGCGTTTTAATTATCATATTTCGACTTTAGGATCAAAACTTGATTTTTCGAGAAATTAACGTTTAATGCTAACTTATTTTCTCTGCAGACCAAGCCAGAGATGATTTTCCTTAAAATGTTGAATTATTATGCTTGTCATTGCCTGAAAAGCGCTTATTTATCACATTTAGACCATAGGATCAAAACTTAAGTTTTCGAGAAATTCGCGATCAATGCTAATACTCGTTTGAAACTCCTTTTCTCTACACAGCAAGAAAGAGATGATTTTCATTAAGACGTTGAATTATTTAGCTTTTCAGAGAATGAAAACTTTTTAATTATCACATTTGGACTATAGGTTGAACACTTGACTCTTAGAGAAATTCGCGTTCAATGCTACTACGCGTTTGAAACTCATTATCTCTGCAGACCAGGCCTGAGATGAATTTTCTTAAAATGTTGAATTATTATGCTTTTCACGGCCTGAAAAGCGTTTATTTATCACATTTAGACCATAGGATAAAACTTGATTTTTCGAGAAATTCGCATTCTATGCGAAACATATTTTCTTTACAGACTAAGCCAGAGATGATTTTCATTAAAATGTTGAATTATTATGCTTTTCACGGCCTGAAAAGCGTTTTAATTATCATATTTCGTCTATAGGATCAAAACTTAAGTTTTCGAGAAATTCGCGATCAATGCTAATACTCGTTTGAAACTCCTTTTCTCTACACAGCAAGAAAGAGATGATTTTCATTAAGACGTTGAATTATTTAGCTTTTCAGAGAATGAAAACTTTTTAATTATCACATTTGGACTATAGGTTGAACACTTGACTCTTAGAGAAATTCGCGTTCAATGCTACTACTCGTTTAATACTCATTTTCTCCGCAGACCAGGCCTGAGATGATTTTACTTAAAATGCTGAATTATTATGCTTTTCACGGCCTGAAAAGCGTTTTAATTATCATATTTCGTCTATAGGATCAAAACTTGATTTTTCGAGAAATTCACGTTTAATGCTAGTACTCGTTTGAAATTCACTTTCTCTACAGACAAAGCCATAGATGATTTCCCTTAAAATGTAGAATTATTACGCTTTTCACGGCCTGAAAAGCGTTTTAATTATCACATTTGGACTATAGGATCAAATCTTGATTTTTCAAGAAACTAGTTTCCAACGATTGTACGCCTTTCAAACTCATTTCCTCTACAGACCAAGCAAGAGATGATTTTCATTAAGATGTTGAAATATTATGCTTTTCAGAGTATGAAAAGCGTTTTAATTATCACATTTGGACTATAGGTTAAATAAACACTTGACTTTTAGAGAAATTCGCGTTCAATGCTACTACGCGTTTAAACTCATTATCTCTGCAGACCAGGCCTGAGATGAATTTTCTTAAAATGTTGAATTATTATGCTTTTCACGGTTTGAAGAGTGTCTTAATTATCATATTACGACTATAGGATCAAAACTTGAATTCTCGAGATATAAGCGCTTCATACTAGTACTCGTTTGAATCTCATTTTCCCTACAGACCAAGCCAGAGATGAATTTCCTTAGAATGTTGAATTATTATGCTTTTCACGGCCTGAAAAGCGTTTAAATTAACACATTTCGACTATAGGATCAAAACTTGATTTTTCATGAAACTAGTATCCAACGATTGTACTCGTTTGAAACTCATTTCTTCTACAGATCAAGCCAGAGATGATTTTCCTTAAGATGTTGAATTATTATGCGTTTCACGGACTTGAAAGCAGTTTAATTATCATATTACGACTATTGGATCCAAACTTAATTTTTCGCGAAATTCACGTCACATGCTAGTACTCCTTGAAACTCATTTTCTCTACAGACCAAGCCAAAGATGATTTTCCTTAAAATGTTGAATTATTATGCTTTTCACGGCCTGAAAATCGTTTTAATTATCACATTTCGACTATAGGTTCAAAACTTAATTTTTCGAGAAATTACTGTCCAATGCTAGTACTCGTTTGAAACCCTTTTCCTCTACACACCAAGTAGGAGATGATTTCCCTTAAAATGTTGAATTATTATGCCTTTCACGGCCTGAAAAGCGATTAATGATCACATTTTGACTATAGGATCAAAACTTGGAGTTTCGAGAAATTCGCGTTCAATGCTAATACTCGTTTGAAACTTATTTTCTCTACAAACCAAGCCAGAGATGATTTTCCTTAAAATGTTGAATTGTTATGCTTTTCAGAGTATGAAAAGCGTTTTAATTATCACATTTGGACTATAGGTTTAACACTTGAATTTTCGAGAAATAACTGTCCAATGCTTGTACTCGTTTGAAACTCTTCTCCTCTACAGACCAAGCCAGAGATGAGTTCCCTTAAAATGTTGAATTATTATGCTCCTCACGGCCTGGAAAGCTATTAATTATCACATTTCGACTATAGGATCAAAACTTGATTTTTCAAGAAACTAGTGTCCAACGATTGTACTCGTTTGAAACTCATTTCTTCTACAGATCAAGCCAGAGATGATTTTCCTTAAGATGTTGAATTATTATGCGTTTCACGGCCTTGAAAGCAGTTTAATTATCATATTTCGACAATTGGATCCAAACTTAATTTTTCGCGAAATTCACGTCACATGCTGGTAATCCTTGAAACTCATTTTCTCTACACACCAAGCCAGAGATGATTTTCCTTAATATGTTGAATTATTATGCTTTTCACAGCTTGAAAAGCGTTTTAATTATCACATTTCGACTATAGGATCAAAACTTGATTTTCGTTTAATTCACGTTTAATGATAGTACTCGTTTGAAACTCATTTTCTCTACAGACCAAGCCAGATATGGTTTCCCTTAAAATGTTGAATTATTATGTTTTTCACGGCCTGAAAAGCGTTTTAATTATCATATTTCGACAATAGGATCAAAACTAGATTTTTGGAGATATTAACGTTTCATGCTAGTACTATTTTGAAACTCATTTTCTCTACAGACCAAGCCAGAGATGATTTTCCTTAAAATGTTGAATTATTATGCTTTTCACGGCGTGAAAAGCGTTTTAATTATCACATTTCGACTATAGGTTCAAAACTTAATTTTTCGAGAAATTACTGTTAAATGCTAGTACTCGTTTGAAACTCTTTCCTCTACAGACCAAGAAAGAGATGATTTCCCTTAAAATGTTGAATTATTATGCTTTTCACGGACTGAAAAGCGATTAATGATCACATTTTGACTATAGGATCAAAACATGGAGTTTCGAGAGATTCGCGTTCAATGCAAACACTCCTTTGAAACTCATTTTCTCTACAGACCAAGCCATAGATAATATCCCTTAAAATGTTGAATTATTATGCTTTTCACAGCCTGAAAAGCGTTTTAATGATCACATTTTGACTATAGGATCAAAACGTGGATTTTCGAGAAATTCGCGTTCAATTCTAATACTCGTTTGAAACTCATTTTCTCTACAAACCAAGCCAGAGATGATTTTCCTTAAAATGTTGAATTTTTATGCTTTTCAGAGTATGAAAAGCGTTTTAATTATCACATTTGGACTATAGGTTTAACACTTGACTTCTCGAGAAATTCGCTTTCAATGCTAATACTCGTTTGAAAATCATTTCTTTACAGAACAAGCCAGAGACGATTTTCCTTAAAATGTTGAATTATTATGCTTTTCACGGACTTGAAAGCAGTTTAATTATCACATTTGGACTATAGGATCCAAACTTAATTTTTCGCGAAATTCACGTCTCATGCTAGTACTCCTTGAAACTCATTTTTTCTACAGACCAAGCCAGAGATGTTTTTCCTTAAAATGTTGAATTATTATGCTTTTCACGGAATGAAAAGCGTTTATTTATCACATTTAGACCATATTATAAAAACTTGAGTTTTCGAGAAATTTGCATTCTATGCGAAACATATTTTCTTTACAGACCAAGCCAGAGATGATTTTCATTAAAATGTTGAATTATTATGCTTTTCAGAGCTTGAAAAGCTTTTTAATTATCAAATTTGGACTATAGGTTGAACACTTCACTCTTAGAGAAATTCGCGTTCAATGCTACTACTCGTTTGATACTCATTTTCTCCGCAGACCAGGCCTGAGATGATTTTTCTTAAAATGTTGAATTATTATACTTTTCACGGCCTGAAAAGCGTTTTAATTATCATATTTCGACTTTAGGATCAAAACTTGATTTTTCGAGAAATTAACGTTTAATGCTAACTTATTTTCTCTGCAGACCAAGCCAGAGATGATTTTCCTTAAAATGTTGAATTATTATGCTTGTCATTGCCTGAAAAGCGCTTATTTATCACATTTAGACCATAGGATCAAAACTTAAGTTTTCGAGAAATTCGAGATCAATGCTAATACTCGTTTGAAACTCCTTTTCTCTACACAGCAAGAAAGAGATGATTTTCATTAAGACGTTGAATTATTTAGCTTTTCAGAGAATGAAAACTTTTTAATTATCACATTTGGACTATAGGTTGAACACTTGACTCTTAGAGAAATTCGCGTTCAATGCTACTACGCGTTTGAAACTCATTATCTCTGCAGACCAGGCCTGAGATGAATTTTCTTAAAATGTTGAATTATTATGCTTTTCACGGCCTGAAAAGCGTTTATTTATCACATTTAGACCATAGGATAAAACTTGATTTTTCGAGAAATTCGCATTCTATGCGAAACATATTTTCTTTACAGACTAAGCCAGAGATGATTTTCATTAAAATGTTGAATTATTATGCTTTTCAGAGCTTGAAAAGCTTTTTAATTATCACATTTGGACTATAGGTTGAAGAACACTTCACTCTTAGAGAAATTCGCATTGAATGCTACTACTCGTTTGATACTCATTTTCTCCGCAGACCAGTCCTGAGATGATTTTCTTAAAATGTTGAATTATTATGCTTTTCACGGCCTGAAAAGCGTTTTAATTATCATATTTCGACTATAGGATCAAAACTTGATTTTTCCAGAAATTAACGTTTAATGCTAGTACTCGTTTGAAACTCATTTTCTCTGCAGACCAAGCCAGAGATGATTTTCCTTAAAATGTTGAATTATTATGCTTTTCACGGCCTGAAAAGCGTTTATTTATCACATTTAGACCATAGGATCAAAACTTAAGTTTTCGAGAAATTCGCGATCAATGCTAATACTCGTTTCAAACTCCTTTTCTCTACACAGCAAGAAAGAGATGATTTTCATTAAGACGTTGAATTATTTAGCTTTTCAGAGAATGAAAACTTTTTAATTATCACATTTGGACTATAGGTTGAACACCTGACTCTCAGAGAAATTCGCGTTCAATGCTACTACTCGTTTAATACTCATTTTCTCCGCAGACCAGGCCTGAGATGATTTTTCTTAAAATGCTGAATTATTATGCTTTTCACGGCCTGAAAAGCGTTTTAATTATCTTATTTCGTCTATAGGATCAAAACTTGATTTTTCGAGAAATTCACGTTTAATGCTAGTACTCGTTTGAAACTCACTTTCTCTACAGACAAAGCCATAGATGATTTCCCTTAAAATGTAGAATTATTATGCTTTTCACGGCCTGAAAAGCGTTTTAATTATCACATTTGGACTATAGGATCAAATCTTGATTTTTCAAGAAACTAGTTTCCAACGATTGTACGCCTTTCAAACTCATTTCCTCTACAGACCAAGCAAGAGATGATTTTCTTAAAATGTTGAATTATTATGCTTTTCACGGTTTGAAGAGTGTCTTAATTACCATATTACGACTATAGGATCAAAACTTGAATTCTCGAGATATAAGCGCTTCATGCTAGTACTCGTTTGAATCTCATTTTCCCTACAGACCAAGCCAGAGATGAATTTCCTTAGAATGTTGAATTATTATGCTTTTCACGGCCTGAAAAGCGTTTAAATTATCACATTTCGACTATAGGATCAAAACTTGATTTTTCATGAAACTAGTGTCCAACGATTGTACTCGTTTGAAACTCATTTCTTCTACAGATCAAGCCAGAGATGATTTTCCTTAAGATGTTGAATTATTATGCGTTTCACGGACTTGAAAGCAGTTTAATTATCATATTACGACTATTGGATCCAAACTTAATTTTTCGCGAAATTCACGTCACATGCTAGTACTCCTTGAAACTCATTTTCTCTACAGACCAAGCCAGAGATGATTTTTCTTATTATGTTGAATTATTATGCTTTTCACAGCTTGAAAAGCGTTTTAATTATCACATTTCGACTATAGGATCAAAACTTGATTTTTCGTTAAATTCACCTTTAATGATAGTACTCGTTTGAAACTCATTTTCTCTACAGATCAAGCCAGAGATGATTTCCCTTAAAATGTTGAATTATTATGCTCTTCACGGCCTGAAAAGCGTTTTAATTACCATATTTCGACAATAGGATCAAAACTTGATTTTTGGAGATATTAACGTTTCATGCTAGTACTATTTTGAAACTCATTTTCTCTACAGACCAAGCCAAAGATGATTTTTCTTAAAATGTTGAATTATTATGCTTTTCACGGCCTGAAAAACGTTTTAATTATCACATTTCGACTATAGGTTCAAAACTTGATTTTTCAAGAAATTACTGCCCAATGCTAGTACTCGTTTGAAACTCATTTTCTCTACAGACCAAGCTAGAGATGATCTTCCTTAAAAAGGTTGAATTATTATGCTTTTCACGGCCTGAAAAGCGTTTTAATTATAACATTTAGAATATAGGATCGAAACATGTTTTTTCAAGAAATTGCTGTCCTATGCTAATACTCGTTTGAAACTTATTTTCTTTACAAACCAAGCTAGAGATGATTTTCATTAAGATGTTGAATTATTATGCTTTTCACAGCTTGAAAAGCGTTTTAATTATCACATTTCGACTATAGGATCAAAACTTGATTTTTCGTTAAATTCACGTTAAATGATAGCACTCGTTTGAAACTCATTTTCTCTACAGACCAAGCCAGAGATGATTTCACTTAAAATGTTGAATTATTATGCTTTTCACGGCCTGAAAAGCGTTTTAATTATCATATTTCGACAATAGTATCAAAACTTGATTTTTGGAGATATTGACGTTTCATGCTAGTACTATTTTGAAACTCATTTTCTCTACAGACCAAGCCAGAGATGATTTTCCTTAAAATGTTGAATTATTATGCTTTTCACAGCCTGAAAAGCGTTTTAATTATCACATTTCGACTATAGGTTCAAAACTTAATTTTTCGAGAAATAACTGTCCAATGCTTGTACTCGTTTGAAACTCTTCTCCTCTACAGACCAAGCCAGAGATGAGTTCCCTTAAAATGTTGAATTATTATGCTCTTCACGGCCTGGAAAGCTATTAATTATCACATTTCGACTATAGGATCAAAACTTGATTTTTCAAGAAACTTGTGTCCAACGATTGTACTCGTTTGAAACTAATTTCTTCTACAGATCAAGCCAGAGATGATTTTCCTTAAGATGTTGAATTATTATGCGTTTCACGGCCTTGAAAGCAGTTTAATTATCATATTTCGACAATTGGATCCAAACTTAATTTTTCGCGAAATTCACGTCTCATGCTGGTACTCCTTGAAACTCATTTTCTCTACACACCAAGCCAGAGATGATTTTCCTTAATATGTTGAATTATTATGCTTTTCACAGCTTGAAAAGCGTTTTAATTATCACATTTCGACTATAGGATCAAAACTTGATTTTCGTTTAATTCACGTTTAATGATAGTACTCGTTTGAAACTCATTTTCTCTACAGACCAAGCCAGATATGGTTTCCCTTAAAATGTTGAATTATTATGTTTTTCACGGCCTGAAAAGCGTTTTAATTATCATATTTCGACAATAGGATCAAAACTAGATTTTTGGAGATATTAACGTATCTTGCTAGTACTATTTTGAAACTCATTTTCTCTACAGACCAAGCCAGAGATGATTTTCCTTAAAATGTTGAATTATTATGCTTTTCACGGCGTGAAAAGCGTTTTAATTATCACATTTCGACTATAGGTTCAAAACTTAATTTTTCGAGAAATTACTGTTAAATGCTAGTACTCGTTTGAAACTCTTTCCTCTACAGACCAAGAAAGAGATGATTTCCCTTAAAATGTTGAATTATTATGCTTTTCACGGACTGAAAAGCGATTAATGATCACATTTTGACTATAGGATCAAAACATGGAGTTTCGAGAAATTCGCGTTCAATGCAAACACTCCTTTGAAACTCATTTTCTCTACAGACCAAGCCATAGATAATATCCCTTAAAATGTTGAATTATTATGCTTTTCACAGCCTGAAAAGCGTTTTAATGATCACATTTTGACTATAGGATCAAAACGTGGATTTTCGAGAAATTCGCGTTCAATTCTAATACTCGTTTGAAACTCATTTTCTCTACAAACCAAGCCAGAGATGATTTTCCTTAAAATGTTGAATTTTTATGCTTTTCAGAGTATGAAAAGCGTTTTAATTATCACATTTGGACTATAGGTTTAACACTTGACTTCTCGAGAAATTCGCTTTCAATGCGAATACTCGTTTGAAAATCATTTCTTTACAGAACAAGCCAGAGACGATTTTCCTTAAAATGTTGAATTATTATGCTTTTCATGGACTTGAAAGCAGTTTAATTATCACATTTGGACTATAGGATCCAAACTTAATTTTTCGCGAAATTCACGTCTCATGCTAGTACTCCTTGAAACTCATTTTTTCTACAGACCAAGCCAGAGATGTTTTTCCTTAAAATGTTGAATTATTATGCTTTTCACGGCCTGAAAAGCGTTTATTTATCACATTTAGACCATATTATAAAAACTTGAGTTTTCGAGAAATTCGCATTCTATGCGAAACATATTTTCTTTACAGACCAAGCCAGAGATAATTTTCATTAAAATGTTGAATTATTATGCTTTTCAGAGCTTGAAAAGCTTTTTAATTATCACATTTGGACTATAGGTTGAACACTTCACTCTTAGAGAAATTCGCCTTCAATGCTACTACTCGTTTGATACTCATTTTCTCCGCAGACCAGGCCTGAGATGATTTTTCTTAAAATGTTGAATTATTATGCTTTTCACGGCCTGAAAAGCGTTTTAATTATCATATTTCGACTTTAGGATCAAAACTTGATTTTTCGAGAAATTAACGTTTAATGCTAACTTATTTTCTCTGCAGACCAAGCCAGAGATGATTTTCCTTAAAATGTTGAATTATTATGCTTGTCATTGCCTGAAAAGCGTTTATTTATCACATTTAGACCATAGGATCAAAAATTAAGTTTTCGAGAAATTCGCGATCAATGCTAATACTCGTTTGAAACTCCTTTTCTCTACACAGCAAGAAAGAGATGATTTTCATTAAGACGTTGAATTATATAGCTTTTCAGAGAATGAAAACTTTTTAATTATCACATTTGGACTATAGGTTGAACACCTGACTCTTAGAGAAATTCGCGTTCAATGCTACTACTCGTTTAATACTCATTTTCTACGCAGACCAGGCCTGAGATGATTTTTCTTAAAATGTTGAATTATTATGCTTTTCACGGCCTGAAAATCGTTTATTTATCACATTTAGACCATAGGATAAAAACTTGATTTTTCGAGAAATTCGCATTCTATGCGAAACATATTTTCTTTACAGACTAAGCCAGAGATGATTTTCATTAAAATGTTGAATTATTATGCTTTTCAGAGCTTGAAAAGCCTTTTAATTATCACATTTGGACTATAGGTTGAAGAACACTTCACTCTTAGAGAAATTCGCATTGAATGCTACTACTCGTTTGATACTCATTTTCTCCGCAGACCAGGCCTGAGATGATTTTCTTAAAATGTTGAATTATTATGCTTTTCACGGCCTGAAAAGCGTTTTAATTATCATATTTCGACTATAGGATCAAAACTTGATTTTTCCAGAAATTAACGTTTAATGCTAGTACTCGTTTGAAACTCTTTTTCTCTGCAGACCAAGCCAGAGATGATTTTCCTTAAAATGTTGCATTATTATGCTTTTCACGGCCTGAAAAGCGTTTATTTATCACATTTAGACCATAGGATCAAAACTTAAGTTTTCGAGAAATTCGCGATTAATGCTAATACTCGTTTGAAACTCCTTTTCTCTACACAGCAAGAAAGAGATGATTTTCATTAAGACGTTGAATTATTTAGCTTTTCAGAGAATGAAAACTTTTTAATTATCACATTTGGACTATAGGATCAAAACTTGATTTTTCATGAAACTAGTGTCCAACGATTGTACTCGTTTGAAACTCATTTCTTCTACAGATCAAGCCAGAGATGATTTTCCTTAAGATGTTGAATTATTATGCGTTTCACGGACTTGAAAGCAGTTTAATTATCATATTACGACTATTGGATCCAAACTTAATTTTTCGCGAAATTCACGTCACATGCTAGTACTCCTTGAAACTCATTTTCTCTACAGACCAAGCCAGAGATGATTTTTCTTATTATGTTGAATTATTATGCTTTTCACAGCTTGAAAAGCGTTTTAATTATCACATTTCGACTATAGGATCAAAACTTGATTTTTCGTTAAATTCACCTTTAATGATAGTACTCGTTTGAAACTCATTTTCTCTACAGATCAAGCCAGAGATGATTTCCCTTAAAATGTTGAATTATTATGCTCTTCACGGCCTGAAAAGCGTTTTAATTACCATATTTCGACAATAGGATCAAAACTTGATTTTTGGAGATATTAACGTTTCATGCTAGTACTATTTTGAAACTCATTTTCTCTACAGACCAAGCCAAAGATGATTTTTCTTAAAATGTTGAATTATTATGCTTTTCACGGCCTGAAAAACGTTTTAATTATCACATTTCGACTATAGGTTCAAAACTTGATTTTTCAAGAAATTACTGCCCAATGCTAGTACTCGTTTGAAACTCATTTTCTCTACAGACCAAGCTAGAGATGATCTTCCTTAAAAAGGTTGAATTATTATGCTTTTCACGGCCTGAAAAGCGTTTTAATTATAACATTTAGAATATAGGATCGAAACATGTTTTTTCAAGAAATTGCTGTCCTATGCTAATACTCGTTTGAAACTTATTTTCTTTACAAACCAAGCTAGAGATGATTTTCATTAAGATGTTGAATTATTATGCTTTTCACAGCTTGAAAAGCGTTTTAATTATCACATTTCGACTATAGGATCAAAACTTGATTTTTCGTTAAATTCACGTTAAATGATAGCACTCGTTTGAAACTCATTTTCTCTACAGACCAAGCCAGAGATGATTTCACTTAAAATGTTGAATTATTATGCTTTTCACGGCCTGAAAAGCGTTTTAATTATCATATTTCGACAATAGTATCAAAACTTGATTTTTGGAGATATTGACGTTTCATGCTAGTACTATTTTGAAACTCATTTTCTCTACAGACCAAGCCAGAGATGATTTTCCTTAAAATGTTGAATTATTATGCTTTTCACAGCCTGAAAAGCGTTTTAATTATCACATTTCGACTATAGGTTCAAAACTTAATTTTTCGAGAAATAACTGTCCAATGCTTGTACTCGTTTGAAACTCTTCTCCTCTACAGACCAAGCCAGAGATGAGTTCCCTTAAAATGTTGAATTATTATGCTCTTCACGGCCTGGAAAGCTATTAATTATCACATTTCGACTATAGGATCAAAACTTGATTTTTCAAGAAACTTGTGTCCAACGATTGTACTCGTTTGAAACTAATTTCTTCTACAGATCAAGCCAGAGATGATTTTCCTTAAGATGTTGAATTATTATGCGTTTCACGGCCTTGAAAGCAGTTTAATTATCATATTTCGACAATTGGATCCAAACTTAATTTTTCGCGAAATTCACGTCTCATGCTGGTACTCCTTGAAACTCATTTTCTCTACACACCAAGCCAGAGATGATTTTCCTTAATATGTTGAATTATTATGCTTTTCACAGCTTGAAAAGCGTTTTAATTATCACATTTCGACTATAGGATCAAAACTTGATTTTCGTTTAATTCACGTTTAATGATAGTACTCGTTTGAAACTCATTTTCTCTACAGACCAAGCCAGATATGGTTTCCCTTAAAATGTTGAATTATTATGTTTTTCACGGCCTGAAAAGCGTTTTAATTATCATATTTCGACAATAGGATCAAAACTAGATTTTTGGAGATATTAACGTATCTTGCTAGTACTATTTTGAAACTCATTTTCTCTACAGACCAAGCCAGAGATGATTTTCCTTAAAATGTTGAATTATTATGCTTTTCACGGCGTGAAAAGCGTTTTAATTATCACATTTCGACTATAGGTTCAAAACTTAATTTTTCGAGAAATTACTGTTAAATGCTAGTACTCGTTTGAAACTCTTTCCTCTACAGACCAAGAAAGAGATGATTTCCCTTAAAATGTTGAATTATTATGCTTTTCACGGACTGAAAAGCGATTAATGATCACATTTTGACTATAGGATCAAAACATGGAGTTTCGAGAAATTCGCGTTCAATGCAAACACTCCTTTGAAACTCATTTTCTCTACAGACCAAGCCATAGATAATATCCCTTAAAATGTTGAATTATTATGCTTTTCACAGCCTGAAAAGCGTTTTAATGATCACATTTTGACTATAGGATCAAAACGTGGATTTTCGAGAAATTCGCGTTCAATTCTAATACTCGTTTGAAACTCATTTTCTCTACAAACCAAGCCAGAGATGATTTTCCTTAAAATGTTGAATTTTTATGCTTTTCAGAGTATGAAAAGCGTTTTAATTATCACATTTGGACTATAGGTTTAACACTTGACTTCTCGAGAAATTCGCTTTCAATGCGAATACTCGTTTGAAAATCATTTCTTTACAGAACAAGCCAGAGACGATTTTCCTTAAAATGTTGAATTATTATGCTTTTCATGGACTTGAAAGCAGTTTAATTATCACATTTGGACTATAGGATCCAAACTTAATTTTTCGCGAAATTCACGTCTCATGCTAGTACTCCTTGAAACTCATTTTTTCTACAGACCAAGCCAGAGATGTTTTTCCTTAAAATGTTGAATTATTATGCTTTTCACGGCCTGAAAAGCGTTTATTTATCACATTTAGACCATATTATAAAAACTTGAGTTTTCGAGAAATTCGCATTCTATGCGAAACATATTTTCTTTACAGACCAAGCCAGAGATAATTTTCATTAAAATGTTGAATTATTATGCTTTTCAGAGCTTGAAAAGCTTTTTAATTATCACATTTGGACTATAGGTTGAACACTTCACTCTTAGAGAAATTCGCCTTCAATGCTACTACTCGTTTGATACTCATTTTCTCCGCAGACCAGGCCTGAGATGATTTTTCTTAAAATGTTGAATTATTATGCTTTTCACGGCCTGAAAAGCGTTTTAATTATCATATTTCGACTTTAGGATCAAAACTTGATTTTTCGAGAAATTAACGTTTAATGCTAACTTATTTTCTCTGCAGACCAAGCCAGAGATGATTTTCCTTAAAATGTTGAATTATTATGCTTGTCATTGCCTGAAAAGCGTTTATTTATCACATTTAGACCATAGGATCAAAAATTAAGTTTTCGAGAAATTCGCGATCAATGCTAATACTCGTTTGAAACTCCTTTTCTCTACACAGCAAGAAAGAGATGATTTTCATTAAGACGTTGAATTATATAGCTTTTCAGAGAATGAAAACTTTTTAATTATCACATTTGGACTATAGGTTGAACACCTGACTCTTAGAGAAATTCGCGTTCAATGCTACTACTCGTTTAATACTCATTTTCTACGCAGACCAGGCCTGAGATGATTTTTCTTAAAATGTTGAATTATTATGCTTTTCACGGCCTGAAAATCGTTTATTTATCACATTTAGACCATAGGATAAAAACTTGATTTTTCGAGAAATTCGCATTCTATGCGAAACATATTTTCTTTACAGACTAAGCCAGAGATGATTTTCATTAAAATGTTGAATTATTATGCTTTTCAGAGCTTGAAAAGCCTTTTAATTATCACATTTGGACTATAGGTTGAAGAACACTTCACTCTTAGAGAAATTCGCATTGAATGCTACTACTCGTTTGATACTCATTTTCTCCGCAGACCAGGCCTGAGATGATTTTCTTAAAATGTTGAATTATTATGCTTTTCACGGCCTGAAAAGCGTTTTAATTATCATATTTCGACTATAGGATCAAAACTTGATTTTTCCAGAAATTAACGTTTAATGCTAGTACTCGTTTGAAACTCTTTTTCTCTGCAGACCAAGCCAGAGATGATTTTCCTTAAAATGTTGCATTATTATGCTTTTCACGGCCTGAAAAGCGTTTATTTATCACATTTAGACCATAGGATCAAAACTTAAGTTTTCGAGAAATTCGCGATTAATGCTAATACTCGTTTGAAACTCCTTTTCTCTACACAGCAAGAAAGAGATGATTTTCATTAAGACGTTGAATTATTTAGCTTTTCAGAGAATGAAAACTTTTTAATTATCACATTTGGACTATAGGTTGAACACCTGACTCTTAGAGAAATTCGCGTTCAATGCTACTACTCGTTTAATACTCATTTTCTCCACAGACCAGGCCTGAGATGATTTTACTTAAAATGCTGAATTATTATGCTTTTCACGGCCTGAAAAGCGTTTTAATTATCATATTTCGTCTATAGGATCAAAACTTGATTTTTCGAGAAATTCACGTTTAATGCTAGTACTCGTTTGAAATTCACTTTCTCTACAGACAAAGCCATAGATGATTTCCCTTAAAATGTAGAATTATTACGCTTTTCACGGCCTGAAAAGCGTTTTAATTATCACATTTGGACTATAGGATCAAATCTTGATTTTTCAAGAAACTAGTTTCCAACGATTGTACGCCTTTCAAACTCATTTCCTCTACAGACCAAGCAAGAGATGATTTTCATTAAGATGTTGAATTATTATGCTTTTCAGAGTATGAAAAGCGTTTTAATTATCACATTTGGACTATAGGTTAAATAAACACTTGACTTTTAGAGAAATTCGCGTTCAATGCTACTACGCGTTTAAACTCATTATCTCTGCAGACCAGGCCTGAGATGAATTTTCTTAAAATGTTGAATTATTATGCTTTTCACGGTTTGTAGAGTGTCTTAATTATCATATTACGACTATAGGATCAAAACTTGAATTCTCGAGATATAAGCGCTTCATACTAGTACTCGTTTGAATCTCATTTTCCCTACAGACCAAGCCAGAGATGAATTTCCTTAGAATGTTGAATTATTATGCTTTTCACGGCCTGAAAAGCGTTTAAATTATCACATTTCGACTATAGGATCAAAACTTGATTTTTCATGAAACTAGTATCCAACGATTGTACTCGTTTGAAACTCATTTCTTCTACAGATCAAGCCAGCGATGATTTTCCTTAAGATGTTGAATTATTATGCGTTTCACGGACTTGAAAGCAGTTTAATTATCATATTACGACTATTGGATCCAAACTTAATTTTTCGCGAAATTCACGTCACATGCTAGTACTCCTTGAATCTCATTTTCTCTACAGACCAAGCCAAAGATGATTTTCCTTAAAATGTTGAATTATTATGCTTTTCACGGCCTGAAAATCGTTTTAATTATCACATTTCGACTATAGGTTCAAAACTTAATTTTTCGAGAAATTACTGTCCAATGCTAGTACTCGTTTGAAACCCTTTTCCTCTACACACCAAGTAGGAGATGATTTCCCTTAAAATGTTGAATTATTATGCTTTTCACGGCCTGAAAAACGTTTTAATGATCACATTTCGACTATAGGTTCAAAACTTAATTTTTCAAGAAATTACTCCCCAATACTAGTACTCGTTTGAAACTCATTTTCTCTACAGACCAAGCTAGAGATGATTTTCCTTAAAAGGTTGAATTATTATGCTTTTCACGGCCTGAAAAGCGTTTTAATTATCACATTTGGACTTTAGGATCAAATCTTGATTTTTCAAGAAACTAGTTTCCAACGATTGTACGCCTTTCAAACTCATTTCCTCTACAGACCAAGCAAGAGATGATTTTCATTAAGATGTTGAATTATTATGCTTTTCAGAGTATGAAAAGCGATTTAATTATCACATTTGTACTATAGGTTAAACACTTGACTTTTAGAGAAATTCGCGTTCAATGCTACTACGCGTTTGAAACTCATTATCTCTACAGACCAGGCCTGAGATGAATTTTCTTAAAATGTTGAATTATTATGCTTTTCACGGTTTGCAGAGTGTCTTAATTATCATATTTCGATAATAGGATCAAAACTTGATTTCTCGAGATATTAGCGTTTCATGCTAGTACTCGTTTGAAACTCATTTTCTCTACAGACCAAGCCAGAGATGAATTTCCTTAGAATGTTGAATTATTATGCTTTTCACGGCCTGAAAAGCTTTAATTATCACATTTCGAGTATAGGATCAAAACTTGATTTTTCAAGAAACTAGTGTCCAACGATTGTACTCGTTTGAAACTCATTTCTTCTACAGATTAAGCCAGAGATGATTTTCCTTAATATGTTGAATTATTATGCTTTTCACGTCCTTGAAAGCAGTTTAATTATCACATTTCGACTATAGGATCAAAACTTGATTTTTCGTTAAATTCACGTTAAATGATAGTACTCGTTTGAAACTCATTTTCTCTACAGACCAAGCCAGAGATGATTTCACTTAAAATGTTGAATTATTATGCGTTTCAAGGCCTTGAAAGCAGTTTAATTATCATATTTCGACAAGAGGATCCAAACTTAATTTTTCGCGAAATTCACGTCTCATGCTAGTACTCCTTGAAACTCATTTTCTCTACACACCAAGCCAGAGATGATTTTCCTTAATATGTTGAATTATTATGCTTTTCACAGCTTGAAAAGCGTTTTAATTATCACATTTCGACTATAGGATCAAAACTTGATTTTCGTTTAATTCACGTTTAATGATAGTACTCGTTTGAAACTCATTTTCTCTACAGACCAAGCCAGATATGGTTTCCCTTAAAATGTTGAATTATTATGTTTTTCACGGCCTGAAAAGCGTTTTAATTATCATATTTCGACAATAGGATCAAAACTAGATTTTTGGAGATATTAACGTTTCTTGCTAGTACTATTTTGAAACTCATTTTCTCTACAGACCAAGCCAGAGATGATTTTCCTTAAAATGTTGAATTATTATGCATTTCACGGCGTGAAAAGCGTTTTAATTATCACATTTCGACTATAGGTTCAAAACTTAATTTTTCGAGAAATTACTGTTAAATGCTAGTACTCGTTTGAAACTCTTTTCCTCTACAGACCAAGAAAGAGATGATTTCCCTTAAAATGTTGAATTATTATGCTTTTCACGGACTGAAAAGCGATTAATGATCACATTTTGACTATAGGATCAAAACATGGAGTTTCCAGAAATTCGCGTTCAATGCAAACACTCCTTTGAAACTCATTTTCTCTACAGACCAAGCCATAGATAATTTCCCTTAAAATGTTGAATTATTATGCTTTTCACAGCCTGAAAAGCGTTTTAATGATCACATTTTGACTATAGGATCAAAACGTGGATTTTCGAGAAATTCGCGTTCAATTCTAATACTCGTTTGAAACTCATTTTCTCTACAAACCAAGCCAGAGATGATTTTCCTTAAAATGTTGAATTTTTATGCTTTTCAGAGTATGAAAAGCGTTTTAATTATCACATTTGGACTATAGGTTTAACACTTGACTTCTCGAGAAATTCGCTTTCAATGCTAATACTCGTTTGAAAATCATTTCTTTACAGAACAAGCCAGAGACGATTTTCCTTAAAATGTTGAATTATTATGCTTTTCATGGACTTGAAAGCAGTTTAATTATCACATTTGGACTATAGGATCCAAACTTAATTTTTCGCGAAATTCACGTCTCATGCTAGTACTCCTTGAAACTCATTTTTTCTACAGACCAAGCCAGAGATGTTTTTCCTTAAAATGTTGAATTATTATGCTTTTCACGGCCTGAAAAGCGTATAAATTATCACATTTCGACTATAGGATCAAAACTTGATTTTTCATGAAACTAGTATCCAACGATTGTACTCGTTTGAAACTCATTTCTTCTACAGATCAAGCCAGAGATGATTTTCCTTAAGATGTTGAATTATTATGCGTTTCACGGACTTGAAAGCAGTTTAATTATCATATTACGACTATTGGATCCAAACTTAATTTTTCGCGAAATTCACGTCACATGCTAGTACTCCTTGAAACTCATTTTCTCTACAGACCAAGCCAAAGATGATTTTCCTTAAAATGTTGAATTATTATGCTTTTCACGGCCTGAAAAGCGTTTTAATTATCACATTTCGACTATAGGTTCAAAACTTAATTTTTCGAGAAATTACTGTTAAATGCTAGTACTCGTTTGAAACTCTTTCCTCTACAGACCAAGAAAGAGATGATTTCCCTTAAAATGTTGAATTATTATGCTTTTCACGGACTGAAAAGCGATTAATGATCACATTTTGACTATAGGATCAAAACATGGAGTTTCGAGAAATTCGCGTTCAATGCAAACACTCCTTTGAAACTCATTTTCTCTACAGACCAAGCCATAGATAATATCCCTTAAAATGTTGAATTATTATGCTTTTCACAGCCTGAAAAGCGTTTTAATGATCACATTTTGACTATAGGATCAAAACGTGGATTTTCGAGAAATTCGCGTTCAATTCTAATACTCGTTTGAAACTCATTTTCTCTACAAACCAAGCCAGAGATGATTTTCCTTAAAATGTTGAATTTTTATGCTTTTCAGAGTATGAAAAGCGTTTTAATTATCACATTTGGACTATAGGTTTAACACTTGACTTCTCGAGAAATTCGCTTTCAATGCGAATACTCGTTTGAAAATCATTTCTTTACAGAACAAGCCAGAGACGATTTTCCTTAAAATGTTGAATTATTATGCTTTTCATGGACTTGAAAGCAGTTTAATTATCACATTTGGACTATAGGATCCAAACTTAATTTTTCGCGAAATTCACGTCTCATGCTAGTACTCCTTGAAACTCATTTTTTCTACAGACCAAGCCAGAGATGTTTTTCCTTAAAATGTTGAATTATTATGCTTTTCACGGCCTGAAAAGCGTTTATTTATCACATTTAGACCATATTATAAAAACTTGAGTTTTCGAGAAATTCGCATTCTATGCGAAACATATTTTCTTTACAGACCAAGCCAGAGATAATTTTCATTAAAATGTTGAATTATTATGCTTTTCAGAGCTTGAAAAGCTTTTTAATTATCACATTTGGACTATAGGTTGAACACTTCACTCTTAGAGAAATTCGCCTTCAATGCTACTACTCGTTTGATACTCATTTTCTCCGCAGACCAGGCCTGAGATGATTTTTCTTAAAATGTTGAATTATTATGCTTTTCACGGCCTGAAAAGCGTTTTAATTATCATATTTCGACTTTAGGATCAAAACTTGATTTTTCGAGAAATTAACGTTTAATGCTAACTTATTTTCTCTGCAGACCAAGCCAGAGATGATTTTCCTTAAAATGTTGAATTATTATGCTTGTCATTGCCTGAAAAGCGTTTATTTATCACATTTAGACCATAGGATCAAAAATTAAGTTTTCGAGAAATTCGCGATCAATGCTAATACTCGTTTGAAACTCCTTTTCTCTACACAGCAAGAAAGAGATGATTTTCATTAAGACGTTGAATTATATAGCTTTTCAGAGAATGAAAACTTTTTAATTATCACATTTGGACTATAGGTTGAACACCTGACTCTTAGAGAAATTCGCGTTCAATGCTACTACTCGTTTAATACTCATTTTCTACGCAGACCAGGCCTGAGATGATTTTTCTTAAAATGTTGAATTATTATGCTTTTCACGGCCTGAAAATCGTTTATTTATCACATTTAGACCATAGGATAAAAACTTGATTTTTCGAGAAATTCGCATTCTATGCGAAACATATTTTCTTTACAGACTAAGCCAGAGATGATTTTCATTAAAATGTTGAATTATTATGCTTTTCAGAGCTTGAAAAGCCTTTTAATTATCACATTTGGACTATAGGTTGAAGAACACTTCACTCTTAGAGAAATTCGCATTGAATGCTACTACTCGTTTGATACTCATTTTCTCCGCAGACCAGGCCTGAGATGATTTTCTTAAAATGTTGAATTATTATGCTTTTCACGGCCTGAAAAGCGTTTTAATTATCATATTTCGACTATAGGATCAAAACTTGATTTTTCCAGAAATTAACGTTTAATGCTAGTACTCGTTTGAAACTCTTTTTCTCTGCAGACCAAGCCAGAGATGATTTTCCTTAAAATGTTGAATTATTATGCTTTTCACGGCCTGAAAAGCGTTTATTTATCACATTTAGACCATAGGATCAAAACTTAAGTTTTCGAGAAATTCGCGATTAATGCTAATACTCGTTTGAAACTCCTTTTCTCTACACAGCAAGAAAGAGATGATTTTCATTAAGACGTTGAATTATTTAGCTTTTCAGAGAATGAAAACTTTTTAATTATCACATTTGGACTATAGGTTGAACACCTGACTCTTAGAGAAATTCGCGTTCAATGCTACTACTCGTTTAATACTCATTTTCTCCGCAGACCAGGCCTGAGATGATTTTACTTAAAATGCTGAATTATTATGCTTTTCACGGCCTGAAAAGCGTTTTAATTATCATATTTCGTCTATAGGATCAAAACTTGATTTTTCGAGAAATTCACGTTTAATGCTAGTACTCGTTTGAAATTCACTTTCTCTACAGACAAAGCCATAGATGATTTCCCTTAAAATGTAGAATTATTACGCTTTTCACGGCCTGAAAAGCGTTTTAATTATCACATTTGGACTATAGGATCAAATCTTGATTTTTCAAGAAACTAGTTTCCAACGATTGTACGCCTCTCAAACTCATTTCCTCTACAGACCAAGCAAGAGATGATTTTCATTAAGATGTTGAATTATTATGCTTTTCAGAGTATGAAAAGCGTTTTAATTATCACATTTGGACTATAGGTTAAATAAACACTTGACTTTTAGAGAAATTCGCGTTCAATGCTACTACGCGTTTAAACTCATTATCTCTGCAGACCAGGCCTGAGATGAATTTTCTTAAAATGTTGAATTATTATGCTTTTCACGGTTTGTAGAGTGTCTTAATTATCATATTACGACTATAGGATCAAAACTTGAATTCTCGAGATATAAGCGCTTCATACTAGTACTCGTTTGAATCTCATTTTCCCTACAGACCAAGCCAGAGATGAATTTCCTTAGAATGTTGAATTATTATGCTTTTCACGGCCTGAAAAGCGTTTAAATTATCACATTTCGACTATAGGATCAAAACTTGATTTTTCATGAAACTAGTATCCAACGATTGTACTCGTTTGAAACTCATTTCTTCTACAGATCAAGCCAGCGATGATTTTCCTTAAGATGTTGAATTATTATGCGTTTCACGGACTTGAAAGCAGTTTAATTATCAGATTACGACTATTGGATCCAAACTTAATTTTTCGCGAAATTCACGTCACATGCTAGTACTCCTTGAAACTCATTTTCTCTACAGACCAAGCCAAAGATGATTTTCCTTAAAATGTTGAATTATTATGCTTTTCACGGCCTGAAAATCGTTTTAATTATCACATTTCGACTATAGGTTCAAAACTTAATTTTTCGAGAAATTACTGTCCAATGCTAGTACTCGTTTGAAACCCTTTTCCTCTACACACCAAGTAGGAGATGATTTCCCTTAAAATGTTGAATTATTATGCTTTTCACGGCCTGAAAAACGTTTTAATGATCACATTTCGACTATAGGTTCAAAACTTAATTTTTCAAGAAATTACTCCCCAATACTAGTACTCGTTTGAAACTCATTTTCTCTACAGACCAAGCTAGAGATGATTTTCCTTAAAAAGGTTGAATTATTATGCTTTTCACGGCCTGAAAAGCGTTTTAATTATCACATTTGGACTTTAGGATCAAATCTTGATTTTTCAAGAAACTAGTTTCCAACGATTGTACGCCTTTCAAACTCATTTCCTCTACAGACCAAGCAAGAGATGATTTTCATTAAGATGTTGAATTATTATGCTTTTCAGAGTATGAAAAGCGATTTAATTATCACATTTGTACTATAGGTTAAACACTTGACTTTTAGAGAAATTCGCGTTCAATGCTACTACGCGTTTGAAACTCATTATCTCTACAGACCAGGCCTGAGATGAATTTTCTTAAAATGTTGAATTATTATGCTTTTCACGGTTTGCAGAGTGTCTTAATTATCATATTTCGATAATAGGATCAAAACTTGATTTCTCGAGATATTAGCGTTTCATGCTAGTACTCGTTTGAAACTCATTTTCTCTACAGACCAAGCCAGAGATGAATTTCCTTAGAATGTTGAATTATTATGCTTTTCACGGCCTGAAAAGCTTTAATTATCACATTTCGAGTATAGGATCAAAACTTGATTTTTCAAGAAACTAGTGTCCAACGATTGTACTCGTTTGAAACTCATTTCTTCTACAGATTAAGCCAGAGATGATTTTCCTTAATATGTTGAATTATTATGCTTTTCACGTCCTTGAAAGCAGTTTAATTATCACATTTCGACTATAGGATCAAAACTTGATTTTTCGTTAAATTCACGTTAAATGATAGTACTCGTTTGAAACTCATTTTCTCTACAGACCAAGCCAGAGATGATTTCACTTAAAATGTTGAATTATTATGCGTTTCAAGGCCTTGAAAGCAGTTTAATTATCATATTTCGACAAGAGGATCCAAACTTAATTTTTCGCGAAATTCACGTCTCATGCTAGTACTCCTTGAAACTCATTTTCTCTACACACCAAGCCAGAGATGATTTTCCTTAATATGTTGAATTATTATGCTTTTCACAGCTTGAAAAGCGTTTTAATTATCACATTTCGACTATAGGATCAAAACTTGATTTTCGTTTAATTCACGTTTAATGATAGTACTCGTTTGAAACTCATTTTCTCTACAGACCAAGCCAGATATGGTTTCCCTTAAAATGTTGAATTATTATGTTTTTCACGGCCTGAAAAGCGTTTTAATTATCATATTTCGACAATAGGATCAAAACTAGATTTTTGGAGATATTAACGTTTCTTGCTAGTACTATTTTGAAACTCATTTTCTCTACAGACCAAGCCAGAGATGATTTTCCTTAAAATGTTGAATTATTATGCATTTCACGGCGTGAAAAGCGTTTTAATTATCACATTTCGACTATAGGTTCAAAACTTAATTTTTCGAGAAATTACTGTTAAATGCTAGTACTCGTTTGAAACTCTTTTCCTCTACAGAACAAGAAAGAGATGATTTCCCTTAAAATGTTGAATTATTATGCTTTTCACGGACTGAAAAGCGATTAATGATCACATTTTGACTATAGGATCAAAACATGGAGTTTCCAGAAATTCGCGTTCAATGCAAACACTCCTTTGAAACTCATTTTCTCTACAGACCAAGCCATAGATAATTTCCCTTAAAATGTTGAATTATTATGCTTTTCACAGCCTGAAAAGCGTTTTAATGATCACATTTTGACTATAGGATCAAAACGTGGATTTTCGAGAAATTCGCGTTCAATTCTAATACTCGTTTGAAACTCATTTTCTCTACAAACCAAGCCAGAGATGATTTTCCTTAAAATGTTGAATTTTTATGCTTTTCAGAGTATGAAAAGCGTTTTAATTATCACATTTGGACTATAGGTTTAACACTTGACTTCTCGAGAAATTCGCTTTCAATGCTAATACTCGTTTGAAAATCATTTCTTTACAGAACAAGCCAGAGACGATTTTCCTTAAAATGTTGAATTATTATGCTTTTCATGGACTTGAAAGCAGTTTAATTATCACATTTGGACTATAGGATCCAAACTTAATTTTTCGCGAAATTCACGTCTCATGCTAGTACTCCTTGAAACTCATTTTTTCTACAGACCAAGCCAGAGATGTTTTTCCTTAAAATGTTGAATTATTATGCTTTTCACGGCCTGAAAAGCGTTTATTTATCACATTTAGACCATATTATAAAAACTTGAGTTTTCGAGAAATTCGCATTCTATGCGAAACATATTTTCTTTACAGACCAAGCCAGAGATAATTTTCATTAAAATGTTGAATTATTATGCTTTTCAGAGCTTGAAAGGCTTTTTAATTATCACATTTGGACTATAGGTTGAACACTTCACTCTTAGAGAAATTCGCCTTCAATGCTACTACTCGTTTGATACTCATTTTCTCCGCAGACCAGGCCTGAGATGATTTTTCTTAAAATGTTGAATTATTATGCTTTTCACGGCCTGAAAAGCGTTTTAATTATCATATTTCGACTTTAGGATCAAAACTTGATTTTTCGAGAAATTAACGTTTAATGCTAACTTATTTTCTCTGCAGACCAAGCCAGAGATGATTTTCCTTAAAATGTTGAATTATTATGCTTGTCATTGCCTGAAAAGCGTTTATTTATCACATTTAGACCATAGGATCAAAAATTAAGTTTTCGAGAAATTCGCGATCAATGCTAATACTCGTTTGAAACTCCTTTTCTCTACACAGCAAGAAAGAGATGATTTTCATTAAGACGTTGAATTATATAGCTTTTCAGAGAATGAAAACTTTTTAATTATCACATTTGGACTATAGGTTGAACACCTGACTCTTAGAGAAATTCGCGTTCAATGCTACTACTCGTTTAATACTCATTTTCTCCGCAGACCAGGCCTGAGATGATTTTTCTTAAAATGTTGAATTATTATGCTTTTCACGGCCTGAAAATCGTTTATTTATCACATTTAGACCATAGGATAAAAACTTGATTTTTCGAGAAATTCGCATTCTATGCGAATCATATTTTCTTTACAGACTAAGCCAGAGATGATTTTCATTAAAATGTTGAATTATTATGCTTTTCAGTGCTTGAAAAGCCTTTTAATTATCACATTTGGACTATAGGTTGAAGAACACTTCACTCTTAGAGAAATTCGCATTGAATGCTACTACTCGTTTGATACTCATTTTCTCCGCAGACCAGGCCTGAGATGATTTTCTTAAAATGTTGAATTATTATGCTTTACACGGCCTGAAAAGCGTTTTAATTATCATATTTCGACTATAGGATCAAAACTTGATTTTTCCAGAAATTAACGTTTAATGCTAGTACTCGTTTGAAACTCTTTTTCTCTGCAGACCAAGCCAGAGATGATTTTCCTTAAAATGTTGAATTATTATGCTTTTCACGGCCTGAAAAGCGTTTATTTATCACATTTAGACCATAGGATCAAAACTTAAGTTTTCGAGAAATTCGCGATTAATGCTAATACTCGTTTGAAACTCCTTTTCTCTACACAGCAAGAAAGAGATGATTTTCATTAAGACGTTGAATTATTTAGCTTTTCAGAGAATGAAAACTTTTTAATTATCACATTTGGACTATAGGTTGAACACCTGACTCTTAGAGAAATTCGCGTTCAATGCTACTACTCGTTTAATACTCATTTTCTCCGCAGACCAGGCCTGAGATGATTTTACTTAAAATGCTGAATTATTATGCTTTTCACGGCCTGAAAAGCGTTTTAATTATCATATTTCGTCTATAGGATCAAAACTTGATTTTTCGAGAAATTCACGTTTAATGCTAGTACTCGTTTGAAATTCACTTTCTCTACAGACAAAGCCATAGATGATTTCCCTTAAAATGTAGAATTATTACGCTTTTCACGGCCTGAAAAGCGTTTTAATTATCACATTTGGACTATAGGATCAAATCTTGATTTTTCAAGAAACTAGTTTCCAACGATTGTACGCCTTTCAAACTCATTTCCTCTACAGACCAAGCAAGAGATGATTTTCATTAAGATGTTGAATTATTATGCTTTTCAGAGTATGAAAAGCGTTTTAATTATCACATTTGGACTATAGGTTAAATAAACACTTGACTTTTAGAGAAATTCGCGTTCAATGCTACTACGCGTTTAAACTCATTATCTCTGCAGACCAGGCCTGAGATGAATTTTCTTAAAATGTTGAATTATTATGCTTTTCACGGTTTGAAGAGTGTCTTAATTATCATATTACGACTATAGGATCAAAACTTGAATTCTCGAGATATAAGCGCTTCATACTAGTACTCGTTTGAATCTCATTTTCCCTACAGACCAAGCCAGAGATGAATTTCCTTAGAATGTTGAATTATTATGCTTTTCACGGCCTGAAAAGCGTTTAAATTATCACATTTCGACTATAGGATCAAAACTTGATTTTTCATGAAACTAGTATCCAACGATTGTACTCGTTTGAAACTCATTTCTTCTACAGATCAAGCCAGAGATGATTTTCCTTAAGATGTTGAATTATTATGCGTTTCACGGACTTGAAAGCAGTTTAATTATCATATTACGACTATTGGATCCAAACTTAATTTTTCGCGAAATTCACGTCACATGCTAGTACTCCTTGAAACTCATTTTCTCTACAGACCAAGCCAAAGATGATTTTCCTTAAAATGTTGAATTATTATGCTTTTCACGGCCTGAAAATCGTTTTAATTATCACATTTCGACTATAGGTTCAAAACTTAATTTTTCGAGAAATTACTGTCCAATGCTAGTACTCGTTTGAAACCCTTTTCCTCTACACACCAAGTAGGAGATGATTTCCCTTAAAATGTTGAATTATTATGCTTTTCACGGCCTGAAAAACGTTTTAATGATCACATTTCGACTATAGGTTCAAAACTTAATTTTTCAAGAAATTACTCCCCAATACTAGTACTCGTTTGAAACTCATTTTCTCTACAGACCAAGCTAGAGATGATTTTCCTTAAAAAGGTTGAATTATTATGCTTTTCACGGCCTGAAAAGCGTTTTAATTATCACATTTGGACTTTAGGATCAAATCTTGATTTTTCAAGAAACTAGTTTCCAACGATTGTACGCCTTTCAAACTCATTTCCTCTACAGACCAAGCAAGAGATGATTTTCATTAAGATGTTGAATTATTATGCTTTTCAGAGTATGAAAAGCGATTTAATTATCACATTTGTACTATAGGTTAAACACTTGACTTTTAGAGAAATTCGCGTTCAATGCTACTACGCGTTTGAAACTCATTATCTCTACAGACCAGGCCTGAGATGAATTTTCTTAAAATGTTGAATTATTATGCTTTTCACGGTTTGCAGAGTGTCTTAATTATCATATTTCGATAATAGGATCAAAACTTGATTTCTCGAGATATTAGCGTTTCATGCTAGTACTCGTTTGAAACTCATTTTCTCTACAGACCAAGCCAGAGATGAATTTCCTTAGAATGTTGAATTATTATGCTTTTCACGGCCTGAAAAGCTTTAATTATCACATTTCGAGTATAGGATCAAAACTTGATTTTTCAAGAAACTAGTGTCCAACGATTGTACTCGTTTGAAACTCATTTCTTCTACAGATTAAGCCAGAGATGATTTTCCTTAATGTGTTGAATTATTATGCTTTTCACGTCCTTGAAAGCAGTTTAATTATCACATTTCGACTATAGGATCAAAACTTGATTTTTCGTTAAATTCACGTTAAATGATAGTACTCGTTTGAAACTCATTTTCTCTACAGACCAAGCCAGAGATGATTTCACTTAAAATGTTGAATTATTATGCGTTTCAAGGCCTTGAAAGCAGTTTAATTATCATATTTCGACAAGAGGATCCAAACTTAATTTTTCGCGAAATTCACGTCTCATGCTAGTACTCCTTGAAACTCATTTTCTCTACACACCAAGCCAGAGATGATTTTCCTTAATATGTTGAATTATTATGCTTTTCACAGCTTGAAAAGCGTTTTAATTATCACATTTCGACTATAGGATCAAAACTTGATTTTCGTTTAATTCACGTTTAATGATAGTACTCGTTTGAAACTCATTTTCTCTACAGACCAAGCCAGATATGGTTTCCCTTAAAATGTTGAATTATTATGTTTTTCACGGCCTGAAAAGCGTTTTAATTATCATATTTCGACAATAGGATCAAAACTAGATTTTTGGAGATATTAACGTTTCTTGCTAGTACTATTTTGAAACTCATTTTCTCTACAGACCAAGCCAGAGATGATTTTCCTTAAAATGTTGAATTATTATGCATTTCACGGCGTGAAAAGCGTTTTAATTATCACATTTCGACTATAGGTTCAAAACTTAATTTTTCGAGAAATTACTGTTAAATGCTAGTACTCGTTTGAAACTCTTTTCCTCTACAGACCAAGAAAGAGATGATTTCCCTTAAAATGTTGAATTATTATGCTTTTCACGGACTGAAAAGCGATTAATGATCACATTTTGACTATAGGATCAAAACATGGAGTTTCCAGAAATTCGCGTTCAATGCAAACACTCCTTTGAAACTCATTTTCTCTACAGACCAAGCCATAGATAATTTCCCTTAAAATGTTGAATTATTATGCTTTTCACAGCCTGAAAAGCGTTTTAATGATCACATTTTGACTATAGGATCAAAACGTGGATTTTCGAGAAATTCGCGTTCAATTCTAATACTCGTTTGAAACTCATTTTCTCTACAAACCAAGCCAGAGATGATTTTCCTTAAAATGTTGAATTTTTATGCTTTTCAGAGTATGAAAAGCGTTTTAATTATCACATTTGGACTATAGGTTTAACACTTGACTTCTCGAGAAATTCGCTTTCAATGCTAATACTCGTTTGAAAATCATTTCTTTACAGAACAAGCCAGAGACGATTTTCCTTAAAATGTTGAATTATTATGCTTTTCATGGACTTGAAAGCAGTTTAATTATCACATTTGGACTATAGGATCCAAACTTAATTTTTCGCGAAATTCACGTCTCATGCTAGTACTCCTTGAAACTCATTTTTTCTACAGACCAAGCCAGAGATGTTTTTCCTTAAAATGTTGAATTATTATGCTTTTCACGGCCTGAAAAGCGTTTAAATTATCACATTTCGACTATAGGATCAAAACTTGATTTTTCATGAAACTAGTATCCAACGATTGTACTCGTTTGAAACTCATTTCTTCTACAGATCAAGCCAGAGATGATTTTCCTTAAGATGTTGAATTATTATGCGTTTCACGGACTTGAAAGCAGTTTAATTATCATATTACGACTATTGGATCCAAACTTAATTTTTCGCGAAATTCACGTCACATGCTAGTACTCCTTGAAACTCATTTTCTCTACAGACCAAGCCAAAGATGATTTTCCTTAAAATGTTGAATTATTATGCTTTTCACGGCCTGAAAATCGTTTTAATTATCACATTTCGACTATAGGTTCAAAACTTAATTTTTCGAGAAATTACTGTCCAATGCTAGTACTCGTTTGAAACCCTTTTCCTCTACACACCAAGTAGGAGATGATTTCCCTTAAAATGTTGAATTATTATGCTTTTCACGGCCTGAAAAACGTTTTAATGATCACATTTCGACTATAGGTTCAAAACTTAATTTTTCAAGAAATTACTCCCCAATACTAGTACTCGTTTGAAACTCATTTTCTCTACAGACCAAGCTAGAGATGATTTTCCTTAAAAATGTTGAATTATTATGCTTTTCACGGCCTGAAAAGCGTTTTAATTATCATATTTCGACTTTAGGATCAAAACTTGATTTTTCGAGAAATTAACGTTTAATGCTAACTTATTTTCTCTGCAGACCAAGCCAGAGATGATTTTCCTTAAAATGTTGAATTATTATGCTTGTCATTGCCTGAAAAGCGTTTATTTATCACATTTAGACCATAGGATCAAAAATTAAGTTTTCGAGAAATTCGCGATCAATGCTAATACTCGTTTGAAACTCCTTTTCTCTACACAGCAAGAAAGAGATGATTTTCATTAAGACGTTGAATTATATAGCTTTTCAGAGAATGAAAACTTTTTAATTATCACATTTGGACTATAGGTTGAACACCTGACTCTTAGAGAAATTCGCGTTCAATGCTACTACTCGTTTAATACTCATTTTCTACGCAGACCAGGCCTGAGATGATTTTTCTTAAAATGTTGAATTATTATGCTTTTCACGGCCTGAAAATCGTTTATTTATCACATTTAGACCATAGGATAAAAACTTGATTTTTCGAGAAATTCGCATTCTATGCGAAACATATTTTCTTTACAGACTAAGCCAGAGATGATTTTCATTAAAATGTTGAATTATTATGCTTTTCAGAGCTTGAAAAGCCTTTTAATTATCACATTTGGACTATAGGTTGAAGAACACTTCACTCTTAGAGAAATTCGCATTGAATGCTACTACTCGTTTGATACTCATTTTCTCCGCAGACCAGGCCTGAGATGATTTTCTTAAAATGTTGAATTATTATGCTTTTCACGGCCTGAAAAGCGTTTTAATTATCATATTTCGACTATAGGATCAAAACTTGATTTTTCCAGAAATTAACGTTTAATGCTAGTACTCGTTTGAAACTCTTTTTCTCTGCAGACCAAGCCAGAGATGATTTTCCTTAAAATGTTGAATTATTATGCTTTTCACGGCCTGAAAAGCGTTTATTTATCACATTTAGACCATAGGATCAAAACTTAAGTTTTCGAGAAATTCGCGATTAATGCTAATACTCGTTTGAAACTCCTTTTCTCTACACAGCAAGAAAGAGATGATTTTCATTAAGACGTTGAATTATTTAGCTTTTCAGAGAATGAAAACTTTTTAATTATCACATTTGGACTATAGGTTGAACACCTGACTCTTAGAGAAATTCGCGTTCAATGCTACTACTCGTTTAATACTCATTTTCTCCGCAGACCAGGCCTGAGATGATTTTACTTAAAATGCTGAATTATTATGCTTTTCACGGCCTGAAAAGCGTTTTAATTATCATATTTCGTCTATAGGATCAAAACTTGATTTTTCGAGAAATTCACGTTTAATGCTAGTACTCGTTTGAAATTCACTTTCTCTACAGACAAAGCCATAGATGATTTCCCTTAAAATGTAGAATTATTACGCTTTTCACGGCCTGAAAAGCGTTTTAATTATCACATTTGGACTATAGGATCAAATCTTGATTTTTCAAGAAACTAGTTTCCAACGATTGTACGCCTTTCAAACTCATTTCCTCTACAGACCAAGCAAGAGATGATTTTCATTAAGATGTTGAATTATTATGCTTTTCAGAGTATGAAAAGCGTTTTAATTATCACATTTGGACTATAGGTTAAATAAACACTTGACTTTTAGAGAAATTCGCGTTCAATGCTACTACGCGTTTAAACTCATTATCTCTGCAGACCAGGCCTGAGATGAATTTTCTTAAAATGTTGAATTATTATGCTTTTCACGGTTTGAAGAGTGTCTTAATTATCATATTACGACTATAGGATCAAAACTTGAATTCTCGAGATATAAGCGCTTCATACTAGGACTCGTTTGAATCTCATTTTCCCTACAGACCAAGCCAGAGATGAATTTCCTTAGAATGTTGAATTATTATGCTTTTCACGGCCTGAAAAGCGTTTAAATTATCACATTTCGACTATAGGATCAAAACTTGATTTTTCATGAAACTAGTATCCAACGATTGTACTCGTTTGAAACTCATTTCTTCTACAGATCAAGCCAGAGATGATTTTCCTTAAGATGTTGAATTATTATGCGTTTCACGGACTTGAAAGCAGTTTAATTATCATATTACGACTATTGGATCCAAACTTAATTTTTCGCGAAATTCACGTCACATGCTAGTACTCCTTGAAACTCATTTTCTCTACAGACCAAGCCAAAGATGATTTTCCTTAAAATGTTGAATTATTATGCTTTTCACGGCCTGAAAATCGTTTTAATTATCACATTTCGACTATAGGTTCAAAACTTAATTTTTCGAGAAATTACTGTCCAATGCTAGTACTCGTTTGAAACCCTTTTCCTCTACACACCAAGTAGGAGATGATTTCCCTTAAAATGTTGAATTATTATGCTTTTCACGGCCTGAAAAACGTTTTAATGATCACATTTCGACTATAGGTTCAAAACTTAATTTTTCAAGAAATTACTCCCCAATACTAGTACTCGTTTGAAACTCATTTTCTCTACAGACCAAGCTAGAGATGATTTTCCTTAAAAAGGTTGAATTATTATGCTTTTCACGGCCTGAAAAGCGTTTTAATTATCACATTTGGACTTTAGGATCAAATCTTGATTTTTCAAGAAACTAGTTTCCAACGATTGTACGCCTTTCAAACTCATTTCCTCTACAGACCAAGCAAGAGATGATTTTCATTAAGATGTTGAATTATTATGCTTTTCAGAGTATGAAAAGCGATTTAATTATCACATTTGTACTATAGGTTAAACACTTGACTTTTAGAGAAATTCGCATTCAATGCTACTACGCGTTTGAAACTCATTATCTCTACAGACCAGGCCTGAGATGAATTTTCTTAAAATGTTGAATTATTATGCTTTTCACGGTTTGCAGAGTGTCTTAATTATCATATTTCGATAATAGGATCAAAACTTGATTTCTCGAGATATTAGCGTTTCATGCTAGTACTCGTTTGAAACTCATTTTCTCTACAGACCAAGCCAGAGATGAATTTCCTTAGAATGTTGAATTATTATGCTTTTCACGGCCTGAAAAGCTTTAATTATCACATTTCGAGTATAGGATCAAAACTTGATTTTTCAAGAAACTAGTGTCCAACGATTGTACTCGTTTGAAACTCATTTCTTCTACAGATTAAGCCAGAGATGATTTTCCTTAATATGTTGAATTATTATGCTTTTCACGTCCTTGAAAGCAGTTTAATTATCACATTTCGACTATAGGATCAAAACTTGATTTTTCGTTAAATTCACGTTAAATGATAGTACTCGTTTGAAACTCATTTTCTCTACAGACCAAGCCAGAGATGATTTCACTTAAAATGTTGAATTATTATGCGTTTCAAGGCCTTGAAAGCAGTTTAATTATCATATTTCGACAAGAGGATCCAAACTTAATTTTTCGCGAAATTCACGTCTCATGCTAGTACTCCTTGAAACTCATTTTCTCTACACACCAAGCCAGAGATGATTTTCCTTAATATGTTGAATTATTATGCTTTTCACAGCTTGAAAAGCGTTTTAATTATCACATTTCGACTATAGGATCAAAACTTGATTTTCGTTTAATTCACGTTTAATGATAGTACTCGTTTGAAACTCATTTTCTCTACAGACCAAGCCAGATATGGTTTCCCTTAAAATGTTGAATTATTATGTTTTTCACGGCCTGAAAAGCGTTTTAATTATCATATTTCGACAATAGGATCAAAACTAGATTTTTGGAGATATTAACGTTTCTTGCTAGTACTATTTTGAAACTCATTTTCTCTACAGACCAAGCCAGAGATGATTTTCCTTAAAATGTTGAATTATTATGCATTTCACGGCGTGAAAAGCGTTTTAATTATCACATTTCGACTATAGGTTCAAAACTTAATTTTTCGAGAAATTACTGTTAAATGCTAGTACTCGTTTGAAACTCTTTTCCTCTACAGACCAAGAAAGAGATGATTTCCCTTAAAATGTTGAATTATTATGCTTTTCACGGACTGAAAAGCGATTAATGATCACATTTTGACTATAGGATCAAAACATGGAGTTTCCAGAAATTCGCGTTCAATGCAAACACTCCTTTGAAACTCATTTTCTCTACAGACCAAGCCATAGATAATTTCCCTTAAAATGTTGAATTATTATGCTTTTCACAGCCTGAAAAGCGTTTTAATGATCACATTTTGACTATAGGATCAAAACGTGGATTTTCGAGAAATTCGCGTTCAATTCTAATACTCGTTTGAAACTCATTTTCTCTACAAACCAAGCCAGAGATGATTTTCCTTAAAATGTTGAATTTTTATGCTTTTCAGAGTATGAAAAGCGTTTTAATTATCACATTTGGACTATAGGTTTAACACTTGACTTCTCGAGAAATTCGCTTTCAATGCTAATACTCGTTTGAAAATCATTTCTTTACAGAACAAGCCAGAGACGATTTTCCTTAAAATGTTGAATTATTATGCTTTTCATGGACTTGAAAGCAGTTTAATTATCACATTTGGACTATAGGATCCAAACTTAATTTTTCGCGAAATTCACGTCTCATGCTAGTACTCCTTGAAACTCATTTTTTCTACAGACCAAGCCAGAGATGTTTTTCCTTAAAATGTTGAATTATTATGCTTTTCACGGCCTGAAAAGCGTTTAAATTATCACATTTCGACTATAGGATCAAAACTTGATTTTTCATGAAACTAGTATCCAACGATTGTACTCGTTTGAAACTCATTTCTTCTACAGATCAAGCCAGAGATGATTTTCCTTAAGATGTTGAATTATTATGCGTTTCACGGACTTGAAAGCAGTTTAATTATCATATTACGACTATTGGATCCAAACTTAATTTTTCGCGAAATTCACGTCACATGCTAGTACTCCTTGAAACTCATTTTCTCTACAGACCAAGCCAAAGATGATTTTCCTTAAAATGTTGAACTATTATGCTTTTCACGGCCTGAAAATCGTTTTAATTATCACATTTCGACTATAGGTTCAAAACTTAATTTTTCGAGAAATTACTGTCCAATGCTAGTACTCGTTTGAAACCCTTTTCCTCTACACACCAAGTAGGAGATGATTTCCCTTAAAATGTTGAATTATTATGCTTTTCACGGCCTGAAAAACGTTTTAATGATCACATTTCGACTATAGGTTCAAAACTTAATTTTTCAAGAAATTACTCCCCAATACTAGTACTCGTTTGAAACTCATTTTCTCTACAGACCAAGCTAGAGATGATTTTCCTTAAAAATGTTGAATTATTATGCTTTTCACGGCCTGAAAAGCGTTTTAATTATCATATTTCGACTTTAGGATCAAAACTTGATTTTTCGAGAAATTAACGTTTAATGCTAACTTATTTTCTCTGCAGACCAAGCCAGAGATGATTTTCCTTAAAATGTTGAATTATTATGCTTGTCATTGCCTGAAAAGCGTTTATTTATCACATTTAGACCATAGGATCAAAAATTAAGTTTTCGAGAAATTCGCGATCAATGCTAATACTCGTTTGAAACTCCTTTTCTCTACACAGCAAGAAAGAGATGATTTTCATTAAGACGTTGAATTATATAGCTTTTCAGAGAATGAAAACTTTTTAATTATCACATTTGGACTATAGGTTGAACACCTGACTCTTAGAGAAATTCGCGTTCAATGCTACTACTCGTTTAATACTCATTTTCTACGCAGACCAGGCCTGAGATGATTTTTCTTAAAATGTTGAATTATTATGCTTTTCACGGCCTGAAAATCGTTTATTTATCACATTTAGACCATAGGATAAAAACTTGATTTTTCGAGAAATTCGCATTCTATGCGAAACATATTTTCTTTACAGACTAAGCCAGAGATGATTTTCATTAAAATGTTGAATTATTATGCTTTTCAGAGCTTGAAAAGCCTTTTAATTATCACATTTGGACTATAGGTTGAAGAACACTTCACTCTTAGAGAAATTCGCATTGAATGCTACTACTCGTTTGATACTCATTTTCTCCGCAGACCAGGCCTGAGATGATTTTCTTAAAATGTTGAATTATTATGCTTTTCACGGCCTGAAAAGCGTTTTAATTATCATATTTCGACTATAGGATCAAAACTTGATTTTTCCAGAAATTAACGTTTAATGCTAGTACTCGTTTGAAACTCTTTTTCTCTGCAGACCAAGCCAGAGATGATTTTCCTTAAAATGTTGAATTATTATGCTTTTCACGGCCTGAAAAGCGTTTATTTATCACATTTAGACCATAGGATCAAAACTTAAGTTTTCGAGAAATTCGCGATTAATGCTAATACTCGTTTGAAACTCCTTTTCTCTACACAGCAAGAAAGAGATGATTTTCATTAAGACGTTGAATTATTTAGCTTTTCAGAGAATGAAAACTTTTTAATTATCACATTTGGACTATAGGTTGAACACCTGACTCTTAGAGAAATTCGCGTTCAATGCTACTACTCGTTTAATACTCATTTTCTCCGCAGACCAGGCCTGAGATGATTTTACTTAAAATGCTGAATTATTATGCTTTTCACGGCCTGAAAAGCGTTTTAATTATCATATTTCGTCTATAGGATCAAAACTTGATTTTTCGAGAAATTCACGTTTAATGCTAGTACTCGTTTGAAATTCACTTTCTCTACAGACAAAGCCATAGATGATTTCCCTTAAAATGTAGAATTATTACGCTTTTCACGGCCTGAAAAGCGTTTTAATTATCACATTTGGACTATAGGATCAAATCTTGATTTTTCAAGAAACTAGTTTCCAACGATTGTACGCCTTTCAAACTCATTTCCTCTACAGACCAAGCAAGAGATGATTTTCATTAAGATGTTGAATTATTATGCTTTTCAGAGTATGAAAAGCGTTTTAATTATCACATTTGGACTATAGGTTAAATAAACACTTGACTTTTAGAGAAATTCGCGTTCAATGCTACTACGCGTTTAAACTCATTATCTCTGCAGACCAGGCCTGAGATGAATTTTCTTAAAATGTTGAATTATTATGCTTTTCACGGTTTGAAGAGTGTCTTAATTATCATATTACGACTATAGGATCAAAACTTGAATTCTCGAGATATAAGCGCTTCATACTAGTACTCGTTTGAATCTCATTTTCCCTACAGACCAAGCCAGAGATGAATTTCCTTAGAATGTTGAATTATTATGCTTTTCACGGCCTGAAAAGCGTTTAAATTATCACATTTCGACTATAGGATCAAAACTTGATTTTTCATGAAACTAGTATCCAACGATTGTACTCGTTTGAAACTCATTTCTTCTACAGATCAAGCCAGAGATGATTTTCCTTAAGATGTTGAATTATTATGCGTTTCACGGACTTGAAAGCAGTTTAATTATCATATTACGACTATTGGATCCAAACTTAATTTTTCGCGAAATTCACGTCACATGCTAGTACTCCTTGAAACTCATTTTCTCTACAGACCAAGCCAAAGATGATTTTCCTTAAAATGTTGAATTATTATGCTTTTCACGGCCTGAAAATCGTTTTAATTATCACATTTCGACTATAGGTTCAAAACTTAATTTTTCGAGAAATTACTGTCCAATCCTAGTACTCGTTTGAAACCCTTTTCCTCTACACACCAAGTAGGAGATGATTTCCCTTAAAATGTTGAATTATTATGCTTTTCACGGCCTGAAAAACGTTTTAATGATCACATTTCGACTATAGGTTCAAAACTTAATTTTTCAAGAAATTACTCCCCAATACTAGTACTCGTTTGAAACTCATTTTCTCTACAGACCAAGCTAGAGATGATTTTCCTTAAAAAGGTTGAATTATTATGCTTTTCACGGCCTGAAAAGCGTTTTAATTATCACATTTGGACTTTAGGATCAAATCTTGATTTTTCAAGAAACTAGTTTCCAACGATTGTACGCCTTTCAAACTCATTTCCTCTACAGACCAAGCAAGAGATGATTTTCATTAAGATGTTGAATTATTATGCTTTTCAGAGTATGAAAAGCGATTTAATTATCACATTTGTACTATAGGTTAAACACTTGACTTTTAGAGAAATTCGCGTTCAATGCTACTACGCGTTTGAAACTCATTATCTCTACAGACCAGGCCTGAGATGAATTTTCTTAAAATGTTGAATTATTATGCTTTTCACGGTTTGCAGAGTGTCTTAATTATCATATTTCGATAATAGGATCAAAACTTGATTTCTCGAGATATTAGCGTTTCATGCTAGTACTCGTTTGAAACTCATTTTCTCTACAGACCAAGCCAGAGATGAATTTCCTTAGAATGTTGAATTATTATGCTTTTCACGGCCTGAAAAGCTTTAATTATCACATTTCGAGTATAGGATCAAAACTTGATTTTTCAAGAAACTAGTGTCCAACGATTGTACTCGTTTGAAACTCATTTCTTCTACAGATTAAGCCAGAGATGATTTTCCTTAATATGTTGAATTATTATGCTTTTCACGTCCTTGAAAGCAGTTTAATTATCACATTTCGACTATAGGATCAAAACTTGATTTTTCGTTAAATTCACGTTAAATGATAGTACTCGTTTGAAACTCATTTTCTCTACAGACCAAGCCAGAGATGATTTCACTTAAAATGTTGAATTATTATGCGTTTCAAGGCCTTGAAAGCAGTTTAATTATCATATTTCGACAAGAGGATCCAAACTTAATTTTTCGCGAAATTCACGTCTCATGCTAGTACTCCTTGAAACTCATTTTCTCTACACACCAAGCCAGAGATGATTTTCCTTAATATGTTGAATTATTATGCTTTTCACAGCTTGAAAACCGTTTTAATTATCACATTTCGACTATAGGATCAAAACTTGATTTTCGTTTAATTCACGTTTAATGATAGTACTCGTTTGAAACTCATTTTCTCTACAGACCAAGCCAGATATGGTTTCCCTTAAAATGTTGAATTATTATGTTTTTCACGGCCTGAAAAGCGTTTTAATTATCATATTTCGACAATAGGATCAAAACTAGATTTTTGGAGATATTAACGTTTCTTGCTAGTACTATTTTGAAACTCATTTTCTCTACAGACCAAGCCAGAGATGATTTTCCTTAAAATGTTGAATTATTATGCATTTCACGGCGTGAAAAGCGTTTTAATTATCACATTTCGACTATAGGTTCAAAACTTAATTTTTCGAGAAATTACTGTTAAATGCTAGTACTCGTTTGAAACTCTTTTCCTCTACAGAACAAGAAAGAGATGATTTCCCTTAAAATGTTGAATTATTATGCTTTTCACGGACTGAAAAGCGATTAATGATCACATTTTGACTATAGGATCAAAACATGGAGTTTCCAGAAATTCGCGTTCAATGCAAACACTCCTTTGAAACTCATTTTCTCTACACAGCAAGAAAGAGATGATTTTCATTAAGACGTTGAATTATATAGCTTTTCAGAGAATGAAAACTTTTTAATTATCACATTTGGACTATAGGTTGAACACCTGACTCTTAGAGAAATTCGCGTTCAATGCTACTACTCGTTTAATACTCATTTTCTCCGCAGACCAGGCCTGAGATGATTTTTCTTAAAATGTTGAATTATTATGCTTTTCACGGCCTGAAAATCGTTTATTTATCACATTTAGACCATAGGATAAAAACTTAAGTTTTCGAGAAATTCGCGATCAATGCTAATACTTGTTTGAAACTCCTTTTCTCTACACAGCAAGAAAGAGATGATTTTCATTAAGACGTTGAATTATATAGCTTTTCAGAGAATGAAAACTTTTTAATTATCACATTTGGACTATAGGTTGAACACCTGACTCTTAGAGAAATTCGCGTTCAATGCTACTACTCGTTTAATACTCATTTTCTCCGCAGACCAGGCCTGAGATGATTTTTCTTAAAATGTTGAATTATTATGCTTTTCACGGCCTGAAAATCGTTTATTTATCACATTTAGACCATAGGATAAAAACTTGATTTTTCGAGAAATTCGCATTCTATGCGAATCATATTTTCTTTACAGACTAAGCCAGAGATGATTTTCATTAAAATGTTGAATTATTATGCTTTTCAGTGCTTGAAAAGCCTTTTAATTATCACATTTGGACTATAGGTTGAAGAACACTTCACTCTTAGAGAAATTCGCATTGAATGCTACTACTCGTTTGATACTCATTTTCTCCGCAGACCAGGCCTGAGATGATTTTCTTAAAATGTTGAATTATTATGCTTTTCACGGCCTGAAAAGCGTTTTAATTATCATATTTCGACTATAGGATCAAAACTTGATTTTTCCAGAAATTAACGTTTAATGCTAGTACTCGTTTGAAACTCTTTTTCTCTGCAGACCAAGCCAGAGATGATTTTCCTTAAAATGTTGAATTATTATGCTTTTCACGGCCTGAAAAGCGTTTATTTATCACATTTAGACCATAGGATCAAAACTTAAGTTTTCGAGAAATTCGCGATTAATGCTAATACTCGTTTGAAACTCCTTTTCTCTACACAGCAAGAAAGAGATGATTTTCATTAAGACGTTGAATTATTTAGCTTTTCAGAGAATGAAAACTTTTTAATTATCACATTTGGACTATAGGTTGAACACCTGACTCTTAGAGAAATTCGCGTTCAATGCTACTACTCGTTTAATACTCATTTTCTCCGCAGACCAGGCCTGAGATGATTTTACTTAAAATGCTGAATTATTATGCTTTTCACGGCCTGAAAAGCGTTTTAATTATCATATTTCGTCTATAGGATCAAAACTTGATTTTTCGAGAAATTCACGTTTAATGCTAGTACTCGTTTGAAATTCACTTTCTCTACAGACAAAGCCATAGATGATTTCCCTTAAAATGTAGAATTATTACGCTTTTCACGGCCTGAAAAGCGTTTTAATTATCACATTTGGACTATAGGATCAAATCTTGATTTTTCAAGAAACTAGTTTCCAACGATTGTACGCCTTTCAAACTCATTTCCTCTACAGACCAAGCAAGAGATGATTTTCATTAAGATGTTGAATTATTATGCTTTTCAGAGTATGAAAAGCGTTTTAATTATCACATTTGGACTATAGGTTAAATAAACACTTGACTTTTAGAGAAATTCGCGTTCAATGCTACTACGCGTTTAAACTCATTATCTCTGCAGACCAGGCCTGAGATGAATTTTCTTAAAATGTTGAATTATTATGCTTTTCACGGTTTGAAGAGTGTCTTAATTATCATATTACGACTATAGGATCAAAACTTGAATTCTCGAGATATAAGCGCTTCATACTAGTACTCGTTTGAATCTCATTTTCCCTACAGACCAAGCCAGAGATGAATTTCCTTAGAATGTTGAATTATTATGCTTTTCACGGCCTGAAAAGCGTTTAAATTATCACATTTCGACTATAGGATCAAAACTTGATTTTTCATGAAACTAGTATCCAACGATTGTACTCGTTTGAAACTCATTTCTTCTACAGATCAAGCCAGAGATGATTTTCCTTAAGATGTTGAATTATTATGCGTTTCACGGACTTGAAAGCAGTTTAATTATCATATTACGACTATTGGATCCAAACTTAATTTTTCGCGAAATTCACGTCACATGCTAGTACTCCTTGAAACTCATTTTCTCTACAGACCAAGCCAAAGATGATTTTCCTTAAAATGTTGAATTATTATGCTTTTCACGGCCTGAAAATCGTTTTAATTATCACATTTCGACTATAGGTTCAAAACTTAATTTTTCGAGAAATTACTGTCCAATGCTAGTACTCGTTTGAAACCCTTTTCCTCTACACACCAAGTAGGAGATGATTTCCCTTAAAATGTTGAATTATTATGCTTTTCACGGCCTGAAAAACGTTTTAATGATCACATTTCGACTATAGGTTCAAAACTTAATTTTTCAAGAAATTACTCCCCAATACTAGTACTCGTTTGAAACTCATTTTCTCTACAGACCAAGCTAGAGATGATTTTCCTTAAAAAGGTTGAATTATTATGCTTTTCACGGCCTGAAAAGCGTTTTAATTATCACATTTGGACTTTAGGATCAAATCTTGATTTTTCAAGAAACTAGTTTCCAACGATTGTACGCCTTTCAAACTCATTTCCTCTACAGACCAAGCAAGAGATGATTTTCATTAAGATGTTGAATTATTATGCTTTTCAGAGTATGAAAAGCGATTTAATTATCACATTTGTACTATAGGTTAAACACTTGACTTTTAGAGAAATTCGCGTTCAATGCTACTACGCGTTTGAAACTCATTATCTCTACAGACCAGGCCTGAGATGAATTTTCTTAAAATGTTGAATTATTATGCTTTTCACGGTTTGCAGAGTGTCTTAATTATCATATTTCGATAATAGGATCAAAACTTGATTTCTCGAGATATTAGCGTTTCATGCTAGTACTCGTTTGAAACTCATTTTCTCTACAGACCAAGCCAGAGATGAATTTCCTTAGAATGTTGAATTATTATGCTTTTCACGGCCTGAAAAGCTTTAATTATCACATTTCGAGTATAGGATCAAAACTTGATTTTTCAAGAAACTAGTGTCCAACGATTGTACTCGTTTGAAACTCATTTCTTCTACAGATTAAGCCAGAGATGATTTTCCTTAATATGTTGAATTATTATGCTTTTCACGTCCTTGAAAGCAGTTTAATTATCACATTTCGACTATAGGATCAAAACTTGATTTTTCGTTAAATTCACGTTAAATGATAGTACTCGTTTGAAACTCATTTTCTCTACAGACCAAGCCAGAGATGATTTCACTTAAAATGTTGAATTATTATGCGTTTCAAGGCCTTGAAAGCAGTTTAATTATCATATTTCGACAAGAGGATCCAAACTTAATTTTTCGCGAAATTCACGTCTCATGCTAGTACTCCTTGAAACTCATTTTCTCTACACACCAAGCCAGAGATGATTTTCCTTAATATGTTGAATTATTATGCTTTTCACAGCTTGAAAAGCGTTTTAATTATCACATTTCGACTATAGGATCAAAACTTGATTTTCGTTTAATTCACGTTTAATGATAGTACTCGTTTGAAACTCATTTTCTCTACAGACCAAGCCAGATATGGTTTCCCTTAAAATGTTGAATTATTATGTTTTTCACGGCCTGAAAAGCGTTTTAATTATCATATTTCGACAATAGGATCAAAACTAGATTTTTGGAGATATTAACGTTTCTTGCTAGTACTATTTTGAAACTCATTTTCTCTACAGACCAAGCCAGAGATGATTTTCCTTAAAATGTTGAATTATTATGCATTTCACGGCGTGAAAAGCGTTTTAATTATCACATTTCGACTATAGGTTCAAAACTTAATTTTTCGAGAAATTACTGTTAAATGCTAGTACTCGTTTGAAACTCTTTTCCTCTACAGACCAAGAAAGAGATGATTTCCCTTAAAATGTTGAATTATTATGCTTTTCACGGACTGAAAAGCGATTAATGATCACATTTTGACTATAGGATCAAAACATGGAGTTTCCAGAAATTCGCGTTCAATGCAAACACTCCTTTGAAACTCATTTTCTCTACAGACCAAGCCATAGATAATTTCCCTTAAAATGTTGAATTATTATGCTTTTCACAGCCTGAAAAGCGTTTTAATGATCACATTTTGACTATAGGATCAAAACGTGGATTTTCGAGAAATTCGCGTTCAATTCTAATACTCGTTTGAAACTCATTTTCTCTACAAACCAAGCCAGAGATGATTTTCCTTAAAATGTTGAATTTTTATGCTTTTCAGAGTATGAAAAGCGTTTTAATTATCACATTTGGACTATAGGTTTAACACTTGACTTCTCGAGAAATTCGCTTTCAATGCTAATACTCGTTTGAAAATCATTTCTTTACAGAACAAGCCAGAGACGATTTTCCTTAAAATGTTGAATTATTATGCTTTTCATGGACTTGAAAGCAGTTTAATTATCACATTTGGACTATAGGATCCAAACTTAATTTTTCGCGAAATTCACGTCTCATGCTAGTACTCCTTGAAACTCATTTTTTCTACAGACCAAGCCAGAGATGTTTTTCCTTAAAATGTTGAATTATTATGCTTTTCACGGCCTGAAAAGCGTTTAAATTATCACATTTCGACTATAGGATCAAAACTTGATTTTTCATGAAACTAGTATCCAACGATTGTACTCGTTTGAAACTCATTTCTTCTACAGATCAAGCCAGAGATGATTTTCCTTAAGATGTTGAATTATTATGCGTTTCACGGACTTGAAAGCAGTTTAATTATCATATTACGACTATTGGATCCAAACTTAATTTTTCGCGAAATTCACGTCACATGCTAGTACTCCTTGAAACTCATTTTCTCTACAGACCAAGCCAAAGATGATTTTCCTTAAAATGTTGAATTATTATGCTTTTCACGGCCTGAAAATCGTTTTAATTATCACATTTCGACTATAGGTTCAAAACTTAATTTTTCGAGAAATTACTGTCCAATACTAGTACTCGTTTGAAACTCATTTTCTCTACAGACCAAGCTAGAGATGATTTTCCTTAAAAAGGTTGAATTATTATGCTTTTCACGGCCTGAAAAGCGTTTTAATTATCACATTTGGACTTTAGGATCAAATCTTGATTTTTCAAGAAACTAGTTTCCAACGATTGTACGCCTTTCAAACTCATTTCCTCTACAGACCAAGCAAGAGATGATTTTCATTAAGATGTTGAATTATTATGCTTTTCAGAGTATGAAAAGCGATTTAATTATCACATTTGTACTATAGGTTAAACACTTGACTTTTAGAGAAATTCGCGTTCAATGCTACTACGCGTTTGAAACTCATTATCTCTACAGACCAGGCCTGAGATGAATTTTCTTAAAATGTTGAATTATTATGCTTTTCACGGTTTGCAGAGTGTCTTAATTATCATATTTCGATAATAGGATCAAAACTTGATTTCTCGAGATATTAGCGTTTCTTGCTAGTACTCGTTTGAAACTCATTTTCTCTACAGACCAAGCCAGAGATGAATTTCCTTAGAATGTTGAATTATTATGCTTTTCACGGCCTGAAAAGCTTTAATTATCACATTTCGAGTATAGGATCAAAACTTGATTTTTCAAGAAACTAGTGTCCAACGATTGTACTCGTTTGAAACTCATTTCTTCTACAGATTAAGCCAGAGATGATTTTCCTTAATATGTTGAATTATTATGCTTTTCACGTCCTTGAAAGCAGTTTAATTATCACATTTCGACTATAGGATCAAAACTTGATTTTTCGTTAAATTCACGTTAAATGATAGTACTCGTTTGAAACTCATTTTCTCTACAGACCAAGCCAGAGATGATTTCACTTAAAATGTTGAATTATTATGCGTTTCAAGGCCTTGAAAGCAGTTTAATTATCATATTTCGACAAGAGGATCCAAACTTAATTTTTCGCGAAATTCACGTCTCATGCTAGTACTCCTTGAAACTCATTTTCTCTACACACCAAGCCAGAGATGATTTTCCTTAATATGTTGAATTATTATGCTTTTCACAGCTTGAAAAGCGTTTTAATTATCACATTTCGACTATAGGATCAAAACTTGATTTTCGTTTAATTCACGTTTAATGATAGTACTCGTTTGAAACTCATTTTCTCTACAGACCAAGCCAGATATGGTTTCCCTTAAAATGTTGAATTATTATGTTTTTCACGGCCTGAAAAGCGTTTTAATTATCATATTTCGACAATAGGATCAAAACTAGATTTTTGGAGATATTAACGTTTCTTGCTAGTACTATTTTGAAACTCATTTTCTCTACAGACCAAGCCAGAGATGATTTTCCTTAAAATGTTGAATTATTATGCATTTCACGGCGTGAAAAGCGTTTTAATTATCACATTTCGACTATAGGTTCAAAACTTAATTTTTCGAGAAATTACTGTTAAATGCTAGTACTCGTTTGAAACTCTTTTCCTCTACAGACCAAGAAAGAGATGATTTCCCTTAAAATGTTGAATTATTATGCTTTTCACGGACTGAAAAGCGATTAATGATCACATTTTGACTATAGGATCAAAACATGGAGTTTCCAGAAATTCGCGTTCAATGCAAACACTCCTTTGAAACTCATTTTCTCTACAGACCAAGCCATAGATAATTTCCCTTAAAATGTTGAATTATTATGCTTTTCACAGCCTGAAAAGCGTTTTAATGATCACATTTTGACTATAGGATCAAAACGTGGATTTTCGAGAAATTCGCGTTCAATTCTAATACTCGTTTGAAACTCATTTTCTCTACAAACCAAGCCAGAGATGATTTTCCTTAAAATGTTGAATTTTTATGCTTTTCAGAGTATGAAAAGCGTTTTAATTATCACATTTGGACTATAGGTTTAACACTTGACTTCTCGAGAAATTCGCTTTCAATGCTAATACTCGTTTGAAAATCATTTCTTTACAGAACAAGCCAGAGACGATTTTCCTTAAAATGTTGAATTATTATGCTTTTCATGGACTTGAAAGCAGTTTAATTATCACATTTGGACTATAGGATCCAAACTTAATTTTTCGCGAAATTCACGTCTCATGCTAGTACTCCTTGAAACTCATTTTTTCTACAGACCAAGCCAGAGATGTTTTTCCTTAAAATGTTGAATTATTATGCTTTTCACGGCCTGAAAAGCGTTTAAATTATCACATTTCGACTATAGGATCAAAACTTGATTTTTCATGAAACTAGTATCCAACGATTGTACTCGTTTGAAACTCATTTCTTCTACAGATCAAGCCAGAGATGATTTTCCTTAAGATGTTGAATTATTATGCGTTTCACGGACTTGAAAGCAGTTTAATTATCATATTACGACTATTGGATCCAAACTTAATTTTTCGCGAAATTCACGTCACATGCTAGTACTCCTTGAAACTCATTTTCTCTACAGACCAAGCCAAAGATGATTTTCCTTAAAATGTTGAACTATTATGCTTTTCACGGCCTGAAAATCGTTTTAATTATCACATTTCGACTATAGGTTCAAAACTTAATTTTTCGAGAAATTACTGTCCAATGCTAGTACTCGTTTGAAACCCTTTTCCTCTACACACCAAGTAGGAGATGATTTCCCTTAAAATGTTGAATTATTATGCTTTTCACGGCCTGAAAAACGTTTTAATGATCACATTTCGACTATAGGTTCAAAACTTAATTTTTCAAGAAATTACTCCCCAATACTAGTACTCGTTTGAAACTCATTTTCTCTACAGACCAAGCTAGAGATGATTTTCCTTAAAAATGTTGAATTATTATGCTTTTCACGGCCTGAAAAGCGTTTTAATTATCATATTTCGACTTTAGGATCAAAACTTGATTTTTCGAGAAATTAACGTTTAATGCTAACTTATTTTCTCTGCAGACCAAGCCAGAGATGATTTTCCTTAAAATGTTGAATTATTATGCTTGTCATTGCCTGAAAAGCGTTTATTTATCACATTTAGACCATAGGATCAAAAATTAAGTTTTCGAGAAATTCGCGATCAATGCTAATACTCGTTTGAAACTCCTTTTCTCTACACAGCAAGAAAGAGATGATTTTCATTAAGACGTTGAATTATATAGCTTTTCAGAGAATGAAAACTTTTTAATTATCACATTTGGACTATAGGTTGAACACCTGACTCTTAGAGAAATTCGCGTTCAATGCTACTACTCGTTTAATACTCATTTTCTACGCAGACCAGGCCTGAGATGATTTTTCTTAAAATGTTGAATTATTATACTTTTCACGGCCTGAAAATCGTTTATTTATCACATTTAGACCATAGGATAAAAACTTGATTTTTCGAGAAATTCGCATTCTATGCGAAACATATTTTCTTTACAGACTAAGCCAGAGATGATTTTCATTAAAATGTTGAATTATTATGCTTTTCAGAGCTTGAAAAGCCTTTTAATTATCACATTTGGACTATAGGTTGAAGAACACTTCACTCTTAGAGAAATTCGCATTGAATGCTACTACTCGTTTGATACTCATTTTCTCCGCAGACCAGGCCTGAGATGATTTTCTTAAAATGTTGAATTATTATGCTTTTCACGGCCTGAAAAGCGTTTTAATTATCATATTTCGACTATAGGATCAAAACTTGATTTTTCCAGAAATTAACGTTTAATGCTAGTACTCGTTTGAAACTCTTTTTCTCTGCAGACCAAGCCAGAGATGATTTTCCTTAAAATGTTGAATTATTATGCTTTTCACGGCCTGAAAAGCGTTTATTTATCACATTTAGACCATAGGATCAAAACTTAAGTTTTCGAGAAATTCGCGATTAATGCTAATACTCGTTTGAAACTCCTTTTCTCTACACAGCAAGAAAGAGATGATTTTCATTAAGACGTTGAATTATTTAGCTTTTCAGAGAATGAAAACTTTTTAATTATCACATTTGGACTATAGGTTGAACACCTGACTCTTAGAGAAATTCGCGTTCAATGCTACTACTCGTTTAATACTCATTTTCTCCGCAGACCAGGCCTGAGATGATTTTACTTAAAATGCTGAATTATTATGCTTTTCACGGCCTGAAAAGCGTTTTAATTATCATATTTCGTCTATAGGATCAAAACTTGATTTTTCGAGAAATTCACGTTTAATGCTAGTACTCGTTTGAAATTCACTTTCTCTACAGACAAAGCCATAGATGATTTCCCTTAAAATGTAGAATTATTACGCTTTTCACGGACTGAAAAGCGTTTTAATTATCACATTTGGACTATAGGATCAAATCTTGATTTTTCAAGAAACTAGTTTCCAACGATTGTACGCCTTTCAAACTCATTTCCTCTACAGACCAAGCAAGAGATGATTTTCATTAAGATGTTGAATTATTATGCTTTTCAGAGTATGAAAAGCGTTTTAATTATCACATTTGGACTATAGGTTAAATAAACACTTGACTTTTAGAGAAATTCGCGTTCAATGCTACTACGCGTTTAAACTCATTATCTCTGCAGACCAGGCCTGAGATGAATTTTCTTAAAATGTTGAATTATTATGCTTTTCACGGTTTGAAGAGTGTCTTAATTATCATATTACGACTATAGGATCAAAACTTGAATTCTCGAGATATAAGCGCTTCATACTAGTACTCGTTTGAATCTCATTTTCCCTACAGACCAAGCCAGAGATGAATTTCCTTAGAATGTTGAATTATTATGCTTTTCACGGCCTGAAAAGCGTTTAAATTATCACATTTCGACTATAGGATCAAAACTTGATTTTTCATGAAACTAGTATCCAACGATTGTACTCGTTTGAAACTCATTTCTTCTACAGATCAAGCCAGAGATGATTTTCCTTAAGATGTTGAATTATTATGCGTTTCACGGACTTGAAAGCAGTTTAATTATCATATTACGACTATTGGATCCAAACTTAATTTTTCGCGAAATTCACGTCACATGCTAGTACTCCTTGAAACTCATTTTCTCTACAGACCAAGCCAAAGATGATTTTCCTTAAAATGTTGAATTATTATGCTTTTCACGGCCTGAAAATCGTTTTAATTATCACATTTCGACTATAGGTTCAAAACTTAATTTTTCGAGAAATTACTGTCCAATGCTAGTACTCGTTTGAAACCCTTTTCCTCTACACACCAAGTAGGAGATGATTTCCCTTAAAATGTTGAATTATTATGCTTTTCACGGCCTGAAAAACGTTTTAATGATCACATTTCGACTATAGGTTCAAAACTTAATTTTTCAAGAAATTACTCCCCAATACTAGTACTCGTTTGAAACTCATTTTCTCTACAGACCAAGCTAGAGATGATTTTCCTTAAAAAGGTTGAATTATTATGCTTTTCACGGCCTGAAAAGCGTTTTAATTATCACATTTGGACTTTAGGATCAAATCTTGATTTTTCAAGAAACTAGTTTCCAACGATTGTACGCCTTTCAAACTCATTTCCTCTACAGACCAAGCAAGAGATGATTTTCATTAAGATGTTGAATTATTATGCTTTTCAGAGTATGAAAAGCGATTTAATTATCACATTTGTACTATAGGTTAAACACTTGACTTTTAGAGAAATTCGCGTTCAATGCTACTACGCGTTTGAAACTCATTATCTCTACAGACCAGGCCTGAGATGAATTTTCTTAAAATGTTGAATTATTATGCTTTTCACGGTTTGCAGAGTGTCTTAATTATCATATTTCGATAATAGGATCAAAACTTGATTTCTCGAGATATTAGCGTTTCATGCTAGTACTCGTTTGAAACTCATTTTCTCTACAGACCAAGCCAGAGATGAATTTCCTTAGAATGTTGAATTATTATGCTTTTCACGGCCTGAAAAGCTTTAATTATCACATTTCGAGTATAGGATCAAAACTTGATTTTTCAAGAAACTAGTGTCCAACGATTGTACTCGTTTGAAACTCATTTCTTCTACAGATTAAGCCAGAGATGATTTTCCTTAATATGTTGAATTATTATGCTTTTCACGTCCTTGAAAGCAGTTTAATTATCACATTTCGACTATAGGATCAAAACTTGATTTTTCGTTAAATTCACGTTAAATGATAGTACTCGTTTGAAACTCATTTTCTCTACAGACCAAGCCAGAGATGATTTCACTTAAAATGTTGAATTATTATGCGTTTCAAGGCCTTGAAAGCAGTTTAATTATCATATTTCGACAAGAGGATCCAAACTTAATTTTTCGCGAAATTCACGTCTCATGCTAGTACTCCTTGAAACTCATTTTCTCTACACACCAAGCCAGAGATGATTTTCCTTAATATGTTGAATTATTATGCTTTTCACAGCTTGAAAAGCGTTTTAATTATCACATTTCGACTATAGGATCAAAACTTGATTTTCGTTTAATTCACGTTTAATGATAGTACTCGTTTGAAACTCATTTTCTCTACAGACCAAGCCAGATATGGTTTCCCTTAAAATGTTGAATTATTATGTTTTTCACGGCCTGAAAAGCGTTTTAATTATCATATTTCGACAATAGGATCAAAACTAGATTTTTGGAGATATTAACGTTTCTTGCTAGTACTATTTTGAAACTCATTTTCTCTACAGACCAAGCCAGAGATGATTTTCCTTAAAATGTTGAATTATTATGCATTTCACGGCGTGAAAAGCGTTTTAATTATCACATTTCGACTATAGGTTCAAAACTTAATTTTTCGAGAAATTACTGTTAAATGCTAGTACTCGTTTGAAACTCTTTTCCTCTACAGAACAAGAAAGAGATGATTTCCCTTAAAATGTTGAATTATTATGCTTTTCACGGACTGAAAAGCGATTAATGATCACATTTTGACTATAGGATCAAAACATGGAGTTTCCAGAAATTCGCGTTCAATGCAAACACTCCTTTGAAACTCATTTTCTCTACACAGCAAGAAAGAGATGATTTTCATTAAGACGTTGAATTATATAGCTTTTCAGAGAATGAAAACTTTTTAATTATCACATTTGGACTATAGGTTGAACACCTGACTCTTAGAGAAATTCGCGTTCAATGCTACTACTCGTTTAATACTCATTTTCTCCGCAGACCAGGCCTGAGATGATTTTTCTTAAAATGTTGAATTATTATGCTTTTCACGGCCTGAAAATCGTTTATTTATCACATTTAGACCATAGGATAAAAACTTAAGTTTTCGAGAAATTCGCGATCAATGCTAATACTTGTTTGAAACTCCTTTTCTCTACACAGCAAGAAAGAGATGATTTCCCTTAAAATGTTGAATTATTATGCTTTTCACGGACTGAAAAGCGATTAATGATCACATTTTGACTATAGGATCAAAACATGGAGTTTCCAGAAATTCGCGTTCAATGCAAACACTCCTTTGAAACTCATTTTCTCTACAGACCAAGCCATAGATAATTTCCCTTAAAATGTTGAATTATTATGCTTTTCACAGCCTGAAAAGCGTTTTAATGATCACATTTTGACTATAGGATCAAAACGTGGATTTTCGAGAAATTCGCGTTCAATTCTAATACTCGTTTGAAACTCATTTTCTCTACAAACCAAGCCAGAGATGATTTTCCTTAAAATGTTGAATTTTTATGCTTTTCAGAGTATGAAAAGCGTTTTAATTATCACATTTGGACTATAGGTTTAACACTTGACTTCTCGAGAAATTCGCTTTCAATGCTAATACTCGTTTGAAAATCATTTCTTTACAGAACAAGCCAGAGACGATTTTCCTTAAAATGTTGAATTATTATGCTTTTCACGGACTTGAAAGCAGTTTAATTATCACATTTGGACTATAGGATCCAAACTTAATTTTTCGCGAAATTCACGTCTCATGCTAGTACTCCTTGAAACTCATTTTTTCTACAGACCAAGCCAGAGATGTTTTTCCTTAAAATGTTGAATTATTATGCTTTTCACGGAATGAAAAGCGTTTATTTATCACATTTAGACCATATTATAAAAACTTGAGTTTTCGAGAAATTTGCATTCTATGCGAAACATATTTTCTTTACAGACCAAGCCAGAGATGATTTTCATTAAAATGTTGAATTATTATGCTTTTCAGAGCTTGAAAAGCTTTTTAATTATCAAATTTGGACTATAGGTTGAACACTTCACTCTTAGAGAAATTCGCGTTCAATGCTACTACTCGTTTGATACTCATTTTCTCCGCAGACCAGGCCTGAGATGATTTTTCTTAAAATGTTGAATTATTATACTTTTCACGGCCTGAAAAGCGTTTTAATTATCATATTTCGACTTTAGGATCAAAACTTGATTTTTCGAGAAATTAACGTTTAATGCTAACTTATTTTCTCTGCAGACCAAGCCAGAGATGATTTTCCTTAAAATGTTGAATTATTATGCTTGTCATTGCCTGAAAAGCGCTTATTTATCACATTTAGACCATAGGATCAAAACTTAAGTTTTCGAGAAATTCGAGATCAATGCTAATACTCGTTTGAAACTCCTTTTCTCTACACAGCAAGAAAGAGATGATTTTCATTAAGACGTTGAATTATTTAGCTTTTCAGAGAATGAAAACTTTTTAATTATCACATTTGGACTATAGGTTGAACACTTGACTCTTAGAGAAATTCGCGTTCAATGCTACTACGCGTTTGAAACTCATTATCTCTGCAGACCAGGCCTGAGATGAATTTTCTTAAAATGTTGAATTATTATGCTTTTCACGGCCTGAAAAGCGTTTATTTATCACATTTAGACCATAGGATAAAACTTGATTTTTCGAGAAATTCGCATTCTATGCGAAACATATTTTCTTTACAGACTAAGCCAGAGATGATTTTCATTAAAATGTTGAATTATTATGCTTTTCAGAGCTTGAAAAGCTTTTTAATTATCACATTTGGACTATAGGTTGAAGAACACTTCACTCTTAGAGAAATTCGCATTGAATGCTACTACTCGTTTGATACTCATTTTCTCCGCAGACCAGTCCTGAGATGATTTTCTTAAAATGTTGAATTATTATGCTTTTCACGGCCTGAAAAGCGTTTTAATTATCATATTTCGACTATAGGATCAAAACTTGATTTTTCCAGAAATTAACGTTTAATGCTAGTACTCGTTTGAAACTCATTTTCTCTGCAGACCAAGCCAGAGATGATTTTCCTTAAAATGTTGAATTATTATGCTTTTCACGGCCTGAAAAGCGTTTATTTATCACATTTAGACCATAGGATCAAAACTTAAGTTTTCGAGAAATTCGCGATCAATGCTAATACTCGTTTCAAACTCCTTTTCTCTACACAGCAAGAAAGAGATGATTTTCATTAAGACGTTGAATTATTTAGCTTTTCAGAGAATGAAAACTTTTTAATTATCACATTTGGACTATAGGTTGAACACCTGACTCTCAGAGAAATTCGCGTTCAATGCTACTACTCGTTTAATACTCATTTTCTCCGCAGACCAGGCCTGAGATGATTTTTCTTAAAATGCTGAATTATTATGCTTTTCACGGCCTGAAAAGCGTTTTAATTATCTTATTTCGTCTATAGGATCAAAACTTGATTTTTCGAGAAATTCACGTTTAATGCTAGTACTCGTTTGAAACTCACTTTCTCTACAGACAAAGCCATAGATGATTTCCCTTAAAATGTAGAATTATTATGCTTTTCACGGCCTGAAAAGCGTTTTAATTATCACATTTGGACTATAGGATCAAATCTTGATTTTTCAAGAAACTAGTTTCCAACGATTGTACGCCTTTCAAACTCATTTCCTCTACAGACCAAGCAAGAGATGATTTTCTTAAAATGTTGAATTATTATGCTTTTCACGGTTTGAAGAGTGTCTTAATTACCATATTACGACTATAGGATCAAAACTTGAATTCTCGAGATATAAGCGCTTCATGCTAGTACTCGTTTGAATCTCATTTTCCCTACAGACCAAGCCAGAGATGAATTTCCTTAGAATGTTGAATTATTATGCTTTTCACGGCCTGAAAAGCGTTTAAATTATCACATTTCGACTATAGGATCAAAACTTGATTTTTCATGAAACTAGTGTCCAACGATTGTACTCGTTTGAAACTCATTTCTTCTACAGATCAAGCCAGAGATGATTTTCCTTAAGATGTTGAATTATTATGCGTTTCACGGACTTGAAAGCAGTTTAATTATCATATTACGACTATTGGATCCAAACTTAATTTTTCGCGAAATTCACGTCACATGCTAGTACTCCTTGAAACTCATTTTCTCTACAGACCAAGCCAGAGATGATTTTTCTTATTATGTTGAATTATTATGCTTTTCACAGCTTGAAAAGCGTTTTAATTATCACATTTCGACTATAGGATCAAAACTTGATTTTTCGTTAAATTCACCTTTAATGATAGTACTCGTTTGAAACTCATTTTCTCTACAGATCAAGCCAGAGATGATTTCCCTTAAAATGTTGAATTATTATGCTCTTCACGGCCTGAAAAGCGTTTTAATTACCATATTTCGACAATAGGATCAAAACTTGATTTTTGGAGATATTAACGTTTCATGCTAGTACTATTTTGAAACTCATTTTCTCTACAGACCAAGCCAAAGATGATTTTTCTTAAAATGTTGAATTGTTATGCTTTTCACGGCCTGAAAAACGTTTTAATTATCACATTTCGACTATAGGTTCAAAACTTGATTTTTCAAGAAATTACTGCCCAATGCTAGTACTCGTTTGAAACTCATTTTCTCTACAGACCAAGCTAGAGATGATCTTCCTTAAAAAGGTTGAATTATTATGCTTTTCACGGCCTGAAAAGCGTTTTAATTATAACATTTAGAATATAGGATCGAAACATGTTTTTTCAAGAAATTGCTGTCCTATGCTAATACTCGTTTGAAACTTATTTTCTTTACAAACCAAGCTAGAGATGATTTTCATTAAGATGTTGAATTATTATGCTTTTCACAGCTTGAAAAGCGTTTTAATTATCACATTTCGACTATAGGATCAAAACTTGATTTTTCGTTAAATTCACGTTAAATGATAGCACTCGTTTGAAACTCATTTTCTCTACAGACCAAGCCAGAGATGATTTCACTTAAAATGTTGAATTATTATGCTTTTCACGGCCTGAAAAGCGTTTTAATTATCATATTTCGACAATAGTATCAAAACTTGATTTTTGGAGATATTGACGTTTCATGCTACTACTATTTTGAAACTCATTTTCTCTACAGACCAAGCCAGAGATGATTTTCCTTAAAATGTTGAATTATTATGCTTTTCACAGCCTGAAAAGCGTTTTAATTATCACATTTCGACTATAGGTTCAAAACTTAATTTTTCGAGAAATAACTGTCCAATGCTTGTACTCGTTTGAAACTCTTCTCCTCTACAGACCAAGCCAGAGATGAGTTCCCTTAAAATGTTGAATTATTATGCTCTTCACGGCCTGGAAAGCTATTAATTATCACATTTCGACTATAGGATCAAAACTTGATTTTTCAAGAAACTTGTGTCCAACGATTGTACTCGTTTGAAACTAATTTCTTCTACAGATCAAGCCAGAGATGATTTTCCTTAAGATGTTGAATTATTATGCGTTTCACGGCCTTGAAAGCAGTTTAATTATCATATTTCGACAATTGGATCCAAACTTAATTTTTCGCGAAATTCACGTCTCATGCTGGTACTCCTTGAAACTCATTTTCTCTACACACCAAGCCAGAGATGATTTTCCTTAATATGTTGAATTATTATGCTTTTCACAGCTTGAAAAGCGTTTTAATTATCACATTTCGACTATAGGATCAAAACTTGATTTTCGTTTAATTCACGTTTAATGATAGTACTCGTTTGAAACTCATTTTCTCTACAGACCAAGCCAGATATGGTTTCCCTTAAAATGTTGAATTATTATGTTTTTCACGGCCTGAAAAGCGTTTTAATTATCATATTTCGACAATAGGATCAAAACTAGATTTTTGGAGATATTAACGTATCTTGCTAGTACTATTTTGAAACTCATTTTCTCTACAGACCAAGCCAGAGATGATTTTCCTTAAAATGTTGAATTATTATGCTTTTCACGGCGTGAAAAGCGTTTTAATTATCACATTTCGACTATAGGTTCAAAACTTAATTTTTCGAGAAATTACTGTTAAATGCTAGTACTCGTTTGAAACTCTTTCCTCTACAGACCAAGAAAGAGATGATTTCCCTTAAAATGTTGAATTATTATGCTTTTCACGGACTGAAAAGCGATTAATGATCACATTTTGACTATAGGATCAAAACATGGAGTTTCGAGAAATTCGCGTTCAATGCAAACACTCCTTTGAAACTCATTTTCTCTACAGACCAAGCCATAGATAATATCCCTTTAAAATGTTGAATTATTATGCTTTTCACAGCCTGAAAAGCGTTTTAATGATCACATTTTGACTATAGGATCAAAACGTGGATTTTCGAGAAATTCGCGTTCAATTCTAATACTCGTTTGAAACTCATTTTCTCTACAAACCAAGCCAGAGATGATTTTCCTTAAAATGTTGAATTTTTATGCTTTTCAGAGTATGAAAAGCGTTTTAATTATCACATTTGGACTATAGGTTTAACACTTGACTTCTCGAGAAATTCGCTTTCAATGCGAATACTCGTTTGAAAATCATTTCTTTACAGAACAAGCCAGAGACGATTTTCCTTAAAATGTTGAATTATTATGCTTTTCATGGACTTGAAAGCAGTTTAATTATCACATTTGGACTATAGGATCCAAACTTAATTTTTCGCGAAATTCACGTCTCATGCTAGTACTCCTTGAAACTCATTTTTTCTACAGACCAAGCCAGAGATGTTTTTCCTTAAAATGTTGAATTATTATGCTTTTCACGGCCTGAAAAGCGTTTATTTATCACATTTAGACCATATTATAAAAACTTGAGTTTTCGAGAAATTCGCATTCTATGCGAAACATATTTTCTTTACAGACCAAGCCAGAGATAATTTTCATTAAAATGTTGAATTATTATGCTTTTCAGAGCTTGAAAAGCTTTTTAATTATCACATTTGGACTATAGGTTGAACACTTCACTCTTAGAGAAATTCGCCTTCAATGCTACTACTCGTTTGATACTCATTTTCTCCGCAGACCAGGCCTGAGATGATTTTTCTTAAAATGTTGAATTATTATGCTTTTCACGGCCTGAAAAGCGTTTTAATTATCATATTTCGACTTTAGGATCAAAACTTGATTTTTCGAGAAATTAACGTTTAATGCTAACTTATTTTCTCTGCAGACCAAGCCAGAGATGATTTTCCTTAAAATGTTGAATTATTATGCTTGTCATTGCCTGAAAAGCGTTTATTTATCACATTTAGACCATAGGATCAAAAATTAAGTTTTCGAGAAATTCGCGATCAATGCTAATACTCGTTTGAAACTCCTTTTCTCTACACAGCAAGAAAGAGATGATTTTCATTAAGACGTTGAATTATATAGCTTTTCAGAGAATGAAAACTTTTTAATTATCACATTTGGACTATAGGTTGAACACCTGACTCTTAGAGAAATTCGCGTTCAATGCTACTACTCGTTTAATACTCATTTTCTACGCAGACCAGGCCTGAGATGATTTTTCTTAAAATGTTGAATTATTATGCTTTTCACGGCCTGAAAATCGTTTATTTATCACATTTAGACCATAGGATAAAAACTTGATTTTTCGAGAAATTCGCATTCTATGCGAAACATATTTTCTTTACAGACTAAGCCAGAGATGATTTTCATTAAAATGTTGAATTATTATGCTTTTCAGAGCTTGAAAAGCCTTTTAATTATCACATTTGGACTATAGGTTGAAGAACACTTCACTCTTAGAGAAATTCGCATTGAATGCTACTACTCGTTTGATACTCATTTTCTCCGCAGACCAGGCCTGAGATGATTTTCTTAAAATGTTGAATTATTATGCTTTTCACGGCCTGAAAAGCGTTTTAATTATCATATTTCGACTATAGGATCAAAACTTGATTTTTCCAGAAATTAACGTTTAATGCTAGTACTCGTTTGAAACTCTTTTTCTCTGCAGACCAAGCCAGAGATGATTTTCCTTAAAATGTTGCATTATTATGCTTTTCACGGCCTGAAAAGCGTTTATTTATCACATTTAGACCATAGGATCAAAACTTAAGTTTTCGAGAAATTCGCGATTAATGCTAATACTCGTTTGAAACTCCTTTTCTCTACACAGCAAGAAAGAGATGATTTTCATTAAGACGTTGAATTATTTAGCTTTTCAGAGAATGAAAACTTTTTAATTATCACATTTGGACTATAGGTTGAACACCTGACTCTTAGAGAAATTCGCGTTCAATGCTACTACTCGTTTAATACTCATTTTCTCCGCAGACCAGGCCTGAGATGATTTTACTTAAAATGCTGAATTATTATGCTTTTCACGGCCTGAAAAGCGTTTTAATTATCATATTTCGTCTATAGGATCAAAACTTGATTTTTCGAGAAATTCACGTTTAATGCTAGTACTCGTTTGAAATTCACTTTCTCTACAGACAAAGCCATAGATGATTTCCCTTAAAATGTAGAATTATTACGCTTTTCACGGCCTGAAAAGCGTTTTAATTATCACATTTGGACTATAGGATCAAATCTTGATTTTTCAAGAAACTAGTTTCCAACGATTGTACGCCTTTCAAACTCATTTCCTCTACAGACCAAGCAAGAGATGATTTTCATTAAGATGTTGAATTATTATGCTTTTCAGAGTATGAAAAGCGTTTTAATTATCACATTTGGACTATAGGTTAAATAAACACTTGACTTTTAGAGAAATTCGCGTTCAATGCTACTACGCGTTTAAACTCATTATCTCTGCAGACCAGGCCTGAGATGAATTTTCTTAAAATGTTGAATTATTATGCTTTTCACGGTTTGTAGAGTGTCTTAATTATCATATTACGACTATAGGATCAAAACTTGAATTCTCGAGATATAAGCGCTTCATACTAGTACTCGTTTGAATCTCATTTTCCCTACAGACCAAGCCAGAGATGAATTTCCTTAGAATGTTGAATTATTATGCTTTTCACGGCCTGAAAAGCGTTTAAATTATCACATTTCGACTATAGGATCAAAACTTGATTTTTCATGAAACTAGTATCCAACGATTGTACTCGTTTGAAACTCATTTCTTCTACAGATCAAGCCAGCGATGATTTTCCTTAAGATGTTGAATTATTATGCGTTTCACGGACTTGAAAGCAGTTTAATTATCATATTACGACTATTGGATCCAAACTTAATTTTTCGCGAAATTCACGTCACATGCTAGTACTCCTTGAAACTCATTTTCTCTACAGACCAAGCCAAAGATGATTTTCCTTAAAATGTTGAATTATTATGCTTTTCACGGCCTGAAAATCGTTTTAATTATCACATTTCGACTATAGGTTCAAAACTTAATTTTTCGAGAAATTACTGTCCAATGCTAGTACTCGTTTGAAACCCTTTTCCTCTACACACCAAGTAGGAGATGATTTCCCTTAAAATGTTGAATTATTATGCTTTTCACGGCCTGAAAAACGTTTTAATGATCACATTTCGACTATAGGTTCAAAACTTAATTTTTCAAGAAATTACTCCCCAATACTAGTACTCGTTTGAAACTCATTTTCTCTACAGACCAAGCTAGAGATGATTTTCCTTAAAAAGGTTGAATTATTATGCTTTTCACGGCCTGAAAAGCGTTTTAATTATCACATTTGGACTTTAGGATCAAATCTTGATTTTTCAAGAAACTAGTTTCCAACGATTGTACGCCTTTCAAACTCATTTCCTCTACAGACCAAGCAAGAGATGATTTTCATTAAGATGTTGAATTATTATGCTTTTCAGAGTATGAAAAGCGATTTAATTATCACATTTGTACTATAGGTTAAACACTTGACTTTTAGAGAAATTCGCGTTCAATGCTACTACGCGTTTGAAACTCATTATCTCTACAGACCAGGCCTGAGATGAATTTTCTTAAAATGTTGAATTATTATGCTTTTCACGGTTTGCAGAGTGTCTTAATTATCATATTTCGATAATAGGATCAAAACTTGATTTCTCGAGATATTAGCGTTTCATGCTAGTACTCGTTTGAAACTCATTTTCTCTACAGACCAAGCCAGAGATGAATTTCCTTAGAATGTTGAATTATTATGCTTTTCACGGCCTGAAAAGCTTTAATTATCACATTTCGAGTATAGGATCAAAACTTGATTTTTCAAGAAACTAAGCCCCGCGACAGGTTAACTTTGCAGCAGGTTTTATGTATCAATCCACTCTAGAGCGGCACTCAGCATCCCTGTTCCAGTCTCACCTTAACCGCTGAGCTGTTCATATCACAGACAGTGAAAAAATCCGCAGTATTGCAGCGGAACTATATTCTGCGCGCACGTTTGGGTCTATATATGCGAAAAGTTGCTGCAAGGTTAACCTGTCGCGGGGCTTAGTGTCCAACGATTGTACTCGTTTGAAACTCATTTCTTCTACAGATTAAGCCAGAGATGATTTTCCTTAATATGTTGAATTATTATGCTTTTCACGTCCTTGAAAGCAGTTTAATTATCACATTTCGACTATAGGATCAAAACTTGATTTTTCGTTAAATTCACGTTAAATGATAGTACTCGTTTGAAACTCATTTTCTCTACAGACCAAGCCAGAGATGATTTCACTTAAAATGTTGAATTATTATGCGTTTCAAGGCCTTGAAAGCAGTTTAATTATCATATTTCGACAAGAGGATCCAAACTTAATTTTTCGCGAAATTCACGTCTCATGCTAGTACTCCTTGAAACTCATTTTCTCTACACACCAAGCCAGAGATGATTTTCCTTAATATGTTGAATTATTATGCTTTTCACAGCTTGAAAAGCGTTTTAATTATCACATTTCGACTATAGGATCAAAACTTGATTTTCGTTTAATTCACGTTTAATGATAGTACTCGTTTGAAACTCATTTTCTCTACAGACCAAGCCAGATATGGTTTCCCTTAAAATGTTGAATTATTATGTTTTTCACGGCCTGAAAAGCGTTTTAATTATCATATTTCGACAATAGGATCAAAACTAGATTTTTGGAGATATTAACGTTTCTTGCTAGTACTATTTTGAAACTCATTTTCTCTACAGACCAAGCCAGAGATGATTTTCCTTAAAATGTTGAATTATTATGCATTTCACGGCGTGAAAAGCGTTTTAATTATCACATTTCGACTATAGGTTCAAAACTTAATTTTTCGAGAAATTACTGTTAAATGCTAGTACTCGTTTGAAACTCTTTTCCTCTACAGACCAAGAAAGAGATGATTTCCCTTAAAATGTTGAATTATTATGCTTTTCACGGACTGAAAAGCGATTAATGATCACATTTTGACTATAGGATCAAAACATGGAGTTTCCAGAAATTCGCGTTCAATGCAAACACTCCTTTGAAACTCATTTTCTCTACAGACCAAGCCATAGATAATTTCCCTTAAAATGTTGAATTATTATGCTTTTCACAGCCTGAAAAGCGTTTTAATGATCACATTTTGACTATAGGATCAAAACGTGGATTTTCGAGAAATTCGCGTTCAATTCTAATACTCGTTTGAAACTCATTTTCTCTACAAACCAAGCCAGAGATGATTTTCCTTAAAATGTTGAATTTTTATGCTTTTCAGAGTATGAAAAGCGTTTTAATTATCACATTTGGACTATAGGTTTAACACTTGACTTCTCGAGAAATTCGCTTTCAATGCTAATACTCGTTTGAAAATCATTTCTTTACAGAACAAGCCAGAGACGATTTTCCTTAAAATGTTGAATTATTATGCTTTTCATGGACTTGAAAGCAGTTTAATTATCACATTTGGACTATAGGATCCAAACTTAATTTTTCGCGAAATTCACGTCTCATGCTAGTACTCCTTGAAACTCATTTTTTCTACAGACCAAGCCAGAGATGTTTTTCCTTAAAATGTTGAATTATTATGCTTTTCACGGCCTGAAAAGCGTATAAATTATCACATTTCGACTATAGGATCAAAACTTGATTTTTCATGAAACTAGTATCCAACGATTGTACTCGTTTGAAACTCATTTCTTCTACAGATCAAGCCAGAGATGATTTTCCTTAAGATGTTGAATTATTATGCGTTTCACGGACTTGAAAGCAGTTTAATTATCATATTACGACTATTGGATCCAAACTTAATTTTTCGCGAAATTCACGTCACATGCTAGTACTCCTTGAAACTCATTTTCTCTACAGACCAAGCCAAAGATGATTTTCCTTAAAATGTTGAATTATTATGCTTTTCACGGCCTGAAAAGCGTTTTAATTATCACATTTCGACTATAGGTTCAAAACTTAATTTTTCGAGAAATTACTGTTAAATGCTAGTACTCGTTTGAAACTCTTTCCTCTACAGACCAAGAAAGAGATGATTTCCCTTAAAATGTTGAATTATTATGCTTTTCACGGACTGAAAAGCGATTAATGATCACATTTTGACTATAGGATCAAAACATGGAGTTTCGAGAAATTCGCGTTCAATGCAAACACTCCTTTGAAACTCATTTTCTCTACAGACCAAGCCATAGATAATATCCCTTAAAATGTTGAATTATTATGCTTTTCACAGCCTGAAAAGCGTTTTAATGATCACATTTTGACTATAGGATCAAAACGTGGATTTTCGAGAAATTCGCGTTCAATTCTAATACTCGTTTGAAACTCATTTTCTCTACAAACCAAGCCAGAGATGATTTTCCTTAAAATGTTGAATTTTTATGCTTTTCAGAGTATGAAAAGCGTTTTAATTATCACATTTGGACTATAGGTTTAACACTTGACTTCTCGAGAAATTCGCTTTCAATGCGAATACTCGTTTGAAAATCATTTCTTTACAGAACAAGCCAGAGACGATTTTCCTTAAAATGTTGAATTATTATGCTTTTCATGGACTTGAAAGCAGTTTAATTATCACATTTGGACTATAGGATCCAAACTTAATTTTTCGCGAAATTCACGTCTCATGCTAGTACTCCTTGAAACTCATTTTTTCTACAGACCAAGCCAGAGATGTTTTTCCTTAAAATGTTGAATTATTATGCTTTTCACGGCCTGAAAAGCGTTTATTTATCACATTTAGACCATATTATAAAAACTTGAGTTTTCGAGAAATTCGCATTCTATGCGAAACATATTTTCTTTACAGACCAAGCCAGAGATAATTTTCATTAAAATGTTGAATTATTATGCTTTTCAGAGCTTGAAAAGCTTTTTAATTATCACATTTGGACTATAGGTTGAACACTTCACTCTTAGAGAAATTCGCCTTCAATGCTACTACTCGTTTGATACTCATTTTCTCCGCAGACCAGGCCTGAGATGATTTTTCTTAAAATGTTGAATTATTATGCTTTTCACGGCCTGAAAAGCGTTTTAATTATCATATTTCGACTTTAGGATCAAAACTTGATTTTTCGAGAAATTAACGTTTAATGCTAACTTATTTTCTCTGCAGACCAAGCCAGAGATGATTTTCCTTAAAATGTTGAATTATTATGCTTGTCATTGCCTGAAAAGCGTTTATTTATCACATTTAGACCATAGGATCAAAAATTAAGTTTTCGAGAAATTCGCGATCAATGCTAATACTCGTTTGAAACTCCTTTTCTCTACACAGCAAGAAAGAGATGATTTTCATTAAGACGTTGAATTATATAGCTTTTCAGAGAATGAAAACTTTTTAATTATCACATTTGGACTATAGGTTGAACACCTGACTCTTAGAGAAATTCGCGTTCAATGCTACTACTCGTTTAATACTCATTTTCTACGCAGACCAGGCCTGAGATGATTTTTCTTAAAATGTTGAATTATTATGCTTTTCACGGCCTGAAAATCGTTTATTTATCACATTTAGACCATAGGATAAAAACTTGATTTTTCGAGAAATTCGCATTCTATGCGAAACATATTTTCTTTACAGACTAAGCCAGAGATGATTTTCATTAAAATGTTGAATTATTATGCTTTTCAGAGCTTGAAAAGCCTTTTAATTATCACATTTGGACTATAGGTTGAAGAACACTTCACTCTTAGAGAAATTCGCATTGAATGCTACTACTCGTTTGATACTCATTTTCTCCGCAGACCAGGCCTGAGATGATTTTCTTAAAATGTTGAATTATTATGCTTTTCACGGCCTGAAAAGCGTTTTAATTATCATATTTCGACTATAGGATCAAAACTTGATTTTTCCAGAAATTAACGTTTAATGCTAGTACTCGTTTGAAACTCTTTTTCTCTGCAGACCAAGCCAGAGATGATTTTCCTTAAAATGTTGAATTATTATGCTTTTCACGGCCTGAAAAGCGTTTATTTATCACATTTAGACCATAGGATCAAAACTTAAGTTTTCGAGAAATTCGCGATTAATGCTAATACTCGTTTGAAACTCCTTTTCTCTACACAGCAAGAAAGAGATGATTTTCATTAAGACGTTGAATTATTTAGCTTTTCAGAGAATGAAAACTTTTTAATTATCACATTTGGACTATAGGTTGAACACCTGACTCTTAGAGAAATTCGCGTTCAATGCTACTACTCGTTTAATACTCATTTTCTCCGCAGACCAGGCCTGAGATGATTTTACTTAAAATGCTGAATTATTATGCTTTTCACGGCCTGAAAAGCGTTTTAATTATCATATTTCGTCTATAGGATCAAAACTTGATTTTTCGAGAAATTCACGTTTAATGCTAGTACTCGTTTGAAATTCACTTTCTCTACAGACAAAGCCATAGATGATTTCCCTTAAAATGTAGAATTATTACGCTTTTCACGGCCTGAAAAGCGTTTTAATTATCACATTTGGACTATAGGATCAAATCTTGATTTTTCAAGAAACTAGTTTCCAACGATTGTACGCCTCTCAAACTCATTTCCTCTACAGACCAAGCAAGAGATGATTTTCATTAAGATGTTGAATTATTATGCTTTTCAGAGTATGAAAAGCGTTTTAATTATCACATTTGGACTATAGGTTAAATAAACACTTGACTTTTAGAGAAATTCGCGTTCAATGCTACTACGCGTTTAAACTCATTATCTCTGCAGACCAGGCCTGAGATGAATTTTCTTAAAATGTTGAATTATTATGCTTTTCACGGTTTGTAGAGTGTCTTAATTATCATATTACGACTATAGGATCAAAACTTGAATTCTCGAGATATAAGCGCTTCATACTAGTACTCGTTTGAATCTCATTTTCCCTACAGACCAAGCCAGAGATGAATTTCCTTAGAATGTTGAATTATTATGCTTTTCACGGCCTGAAAAGCGTTTAAATTATCACATTTCGACTATAGGATCAAAACTTGATTTTTCATGAAACTAGTATCCAACGATTGTACTCGTTTGAAACTCATTTCTTCTACAGATCAAGCCAGCGATGATTTTCCTTAAGATGTTGAATTATTATGCGTTTCACGGACTTGAAAGCAGTTTAATTATCATATTACGACTATTGGATCCAAACTTAATTTTTCGCGAAATTCACGTCACATGCTAGTACTCCTTGAAACTCATTTTCTCTACAGACCAAGCCAAAGATGATTTTCCTTAAAATGTTGAATTATTATGCTTTTCACGGCCTGAAAATCGTTTTAATTATCACATTTCGACTATAGGTTCAAAACTTAATTTTTCGAGAAATTACTGTCCAATGCTAGTACTCGTTTGAAACCCTTTTCCTCTACACACCAAGTAGGAGATGATTTCCCTTAAAATGTTGAATTATTATGCTTTTCACGGCCTGAAAAACGTTTTAATGATCACATTTCGACTATAGGTTCAAAACTTAATTTTTCAAGAAATTACTCCCCAATACTAGTACTCGTTTGAAACTCATTTTCTCTACAGACCAAGCTAGAGATGATTTTCCTTAAAAAGGTTGAATTATTATGCTTTTCACGGCCTGAAAAGCGTTTTAATTATCACATTTGGACTTTAGGATCAAATCTTGATTTTTCAAGAAACTAGTTTCCAACGATTGTACGCCTTTCAAACTCATTTCCTCTACAGACCAAGCAAGAGATGATTTTCATTAAGATGTTGAATTATTATGCTTTTCAGAGTATGAAAAGCGATTTAATTATCACATTTGTACTATAGGTTAAACACTTGACTTTTAGAGAAATTCGCGTTCAATGCTACTACGCGTTTGAAACTCATTATCTCTACAGACCAGGCCTGAGATGAATTTTCTTAAAATGTTGAATTATTATGCTTTTCACGGTTTGCAGAGTGTCTTAATTATCATATTTCGATAATAGGATCAAAACTTGATTTCTCGAGATATTAGCGTTTCATGCTAGTACTCGTTTGAAACTCATTTTCTCTACAGACCAAGCCAGAGATGAATTTCCTTAGAATGTTGAATTATTATGCTTTTCACGGCCTGAAAAGCTTTAATTATCACATTTCGAGTATAGGATCAAAACTTGATTTTTCAAGAAACTAGTGTCCAACGATTGTACTCGTTTGAAACTCATTTCTTCTACAGATTAAGCCAGAGATGATTTTCCTTAATATGTTGAATTATTATGCTTTTCACGTCCTTGAAAGCAGTTTAATTATCACATTTCGACTATAGGATCAAAACTTGATTTTTCGTTAAATTCACGTTAAATGATAGTACTCGTTTGAAACTCATTTTCTCTACAGACCAAGCCAGAGATGATTTCACTTAAAATGTTGAATTATTATGCGTTTCAAGGCCTTGAAAGCAGTTTAATTATCATATTTCGACAAGAGGATCCAAACTTAATTTTTCGCGAAATTCACGTCTCATGCTAGTACTCCTTGAAACTCATTTTCTCTACACACCAAGCCAGAGATGATTTTCCTTAATATGTTGAATTATTATGCTTTTCACAGCTTGAAAAGCGTTTTAATTATCACATTTCGACTATAGGATCAAAACTTGATTTTCGTTTAATTCACGTTTAATGATAGTACTCGTTTGAAACTCATTTTCTCTACAGACCAAGCCAGATATGGTTTCCCTTAAAATGTTGAATTATTATGTTTTTCACGGCCTGAAAAGCGTTTTAATTATCATATTTCGACAATAGGATCAAAACTAGATTTTTGGAGATATTAACGTTTCTTGCTAGTACTATTTTGAAACTCATTTTCTCTACAGACCAAGCCAGAGATGATTTTCCTTAAAATGTTGAATTATTATGCATTTCACGGCGTGAAAAGCGTTTTAATTATCACATTTCGACTATAGGTTCAAAACTTAATTTTTCGAGAAATTACTGTTAAATGCTAGTACTCGTTTGAAACTCTTTTCCTCTACAGAACAAGAAAGAGATGATTTCCCTTAAAATGTTGAATTATTATGCTTTTCACGGACTGAAAAGCGATTAATGATCACATTTTGACTATAGGATCAAAACATGGAGTTTCGAGAAATTCGCGTTCAATGCAAACACTCCTTTGAAACTCATTTTCTCTACAGACCAAGCCATAGATAATATCCCTTAAAATGTTGAATTATTATGCTTTTCACAGCCTGAAAAGCGTTTTAATGATCACATTTTGACTATAGGATCAAAACGTGGATTTTCGAGAAATTCGCGTTCAATTCTAATACTCGTTTGAAACTCATTTTCTCTACAAACCAAGCCAGAGATGATTTTCCTTAAAATGTTGAATTTTTATGCTTTTCAGAGTATGAAAAGCGTTTTAATTATCACATTTGGACTATAGGTTTAACACTTGACTTCTCGAGAAATTCGCTTTCAATGCGAATACTCGTTTGAAAATCATTTCTTTACAGAACAAGCCAGAGACGATTTTCCTTAAAATGTTGAATTATTATGCTTTTCATGGACTTGAAAGCAGTTTAATTATCACATTTGGACTATAGGATCCAAACTTAATTTTTCGCGAAATTCACGTCTCATGCTAGTACTCCTTGAAACTCATTTTTTCTACAGACCAAGCCAGAGATGTTTTTCCTTAAAATGTTGAATTATTATGCTTTTCACGGCCTGAAAAGCGTTTATTTATCACATTTAGACCATATTATAAAAACTTGAGTTTTCGAGAAATTCGCATTCTATGCGAAACATATTTTCTTTACAGACCAAGCCAGAGATAATTTTCATTAAAATGTTGAATTATTATGCTTTTCAGAGCTTGAAAAGCTTTTTAATTATCACATTTGGACTATAGGTTGAACACTTCACTCTTAGAGAAATTCGCCTTCAATGCTACTACTCGTTTGATACTCATTTTCTCCGCAGACCAGGCCTGAGATGATTTTTCTTAAAATGTTGAATTATTATGCTTTTCACGGCCTGAAAAGCGTTTTAATTATCATATTTCGACTTTAGGATCAAAACTTGATTTTTCGAGAAATTAACGTTTAATGCTAACTTATTTTCTCTGCAGACCAAGCCAGAGATGATTTTCCTTAAAATGTTGAATTATTATGCTTGTCATTGCCTGAAAAGCGTTTATTTATCACATTTAGACCATAGGATCAAAAATTAAGTTTTCGAGAAATTCGCGATCAATGCTAATACTCGTTTGAAACTCCTTTTCTCTACACAGCAAGAAAGAGATGATTTTCATTAAGACGTTGAATTATATAGCTTTTCAGAGAATGAAAACTTTTTAATTATCACATTTGGACTATAGGTTGAACACCTGACTCTTAGAGAAATTCGCGTTCAATGCTACTACTCGTTTAATACTCATTTTCTACGCAGACCAGGCCTGAGATGATTTTTCTTAAAATGTTGAATTATTATGCTTTTCACGGCCTGAAAATCGTTTATTTATCACATTTAGACCATAGGATAAAAACTTGATTTTTCGAGAAATTCGCATTCTATGCGAAACATATTTTCTTTACAGACTAAGCCAGAGATGATTTTCATTAAAATGTTGAATTATTATGCTTTTCAGAGCTTGAAAAGCCTTTTAATTATCACATTTGGACTATAGGTTGAAGAACACTTCACTCTTAGAGAAATTCGCATTGAATGCTACTACTCGTTTGATACTCATTTTCTCCGCAGACCAGGCCTGAGATGATTTTCTTAAAATGTTGAATTATTATGCTTTTCACGGCCTGAAAAGCGTTTTAATTATCATATTTCGACTATAGGATCAAAACTTGATTTTTCCAGAAATTAACGTTTAATGCTAGTACTCGTTTGAAACTCTTTTTCTCTGCAGACCAAGCCAGAGATGATTTTCCTTAAAATGTTGAATTATTATGCTTTTCACGGCCTGAAAAGCGTTTATTTATCACATTTAGACCATAGGATCAAAACTTAAGTTTTCGAGAAATTCGCGATTAATGCTAATACTCGTTTGAAACTCCTTTTCTCTACACAGCAAGAAAGAGATGATTTTCATTAAGACGTTGAATTATTTAGCTTTTCAGAGAATGAAAACTTTTTAATTATCACATTTGGACTATAGGTTGAACACCTGACTCTTAGAGAAATTCGCGTTCAATGCTACTACTCGTTTAATACTCATTTTCTCCGCAGACCAGGCCTGAGATGATTTTACTTAAAATGCTGAATTATTATGCTTTTCACGGCCTGAAAAGCGTTTTAATTATCATATTTCGTCTATAGGATCAAAACTTGATTTTTCGAGAAATTCACGTTTAATGCTAGTACTCGTTTGAAATTCACTTTCTCTACAGACAAAGCCATAGATGATTTCCCTTAAAATGTAGAATTATTACGCTTTTCACGGCCTGAAAAGCGTTTTAATTATCACATTTGGACTATAGGATCAAATCTTGATTTTTCAAGAAACTAGTTTCCAACGATTGTACGCCTCTCAAACTCATTTCCTCTACAGACCAAGCAAGAGATGATTTTCATTAAGATGTTGAATTATTATGCTTTTCAGAGTATGAAAAGCGTTTTAATTATCACATTTGGACTATAGGTTAAATAAACACTTGACTTTTAGAGAAATTCGCGTTCAATGCTACTACGCGTTTAAACTCATTATCTCTGCAGACCAGGCCTGAGATGAATTTTCTTAAAATGTTGAATTATTATGCTTTTCACGGTTTGTAGAGTGTCTTAATTATCATATTACGACTATAGGATCAAAACTTGAATTCTCGAGATATAAGCGCTTCATACTAGTACTCGTTTGAATCTCATTTTCCCTACAGACCAAGCCAGAGATGAATTTCCTTAGAATGTTGAATTATTATGCTTTTCACGGCCTGAAAAGCGTTTAAATTATCACATTTCGACTATAGGATCAAAACTTGATTTTTCATGAAACTAGTATCCAACGATTGTACTCGTTTGAAACTCATTTCTTCTACAGATCAAGCCAGAGATGATTTTCCTTAAGATGTTGAATTATTATGCGTTTCACGGACTTGAAAGCAGTTTAATTATCATATTACGACTATTGGATCCAAACTTAATTTTTCGCGAAATTCACGTCACATGCTAGTACTCCTTGAAACTCATTTTCTCTACAGACCAAGCCAAAGATGATTTTCCTTAAAATGTTGAATTATTATGCTTTTCACGGCCTGAAAATCGTTTTAATTATCACATTTCGACTATAGGTTCAAAACTTAATTTTTCGAGAAATTACTGTCCAATGCTAGTACTCGTTTGAAACCCTTTTCCTCTACACACCAAGTAGGAGATGATTTCCCTTAAAATGTTGAATTATTATGCTTTTCACGGCCTGAAAAACGTTTTAATGATCACATTTCGACTATAGGTTCAAAACTTAATTTTTCAAGAAATTACTCCCCAATACTAGTACTCGTTTGAAACTCATTTTCTCTACAGACCAAGCTAGAGATGATTTTCCTTAAAAAGGTTGAATTATTATGCTTTTCACGGCCTGAAAAGCGTTTTAATTATCACATTTGGACTTTAGGATCAAATCTTGATTTTTCAAGAAACTAGTTTCCAACGATTGTACGCCTTTCAAACTCATTTCCTCTACAGACCAAGCAAGAGATGATTTTCATTAAGATGTTGAATTATTATGCTTTTCAGAGTATGAAAAGCGATTTAATTATCACATTTGTACTATAGGTTAAACACTTGACTTTTAGAGAAATTCGCGTTCAATGCTACTACGCGTTTGAAACTCATTATCTCTACAGACCAGGCCTGAGATGAATTTTCTTAAAATGTTGAATTATTATGCTTTTCACGGTTTGCAGAGTGTCTTAATTATCATATTTCGATAATAGGATCAAAACTTGATTTCTCGAGATATTAGCGTTTCATGCTAGTACTCGTTTGAAACTCATTTTCTCTACAGACCAAGCCAGAGATGAATTTCCTTAGAATGTTGAATTATTATGCTTTTCACGGCCTGAAAAGCTTTAATTATCACATTTCGAGTATAGGATCAAAACTTGATTTTTCAAGAAACTAGTGTCCAACGATTGTACTCGTTTGAAACTCATTTCTTCTACAGATTAAGCCAGAGATGATTTTCCTTAATATGTTGAATTATTATGCTTTTCACGTCCTTGAAAGCAGTTTAATTATCACATTTCGACTATAGGATCAAAACTTGATTTTTCGTTAAATTCACGTTAAATGATAGTACTCGTTTGAAACTCATTTTCTCTACAGACCAAGCCAGAGATGATTTCACTTAAAATGTTGAATTATTATGCGTTTCAAGGCCTTGAAAGCAGTTTAATTATCATATTTCGACAAGAGGATCCAAACTTAATTTTTCGCGAAATTCACGTCTCATGCTAGTACTCCTTGAAACTCATTTTCTCTACACACCAAGCCAGAGATGATTTTCCTTAATATGTTGAATTATTATGCTTTTCACAGCTTGAAAAGCGTTTTAATTATCACATTTCGACTATAGGATCAAAACTTGATTTTCGTTTAATTCACGTTTAATGATAGTACTCGTTTGAAACTCATTTTCTCTACAGACCAAGCCAGATATGGTTTCCCTTAAAATGTTGAATTATTATGTTTTTCACGGCCTGAAAAGCGTTTTAATTATCATATTTCGACAATAGGATCAAAACTAGATTTTTGGAGATATTAACGTTTCTTGCTAGTACTATTTTGAAACTCATTTTCTCTACAGACCAAGCCAGAGATGATTTTCCTTAAAATGTTGAATTATTATGCATTTCACGGCGTGAAAAGCGTTTTAATTATCACATTTCGACTATAGGTTCAAAACTTAATTTTTCGAGAAATTACTGTTAAATGCTAGTACTCGTTTGAAACTCTTTTCCTCTACAGAACAAGAAAGAGATGATTTCCCTTAAAATGTTGAATTATTATGCTTTTCACGGACTGAAAAGCGATTAATGATCACATTTTGACTATAGGATCAAAACATGGAGTTTCCAGAAATTCGCGTTCAATGCAAACACTCCTTTGAAACTCATTTTCTCTACAGACCAAGCCATAGATAATTTCCCTTAAAATGTTGAATTATTATGCTTTTCACAGCCTGAAAAGCGTTTTAATGATCACATTTTGACTATAGGATCAAAACGTGGATTTTCGAGAAATTCGCGTTCAATTCTAATACTCGTTTGAAACTCATTTTCTCTACAAACCAAGCCAGAGATGATTTTCCTTAAAATGTTGAATTTTTATGCTTTTCAGAGTATGAAAAGCGTTTTAATTATCACATTTGGACTATAGGTTTAACACTTGACTTCTCGAGAAATTCGCTTTCAATGCTAATACTCGTTTGAAAATCATTTCTTTACAGAACAAGCCAGAGACGATTTTCCTTAAAATGTTGAATTATTATGCTTTTCATGGACTTGAAAGCAGTTTAATTATCACATTTGGACTATAGGATCCAAACTTAATTTTTCGCGAAATTCACGTCTCATGCTAGTACTCCTTGAAACTCATTTTTTCTACAGACCAAGCCAGAGATGTTTTTCCTTAAAATGTTGAATTATTATGCTTTTCACGGCCTGAAAAGCGTTTATTTATCACATTTAGACCATATTATAAAAACTTGAGTTTTCGAGAAATTCGCATTCTATGCGAAACATATTTTCTTTACAGACCAAGCCAGAGATAATTTTCATTAAAATGTTGAATTATTATGCTTTTCAGAGCTTGAAAGGCTTTTTAATTATCACATTTGGACTATAGGTTGAACACTTCACTCTTAGAGAAATTCGCCTTCAATGCTACTACTCGTTTGATACTCATTTTCTCCGCAGACCAGGCCTGAGATGATTTTTCTTAAAATGTTGAATTATTATGCTTTTCACGGCCTGAAAAGCGTTTTAATTATCATATTTCGACTTTAGGATCAAAACTTGATTTTTCGAGAAATTAACGTTTAATGCTAACTTATTTTCTCTGCAGACCAAGCCAGAGATGATTTTCCTTAAAATGTTGAATTATTATGCTTGTCATTGCCTGAAAAGCGTTTATTTATCACATTTAGACCATAGGATCAAAAATTAAGTTTTCGAGAAATTCGCGATCAATGCTAATACTCGTTTGAAACTCCTTTTCTCTACACAGCAAGAAAGAGATGATTTTCATTAAGACGTTGAATTATATAGCTTTTCAGAGAATGAAAACTTTTTAATTATCACATTTGGACTATAGGTTGAACACCTGACTCTTAGAGAAATTCGCGTTCAATGCTACTACTCGTTTAATACTCATTTTCTCCGCAGACCAGGCCTGAGATGATTTTTCTTAAAATGTTGAATTATTATGCTTTTCACGGCCTGAAAATCGTTTATTTATCACATTTAGACCATAGGATAAAAACTTGATTTTTCGAGAAATTCGCATTCTATGCGAATCATATTTTCTTTACAGACTAAGCCAGAGATGATTTTCATTAAAATGTTGAATTATTATGCTTTTCAGTGCTTGAAAAGCCTTTTAATTATCACATTTGGACTATAGGTTGAAGAACACTTCACTCTTAGAGAAATTCGCATTGAATGCTACTACTCGTTTGATACTCATTTTCTCCGCAGACCAGGCCTGAGATGATTTTCTTAAAATGTTGAATTATTATGCTTTACACGGCCTGAAAAGCGTTTTAATTATCATATTTCGACTATAGGATCAAAACTTGATTTTTCCAGAAATTAACGTTTAATGCTAGTACTCGTTTGAAACTCTTTTTCTCTGCAGACCAAGCCAGAGATGATTTTCCTTAAAATGTTGAATTATTATGCTTTTCACGGCCTGAAAAGCGTTTATTTATCACATTTAGACCATAGGATCAAAACTTAAGTTTTCGAGAAATTCGCGATTAATGCTAATACTCGTTTGAAACTCCTTTTCTCTACACAGCAAGAAAGAGATGATTTTCATTAAGACGTTGAATTATTTAGCTTTTCAGAGAATGAAAACTTTTTAATTATCACATTTGGACTATAGGTTGAACACCTGACTCTTAGAGAAATTCGCGTTCAATGCTACTACTCGTTTAATACTCATTTTCTCCGCAGACCAGGCCTGAGATGATTTTACTTAAAATGCTGAATTATTATGCTTTTCACGGCCTGAAAAGCGTTTTAATTATCATATTTCGTCTATAGGATCAAAACTTGATTTTTCGAGAAATTCACGTTTAATGCTAGTACTCGTTTGAAATTCACTTTCTCTACAGACAAAGCCATAGATGATTTCCCTTAAAATGTAGAATTATTACGCTTTTCACGGCCTGAAAAGCGTTTTAATTATCACATTTGGACTATAGGATCAAATCTTGATTTTTCAAGAAACTAGTTTCCAACGATTGTACGCCTTTCAAACTCATTTCCTCTACAGACCAAGCAAGAGATGATTTTCATTAAGATGTTGAATTATTATGCTTTTCAGAGTATGAAAAGCGTTTTAATTATCACATTTGGACTATAGGTTAAATAAACACTTGACTTTTAGAGAAATTCGCGTTCAATGCTACTACGCGTTTAAACTCATTATCTCTGCAGACCAGGCCTGAGATGAATTTTCTTAAAATGTTGAATTATTATGCTTTTCACGGTTTGAAGAGTGTCTTAATTATCATATTACGACTATAGGATCAAAACTTGAATTCTCGAGATATAAGCGCTTCATACTAGTACTCGTTTGAATCTCATTTTCCCTACAGACCAAGCCAGAGATGAATTTCCTTAGAATGTTGAATTATTATGCTTTTCACGGCCTGAAAAGCGTTTAAATTATCACATTTCGACTATAGGATCAAAACTTGATTTTTCATGAAACTAGTATCCAACGATTGTACTCGTTTGAAACTCATTTCTTCTACAGATCAAGCCAGAGATGATTTTCCTTAAGATGTTGAATTATTATGCGTTTCACGGACTTGAAAGCAGTTTAATTATCATATTACGACTATTGGATCCAAACTTAATTTTTCGCGAAATTCACGTCACATGCTAGTACTCCTTGAAACTCATTTTCTCTACAGACCAAGCCAAAGATGATTTTCCTTAAAATGTTGAATTATTATGCTTTTCACGGCCTGAAAATCGTTTTAATTATCACATTTCGACTATAGGTTCAAAACTTAATTTTTCGAGAAATTACTGTCCAATGCTAGTACTCGTTTGAAACCCTTTTCCTCTACACACCAAGTAGGAGATGATTTCCCTTAAAATGTTGAATTATTATGCTTTTCACGGCCTGAAAAACGTTTTAATGATCACATTTCGACTATAGGTTCAAAACTTAATTTTTCAAGAAATTACTCCCCAATACTAGTACTCGTTTGAAACTCATTTTCTCTACAGACCAAGCTAGAGATGATTTTCCTTAAAAAGGTTGAATTATTATGCTTTTCACGGCCTGAAAAGCGTTTTAATTATCACATTTGGACTTTAGGATCAAATCTTGATTTTTCAAGAAACTAGTTTCCAACGATTGTACGCCTTTCAAACTCATTTCCTCTACAGACCAAGCAAGAGATGATTTTCATTAAGATGTTGAATTATTATGCTTTTCAGAGTATGAAAAGCGATTTAATTATCACATTTGTACTATAGGTTAAACACTTGACTTTTAGAGAAATTCGCGTTCAATGCTACTACGCGTTTGAAACTCATTATCTCTACAGACCAGGCCTGAGATGAATTTTCTTAAAATGTTGAATTATTATGCTTTTCACGGTTTGCAGAGTGTCTTAATTATCATATTTCGATAATAGGATCAAAACTTGATTTCTCGAGATATTAGCGTTTCATGCTAGTACTCGTTTGAAACTCATTTTCTCTACAGACCAAGCCAGAGATGAATTTCCTTAGAATGTTGAATTATTATGCTTTTCACGGCCTGAAAAGCTTTAATTATCACATTTCGAGTATAGGATCAAAACTTGATTTTTCAAGAAACTAGTGTCCAACGATTGTACTCGTTTGAAACTCATTTCTTCTACAGATTAAGCCAGAGATGATTTTCCTTAATATGTTGAATTATTATGCTTTTCACGTCCTTGAAAGCAGTTTAATTATCACATTTCGACTATAGGATCAAAACTTGATTTTTCGTTAAATTCACGTTAAATGATAGTACTCGTTTGAAACTCATTTTCTCTACAGACCAAGCCAGAGATGATTTCACTTAAAATGTTGAATTATTATGCGTTTCAAGGCCTTGAAAGCAGTTTAATTATCATATTTCGACAAGAGGATCCAAACTTAATTTTTCGCGAAATTCACGTCTCATGCTAGTACTCCTTGAAACTCATTTTCTCTACACACCAAGCCAGAGATGATTTTCCTTAATATGTTGAATTATTATGCTTTTCACAGCTTGAAAAGCGTTTTAATTATCACATTTCGACTATAGGATCAAAACTTAATTTTTCGAGAAATTACTGTCCAATGCTAGTACTCGTTTGAAACCCTTTTCCTCTACACACCAAGTAGGAGATGATTTCCCTTAAAATGTTGAAGTATTATGCTTTTCACGGCCTGAAAAACGTTTTAATGATCACATTTCGACTATAGGTTCAAAACTTAATTTTTCAAGAAATTACTCCCCAATACTAGTACTCGTTTGAAACTCATTTTCCCTACAGACCAAGCCAGAGATGAATTTCCTTAGAATGTTGAATTATTATGCTTTTCACGGCCTGAAAAGCGTTTAAATTATCACATTTCGACTATAGGATCAAAACTTGATTTTTCATGAAACTAGTATCCAACGATTGTACTCGTTTGAAACTCATTTCTTCTACAGATCAAGCCAGCGATGATTTTCCTTAAGATGTTGAATTATTATGCGTTTCACGGACTTGAAAGCAGTTTAATTATCATATTACGACTATTGGATCCAAACTTAATTTTTCGCGAAATTCACGTCACATGCTAGTACTCCTTGAAACTCATTTTCTCTACAGACCAAGCCAAAGATGATTTTCCTTAAAATGTTGAATTATTATGCTTTTCACGGCCTGAAAATCGTTTTAATTATCACATTTCGACTATAGGTTCAAAACTTAATTTTTCGAGAAATTACTGTCCAATGCTAGTACTCGTTTGAAACCCTTTTCCTCTACACACCAAGTAGGAGATGATTTCCCTTAAAATGTTGAAGTATTATGCTTTTCACGGCCTGAAAAACGTTTTAATGATCACATTTCGACTATAGGTTCAAAACTTAATTTTTCAAGAAATTACTCCCCAATACTAGTACTCGTTTGAAACTCATTTTCTCTACAGACCAAGCTAGAGATGATTTTCCTTAAAAAGGTTGAATTATTATGCTTTTCACGGCCTGAAAAGCGTTTTAATTATCACATTTGGACTTTAGGATCAAATCTTGATTTTTCAAGAAACTAGTTTCCAACGATTGTACGCCTTTCAAACTCATTTCCTCTACAGACCAAGCAAGAGATGATTTTCATTAAGATGTTGAATTATTATGCTTTTCAGAGTATGAAAAGCGATTTAATTATCACATTTGTACTATAGGTTAAACACTTGACTTTTAGAGAAATTCGCGTTCAATGCTACTACGCGTTTGAAACTCATTATCTCTACAGACCAGGCCTGAGATGAATTTTCTTAAAATGTTGAATTATTATGCTTTTCACGGTTTGCAGAGTGTCTTAATTATCATATTTCGATAATAGGATCAAAACTTGATTTCTCGAGATATTAGCGTTTCATGCTAGTACTCGTTTGAAACTCATTTTCTCTACAGACCAAGCCAGAGATGAATTTCCTTAGAATGTTGAATTATTATGCTTTTCACGGCCTGAAAAGCTTTAATTATCACATTTCGAGTATAGGATCAAAACTTGATTTTTCAAGAAACTAGTGTCCAACGATTGTACTCGTTTGAAACTCATTTCTTCTACAGATTAAGCCAGAGATGATTTTCCTTAATATGTTGAATTATTATGCTTTTCACGTCCTTGAAAGCAGTTTAATTATCACATTTCGACTATAGGATCAAAACTTGATTTTTCGTTAAATTCACGTTAAATGATAGTACTCGTTTGAAACTCATTTTCTCTACAGACCAAGCCAGAGATGATTTCACTTAAAATGTTGAATTATTATGCGTTTCAAGGCCTTGAAAGCAGTTTAATTATCATATTTCGACAAGAGGATCCAAACTTAATTTTTCGCGAAATTCACGTCTCATGCTAGTACTCCTTGAAACTCATTTTCTCTACACACCAAGCCAGAGATGATTTTCCTTAATATGTTGAATTATTATGCTTTTCACAGCTTGAAAAGCGTTTTAATTATCACATTTCGACTATAGGATCAAAACTTGATTTTCGTTTAATTCACGTTTAATGATAGTACTCGTTTGAAACTCATTTTCTCTACAGACCAAGCCAGATATGGTTTCCCTTAAAATGTTGAATTATTATGTTTTTCACGGCCTGAAAAGCGTTTTAATTATCATATTTCGACAATAGGATCAAAACTAGATTTTTGGAGATATTAACGTTTCTTGCTAGTACTATTTTGAAACTCATTTTCTCTACAGACCAAGCCAGAGATGATTTTCCTTAAAATGTTGAATTATTATGCATTTCACGGCGTGAAAAGCGTTTTAATTATCACATTTCGACTATAGGTTCAAAACTTAATTTTTCGAGAAATTACTGTTAAATGCTAGTACTCGTTTGAAACTCTTTTCCTCTACAGACCAAGAAAGAGATGATTTCCCTTAAAATGTTGAATTATTATGCTTTTCACGGACTGAAAAGCGATTAATGATCACATTTTGACTATAGGATCAAAACATGGAGTTTCCAGAAATTCGCGTTCAATGCAAACACTCCTTTGAAACTCATTTTCTCTACAGACCAAGCCATAGATAATTTCCCTTAAAATGTTGAATTATTATGCTTTTCACAGCCTGAAAAGCGTTTTAATGATCACATTTTGACTATAGGATCAAAACGTGGATTTTCGAGAAATTCGCGTTCAATTCTAATACTCGTTTGAAACTCATTTTCTCTACAAACCAAGCCAGAGATGATTTTCCTTAAAATGTTGAATTTTTATGCTTTTCAGAGTATGAAAAGCGTTTTAATTATCACATTTGGACTATAGGTTTAACACTTGACTTCTCGAGAAATTCGCTTTCAATGCTAATACTCGTTTGAAAATCATTTCTTTACAGAACAAGCCAGAGACGATTTTCCTTAAAATGTTGAATTATTATGCTTTTCATGGACTTGAAAGCAGTTTAATTATCACATTTGGACTATAGGATCCAAACTTAATTTTTAGCGAAATTCACGTCTCATGCTAGTACTCCTTGAAACTCATTTTTTCTACAGACCAAGCCAGAGATGTTTTTCCTTAAAATGTTGAATTATTATGCTTTTCACGGCCTGAAAAGCGTTTATTTATCACATTTAGACCATATTATAAAAACTTGAGTTTTCGAGAAATTCGCATTCTATGCGAAACATATTTTCTTTACAGACCAAGCCAGAGATAATTTTCATTAAAATGTTGAATTATTATGCTTTTCAGAGCTTGAAAAGCTTTTTAATTATCACATTTGGACTATAGGTTGAACACTTCACTCTTAGAGAAATTCGCCTTCAATGCTACTACTCGTTTGATACTCATTTTCTCCGCAGACCAGGCCTGAGATGATTTTTCTTAAAATGTTGAATTATTATGCTTTTCACGGCCTGAAAAGCGTTTTAATTATCATATTTCGACTTTAGGATCAAAACTTGATTTTTCGAGAAATTAACGTTTAATGCTAACTTATTTTCTCTGCAGACCAAGCCAGAGATGATTTTCCTTAAAATGTTGAATTATTATGCTTGTCATTGCCTGAAAAGCGTTTATTTATCACATTTAGACCATAGGATCAAAAATTAAGTTTTCGAGAAATTCGCGATCAATGCTAATACTCGTTTGAAACTCCTTTTCTCTACACAGCAAGAAAGAGATGATTTTCATTAAGACGTTGAATTATATAGCTTTTCAGAGAATGAAAACTTTTTAATTATCACATTTGGACTATAGGTTGAACACCTGACTCTTAGAGAAATTCGCGTTCAATGCTACTACTCGTTTAATACTCATTTTCTACGCAGACCAGGCCTGAGATGATTTTTCTTAAAATGTTGAATTATTATGCTTTTCACGGCCTGAAAATCGTTTATTTATCACATTTAGACCATAGGATAAAAACTTGATTTTTCGAGAAATTCGCATTCTATGCGAAACATATTTTCTTTACAGACTAAGCCAGAGATGATTTTCATTAAAATGTTGAATTATTATGCTTTTCAGTGCTTGAAAAGCCTTTTAATTATCACATTTGGACTATAGGTTGAAGAACACTTCACTCTTAGAGAAATTCGCATTGAATGCTACTACTCGTTTGATACTCATTTTCTCCGCAGACCAGGCCTGAGATGATTTTCTTAAAATGTTGAATTATTATGCTTTTCACGGCCTGAAAAGCGTTTTAATTATCATATTTCGACTATAGGATCAAAACTTGATTTTTCCAGAAATTAACGTTTAATGCTAGTACTCGTTTGAAACTCTTTTTCTCTGCAGACCAAGCCAGAGATGATTTTCCTTAAAATGTTGAATTATTATGCTTTTCACGGCCTGAAAAGCGTTTATTTATCACATTTAGACCATAGGATCAAAACTTAAGTTTTCGAGAAATTCGCGATTAATGCTAATACTCGTTTGAAACTCCTTTTCTCTACACAGCAAGAAAGAGATGATTTTCATTAAGACGTTGAATTATTTAGCTTTTCAGAGAATGAAAACTTTTTAATTATCACATTTGGACTATAGGTTGAACACCTGACTCTTAGAGAAATTCGCGTTCAATGCTACTACTCGTTTAATACTCATTTTCTCCGCAGACCAGGCCTGAGATGATTTTACTTAAAATGCTGAATTATTATGCTTTTCACGGCCTGAAAAGCGTTTTAATTATCATATTTCGTCTATAGGATCAAAACTTGATTTTTCGAGAAATTCACGTTTAATGCTAGTACTCGTTTGAAATTCACTTTCTCTACAGACAAAGCCATAGATGATTTCCCTTAAAATGTAGAATTATTACGCTTTTCACGGCCTGAAAAGCGTTTTAATTATCACATTTGGACTATAGGATCAAATCTTGATTTTTCAAGAAACTAGTTTCCAACGATTGTACGCCTTTCAAACTCATTTCCTCTACAGACCAAGCAAGAGATGATTTTCATTAAGATGTTGAATTATTATGCTTTTCAGAGTATGAAAAGCGTTTTAATTATCACATTTGGACTATAGGTTAAATAAACACTTGACTTTTAGAGAAATTCGCGTTCAATGCTACTACGCGTTTAAACTCATTATCTCTGCAGACCAGGCCTGAGATGAATTTTCTTAAAATGTTGAATTATTATGCTTTTCACGGTTTGAAGAGTGTCTTAATTATCATATTACGACTATAGGATCAAAACTTGAATTCTCGAGATATAAGCGCTTCATACTAGTACTCGTTTGAATCTCATTTTCCCTACAGACCAAGCCAGAGATGAATTTCCTTAGAATGTTGAATTATTATGCTTTTCACGGCCTGAAAAGCGTTTAAATTATCACATTTCGACTATAGGTTCAAAACTTAATTTTTCGAGAAATTACTGTCCAATGCTAGTACTCGTTTGAAACCCTTTTCCTCTACACACCAAGTAGGAGATGATTTCCCTTAAAATGTTGAATTATTATGCCTTTCACGGCCTGAAAAGCGATTAATGATCACATTTTGACTATAGGATCAAAACTTGGAGTTTCGAGAAATTCGCGTTCAATGCTAATACTCGTTTGAAACTTATTTTCTCTACAAACCAAGCCAGAGATGATTTTCCTTAAAATGTTGAATTGTTATGCTTTTCAGAGTATGAAAAGCGTTTTAATTATCACATTTGGACTATAGCTTTAACACTTGAATTTTCGAGAAATTATCATTCAATGCTAATACTCGTTTGAAAATCATTTTCTTTACAGAACAAGCCAGAGATGATTTTCCATAAAATGTTGAATTATTATGCTTTTCACGGCCTTGAAAGCAGTTTAATTATCACATTTGGACTATAGGATAGAAACTTAAATTTTCGCGAAATTCACGTCTCATACTAGTACTCCTTGAAACTCATTTTTTCTACAGAACAAGCCATAGATGATTTTCCTTAAAATGATGAATTATTATGCTTCTCACGGCCTGAAAAGCGTTCTAATTATCACATTTAGACAATATGTTCAAAACTTGAGTTTTCGATAAATACTCGCTCGAAACTTATTTTCTTTACAGACCAAGCCATAGATGATTCTCATTAAGATGTTGAAATATTATGCTTTTCAGAGAATGAAATGCGTTTTAATTATCGCATTTGGACTATAGGTTGAACCCTTGACTTTCAGAGAAATTCGCGTTAAATATTTACTACTCGTTTGAAAATCATTTTCTTTACAGACCAAGCCAGAGATTATGTTCCTTCAAATGTTGAATTATTATGCTTTTCACGGCCTGAAAAACGTTTTAATTATCACATTTCGACTATAGGTTCAAAACTTAATTTTTCAAGAAATTACTGCCCAATGCTAGTACTCGTTTGAAAATCATTTTCTCTACAGACCAAGCTAGAGATGATTTTCCTTAAAAAGGTTGAATTATTATGCTTTTCACGGCCTGAAAAGCGTTTTAATTATCACATTTGGACTTTAGGATCAAATCTTGATTTTTCAAGAAACTAGTTTCCAACGATTGTACGCCTTTCAAACTTATTTCCTCTACAGACCAAGCAAGAGATGATTTTCATTAAGATGTTGAATTATTATGCTTTTCAGAGTATGAAAAGCGATTTAATTATCACATTTGTACTATAGGTTAAACACTTGACTTTTAGAGAAATTCGCGTTCAATGCTACTACGCGTTTGAAACTCATTATCTCTGCAGACCAGGCCTGAGATGAATTTTCTTAAAATGTTGAATTATTATGCTTTTCACGGTTTGCAGAGTGTCTTAATTATCATATTTCGATAATAGGATCAAAACTTGATTTCTCGAGATATTAGCGTTTCATGCTAGTACTCGTTTGAAACTCATTTTCTCTACAGACCAAGCCAGAGATGAATTTCCTTAGAATGTTGAATTATTATGCTTTTCACGGCCTGAAAAGCTTTAATTATCACATTTCGAGTATAGGATCAAAACTTGATTTTTCAAGAAACTAGTGTCCAACGATTGTACTCGTTTGAAACTCATTTCTTCTACAGATTAAGCCAGAGATGATTTTCCTTAATATGTTGAATTATTATGCTTTTCACGTCCTTGAAAGCAGATTAATTATCACATTTCGACTATAGGATCAAAACTTGATTTTTCGTTAAATTCACGTTAAATGATAGTACTCGTTTGAAACTCATTTTCTCTACAGACCAAGCCAGAGATGATTTCACTTAAAATGTTGAATTATTATGCTTTTCACGGCCTGAAAAGCGTTTTAATTATCATATTTCGACAATAGTATCAAAACTTGATTTTTGGAGATATTGACGTTTCATGCTAGTACTATTTTGAAACTCATTTTCTCTACAGACCAAGCCAGAGATGATTTTCCTTAAAATGTTGAATTATTATGTTTTTCACGGCCTGAAAAGCGTTTTAATTATCACATTTCGACTATAGGTTCAAAACTTAATTTTTCGAGAAATTACTGTCCAATGCTAGTACTCGTTTGAAACTCTTTTCCTCTACAGACCAAGCCAGAGATGATTTCCCTTAAAATGTTGAATTATTATGCCTTTCACGGCCTGAAAAGCGATTAATGATCACATTTTGACTATAGGATCAAAACTTGGAGTTTCGAGAAATTCGAGTTCAATGCTAATACTCGTTTGAAACTCATTTCTTCTACAGATCAAGCCAGAGATGATTTTCCTTAAGATGTTGAATTATTATGCGTTTCAAGGCCTTGAAAGCAGTTTAATTATCATATTTCGACAAGAGGATCCAAACTTAATTTTTCGCGAAATTCACGTCTCATGCTAGTACTCCTTGAAACTCATTTTCTCTACACACCAAGCCAGAGATGATTTTCCTTAATATGTTGAATTATTATGCTTTTCACAGCTTGAAAAGCGTTTTAATTATCACATTTCGACTATAGGATCAAAACTTGATTTTCGTTTAATTCACGTTTAATGATAGTACTCGTTTGAAACTCATTTTCTCTACAGACCAAGCCAGATATGGTTTCCCTTAAAATGTTGAATTATTATGTTTTTCACGGCCTGAAAAGCGTTTTAATTATCATATTTCGACAATAGGATCAAAACTAGATTTTTGGAGATATTAACGTTTCTTGCTAGTACTATTTTGAAACTCATTTTCTCTACAGACCAAGCCAGAGATGATTTTCCTTAAAATGTTGAATTATTATGCATTTCACGGCGTGAAAAGCGTTTTAATTATCACATTTCGACTATAGGTTCAAAACTTAATTTTTCGAGAAATTACTGTTAAATGCTAGTACTCGTTTGAAACTCTTTTCCTCTACAGACCAAGAAAGAGATGATTTCCCTTAAAATGTTGAATTATTATGCTTTTCACGGACTGAAAAGCGATTAATGATCACATTTTGACTATAGGATCAAAACATGGAGTTTCCAGAAATTCGCGTTCAATGCAAACACTCCTTTGAAACTCATTTTCTCTACAGACCAAGCCATAGATAATTTCCCTTAAAATGTTGAATTATTATGCTTTTCACAGCCTGAAAAGCGTTTTAATGATCACATTTTGACTATAGGATCAAAACGTGGATTTTCGAGAAATTCGCGTTCAATTCTAATACTCGTTTGAAACTCATTTTCTCTACAAACCAAGCCAGAGATGATTTTCCTTAAAATGTTGAATTTTTATGCTTTTCAGAGTATGAAAAGCGTTTTAATTATCACATTTGGACTATAGGTTTAACACTTGACTTCTCGAGAAATTCGCTTTCAATGCTAATACTCGTTTGAAAATCATTTCTTTACAGAACAAGCCAGAGACGATTTTCCTTAAAATGTTGAATTATTATGCTTTTCATGGACTTGAAAGCAGTTTAATTATCACATTTGGACTATAGGATCCAAACTTAATTTTTCGCGAAATTCACGTCTCATGCTAGTACTCCTTGAAACTCATTTTTTCTACAGACCAAGCCAGAGATGTTTTTCCTTAAAATGTTGAATTATTATGCTTTTCACGGCCTGAAAAGCGTTTATTTATCACATTTAGACCATATTATAAAAACTTGAGTTTTCGAGAAATTCGCATTCTATGCGAAACATATTTTCTTTACAGACCAAGCCAGAGATAATTTTCATTAAAATGTTGAATTATTATGCTTTTCAGAGCTTGAAAAGCTTTTTAATTATCACATTTGGACTATAGGTTGAACACTTCACTCTTAGAGAAATTCGCCTTCAATGCTACTACTCGTTTGATACTCATTTTCTCCGCAGACCAGGCCTGAGATGATTTTTCTTAAAATGTTGAATTATTATGCTTTTCACGGCCTGAAAAGCGTTTTAATTATCATATTTCGACTTTAGGATCAAAACTTGATTTTTCGAGAAATTAACGTTTAATGCTAACTTATTTTCTCTGCAGACCAAGCCAGAGATGATTTTCCTTAAAATGTTGAATTATTATGCTTGTCATTGCCTGAAAAGCGTTTATTTATCACATTTAGACCATAGGATCAAAAATTAAGTTTTCGAGAAATTCGCGATCAATGCTAATACTCGTTTGAAACTCCTTTTCTCTACACAGCAAGAAAGAGATGATTTTCATTAAGACGTTGAATTATATAGCTTTTCAGAGAATGAAAACTTTTTAATTATCACATTTGGACTATAGGTTGAACACCTGACTCTTAGAGAAATTCGCGTTCAATGCTACTACTCGTTTAATACTCATTTTCTACGCAGACCAGGCCTGAGATGATTTTTCTTAAAATGTTGAATTATTATGCTTTTCACGGCCTGAAAATCGTTTATTTATCACATTTAGACCATAGGATAAAAACTTGATTTTTCGAGAAATTCGCATTCTATGCGAAACATATTTTCTTTACAGACTAAGCCAGAGATGATTTTCATTAAAATGTTGAATTATTATGCTTTTCAGTGCTTGAAAAGCCTTTTAATTATCACATTTGGACTATAGGTTGAAGAACACTTCACTCTTAGAGAAATTCGCATTGAATGCTACTACTCGTTTGATACTCATTTTCTCCGCAGACCAGGCCTGAGATGATTTTCTTAAAATGTTGAATTATTATGCTTTTCACGGCCTGAAAAGCGTTTTAATTATCATATTTCGACTATAGGATCAAAACTTGATTTTTCCAGAAATTAACGTTTAATGCTAGTACTCGTTTGAAACTCTTTTTCTCTGCAGACCAAGCCAGAGATGATTTTCCTTAAAATGTTGAATTATTATGCTTTTCACGGCCTGAAAAGCGTTTATTTATCACATTTAGACCATAGGATCAAAACTTAAGTTTTCGAGAAATTCGCGATTAATGCTAATACTCGTTTGAAACTCCTTTTCTCTACACAGCAAGAAAGAGATGATTTTCATTAAGACGTTGAATTATTTAGCTTTTCAGAGAATGAAAACTTTTTAATTATCACATTTGGACTATAGGTTGAACACCTGACTCTTAGAGAAATTCGCGTTCAATGCTACTACTCGTTTAATACTCATTTTCTCCGCAGACCAGGCCTGAGATGATTTTACTTAAAATGCTGAATTATTATGCTTTTCACGGCCTGAAAAGCGTTTTAATTATCATATTTCGTCTATAGGATCAAAACTTGATTTTTCGAGAAATTCACGTTTAATGCTAGTACTCGTTTGAAATTCACTTTCTCTACAGACAAAGCCATAGATGATTTCCCTTAAAATGTAGAATTATTACGCTTTTCACGGCCTGAAAAGCGTTTTAATTATCACATTTGGACTATAGGATCAAATCTTGATTTTTCAAGAAACTAGTTTCCAACGATTGTACGCCTTTCAAACTCATTTCCTCTACAGACCAAGCAAGAGATGATTTTCATTAAGATGTTGAATTATTATGCTTTTCAGAGTATGAAAAGCGTTTTAATTATCACATTTGGACTATAGGTTAAATAAACACTTGACTTTTAGAGAAATTCGCGTTCAATGCTACTACGCGTTTAAACTCATTATCTCTGCAGACCAGGCCTGAGATGAATTTTCTTAAAATGTTGAATTATTATGCTTTTCACGGTTTGAAGAGTGTCTTAATTATCATATTACGACTATAGGATCAAAACTTGAATTCTCGAGATATAAGCGCTTCATACTAGTACTCGTTTGAATCTCATTTTCCCTACAGACCAAGCCAGAGATGAATTTCCTTAGAATGTTGAATTATTATGCTTTTCACGGCCTGAAAAGCGTTTAAATTATCACATTTCGACTATAGGATCAAAACTTGATTTTTCATGAAACTAGTATCCAACGATTGTACTCGTTTGAAACTCATTTCTTCTACAGATCAAGCCAGAGATGATTTTCCTTAAGATGTTGAATTATTATGCGTTTCACGGACTTGAAAGCAGTTTAATTATCATATTACGACTATTGGATCCAAACTTAATTTTTCGCGAAATTCACGTCACATGATAGTACTCCTTGAAACTCATTTTCTCTACAGACCAAGCCAAAGATGATTTTCCTTAAAATGTTGAATTATTATGCTTTTCACGGCCTGAAAATCGTTTTAATTATCACATTTCGACTATAGGTTCAAAACTTAATTTTTCGAGAAATTACTGTCCAATGCTAGTACTCGTTTGAAACCCTTTTCCTCTACACACCAAGTAGGAGATGATTTCCCTTAAAATGTTGAATTATTATGCCTTTCACGGCCTGAAAAGCGATTAATGATCACATTTTGACTATAGGATCAAAACTTGGAGTTTCGAGAAATTCGCGTTCAATGCTAATACTCGTTTGAAACTTATTTTCTCTACAAACCAAGTCAGAGATGATTTTCCTTAAAATGTTGAATTGTTATGCTTTTCAGAGTATGAAAAGCGTTTTAATTATCACATTTGGACTATAGGTTTAACACTTGAATTTTCGAGAAATTATCATTCAATGCTAATACTCGTTTGAAAATCATTTTCTTTACAGAACAAGCCAGAGATGATTTTCCATAAAATGTTGAATTATTATGCTTTTCACGGCCTTGAAAGCAGTTTAATTATCACATTTGGACTATAGGATAGAAACTTAAATTTTCGCGAAATTCACGTCTCATACTAGTACTCCTTGAAACTCATTTTTTCTACAGAACAAGCCATAGATGATTTTCCTTAAAATGATGAATTATTATGCTTCTCACGGCCTGAAAAGCGTTCTAATTATCACATTTAGACAATATGTTCAAAACTTGAGTTTTCGATAAATACTCGCTCGAAACTTATTTTCTTTACAGACCAAGCCATAGATGATTCTCATTAAGATGTTGAAATATTATGCTTTTCAGAGAATGAAATGCGTTTTAATTATCGCATTTGGACTATAGGTTGAACCCTTGACTTTCAGAGAAATTCGCGTTAAATACTACTACTCGTTTGAAAATCATTTTCTTTACAGACCAAGCCAGAGATTATGTTCCTTCAAATGTTGAATTATTATGCTTTTCACGGCCTGAAAAACGTTTTAATTATCACATTTCGACTATAGGTTCAAAACTTAATTTTTCAAGAAATTACTGCCCAATGCTAGTACTCGTTTGAAACTCATTTTCTCTACAGACCAAGCTAGAGATGATTTTCCTTAAAAAGGTTGAATTATTATGTTTTTCACGGCCTGAAAAGCGTTTTAATTATCACATTTGGACTTTAGGATCAAATCTTGATTTTTCAAGAAACTAGTTTCCAACGATTGTACGCCTTTCAAACTTATTTCCTCTACAGACCAAGCAAGAGATGATTTTCATTAAGATGTTGAATTATTATGCTTTTCAGAGTATGAAAAGCGATTTAATTATCACATTTGTACTATAGGTTAAACACTTGACTTTTAGAGAAATTCGCGTTCAATGCTACTACGCGTTTGAAACTCATTATCTCTGCAGACCAGGCCTGAGATGAATTTTCTTAAAATGTTGAATTATTATGCTTTTCACGGTTTGCAGAGTGTCTTAATTATCATATTTCGATAATAGGATCAAAACTTGATTTCTCGAGATATTAGCGTTTCATGCTAGTACTCGTTTGAAACTCATTTTCTCTACAGACCAAGCCAGAGATGAATTTCCTTAGAATGTTGAATTATTATGCTTTTCACGGCCTGAAAAGCTTTAATTATCACATTTCGAGTATAGGATCAAAACTTGATTTTTCAAGAAACTAGTGTCCAACGATTGTACTCGTTTGAAACTCATTTCTTCTACAGATTAAGCCAGAGATGATTTTCCTTAATATGTTGAATTATTATGCTTTTCACGTCCTTGAAAGCAGTTTAATTATCACATTTCGACTATAGGATCAAAACTTGATTTTTCGTTAAATTCACGTTAAATGATAGTACTCGTTTGAAACTCATTTTCTCTACAGACCAAGCCAGAGATGATTTCACTTAAAATGTTGAATTATTATGCTTTTCACGGCCTGAAAAGCGTTTTAATTATCATATTTCGACAATAGTATCAAAACTTGATTTTTGGAGATATTGACGTTTCATGCTAGTACTATTTTGAAACTCATTTTCTCTACAGACCAAGCCAGAGATGATTTTCCTTAAAATGTTGAATTATTATGCTTTTCACGGCCTGAAAAGCGTTTTAATTATCACATTTCGACTATAGGTTCAAAACTTAATTTTTCGAGAAATTACTGTCCAATGCTAGTACTCGTTTGAAACTCTTTTCCTCTACAGACCAAGCCAGAGATGATTTCCCTTAAAATGTTGAATTATTATGCCTTTCACGGCCTGAAAAGCGATTAATGATCACATTTTGACTATAGGATCAAAACTTGGAGTTTCGAGAAATTCGAGTTCAATGCTAATACTCCTTTGAAACTCATTTTCTCTACAGACCAAGCCATAGATGATTTCCCTTAAAATGTTGAATTATTATGCTTTTCAAGACCTGAAAAGCATTTTAATTATCACATTTCGACTATAGGATCAAAACTTGATTTTTCAAGAAATTAGTGTCCAACGATTGTACTCGTTTGAAACTCATTTCTTCTACAGATCAAGCCAGAGATGATTTTCCTTAAGATGTTGAATTATTATGCGTTTCAAGGCCTTGAAAGCAGTTTAATTATCATATTTCGACAAGAGGATCCAAACTTAATTTTTCGCGAAATTCACGTCTCATGCTAGTACTCCTTGAAACTCATTTTCTCTACACACCAAGCCAGAGATGATTTTCCTTAATATGTTGAATTATTATGCTTTTCACAGCTTGAAAAGCGTTTTAATTATCACATTTCGACTATAGGATCAAAACTTGATTTTCGTTTAATTCACGTTTAATGATAGTACTCGTTTGAAACTCATTTTCTCTACAGACCAAGCCAGATATGGTTTCCCTTAAAATGTTGAATTATTATGTTTTTCACGGCCTGAAAAGCGTTTTAATAATCATATTTCGACAATAGGATCAAAACTAGATTTTTGGAGATATTAACGTTTCTTGCTAGTACTATTTTGAAACTCATTTTCTCTACAGACCAAGCCAGAGATGATTTTCCTTAAAATGTTGAATTATTATGCATTTCACGGCGTGAAAAGCGTTTTAATTATCACATTTCGACTATAGGTTCAAAACTTAATTTTTCGAGAAATTACTGTTAAATGCTAGTACTCGTTTGAAACTCTTTTCCTCTACAGACCAAGAAAGAGATGATTTCCCTTAAAATGTTGAATTATTATGCTTTTCACGGACTGAAAAGCGATTAATGATCACATTTTGACTATAGGATCAAAACATGGAGTTTCCAGAAATTCGCGTTCAATGCAAACACTCCTTTGAAACTCATTTTCTCTACAGACCAAGCCATAGATAATTTCCCTTAAAATGTTGAATTATTATGCTTTTCACAGCCTGAAAAGCGTTTTAATGATCACATTTTGACTATAGGATCAAAACGTGGATTTTCGAGAAATTCGCGTTCAATTCTAATACTCGTTTGAAACTCATTTTCTCTACAAACCAAGCCAGAGATGATTTTCCTTAAAATGTTGAATTTTTATGCTTTTCAGAGTATGAAAAGCGTTTTAATTATCACATTTGGACTATAGGTTTAACACTTGACTTCTCGAGAAATTCGCTTTCAATGCTAATACTCGTTTGAAAATCATTTCTTTACAGAACAAGCCAGAGACGATTTTCCTTAAAATGTTGAATTATTATGCTTTTCATGGACTTGAAAGCAGTTTAATTATCACATTTGGACTATAGGATCCAAACTTAATTTTTCGCGAAATTCACGTCTCATGCTAGTACTCCTTGAAACTCATTTTTTCTACAGACCAAGCCAGAGATGTTTTTCCTTAAAATGTTGAATTATTATGCTTTTCACGGCCTGAAAAGCGTTTATTTATCACATTTAGACCATATTATAAAAACTTGAGTTTTCGAGAAATTCGCATTCTATGCGAAACATATTTTCTTTACAGACCAAGCCAGAGATAATTTTCATTAAAATGTTGAATTATTATGCTTTTCAGAGCTTGAAAAGCTTTTTAATTATCACATTTGGACTATAGGTTGAACACTTCACTCTTAGAGAAATTCGCCTTCAATGCTACTACTCGTTTGATACTCATTTTCTCCGCAGACCAGGCCTGAGATGATTTTTCTTAAAATGTTGAATTATTATGCTTTTCACGGCCTGAAAAGCGTTTTAATTATCATATTTCGACTTTAGGATCAAAACTTGATTTTTCGAGAAATTAACGTTTAATGCTAACTTATTTTCTCTGCAGACCAAGCCAGAGATGATTTTCCTTAAAATGTTGAATTATTATGCTTGTCATTGCCTGAAAAGCGTTTATTTATCACATTTAGACCATAGTATCAAAACTTAAGTTTTCGAGAAATTCGCGATCAATGTTAATACTCGTTTGAAACTCCTTTTCTCTACACAGCAAGAAAGAGATGATTTCCATTAAGACGTTGAATTATTTAGCTTTTCAGAGAATGAAAACTTTTTAATTATCACATTTGGACTATAGGTTGAACACCTGACTCTTAGAGAAATTCGCGTTCAATGCTACTACTCGTTTAATACTCATTTTCTACGCAGACCAGGCCTGAGATGATTTTTCTTAAAATGTTGAATTATTATGCTTTTCACGGCCTGAAAATCGTTTATTTATCACATTTAGACCATAGGATAAAAACTTGATTTTTCGAGAAATTCGCATTCTATGCGAAACATATTTTCTTTACAGACTAAGCCAGAGATGATTTTCATTAAAATGTTGAATTATTATGCTTTTCAGAGCTTGAAAAGCCTTTTAATTATCACATTTGGACTATAGGTTGAAGAACACTTCACTCTTAGAGAAATTCGCATTGAATGCTACTACTCGTTTGATACTCATTTTCTCCGCAGACCAGGCCTGAGATGATTTTCTTAAAATGTTGAATTATTATGCTTTTCACGGCCTGAAAAGCGTTTTAATTATCATATTTCGACTATAGGATCAAAACTTGATTTTTCCAGAAATTAACGTTTAATGCTAGTACTCGTTTGAAATCATCATCATCTCTAGCTTGGTCTGTAGAGAAAATGAGTTTCAAACGAGTACTAGCATTGGGCAGTAATTTCTTGAAAAATTAAGTTTTGAACCTATAGTTGAAATGTGATAATTAAAACGTTTTTCAGGCCGTGAAAAGCATAATAATTCAACATTTGAAGGAACATCATCTCTGGCTTGGTCTGTAAAGAAAATGATTTTCAAACGAGTAGTAGTATTTAACGCGAATTTCTCTGAAAGTCAAGGGTTCAACCTATAGTCCAAATGCGATAATTAAAACGCATTTCATTCTCTGAAAAGCATAATATTTCAACATCTTAATGAGAATCATCTATGGCTTGGTCTGTAAAGAAAATAAGTTCCGAGCGAGTATTTATCGAAAACTCAAGTTTTGAACATATTGTCTAAATGTGATAATTAGAACGCTTTTCAGGCCGTGAGAAGCATAATAATTCATCATTTTAAGGAAAATCATCTATGGCTTGGTCTGTAGAAAAAATGAGTTTCAAGGAGTACTAGTATGAGACGTGAATTTCGCGAAAATTTAAGTTTCTATCCTATAGTCCAAATGTTCTAATTAAACTGCTTTCAAGGCCGTGAAAAGCATAATAATTCAACATTTTATGGAAAATCATCTCTGGCTTGTTCTGTAAAGAAAATGATTTTCAAACGAGTATTAGCATTGAATGATAATTTCTCGAAAATTCAAGTGTTAAACCTATAGTCCAAATGTGATAATTAAAACGCTTTTCATACTCTGAAAAGCATAACAATTCAACATTTTAAGGAAAATCATCTCTGGCTTGGTTTGTAGAGAAAATAAGTTTCAAACGAGTATTAGCATTGAACGCGAATTTCTCGAAACTCCAAGTTTTGATCCTATAGTCAAAATGTGATCATTAATCGCTTTTCAGGCCGTGAAAGGCGTAATATTTCAACATTTTAAGGGAAATCAACTCCTACTTGGTGTGTAGAGGAAAAGGGTTCCAAACGAGTACTAGCATTGGACAGTAATTTCTCGAAAAATTAAGTTTTGAACCTATAGTCGAAATGTGATAATTAAAACGATTTTCAGGCCGTGAAAAGCATAATAATTCAACATTTTAAGAAAATTCATCTCAGGCCTGGTCTGCAGAGATAATGAGTTTAAACGCGTAGTAGCATTGAACGCGAATTTCTCTAAAAGTCAAGTGTTTATTTAACCTATAGTCCAAATGTGATAATTAAAACGCTTTTCATACTCTGAAAAGCATAATAATTCAACATCTTAATGAAAATCATCTCTTGCTTGGTCTGTAGAGGAAATGAGTTTGAAAGGCGTACAATCGTTGGAAACTAGTTTCTTGAAAAATCAAGATTTGATCCTATAGTCCAAATGTGATAATTAAAACGCTTTTCAGGCCGTGAAAAGCGTAATAATTCTACATTTTAAGGGAAATCATCTATGGCTTTGTCTGTAGAGAAAGTGAATTTCAAACGAGTACTAGCATTAAACGTGAATTTCTCGAAAAATCAAGTTTTGATCCTATAGACGAAATATGATAATTAAAACGCTTTTCAGGCCGTGAAAAGCATAATAATTCAGCATTTTAAGTAAAATCATCTCAGGCCTGGTCTGCGGAGAAAATGAGTATTAAACGAGTAGTAGCATTGAACGCGAATTTCTCTAAGAGTCAGGTGTTCAACCTATAGTCCAAATGTGATAATTAAAAAGTTTTCATTCTCTGAAAAGCTAAATAATTCAACGTCTTAATGAAAATCATCTCTTTCTTGCTGTGTAGAGAAAAGGAGTTTCAAACGAGTATTAGCATTAATCGCGAATTTCTCGAAAACTTAAGTTTTGATCCTATGGTCTAAATGTGATAAATAAACGCTTTTCAGGCCGTGAAAAGCATAATAATTCAACATTTTAAGGAAAATCATCTCTGGCTTGGTCTGCAGAGAAAAAGAGTTTCAAACGAGTACTAGCATTAAACGTTAATTTCTGGAAAAATCAAGTTTTGATCCTATAGTCGAAATATGATAATTAAAACGCTTTTCAGGCCGTGAAAAGCATAATAATTCAACATTTTAAGAAAATCATCTCAGGCCTGGTCTGCGGAGAAAATGAGTATCAAACGAGTAGTAGCATTCAATGCGAATTTCTCTAAGAGTGAAGTGTTCTTCAACCTATAGTCCAAATGTGATAATTAAAAGGCTTTTCAAGCTCTGAAAAGCATAATAATTCAACATTTTAATGAAAATCATCTCTGGCTTAGTCTGTAAAGAAAATATGTTTCGCATAGAATGCGAATTTCTCGAAAAATCAAGTTTTTATCCTATGGTCTAAATGTGATAAATAAACGATTTTCAGGCCGTGAAAAGCATAATAATTCAACATTTTAAGAAAAATCATCTCAGGCCTGGTCTGCGTAGAAAATGAGTATTAAACGAGTAGTAGCATTGAACGCGAATTTCTCTAAGAGTCAGGTGTTCAACCTATAGTCCAAATGTGATAATTAAAAAGTTTTCATTCTCTGAAAAGCTATATAATTCAACGTCTTAATGAAAATCATCTCTTTCTTGCTGTGTAGAGAAAAGGAGTTTCAAACGAGTATTAGCATTGATCGCGAATTTCTCGAAAACTTAATTTTTGATCCTATGGTCTAAATGTGATAAATAAACGCTTTTCAGGCAATGACAAGCATAATAATTCAACATTTTAAGGAAAATCATCTCTGGCTTGGTCTGCAGAGAAAATAAGTTAGCATTAAACGTTAATTTCTCGAAAAATCAAGTTTTGATCCTAAAGTCGAAATATGATAATTAAAACGCTTTTCAGGCCGTGAAAAGCATAATAATTCAACATTTTAAGAAAAATCATCTCAGGCCTGGTCTGCGGAGAAAATGAGTATCAAACGAGTAGTAGCATTGAAGGCGAATTTCTCTAAGAGTGAAGTGTTCAACCTATAGTCCAAATGTGATAATTAAAAAGCTTTTCAAGCTCTGAAAAGCATAATAATTCAACATTTTAATGAAAATTATCTCTGGCTTGGTCTGTAAAGAAAATATGTTTCGCATAGAATGCGAATTTCTCGAAAACTCAAGTTTTTATAATATGGTCTAAATGTGATAAATAAACGCTTTTCAGGCCGTGAAAAGCATAATAATTCAACATTTTAAGGAAAAACATCTCTGGCTTGGTCTGTAGAAAAAATGAGTTTCAAGGAGTACTAGCATGAGACGTGAATTTCGCGAAAAATTAAGTTTGGATCCTATAGTCCAAATGTGATAATTAAACTGCTTTCAAGTCCATGAAAAGCATAATAATTCAACATTTTAAGGAAAATCGTCTCTGGCTTGTTCTGTAAAGAAATGATTTTCAAACGAGTATTAGCATTGAAAGCGAATTTCTCGAGAAGTCAAGTGTTAAACCTATAGTCCAAATGTGATAATTAAAACGCTTTTCATACTCTGAAAAGCATAAAAATTCAACATTTTAAGGAAAATCATCTCTGGCTTGGTTTGTAGAGAAAATGAGTTTCAAACGAGTATTAGAATTGAACGCGAATTTCTCGAAAATCCACGTTTTGATCCTATAGTCAAAATGTGATCATTAAAACGCTTTTCAGGCTGTGAAAAGCATAATAATTCAACATTTTAAGGGAAATTATCTATGGCTTGGTCTGTAGAGAAAATGAGTTTCAAAGGAGTGTTTGCATTGAACGCGAATTTCTGGAAACTCCATGTTTTGATCCTATAGTCAAAATGTGATCATTAATCGCTTTTCAGTCCGTGAAAAGCATAATAATTCAACATTTTAAGGGAAATCATCTCTTTCTTGGTCTGTAGAGGAAAAGAGTTTCAAACGAGTACTAGCATTTAACAGTAATTTCTCGAAAAATTAAGTTTTGAACCTATAGTCGAAATGTGATAATTAAAACGCTTTTCACGCCGTGAAATGCATAATAATTCAACATTTTAAGGAAAATCATCTCTGGCTTGGTCTGTAGAGAAAATGAGTTTCAAAATAGTACTAGCAAGAAACGTTAATATCTCCAAAAATCTAGTTTTGATCCTATTGTCGAAATATGATAATTAAAACGCTTTTCAGGCCGTGAAAAACATAATAATTCAACATTTTAAGGGAAACCATATCTGGCTTGGTCTGTAGAGAAAATGAGTTTCAAACGAGTACTATCATTAAACGTGAATTAAACGAAAATCAAGTTTTGATCCTGTAGTCGAAATGTGATAATTAAAACGCTTTTCAAGCTGTGAAAAGCATAATAATTCAACATATTAAGGAAAATCATCTCTGGCTTGGTGTGTAGAGAAAATGAGTTTCAAGGAGTACTAGCATGAGACGTGAATTTCGCGAAAAATTAAGTTTGGATCCTCTTGTCGAAATATGATAATTAAACTGCTTTCAAGGCCTTGAAACGCATAATAATTCAACATCTTAAGGAAAATCATCTCTGGCTTGATCTGTAGAAGAAATGAGTTTCAAACGAGTACAATCGTTGGACACTAATTTCTTGAAAAATCAAGTTTTGATCCTATAGTCGAAATGTGATAATTAAAATGCTTTTCAGGTCTTGAAAAGCATAATAATTCAACATTTTAAGGGAAATCATCTATGGCTTGGTCTGTAGAGAAAATGAGTTTCAAAGGAGTATTAGCATTGAACTCGAATTTCTCGAAACTCCAAGTTTTGATCCTATAGTCAAAATGTGATCATTAATCGCTTTTCAGGCCGTGAAAGGCATAATAATTCAACATTTTAAGGGAAATCATCTCTGGCTTGGTCTGTAGAGGAAAAGAGTTTCAAACGAGTACTAGCATTGGACAGTAATTTCTCGAAAAATTAAGTTTTGAACCTATAGTCGAAATGTGATAATTAAAACGCTTTTCAGGCCGTGAAAAGCATAATAATTCAACATTTTAAGGAAAATCATCTCTGGCTTGGTCTGTAGAGAAAATGAGTTTCAAAATAGTACTAGCATGAAACGTCAATATCTCCAAAAATCAACTTTTGATACTATTGTCGAAATATGATAATTAAAACGCTTTTCAGGCCGTGAAAAGCATAATAATTCAACATTTTAAGTGAAATCATCTCTGGCTTGGTCTGTAGAGAAAATGAGTTTCAAACGAGTACTATCATTTAACGTGAATTTAACGAAAAATCAAGTTTTGATCCTATAGTTAAATGTGATAATTAAACTGCTTTCAAGGACGTGAAAAGCATAATAATTCAACATATTAAGGAAAATCATCTCTGGCTTAATCTGTAGAAGAAATGAGTTTCAAACGAGTACAATCGTTGGACACTAGTTTCTTGAAAAATCAAGTTTTGATCCTATACTCGAAATGTGATAATTAAAGCTTTTCAGGCCGTGAAAAGCATAATAATTCAACATTCTAAGGAAATTCATCTCTGGCTTGGTCTGTAGAGAAAATGAGTTTCAAACGAGTACTAGCATGAAACGCTAATATCTCGAGAAATCAAGTTTTGATCCTATTATCGAAATATGATAATTAAGACACTCTGCAAACCGTGAAAAGCATAATAATTCAACATTTTAAGAAAATTCATCTCAGGCCTGGTCTGCAGAGATAATGAGTTTCAAACGCGTAGTAGCATTGAACGCGAATTTCTCTAAAAGTCAAGTGTTTAACCTATAGTACAAATGTGATAATTAAATCGCTTTTCATACTCTGAAAAGCATAATAATTCAACATCTTAATGAAAATCATCTCTTGCTTGGTCTGTAGAGGAAATAAGTTTGAAAGGCGTACAATCGTTGGAAACTAGTTTCTTGAAAAATCAAGATTTGATCCTAAAGTCCAAATGTGATAATTAAAACGCTTTTCAGGCCGTGAAAAGCATAATAATTCAACCTTTTTAAGGAAAATCATCTCTAGCTTGGTCTGTAGAGAAAATGAGTTTCAAACGAGTACTAGCATTGGGCAGTAATTTCTTGAAAAATTAAGTTTTGAACCTATAGTCGAAATGTGATAATTAAAACGTTTTTCAGGCCGTGAAAAGCATAATAATTCAACATTTGAAGGAACATCATCTCTGGCTTGGTCTGTAAAGAAAATGATTTTCAAACGAGTAGTAGTATTTAACGCGAATTTCTCTGAAAGTCAAGGGTTCAACCTATAGTCCAAATGCGATAATTAAAACGCATTTCATTCTCTGAAAAGCATAATATTTCAACATCTTAATGAGAATCATCTATGGCTTGGTCTGTAAAGAAAATAAGTTTCGAGCGAGTATTTATCGAAAACTCAAGTTTTGAACATATTGTCTAAATGTGATAATTAGAACGCTTTTCAGGCCGTGAGAAGCATAATAATTCATCATTTTAAGGAAAATCATCTATGGCTTGTTCTGTAGAAAAAATGAGTTTCAAGGAGTACTAGTATGAGACGTGAATTTCGCGAAAATTTAAGTTTCTATCCTATAGTCCAAATGTGATAATTAAACTGCTTTCAAGGCCGTGAAAAGCATAATAATTCAACATTTTATGGAAAAACATCTCTGGCTTGTTCTGTAAAGAAAATGATTTTCAAACGAGTATTAGCATTGAATGATAATTTCTCGAAAATTCAAGTGTTAAACCTATAGTCCAAATGTGATAATTAAAACGCTTTTCATACTCTGAAAAGCATAACAATTCAACATTTTAAGGAAAATCATCTCTGGCTTGGTTTGTAGAGAAAATAAGTTTCAAACGAGTATTAGCATTGAACGCGAATTTCTCGAAACTCCAAGTTTTGATCCTATAGTCAAAATGTGATCATTAATCGCTTTTCAGGCCGTGAAAGGCATAATAATTCAACATTTTAAGGGAAATCATCTCCTACTTGGTGTGTAGAGGAAAAGGGTTTCAAACGAGTACTAGCATTGGACAGTAATTTCTCGAAAAATTAAGTTTTGAACCTATAGTCGAAATGTGATAATTAAAACGATTTTCAGGCCGTGAAAAGCATAATAATTCAACATTTTAAGGAAAATCATCTTTGGCTTGGTCTGTAGAGAAAATGAGTTTCAAGGAGTACTAGCATGTGACGTGAATTTCGCGAAAAATTAAGTTTGGATCCAATAGTCGTAATATGATAATTAAACTGCTTTCAAGTCCGTGAAACGCATAATAATTCAACATCTTAAGGAAAATCATCTCTGGCTTGATCTGTAGAAGAAATGAGTTTCAAACGAGTACAATCGTTGGATACTAGTTTCATGAAAAATCAAGTTTTGATCCTATAGTCGAAATGTGATAATTTAAACGCTTTTCAGGCCGTGAAAAGCATAATAATTCAACATTCTAAGGAAATTCATCTCTGGCTTGGTCTGTAGGGAAAATGAGATTCAAACGAGTACTAGTATGAAGCGCTTATATCTCGAGAATTCAAGTTTTGATCCTATAGTCGTAATATGATAATTAAGACACTCTTCAAACCGTGAAAAGCATAATAATTCAACATTTTAAGAAAATTCATCTCAGGCCTGGTCTGCAGAGATAATGAGTTTAAACGCGTAGTAGCATTGAACGCGAATTTCTCTAAAAGTCAAGTGTTTATTTAACATATAGTCCAAATGTGATAATTAAAACGCTTTTCATACTCTGAAAAGCATAATAATTCAACATCTTAATGAAAATCATCTCTTGCTTGGTCTGTAGAAAAAATAAGTTTGAAAGGCGTACAATCGTTGGAAACTAGTTTCTTGAAAAATCAAGATTTGATCCTATAGTCCAAATGTGATAATTAAAACGCTTTTCAGGCCGTGAAAAGCGTAATAATTCTACATTTTAAGGGAAATCATCTATGGCTTTGTCTGTAGAGAAAGTGAATTTCAAACGAGTACTAGCATTAAACGTGAATTTCTCGAAAAATCAAGTTTTGATCCTATAGACGAAATATGATAATTAAAACGCTTTTCAGGCCGTGAAAAGCATAATAATTCAGCATTTTAAGTAAAATCATCTCAGGCCTGGTCTGCGGAGAAAATGAGTATTAAACGAGTAGTAGCATTGAACGCGAATTTCTCTAAGAGTCAGGTGTTCAACCTATAGTCCAAATGTGATAATTAAAAAGTTTTCATTCTCTGAAAAGCTAAATAATTCAACGTCTTAATGAATATCATCTCTTTCTTGCTGTGTAGAGAAAAGGAGTTTCAAACGAGTATCAGCATTAATCGCGAATTTCTCGAAAACTTAAGTTTTGATCCTATGGTCTAAATGTGATAAATAAACGCTTTTCAGGCCGTGAAAAGCATAATAATTCAACATTTTAAGGAAAATCATCTCTGGCTTGGTCTGCAGAGAAAAAGAGTTTCAAACGAGTACTAGCATTAAACGTTAATTTCTGGAAAAATCAAGTTTTGATCCTATAGTCGAAATATGATAATTAAAACGCTTTTCAGGCCGTGAAAAGCATAATAATTCAACATTTTAAGAAAATCATCTCAGGCCTGGTCTGCGGAGAAAATGAGTATCAAACGAGTAGTAGCATTCAATGCGAATTTCTCTAAGAGTGAAGTGTTCTTCAACCTATAGTCCAAATGTGATAATTAAAAGGCTTTTCAAGCACTGAAAAGCATAATAATTCAACATTTTAATGAAAATCATCTCTGGCTTAGTCTGTAAAGAAAATATGTTTCGCATAGAATGCGAATTTCTCGAAAAATCAAGTTTTTATCCTATGGTCTAAATGTGATAAATAAACGATTTTCAGGCCGTGAAAAGCATAATAATTCAACATTTTAAGAAAAATCATCTCAGGCCTGGTCTGCGTAGAAAATGAGTATTAAACGAGTAGTAGCATTGAACGCGAATTTCTCTAAGAGTCAGGTGTTCAACCTATAGTCCAAATGTGATAATTAAAAAGTTTTCATTCTCTGAAAAGCTATATAATTCAACGTCTTAATGAAAATCATCTCTTTCTTGCTGTGTAGAGAAAAGGAGTTTCAAACGAGTATTAGCATTGATCGCGAATTTCTCGAAAACTTAATTTTTGATCCTATGGTCTAAATGTGATAAATAAACGCTTTTCAGGCAATGACAAGCATAATAATTCAACATTTTAAGGAAAATCATCTCTGGCTTGGTCTGCAGAGAAAATAAGTTAGCATTAAACGTTAATTTCTCGAAAAATCAAGTTTTGATCCTAAAGTCGAAATATGATAATTAAAACGCTTTTCAGGCCGTGAAAAGCATAATAATTCAACATTTTAAGAAAAATCATCTCAGGCCTGGTCTGCGGAGAAAATGAGTATCAAACGAGTAGTAGCATTGAAGGCGAATTTCTCTAAGAGTGAAGTGTTCAACCTATAGTCCAAATGTGATAATTAAAAAGCTTTTCAAGCTCTGAAAAGCATAATAATTCAACATTTTAATGAAAATTATCTCTGGCTTGGTCTGTAAAGAAAATATGTATCGCATAGAATGCGAATTTCTCGAAAACTCAAGTTTTTATAATATGGTCTAAATGTGATAAATAAACGCTTTTCAGGCCGTGAAAAGCATAATAATTCAACATTTTAAGGAAAAACATCTCTGGCTTGGTCTGTAGAAAAAATGAGTTTCAAGGAGTACTAGCATGAGACGTGAATTTCGCGAAAAATTAAGTTTGGATCCTATAGTCCAAATGTGATAATTAAACTGCTTTCAAGTCCATGAAAAGCATAATAATTCAACATTTTAAGGAAAATCGTCTCTGGCTTGTTCTGTAAAGAAATGATTTTCAAACGAGTATTAGCATTGAAAGCGAATTTCTCGAGAAGTCAAGTGTTAAACCTATAGTCCAAATGTGATAATTAAAACGCTTTTCATACTCTGAAAAGCATAAAAATTCAACATTTTAAGGAAAATCATCTCTGGCTTGGTTTGTAGAGAAAATGAGTTTCAAACGAGTATTAGAATTGAACGCGAATTTCTCGAAAATCCACGTTTTGATCCTATAGTCAAAATGTGATCATTAAAACGCTTTTCAGGCTGTGAAAAGCATAATAATTCAACATTTTAAGGGAAATTATCTATGGCTTGGTCTGTAGAGAAAATGAGTTTCAAAGGAGTGTTTGCATTGAACGCGAATTTCTGGAAACTCCATGTTTTGATCCTATAGTCAAAATGTGATCATTAATCGCTTTTCAGTCCGTGAAAAGCATAATAATTCAACATTTTAAGGGAAATCATCTCTTTCTTGGTCTGTAGAGGAAAAGAGTTTCAAACGAGTACTAGCATTTAACAGTAATTTCTCGAAAAATTAAGTTTTGAACCTATAGTCGAAATGTGATAATTAAAACGCTTTTCACGCCGTGAAATGCATAATAATTCAACATTTTAAGGAAAATCATCTCTGGCTTGGTCTGTAGAGAAAATGAGTTTCAAAATAGTACTAGCATGAAACGTTAATATCTCCAAAAATCTAGTTTTGATCCTATTGTCGAAATATGATAATTAAAACGCTTTTCAGGCCGTGAAAAACATAATAATTCAACATTTTAAGGGAAACCATATCTGGCTTGGTCTGTAGAGAAAATGAGTTTCAAACGAGTACTATCATTAAACGTGAATTAAACGAAAATCAAGTTTTGATCCTATAGTCGAAATGTGATAATTAAAACGCTTTTCAAGCTGTGAAAAGCATAATAATTCAACATATTAAGGAAAATCATCTCTGGCTTGGTGTGTAGAGAAAATGAGTTTCAAGGAGTACTAGCATGAGACGTGAATTTCGCGAAAAATTAAGTTTGGATCCTCTTGTCGAAATATGATAATTAAACTGCTTTCAAGGCCTTGAAACGCATAATATTTCAACATCTTAAGGAAAATCATCTCTGGCTTGATCTGTAGAAGAAATGAGTTTCAAACGAGTACAATCGTTGGACACTAATTTCTTGAAAAATCAAGTTTTGATCCTATAGTCGAAATGTGATAATTAAAATGCTTTTCAGGTCTTGAAAAGCATAATAATTCAACATTTTAAGGGAAATCATCTATGGCTTGGTCTGTAGAGAAAATGAGTTTCAAAGGAGTATTAGCATTGAACTCGAATTTCTCGAAACTCCAAGTTTTGATCCTATAGTCAAAATGTGATCATTAATCGCTTTTCAGGCCGTGAAAAGTATAATAATTCAACATTTTAAGGGAAATCATCTCTGGCTTGGTCTGTAGAGGAAAAGAGTTTCAAACGAGTACTAGCATTGGACAGTAATTTCTCGAAAAAATAAGTTTTGAACCTATAGTCGAAATGTGATAATTAAAACGCTTTTCAGGCCGTGAAAAGCATAATAATTCAACATTTTAAGGAAAATCATCTCTGGCTTGGTCTGTAGAGAAAATGAGTTTCAAAATAGTACTAGCATGAAACGTCAATATCTCCAAAAATCAAGTTTTGATACTATTGTCGAAATATGATAATTAAAACGCTTTTCAGGCCGTGAAAAGCATAATAATTCAACATTTTAAGTGAAATCATCTCTGGCTTGGTCTGTAGAGAAAATGAGTTTCAAACGAGTACTATCATTTAACGTGAATTTAACGAAAAATCAAGTTTTGATCCTATAGTCGAAATGTGATAATTAAACTGCTTTCAAGGACGTGAAAAGCATAATAATTCAACATATTAAGGAAAATCATCTCTGGCTTAATCTGTAGAAGAAATGAGTTTCAAACGAGTACAATCGTTGGACACTAGTTTCTTGAAAAATCAAGTTTTGATCCTATACTCGAAATGTGATAATTAAAGCTTTTCAGGCCGTGAAAAGCATAATAATTCAACATTCTAAGGAAATTCATCTCTGGCTTGGACTGTAGAGAAAATGAGTTTCAAACGAGTACTAGCATGAAACGCTAATATCTCGAGAAATCAAGTTTTGATCCTATTATCGAAATATGATAATTAAGACACTCTGCAAACCGTGAAAAGCATAATAATTCAACATTTTAAGAAAATTCATCTCAGGCCTGGTCTGCAGAGATAATGAGTTTCAAACGCATAGTAGCATTGAACGCGAATTTCTCTAAAAGTCAAGTGTTTAACCTATAGTACAAATGTGATAATTAAATCGCTTTTCATACTCTGAAAAGCATAATATTTCAACATCTTAATGAAAATCATCTCTTGCTTGGTCTGTAGAGGAAATGAGTTTGAAAGGCGTACAATCGTTGGAAACTAGTTTCTTGAAAAATCAAGATTTGATCCTAAAGTCCAAATGTGATAATTAAAACGCTTTTCAGGCCGTGAAAAGCATAATAATTCAACCTTTTTAAGGAAAATCATCTCTAGCTTGGTCTGTAGAGAAAATGAGTTTCAAACGAGTACTAGCATTGGGCAGTAATTTCTTGAAAAATTAAGTTTTGAACCTATAGTCGAAATGTGATCATTAAAACGTTTTTCAGGCCGTGAAAAGCATAATAATTCAACATTTTAAGGGAAATCATCTCCTACTTGGTGTGTAGAGGAAAAGGGTCAAACGAGTACTAGCATTGGACAGTAATTTCTCGAAAAATTAAGTTTTGAACCTATAGTCGAAATGTGATAATTAAAACGATTTTCAGGCCGTGAAAAGCATAATAATTCAACATTTTAAGGAAAATCATCTTTGGCTTGGTCTGTAGAGAAAATGAGTTTCAAGGAGTACTAGCATGTGACGTGAATTTCGCGAAAAATTAAGTTTGGATCCAATAGTCGTAATATGATAATTTAAACGCTTTTCAGGCCGTGAAAAGCATAATAATTCAACATTCTAAGGAAATTCATCTCTGGCTTGGTCTGTAGGGAAAATGAGATTCAAACGAGTACTAATATATCTCGAGAATTCAAGTTTTGATCCTATAGTCGTAATATGATAATTAAGACACTCTTCAAACCGTGAAAAGCATAATAATTCAACATTGTAAGAAAATTCATCTCAGGCCTGGTCTGCAGAGATAATGAGTTTAAACGCGTAGTAGCATTGAACGCGAATTTCTCTAAAAGTCAAGTGTTTATTTAACCTATAGTCCAAATGTGATAATTAAAACGCTTTTCATACTCTGAAAAGCATAATAATTCAACATCTTAATGAAAATCATCTCTTGCTTGGTCTGTAGAGGAAATGAGTTTGAAAGGCGTACAATCGTTGGAAACTAGTTTCTTGAAAAATCAAGATTTGATCCTATAGTCCAAATGTGATAATTAAAACGCTTTTCAGGCCGTGAAAAGCGTAATAATTCTACATTTTAAGGGAAATCATCTATGGCTTTGTCTGTAGAGAAAGTGAATTTCAAACGAGTACTAGCATTAAACGTGAATTTCTCGAAAAATCAAGTTTTGATCCTATAGACGAAATATGATAATTAAAACGCTTTTCAGGCCGTGAAAAGCATAATAATTCAGCATTTTAAGTAAAATCATCTCAGGCCTGGTCTGCGGAGAAAATGAGTATTAAACGAGTAGTAGCATTGAACGCGAATTTCTCTAAGAGTCAGGTGTTCAACCTATAGTCCAAATGTGATAATTAAAAAGTTTTCATTCTCTGAAAAGCTAAATAATTCAACGTCTTAATGAAAATCATCTCTTTCTTGCTGTGTAGAGAAAAGGAGTTTCAAACGAGTATTAGCATTAATCGCGAATTTCTCGAAAACTTAAGTTTTGATCCTATGGTCTAAATGTGATAAATAAACGCTTTTCAGGCCGTGAAAAGCATAATAATTCAACATTTTAAGGAAAATCATCTCTGGCTTGGTCTGCAGAGAAAATAAGTTAGCATTAAACGTTAATTTCTCGAAAAATCAAGTTTTGATCCTAAAGTCGAAATATGATAATTAAAACGCTTTTCAGGCCGTGAAAAGCATAATAATTCAACATTTTAAGAAAAATCATCTCAGGCCTGGTCTGCGGAGAAAATGAGTATCAAACGAGTAGTAGCATTGAAGGCGAATTTCTCTAAGAGTGAAGTGTTCAACCTATAGTCCAAATGTGATAATTAAAAAGCTTTTCAAGCTCTGAAAAGCATAATAATTCAACATTTTAATGAAAATTATCTCTGGCTTGGTCTGTAAAGAAAATATGTTTCGCATAGAATGCGAATTTCTCGAAAACTCAAGTTTTTATAATATGGTCTAAATGTGATAAATAAACGCTTTTCAGGCCGTGAAAAGCATAATAATTCAACATTTTAAGGAAAAACATCTCTGGCTTGGTCTGTAGAAAAAATGAGTTTCAAGGAGTACTAGCATGAGACGTGAATTTCGCGAAAAATTAAGTTTGGATCCTATAGTCCAAATGTGATAATTAAACTGCTTTCAAGTCCATGAAAAGCATAATAATTCAACATTTTAAGGAAAATCGTCTCTGGCTTGTTCTGTAAAGAAATGATTTTCAAACGAGTATTCGCATTGAAAGCGAATTTCTCGAGAAGTCAAGTGTTAAACCTATAGTCCAAATGTGATAATTAAAACGCTTTTCATACTCTGAAAAGCATAAAAATTCAACATTTTAAGGAAAATCATCTCTGGCTTGGTTTGTAGAGAAAATGAGTTTCAAACGAGTATTAGAATTGAACGCGAATTTCTCGAAAATCCACGTTTTGATCCTATAGTCAAAATGTGATCATTAAAACGCTTTTCAGGCTGTGAAAAGCATAATAATTCAACATTTTAAGGGATATTATCTATGGCTTGGTCTGTAGAGAAAATGAGTTTCAAAGGAGTGTTTGCATTGAACGCGAATTTCTCGAAACTCCATGTTTTGATCCTATAGTCAAAATGTGATCATTAATCGCTTTTCAGTCCGTGAAAAGCATAATAATTCAACATTTTAAGGGAAATCATCTCTTTCTTGGTCTGTAGAGGAAAAGAGTTTCAAACGAGTACTAGCATTTAACAGTAATTTCTCGAAAAATTAAGTTTTGAACCTATAGTCGAAATGTGATAATTAAAACGCTTTTCACGCCGTGAAAAGCATAATAATTCAACATTTTAAGGAAAATCATCTCTGGCTTGGTCTGTAGAGAAAATGAGTTTCAAAATAGTACTAGCATGAAACGTTAATATCTCCAAAAATCTAGTTTTGATCCTATTGTCGAAATATGATAATTAAAACGCTTTTCAGGCCGTGAAAAACATAACAATTCAACATTTTAAGGGAAACCATATCTGGCTTGGTCTGTAGAGAAAATGAGTTTCAAACGAGTACTATCATTAAACGTGAATTAAACGAAAATCAAGTTTTAATCCTATAGTCGAAATGTGATAATTAAAACGCTTTTCAAGCTGTGAAAAGCATAATAATTCAACATATTAAGGAAAATCATCTCTGGCTTGGTGTGTAGAGAAAATGAGTTTCAAGGAGTACCAGCATGAGACGTGAATTTCGCGAAAAATTAAGTTTGGATCCAATTGTCGAAATATGATAATTAAACTGCTTTCAAGGCCGTGAAACGCATAATAATTCAACATCTTAAGGAAAATCATCTCTGGCTTGATCTGTAGAAGAAATTAGTTTCAAACGAGTACAATCGTTGGACACTAGTTTCTTGAAAAATCAAGTTTTGATCCTATAGTCGAAATGTGATAATTAATACCTTTCCAGGCCGTGAAGAGCATAATAATTCAACATTTTAGGGGAACTCATCTCTGGCTTGGTCTGTAGAGGAGAAGAGTTTCAAACGAGTACAAGCATTGGACAGTTATTTCTCGAAAAATTAAGTTTTGAACCTATAGTCGAAATGTGATAATTAAAACGCTTTTCAGGCTGTGAAAAGCATAATAATTCAACATTTTAAGGAAAATCATCTCTGGCTTGGTCTGTAGAGAAAATGAGTTTCAAAATAGTACTAGCATGAAACGTCAATATCTCCAAAAATCAAGTTTTGATACTATTGTCGAAATATGATAATTAAAACGCTTTTCAGGCCGTGAAAAGCATAATAATTCAACATTTTAAGTGAAATCATCTCTGGCTTGGTCTGTAGAGAAAATGAGTTTCAAACGAGTGCTATCATTTAACGTGAATTTAACGAAAAATCAAGTTTTGATCCTATAGTCGAAATGTGATAATTAAAACGCTTTTCAAGCTGTGAAAAGCATAATAATTCAACATCTTAATGAAAATCATCTCTAGCTTGGTTTGTAAAGAAAATAAGTTTCAAACGAGTATTAGCATAGGACAGCAATTTCTTGAAAAAACATGATTCGATCCTATATTCTAAATGTTATAATTAAAACGCTTTTCAGGCCGTGAAAAGCATAATAATTCAACCTTTTTAAGGAAGATCATCTCTAGCTTGGTCTGTAGAGAAAATGAGTTTCAAACGAGTACTAGCATTGGGCAGTAATTTCTTGAAAAATCAAGTTTTGAACCTATAGTCGAAATGTGATAATTAAAACGTTTTTCAGGCCGTGAAAAGCATAATAATTCAACATTTTAAGGAAAATCATCTTTGGCTTGGTCTGTAGAGAAAATGAGTTTCAAAATAGTACTAGCATGAAACGTTAATATCTCCAAAAATCAAGTTTTGATCCTATTGTCGAAATATGGTAATTAAAACGCTTTTCAGGCCGTGAAGAGCATAATAATTCAACATTTTAAGGGAAATCATCTCTGGCTTGATCTGTAGAGAAAATGAGTTTCAAACGAGTACTATCATTAAAGGTGAATTTAACGAAAAATCAAGTTTTGATCCTATAGTCGAAATGTGATAATTAAAACGCTTTTCAAGCTGTGAAAAGCATAATAATTCAACATAATAAGGAAAATCATCTCTGGCTTGGTCTGTAGAGAAAATGAGTTTCAAGGAGTACTAGCATGTGACGTGAATTTCGCGAAAAATTAAGTTTGGATCCAATAGTCGTAATATGATAATTAAACTGCTTTCAAGTCCGTGAAACGCATAATAATTCAACATCTTAAGGAAAATCATCTCTGGCTTGATCTGTAGAAGAAATGAGTTTCAAACGAGTACAATCGTTGGACACTAGTTTCATGAAAAATCAAGTTTTGATCCTATAGTCGAAATGTGATAATTTAAACGCTTTTCAGGCCGTGAAAAGCATAATAATTCAACATTCTAAGGAAATTCATCTCTGGCTTGGTCTGTAGGGAAAATGAGATTCAAACGAGTACTAGCATGAAGCGCTTATATCTCGAGAATTCAAGTTTTGATCCTATAGTCGTAATATGGTAATTAAGACACTCTTCAAACCGTGAAAAGCATAATAATTCAACATTTTAAGAAAATCATCTCTTGCTTGGTCTGTAGAGGAAATGAGTTTGAAAGGCGTACAATCGTTGGAAACTAGTTTCTTGAAAAATCAAGATTTGATCCTATAGTCCAAATGTGATAATTAAAACGCTTTTCAGGCCGTGAAAAGCATAATAATTCTACATTTTAAGGGAAATCATCTATGGCTTTGTCTGTAGAGAAAGTGAGTTTCAAACGAGTACTAGCATTAAACGTGAATTTCTCGAAAAATCAAGTTTTGATCCTATAGACGAAATAAGATAATTAAAACGCTTTTCTGGCCGTGAAAAGCATAATAATTCAGCATTTTAAGAAAAATCATCTCAGGCCTGGTCTGCGGAGAAAATGAGTATTAAACGAGTAGTAGCATTGAACGCGAATTTCTCTGAGAGTCAGGTGTTCAACCTATAGTCCAAATGTGATAATTAAAAAGTTTTCATTCTCTGAAAAGCTAAATAATTCAACGTCTTAATGAAAATCATCTCTTTCTTGCTGTGTAGAGAAAAGGAGTTTGAAACGAGTATTAGCATTGATCGCGAATTTCTCGAAAACTTAAGTTTTGATCCTATGGTCTAAATGTGATAAATAAACGCTTTTCAGGCCGTGAAAAGCATAATAATTCAACATTTTAAGGAAAATCATCTCTGGTTTGGTCTGCAGAGAAAATGAGTTTCAAACGAGTACTAGCATTAAACGTTAATTTCTGGAAAAATCAAGTTTTGATCCTATAGTCGAAATATGATAATTAAAACGCTTTTCAGGCCGTGAAAAGCATAATAATTCAACATTTTAAGAAAATCATCTCAGGACTGGTCTGCGGAGAAAATGAGTATCAAACGAGTAGTAGCATTCAATGCGAATTTCTCTAAGAGTGAAGTGTTCTTCAACCTATAGTCCAAATGTGATAATTAAAAAGCTTTTCAAGCTCTGAAAAGCATAATAATTCAACATTTTAATGAAAATCATCTCTGGATTAGTCTGTAAAAAAATATGTTTCGCATAGAATGCGAATTTCTGGAAAAATCAAGTTTTGATCCTATAGTCGAAATATGATAATTAAAACGCTTTTCAGGCCGTGAAAAGCATAATAATTCAACATTTTAAGAAAATCATCTCAGGACTGGTCTGCGGAGAAAATGAGTATCAAACGAGTAGTAGCATTCAATGCGAATTTCTCTAAGAGTGAAGTGTTCTTCAACCTATAGTCCAAATGTGATAATTAAAAAGCTTTTCAAGCTCTGAAAAGCATAATAATTCAACATTTTAATGAAAATCATCTCTGGATTAGTCTGTAAAGAAAATATGTTTCGCATGGAATGCGAATTTCTCGAAAAATCAAGTTTTTATCCTATGGTCTAAATGTGATAAATAAACGATTTTCAGGCCGTGAAAAGCATAATAATTCAACATTTTAAGAAAATTCATCTCAGGCCTGGTCTGCAGAGATAATGAGTTTCAAACGCGTAGTAGCATTGAACGCGAATTTCTCTAAGAGTCAAGTGTTCAACCTATAGTCCAAATGTGATAATTAAAAAGTTTTCATTCTCTGAAAAGCTAAATAATTCAACGTCTTAATGAAAATCATCTCTTTCTTGCTGTGTAGAGAAAAGGAGTTTCAAACGAGTATTAGCATTGATCGCGAATTTCTCGAAAACTTAAATTTTGATCCTATGGTCTAAATGTGATAAATAAACGCTTTTCAGGCAATGACAAGCATAATAATTCAACATTTTAAGGAAAATCATCTCTGGCTTGGTCTGCAGAGAAAATAAGTTAGCATTAAACGTTAATTTCTCGAAAAATCAAGTTTTGATCCTAAAGTCGAAATATGATAATTAAAACGCTTTTCAGGCCGTGAAAAGCATAATAATTCAACATTTTAAGAAAAATCATCTCAGGCCTGGTCTGCGGAGAAAATGAGTATCAAACGAGTAGTAGCATTGAACGCGAATTTCTCTAAGAGTGAAGTGTTCAACCTATAGTCCAAATGTGATAATTAAAAAGCTTTTCAAGCTCTGAAAAGCATAATAATTCAACATTTTAATGAAAATCATCTCTGGCTTGGTCTGTAAAGAAAATATGTTTCGCATAGAATGCAAATTTCTCGAAAACTCAAGTTTTTATAATATGGTCTAAATGTGATAAATAAACGCTTTTCATTCCGTGAAAAGCATAATAATTCAACATTTTAAGGAAAAACATCTCTGGCTTGGTCTGTAGAAAAAATGAGTTTCAAGGAGTACTAGCATGAGACGTGAATTTCGCGAAAAATTAAGTTTGGATCCTATAGTCCAAATGTGATAATTAAACTGCTTTCAAGTCCGTGAAAAGCATAATAATTCAACATTTTAAGGAAAATCGTCTCTGGCTTGTTTCGTAAAGAAATGATTTTCAAACGAGTATTCGCATTGAAAGCGAATTTCTCGAGAAGTCAAGTGTTAAACCTATAGTCCAAATGTGATAATTAAAACGCTTTTCATACTCTGAAAAGCATAAAAATTCAACATTTTAAGGAAAATCATCTCTGGCTTGGTTTGTAGAGAAAATGAGTTTCAAACGAGTATTAGAATTGAACGCGAATTTCTCGAAAATCCACGTTTTGATCCTATAGTCAAAATGTGATCATTAAAACGCTTTTCAGGCTGTGAAAAGCATAATAATTCAACATTTTAAGGGATATTATCTATGGCTTGGTCTGTAGAGAAAATGAGTTTCAAAGGAGTGTTTGCATTGAACGCGAATCTCTCGAAACTCCATGTTTTGATCCTATAGTCAAAATGTGATCATTAATCGCTTTTCAGTCCGTGAAAAGCATAATAATTCAACATTTTAAGGGAAATCATCTCTTTCTTGGTCTGTAGAGGAAAAGAGTTTCAAACGAGTACTAGCATTTAACAGTAATTTCTCGAAAAATTAAGTTTTGAACCTATAGTCGAAATGTGATAATTAAAACGCTTTTCACGCCGTGAAAAGCATAATAATTCAACATTTTAAGGAAAATCATCTCTGGCTTGGTCTGTAGAGAAAATGAGTTTCAAAATAGTACTAGCATGAAACGTTAATATCTCCAAAAATCTAGTTTTGTTCCTATTGTCGAAATATGATAATTAAAACGCTTTTCAGGCCGTGAAAAACATAATAATTCAACATTTTAAGGGAAACCATATCTGGCTTGGTCTGTAGAGAAAATGAGTTTCAAACGAGTACTATCATTAAACGTGAATTAAACGAAAATCAAGTTTTGATCCTATAGTCGAAATGTGATAATTAAAACGCTTTTCAAGCTGTGAAAAGCATAATAATTCAACATATTAAGGAAAATCATCTCTGGCTTGGTGTGTAGAGAAAATGAGTTTCAAGGATTACCAGCATGAGACGTGAATTTCGCGAAAAATTAAGTTTGGATCCAATTGTCGAAATATGATAATTAAACTGCTTTCAAGGCCGTGAAACGCATAATAATTCAACATCTTAAGGAAAATCATCTCTGGCTTGATCTGTAGAAGAAATGAGTTTCAAACGAGTACAATCGTTGGACACTAGTTTCTTGAAAAATCAAGTTTTGATCCTATAGTCGAAATGTGATAATTAATAGCTTTCCAGGCCGTGAAGTGCATAATAATTCAACATTTTAAGGGAACTCATCTCTGGCTTGGTCTGTAGAGGAGAAGAGTTTCAAACGAGTACAAGCATTGGACAGTTATTTCTCGAAAAATTAAGTTTTGAACATATAGTCGAAATGTGATAATTAAAACGCTTTTCAGGCTGTGAAAAGCATAATAATTCAACATTTTAAGGAAAATCATCTCTGGCTTGGTCTGTAGAGAAAATGAGTTTCAAAATAGTACTAGCATGAAACGTCAATATCTCCAAAAATCAAGTTTTGATACTATTGTCGAAATATGATAATTAAAACGCTTTTCAGGCCGTGAAAAGCATAATAATTCAACATTTTAAGTGAAATCATCTCTGGCTTGGTCTGTAGAGAAAATGAGTTTCAATCGAGTGCTATCATTTAACGTGAATTTAACGAAAAATCAAGTTTTGATCCTATAGTCGAAATGTGATAATTAAAACGCTTTTCAAGCTGTGAAAAGCATAATAATTCAACATCTTAATGAAAATCATCTCTGGCTTGGTTTGTAAAGAAAATAAGTTTCAAACGAGTATTAGCATAGGACAGCAATTTCTTGAAAAAACATGTTTCGATCCTATATTCTAAATGTTATAATTAAAACGCTTTTCAGGCCGTGAAAAGCATAATAATTCAACCTTTTTAAGGAAAATCATCTCTAGCTTGGTCTGTAGAGAAAATGAGTTTCAAACGAGTACTAGCATTGGGCAGTAATTTCTTGAAAAATCAAGTTTTGAACCTATAGTCGAAATGTGATAATTAAAACGTTTTTCAGGCCGTGAAAAGCATAATAATTCAACATTTTAAGGAAAATCATCTTTGGCTTGGTCTGTAGAGAAAATGAGTTTCAAAATAGTACTAGCATGAAACGTTATTATCTCCAAAAATCAAGTTTTGATCCTATTGTCGAAATATGGTAATTAAAACGCTTTTCAGGCCGTGAAGAGCATAATAATTCAACATTTTAAGGGAAATCATCTCTGGCTTGGTCTGTAGAGAAAATGAGTTTCAAACTAGTACTATCATTAAAGGTGAATTTCGCGAAAAATTAAGTTTGAATCCAATAGTCGTAATATGATAATTAAACTGCTTTCAAGTCCGTGAAACGCATAATAATTCAACATCTTAAGGAAAATCATCTCTGGCTTGATCTGTAGAAGAAATGAGTTTCAAACGAGTACAATCGTTGGACACTAGTTTCATGAAAAATCAAGTTTTGATCCTATAGTCGAAATGTGATAATTTAAACGCTTTTCAGGCCGTGAAAAGCATAATAATCCAACATTCTAAGGAAATTCATCTCTAGCCATGTCTGTAGGGAAAATGAGATTCAAACGAGTACTAGCATGAAGCGCTTATATCTCGAGAATTCAAGTTTTGATCCTATAGTCGTAATATGATAATTAAGACACTCTTCAAACCGTGAAAAGCATAATAATTCAACATTTTAAGAAAATCATCTCTTGCTTGGTCTGTAGAGGAAATGAGTTTGAAAGGCGTACAATCGTTGGAAACTAGTTTCTTGAAAAATCAAGATTTGATCCTATAGTCCAAATGTGATAATTAAAACGCTTTTCAGGCCGTGAAAAGCATAATAATTCTACATTTTAAGGGAAATCATCTATGGCTTTGTCTGTAGAGAAAGTGAGTTTCAAACGAGTAGTTTCAAGGAGTACTAGCATGAGACGTGAATTTCGCGAAAAATTAAGTTTGGATCCTATAGTCCAAATGTGATAATTAAACTGCTTTCAAGTCCATGAAAAGCATAATAATTCAACATTTTAAGGAAAATCGTCTCTGGCTTGTTCTGTAAAGAAATGATTTTCAAACGAGTATTAGCATTCAAAGCGAATTTCTCGAGAAGTCAAGTGTTAAACCTATAGTCCAAATGTGATAATTAAAATGCTTTTCATACTCTGAAAAGCATAAAAATTCAACATTTTAAGGAAAATCATCTCTGGCTTGGTTTGTAGAGAAAATGAGTTTCAAACGATTATTAGAATTGAACGCGAATTTCTCGAAAATCCACGTTTTGATCCTATAGTCAAAATGTGATCATTAAAACGCTTTTCAGGCTGTGAAAAGCATAGTAATTCAACATTTTAAGGGAAATTATCTATGGCTTGGTCTGTAGAGAAAATGAGTTTCAAAGGAGTGTTTGCATTGAACGCGAATTTCTGGAAACTCCATGTTTTGATCCTATAGTCAAAATGTGATCATTAATCGCTTTTCAGTCCGTGAAAAGCATAATAATTCAACATTTTAAGGGAAATCATCTCTTTCTTGGTCTGTAGAGGAAAAGAGTTTCAAACGAGTACTAGCATTTAACAGTAATTTCTCGAAAAATTAAGTTTTGAACCTATAGTCGAAATGTGATAATTAAAACGCTTTTCACGCCGTGAAATGCATAATAATTCAACATTTTAAGGAAAATCATGTCTGGCTTGGTCTGTAGAGAAAATGAGTTTCAAAATAGTACTAGCATGAAACGTTAATATCTCCAAAAATCTAGTTTTGATCCTATTGTCGAAATATGATAATTAAAACGCTTTTCAGGCCGTGAAAAACATAATAATTCAACATTTTAAGGGAAACCATATCTGGCTTGGTCTGTAGAGAAAATGAGTTTCAAACGAGTACTATCATTAAACGTGAATTAAACGAAAATCAAGTTTTGATCCTATAGTCGAAATGTGATAATTAAAACGCTTTTCAAGCTGTGAAAAGCATAATAATTCAACATATTAAGGAAAATCATCTCTGGCTTGGTGTGTAGAGAAAATGAGTTTCAAGGAGTACTAGCATGAGACGTGAATTTCGCGAAAAATTAAGTTTGGGTCCTCTTGTCGAAATATGATAATTAAACTGCTTTCAAGGCCTTGAAACGCATAATAATTCAACATCTTAAGGAAAATCATCTCTGGCTTGATCTGTAGAAGAAATGAGTTTCAAACGAGTACAATCGTTGGACACTAGTTTCTTGAAAAATCAAGTTTTGATCCTATAGTCGAAATGTGATAATTTAAACGCTTTTCAGGCCGCGAAAAGCATAATAATTAAACATTTTAAGAAAATTCATCTCAGGCCTGGTCTGCAGAGATAATGAGTTTCAAACGCGTAGTAGCATTGAACGCGAATTACTCTAAAAGTCAATTGTTTATTTAACCTATAGTCCAAATGTGATAATTAAAACGCTTTTCATACTCTGAAAAGCATAATAATTCAACATCATAATGAAAATCATCTTTGGCTTGGTCTGTAAAGAAAATATGTTTCGCATAGAATGCGAATTTCTCGAAAATTCAAGTTTTTATCCTATGGTCTAAATGTGATAAATATACGCTTTTCAGGCCGTGAAAAGTATAATAATTCAACATTTTAAGGAAAAACATCTCTGGCTTGGTCTGTAGAAAAAATGAGTTTCAAGGAGTACTAGCATGAGACGTGAATTTCGCGAAAAATTAAGTTTGGATCCTATAGTCCAAATGTGATAATTAAACTGCTTTCAAGTCCGTGAAAAGCATAATAATTCAACATTTTAAGGAAAGTCGTCTCTGGCTTGTTCTGTAAAGAAATGATTTTCAAACGAGTATTAGCATTGAAAGCGAATTTCTCGAGAAGTCAAGTGTTAAACCTATAGTCCAAATGTGATAATTAAAACGCTTTTCATATTCTGAAAAGCATAAAAATTCATCATTTTAAGGAAAATCATCTCTGGCTTGGTTTGTAGAGAAAATGAATTTCAAACGAGTATTAGAATTGAACGCGAATTTCTCCAAAATCCACGTTTAGATCCTATAGTCAAAATGTGATCATTAAAACGCTTTTCAGGCTGTGAAAAGCATAATAATTCAACATTTTAAGGGAAATTATCTATGGCTTGGTCTGTAGAGAAAATGAGTTTCAAAGGAGTGTTTGCATTGAACGCGAATTTCTCGAAACTCCATGTTTTGATCCTATTGTCAAAATGTGATCATTAATCGCTTTTCAGTCCGTGAAAAGCATAATAATTCAACTTTTTAAGGGAAATCATCTCTTTCTTGGTCTGTAGAGGAAAAGAGTTTCAAACGAGTACTAGCATTTAACAGTAATTTCTCGAAAAATTGAGTTTTGAACCTATAGTCGAAATGTGATAATTAAAACGCTTTTCACGCCGTGAAAAGCATAATAATTCAACATTTTAAGGAAAATCATCTCTGGCTTGGTCTGTAGAGAAAATGAGTTTCAAAATAGTACTAGCATGAAACGTTAATATCTCCAAAAATCTAGTTTTGATCCTATTGTCGAAATATGATAATTAAAACGCTTTTCAGGCCGTGAAAAACATAATAATTCAACATTTTAAGGGAAACCATATCTGGCTTGGTCTGTAGAGAAAATGAGTTTCAAACGAGTACTATCATTAAACGTGAATTAAACGAAAATCAAGTTTTGATCCTATAGTCGAAATGTGATAATTAAAACGCTTTTCAAGCTGTGAAAAGCATAATAATTCAACATATTAAGGAAAATCATCTCTGGCTTGGTGTGTAGAGAAAATGAGTTTCAAGGAGTACTAGCATGAGACGTGAATTTCGCGAAAAATTAAGTTTGGATCCTCTTGTCGAAATATGATAATTAAACTGCTTTCAAGGCCGTGAAACGCATAATAATTCAACATCTTAAGGAAAATCATCTCTGGCTTGATCTGTAGAAGAAATGAGTTTCAAACGAGTACAATCGTTGGACACTAGTTTCTTGAAAAATCAAGTTTTGATCCTATAGTCGAAATGTGATAATTTAAACGCTTTTCAGGCCGCGAAAAGCATAATAATTAAACATTTTAAGAAAATTCATCTCAGGCCTGGTCTGCAGAGATAATGAGTTTCAAACGCGTAGTAGCATTGAACGCGAATTACTCTAAAAGTCAATTGTTTATTTAACCTATAGTCCAAATGTGATAATTAAAACGCTTTTCATACACTGAAAAGCATAATAATTCAACATCATAATGAAAATCATCTCTGGCTTGGTCTGTAAAGAAAATATGTTTCGCATAGAATGCGAATTTCTGGAAAACTCAAGTTTTTATCCTATGGTCTAAATGTGATAAATAAACGCTTTTCAGGCCGTGAAAAGTATAATAATTCAACATTTTAAGGAAAAACATCTCTGGCTTGGTCTGTAGAAAAAATGAGTTTCAAGGAGTACTAGCATGAGACGTGAATTTCGCGAAAAATTAAGTTTGGATCCTATAGTCCAAATGTGATAATTAAACTGCTTTCAAGTCCGTGAAAAGCATAATAATTCAACATTTTAAGGAAAGTCGTCTCTGGCTTGTTCTGTAAAGAAATGATTTTCAAACGAGTATTAGCATTGAAAGCGAATTTCTCGAGAAGTCAAGTGTTAAACCTATAGTCCAAATGTGATAATTAAAACGCTTTTCATATTCTGAAAAGCATAAAAATTCATCATTTTAAGGAAAATCATCTCTGGCTTGGTTTGTAGAGAAAATGAATTTCAAACGAGTATTAGAATTGAACGCGAATTTCTCCAAAATCCAAGTTTTGATCCTATAGTCAAAATGTGATCATTAAAATGCTTTTCAGGTCTTGAAAAGCATAATAATTCAACATTTTAAGGGAAATCATCTATGGCTTGGTCTGTAGAGAAAATGAGTTTCAAAGGAGTATTAGCATTGAACTCGAATTTCTTGAAACTCCAAGTTTTGATCCTATAGTCAAAATGTGATCATTAATCGCTTTTCAGGCCGTGAGAGGCATAATAATTCAACCTTTTTAAGGAAAATCATCTCTAGCTTGGTCTGTAGAGAAAATGAGTTTCAAACGAGTACTAGCATTGGGCAGTAATTTCTTGAAAAATCAAGTTTTGAACCTATAGTCGAAATGTGATAATTAAAACGTTTTTCAGGCTGTGAAAAGCATAATAATTCAACATTTTAAGGAAAATCATCTTTGGCTTGGTCTGTAGAGAAAATGAGTTTCAAAATAGTACTAGCATGAAACGTTATTATCTCCAAAAATCAAGTTTTGATCCTATTGTCGAAATATGGTAATTAAAACGCTTTTCAGGCCGTGAAGAGCATAATAATTCAACATTTTAAGGGAAATCATCTCTGGCTTGGTCTGTAGAGAAAATGAGTTTCAAACTAGTACTATCATTAAAGGTGAATTTCGCGAAAAATTAAGTTTGAATCCAATAGTCGTAATATGATAATTAAACTGCTTTCAAGTCCGTGAAACGCATAATAATTCAACATCTTAAGGAAAATCATCTCTGGCTTGATCTGTAGAAGAAATGAGTTTCAAACGAGTACAATCGTTGGACACTAGTTTCATGAAAAATCAAGTTTTGATCCTATAGTCGAAATGTGATAATTTAAACGCTTTTCAGGCCGTGAAAAGCATAATAATCCAACATTCTAAGGAAATTCATCTCTAGCCATGTCTGTAGGGAAAATGAGATTCAAACGAGTACTAGCATGAAGCGCTTATATCTCGAGAATTCAAGTTTTGATCCTATAGTCGTAATATGATAATTAAGACACTCTTCAAACCGTGAAAAGCATAATAATTCAACATTTTAAGAAAATCATCTCTTGCTTGGTCTGTAGAGGAAATGAGTTTGAAAGGCGTACAATCGTTGGAAACTAGTTTCTTGAAAAATCAAGATTTGATCCTATAGTCCAAATGTGATAATTAAAACGCTTTTCAGGCCGTGAAAAGCATAATAATTCTACATTTTAAGGGAAATCATCTATGGCTTTGTCTGTAGAGAAAGTGAGTTTCAAACGAGTAGTTTCAAGGAGTACTAGCATGAGACGTGAATTTCGCGAAAAATTAAGTTTGGATCCTATAGTCCAAATGTGATAATTAAACTGCTTTCAAGTCCATGAAAAGCATAATAATTCAACATTTTAAGGAAAATCGTCTCTGGCTTGTTCTGTAAAGAAATGATTTTCAAACGAGTATTAGCATTCAAAGCGAATTTCTCGAGAAGTCAAGTGTTAAACCTATAGTCCAAATGTGATAATTAAAATGCTTTTCATACTCTGAAAAGCATAAAAATTCAACATTTTAAGGAAAATCATCTCTGGCTTGGTTTGTAGAGAAAATGAGTTTCAAACGAGTATTAGAATTGAACGCGAATTTCTCGAAAATCCACGTTTTGATCCTATAGTCAAAATGTGATCATTAAAACGCTTTTCAGGCTGTGAAAAGCATAGTAATTCAACATTTTAAGGGAAATTATCTATGGCTTGGTCTGTAGAGAAAATGAGTTTCAAAGGAGTGTTTGCATTGAACGCGAATTTCTGGAAACTCCATGTTTTGATCCTATAGTCAAAATGTGATCATTAATCGCTTTTCAGTCCGTGAAAAGCATAATAATTCAACATTTTAAGGGAAATCATCTCTTTCTAGGTCTGTAGAGGAAAAGAGTTTCAAACGAGTACTAGCATTTAACAGTAATTTCTCGAAAAATTAAGTTTTGAACCTATAGTCGAAATGTGATAATTAAAACGCTTTTCACGCCGTGAAATGCATAATAATTCAACATTTTAAGGAAAATCATGTCTGGCTTGGTCTGTAGAGAAAATGAGTTTCAAAATAGTACTAGCATGAAACGTTAATATCTCCAAAAATCTAGTTTTGATCCTATTGTCGAAATATGATAATTAAAACGCTTTTCAGGCCGTGAAAAACATAATAATTCAACATTTTAAGGGAAACCATATCTGGCTTGGTCTGTAGAGAAAATGAGTTTCAAACGAGTACTATCATTAAACGTGAATTAAACGAAAATCAAGTTTTGATCCTATAGTCGAAATGTGATAATTAAAACGCTTTTCAAGCTGTGAAAAGCATAATAATTCAACATATTAAGGAAAATCATCTCTGGCTTGGTGTGTAGAGAAAATGAGTTTCAAGGAGTACTAGCATGAGACGTGAATTTCGCGAAAAATTAAGTTTGGGTCCTCTTGTCGAAATATGATAATTAAACTGCTTTCAAGGCCTTGAAACGCATAATAATTCAACATCTTAAGGAAAATCATCTCTGGCTTGATCTGTAGAAGAAATGAGTTTCAAACGAGTACAATCGTTGGACACTAGTTTCTTGAAAAATCAAGTTTTGATCCTATAGTCGAAATGTGATAATTTAAACGCTTTTCAGGCCGCGAAAAGCATAATAATTAAACATTTTAAGAAAATTCATCTCAGGCCTGGTCTGCAGAGATAATGAGTTTCAAACGCGTAGTAGCATTGAACGCGAATTACTCTAAAAGTCAATTGTTTATTTAACCTATAGTCCAAATGTGATAATTAAAACGCTTTTCATACTCTGAAAAGCATAATAATTCAACATCATAATGAAAATCATCTTTGGCTTGGTCTGTAAAGAAAATATGTTTCGCATAGAATGCGAATTTCTCGAAAATTCAAGTTTTTATCCTATGGTCTAAATGTGATAAATATACGCTTTTCAGGCCGTGAAAAGTATAATAATTCAACATTTTAAGGAAAAACATCTCTGGCTTGGTCTGTAGAAAAAATGAGTTTCAAGGAGTACTAGCATGAGACGTGAATTTCGCGAAAAATTAAGTTTGGATCCTATAGTCCAAATGTGATAATTAAACTGCTTTCAAGTCCGTGAAAAGCATAATAATTCAACATTTTAAGGAAAGTCGTCTCTGGCTTGTTCTGTAAAGAAATGATTTTCAAACGAGTATTAGCATTCAAAGCGAATTTCTCGAGAAGTCAAGTGTTAAACCTATAGTCCAAATGTGATAATTAAAACGCTTTTCATATTCTGAAAAGCATAAAAATTCATCATTTTAAGGAAAATCATCTCTGGCTTGGTTTGTAGAGAAAATGAATTTCAAACGAGTATTAGAATTGAACGCGAATTTCTCCAAAATCCACGTTTAGATCCTATAGTCAAAATGTGATCATTAAAACGCTTTTCAGGCTGTGAAAAGCATAATAATTCAACATTTTAAGGGAAATTATCTATGGCTTGGTCTGTAGAGAAAATGAGTTTCAAAGGAGTGTTTGCATTGAACGCGAATTTCTCGAAACTCCATGTTTTGATCCTATTGTCAAAATGTGATCATTAATCGCTTTTCAGTCCGTGAAAAGCATAATAATTCAACTTTTTAAGGGAAATCATCTCTTTCTTGGTCTGTAGAGGAAAAGAGTTTCAAACGAGTACTAGCATTTAACAGTAATTTCTCGAAAAATTGAGTTTTGAACCTATAGTCGAAATGTGATAATTAAAACGCTTTTCACGCCGTGAAAAGCATAATAATTCAACATTTTAAGGAAAATCATCTCTGGCTTGGTCTGTAGAGAAAATGAGTTTCAAAATAGTACTAGCATGAAACGTTAATATCTCCAAAAATCTAGTTTTGATCCTATTGTCGAAATATGATAATTAAAACGCTTTTCAGGCCGTGAAAAACATAATAATTCAACATTTTAAGGGAAACCATATCTGGCTTGGTCTGTAGAGAAAATGAGTTTCAAACGAGTACTATCATTAAACGTGAATTAAACGAAAATCAAGTTTTGATCCTATAGACGAAATATGATAATTAAAACGCTTTTCAGGCCGTGAAAAGCATAATAATTCAGCATTTTAAGTAAAATCATCTCAGGCCTGGTCTGCGGAGAAAATGAGTATTAAACGAGTAGTAGCATTGAACGCGAATTTCTCTAAGAGTCAGGTGTTCAACCTATAGTCCAAATGTGATAATTAAAAAGTTTTCATTCTCTGAAAAGCTAAATAATTCAACGTCTTAATGAAAATCATCTCTTTCTTGCTGTGTAGAGAAAAGGAGTTTCAAACGAGTATTAGCATTGATCGCGAATTTCTCGAAAACTTAAGTTTTGATCCTATGGTCTAAATGTGATAAATAAACGCTTTTCAGGCCGTGAAAAGCATAATAATTCAACATTTTAAGGAAAATCATCTCTGGCTTGGTCTGCAGAGAAAATAAGTTAGCATTAAACGTTAATTTCTCGAAAAATCAAGTTTTGATCCTAAAGTCGAAATATGATAATTAAAACGCTTTTCAGGCCGTGAAAAGCATAATAATTCAACATTTTAAGAAAAATCATCTCAGGCCTGGTCTGCGGAGAAAATGAGTATCAAACGAGTAGTAGCATTGAAGGCGAATTTCTCTAAGAGTGAAGTGTTCAACCTATAGTCCAAATGTGATAATTAAAAAGCTTTTCAAGCTCTGAAAATCATAATAATTCAACATTTTAATGAAAATTATCTCTGGCTTGGTCTGTAAAGAAAATATGTTTCGCATAGAATGCGAATTACTCGAAAACTCAAGTTTTTATAATATGGTCTAAATGTGATAAATAAACGCTTTTCAGGCCGTGAAAAGCATAATAATTCAACATTTTAAGGAAAAACATCTCTGGCTTGGTCTGTAGAAAAAATGAGTTTCAAGGAGTACTAGCATGAGACGTGAATTTCGCGAAAAATTAAGTTTGGATCCTATAGTCCAAATGTGATAATTAAACTGCTTTCAAGTCCATGAAAAGCATAATAATTCAACATTTTAAGGAAAATCGTCTCTGGCTTGTTCTGTAAAGAAATGATTTTCAAACGAGTATTAGCATTGAAAGCGAATTTCTCGAGAAGTCAAGTGTTAAACCTATAGTCCAAATGTGATAATTAAAACGCTTTTCATACTCTGAAAAGCATAAAAATTCAACATTTTAAGGAAAATCATCTCTGGCTTGGTTTGTAGAGAAAATGAGTTTCAAACGAGTATTAGAATTGAACGCGAATTTCTCGAAAATCCACGTTTTGATCCTATAGTCAAAATGTGATCATTAAAACGCTTTTCAGGCTGTGAAAAGCATAGTAATTCAACATTTTAAGGGAAATTATCTATGGCTTGGTCTGTAGAGAAAATGAGTTTCAAAGGAGTGTTTGCATTGAACGCGAATTTCTGGAAACTCCATGTTTTGATCCTATAGTCAAAATGTGATCATTAATCGCTTTTCAGTCCGTGAAAAGCATAATAATTCAACATTTTAAGGGAAATCATCTCTTTCTTGGTCTGTAGAGGAAAAGAGTTTCAAACGAGTACTAGCATTTAACAGTAATTTCTCGAAAAATTAAGTTTTGAACCTATAGTCGAAATGTGATAATTAAAACGTATTTCACGCCGTGAAAAGCATAATAATTCAACATTTTAAGGAAAATCATCTCTGGCTTGGTCTGTAGAGAAAATGAGTTTCAAAATAGTACTAGCATGAAACGTTAATATCTCCAAAAATCTAGTTTTGATCCTATTGTCGAAATATGATAATTAAAACGCTTTTCAGGCCGTGAAAAACATAATAATTCAACATTTTAAGGGAAACCATATCTGGCTTGGTCTGTAGAGAAAATGAGTTTCAAACGAGTACTATCATTAAACGTGAATTAAACGAAAATCAAGTTTTGATCCTATAGTCGAAATGTGATAATTAAAACGCTTTTCAAGCTGTGAAAAGCATAATAATTCAACATATTAAGGAAAATCATCTCTGGCTTGGTGTGTAGAGAAAATGAGTTTCAAGGAGTACTAGCATGAGACGTGAATTTCGCGAAAAATTAAGTTTGGATCCTCTTGTCGAAATATGATAATTAAACTGCTTTCAAGGCCGTGAAACGCATAATAATTCAACATCTTAAGGAAAATCATCTCTGGCTTGATCTGTAGAAGAAATGAGTTTCAAACGAGTACAATCGTTGGACACTAGTTTCTTGAAAAATCAAGTTTTGATCCTATAGTCGAAATGTGATAATTTAAACGCTTCTCAGGCCGCGAAAAGCATAATAATTAAACATTTTAAGAAAATTCATCTCAGGCCTGGTCTGCAGAGATAATGAGTTTCAAACGCGTAGTAGCATTGAACGCGAATTACTCTAAAAGTCAATTGTTTATTTAACCTATAGTCCAAATGTGATAATTAAAACGCTTTTCATACACTGAAAAGCATAATAATTCAACATCATAATGAAAATCATCTCTGGCTTGGTCTGTAAAGAAAATATGTTTGGCATAGAATGCGAATTTCTCGAAAACTCAAGTTTTTATCCTATGGTCTAAATGTGATAAATAAACGCTTTTCAGGCCGTGAAAAGTATAATAATTCAACATTTTAAGGAAAAACATCTCTGGCTTGGTCTGTAGAAAAAATGAGTTTCAAGCAGTACTAGCATGAGACGTGAATTTCGCGAAAAATTAAGTTTGGATCCTATAGTCCAAATTTGATAATTAAACTACTTTCAAGTCCGTGAAAAGCATAATAATTCAACATTTTAAGGAAAGTCGTCTCTGGCTTGTTCTGTAAAGAAATGATTTTCAAACGAGTATTAGCATTGAAAGCGAATTTCTCGAGAAGTCAAGTGTTAAACCTATAGTCCAAATGTGATAATTAAAACGCTTTTCATATTCTGAAAAGCATAAAAATTCATCATTTTAAGGAAAATCATCTCTGGCTTGGTTTGTAGAGAAAATGAATTTCAAACGAGTATTAGAATTGAACGCGAATTTCTCCAAAATCCAAGTTTTGATCCTATAGTCAAAATGTGATCATTAAAATGCTTTTCAGGTCTTGAAAAGCATAATAATTCAACATTTTAAGGGAAATCATCTATGGCTTGGTCTGTAGAGAAAATGAGTTTCAAAGGAGTATTAGCATTGAACTCGAAATTCTCGAAACTCCAAGTTTTGATCCTATAGTCAAAATGTGATCATTAATCGCTTTTCAGGCCGTGAGAGGCATAATAATTCAACATTTTAAGGGAAATCATCTCTGGCTTGGTCTGTAGAGGAAAAGAGTTTCAAACGAGTACTAGCATTGGACAGTAATTTCTCGAAAAATTAAGTTTTGAACCTATAGTCGAAATGTGATAATTAAAACGATTTTCAGGCCGTGAAAAGCATAATAATTCAACATTTTAAGGAAAATCATCTTTGGCTTGGTCTGTAGAGAAAATGAGTTTCAAAATAGTACTAGCATGAAACGTTAATATCTCCAAAAATCAAGTTTTGATCCTATTGTCGAAATATGGTAATTAAAACGCTTTTCAGGCCGTGAAAAGCATAATAATTCAACATTTTAAGGGAAATCATCTCTGGCTTGGTCTCTAGAGAAAATGAGTTTCAAACGAGTACTATCATTAAAGGTGAATTTAACGAAAAATCAAGTTTTGATCCTATAGTCGAAATGTGATAATTAAAACGCTTTTCAAGCTGTGAAAAGCATAATAATTCAACATATTAAGGAAAATCATCTCTGGCTTGGTCTGTAGAGAAAATGAGTTTCAAGGAGTACTAGCATGTGACGTGAATTTCGCGAAAAATTAAGTTTGGATCCAATAGTCGTAATATGATAATTAAACTGCTTTCAAGTCCGTGAAACGCATAATAATTCAACATCTTAAGGAAAATCATCTCTGGCTTGATCTGTAGAAGAAATGTGTTTCAAACGAGTACAATCGTTGGACACTAGTTTCATGAAAAATCAAGTTTTGATCCTATAGTCGAAATGTGATAATTTAAACGCTTTTCAGGCCGTGAAAAGCATAATAATTCAACATTCTAAGGAAATTCATCTCTGGCTTGGTCTGTAGGGAAAATGAGATTCAAACGAGTACTAGCATGAAGCGCTTATATCTCGAGAATTCAAGTTTTGATCCTATAGTCGTAATATGATAATTAAGACACTCTTCAAACCGTGAAAAGCATAATAATTCAACATTTTAAGAAAATTCATCTCAGGCCTGGTCTGCAGAGATAATGAGTATTAAACGAGTAGTAGCATTGAACGCGAATTTCTCTAAGAGTCAGGTGTTCAACCTATAGTCCAAATGTGATAATTAAAAAGTTTTCATTCTCTGAAAAGCTAAATAATTCAACGTCTTAATGAAAATCATCTCTTTCTTGCTGTGTAGAGAAAAGGAGTTTCAAAAGAGTATTAGCATTGATCGCGAATTTCTCGAAAACTTAAGTTTTGATCCTATGGTCTAAATGTGATAAATAAACGCTTTTCAGGCCGTGAAAAGCATAATAATTCAACATTTTAAGGAAAATCATCTCTGGCTTGGTCTGCAGAGAAAATGAGTTTCAAACGAGTACTAGCATTAAACGTTAATTTCTGGAAAAATCAAGTTTTGATCCTATAGTCGAAATATGATAATTAAAACGCTTTTCAGGCCGTGAAAAGCATAATAATTCAACATTTTAAGAAAATCATCTCAGGCCTGGTCTGCGGAGAAAATGAGTATCAAACGAGTAGTAGCATTCAATGCGAATTTCTCTAAGAGTGAAGTGTTGTTCAACCTATAGTCCAAATGTGATAATTAAAAGGCTTTTCAAGCTCTGAAAAGCATAATAATTCAACATTTTAATGAAAATCATCTCTGGCTTAGTCTGTAAAGAAAATATGTTTCGCATGGAATGCGAATTTCTCGAAAAATCAAGTTTTTATCCTATGGTCTAAATGTGATAAATAAACGATTTTCAGGCCGTGAAAAGCATAATAATTCAACATTTTAAGAAAAATCATCTCAGGCCTGGTCTGCGGAGAAAATGAGTATTAAACGAGTATTAGCATTGAAAGCGAATTTCTCGAGAAGTCAAGTGTTAAACCTATAGTCCAAATGTGATAATTAAAACGCTTTTCATATTCTGAAAAGGATAAAAATTCATCATTTTAAGGAAAATCATCTATGGCTTGGTCTGTAGAGAAAATGAGTTTCAAAGGAGTATTAGCATTGAACTCGAATTTCTCGAAACTCCAAGTTTTGATCCTATAGTCAAAATGTGATCATTAATCGCTTTTCAGGCCGTGAGAGGCATAATAATTCAACATTTTAAGGGAAATCATCTCTGGCTTGGTCTGTAGAAGAAATGAGTTTCAAACGAGTACAATCGTTGGACACTAGTTTCTTGAAAAATCAAGTTTTGATCCTATAGTCGAAATGTGATAATTTAAACGCTTTTCAGGCCGCGAAAAGCATAATAATTAAACATTTTAAGAAAATTCATCTCAGGCCTGGTCTGCAGAGATAATGAGTTTCAAACGCGTAGTAGCATTGAACGCGAATTACTCTAAAAGTCAATTGTTTATTTAACCTATTGTCCAAATGTGATAATTAAAACGCTTTTCATACACTGAAAAGCATAATAATTCAACATCATAATGAAAATCATCTCTGGCTTGGTCTGTAAAGAAAATATGTTTCGCATAGAATGCGAATTTCTCGAAAACTCAAGTTTTTATCCTATGGTCTAAATGTGATAAATAAACGCTTTTCAGGCCGTGAAAAGTATAATAATTCAACATTTTAAGGAAAAACATCTCTGGCTTGGTCTGTAGAAAAAATGAGTTTCAAGGAGTACTAGCATGAGACGTGAATTTCGCGAAAAATTAAGTTTGGATCCTATAGTCCAAATGTGATAATTAAACTGCTTTCAAGTCCGTGAAAAGCATAATAATTCAACATTTTAAGGAAAGTCGTCTCTGGCTTGTTCTGTAAAGAAATGATTTTCAAACGAGTATTAGCATTGAAAGCGAATTTCTCGAGAAGTCAAGTGTTAAACCTATAGTCCAAATGTGATAATTAAAACGCTTTTCATATTCTGAAAAGCATAAAAATTCATCATTTTAAGGAAAATCATCTCTGGCTTGGTTTGTAGAGAAAATGAATTTCAAACGAGTATTAGAATTGAACGCGAATTTCTCCAAAATCCAAGTTTTGATCCTATAGTCAAAATGTGATCATTAAAATGCTTTTCAGGTCTTGAAAAGCATAATAATTCAACATTTTAAGGGAAATCATCTATGGCTTGGTCTGTAGAGAAAATGAGTTTCAAAGGAGTATTAGCATTGAACTCGAATTTCTCGAAACTCCAAGTTTTGATCCTATAGTCAAAATGTGATCATTAATCGCTTTTCAGGCCGTGAGAGGCATAATAATTCAACATTTTAAGGGAAATCATCTCTGGCTTGGTCTGTGGAGGAAAAGAGTTTCAAACGAGTACTAGCATTGGACAGTAATTTCTCGAAAAATTAAGTTTTGAACCTATAGTCGAAATGTGATAATTAAAACGCTTTTCACGCCGTGAAAAGCATAATAATTCAACATTTTAAGGAAAATCATCTTTGGCTTGGTCTGTAGAGAAAATGAGTTTCAAAATAGTACTAGCATGAAACGTTAATATCTCCAAAAATCAACTTTTGATCCTATTGTCGAAATATGGTAATTAAAACGCTTTTCAGGCCGTGAAAAGCAAAATAATTCAACATTTTAAGGGAAATCATCTCTGGCTTGGTCTCTAGAGAAAATGAGTTTCAAACGAGTACTATCATTAAAGGTGAATTTAACGAAAAATCAAGTTTTGATCCTATAGTCGAAATGTGATAATTAAAACGCTTTTCAAGCTGTGAAAAGCATAATAATTCAACATATTAAGGAAAATCATCTCTGGCTTGGTCTGTAGAGAAAATGAGTTTCAAGGAGTACTAGCATGTGACGTGAATTTCGCGAAAAATTAAGTTTGGATCCAATAGTCGAAATGTGATAATTAAAACGCTTTTCAAGCTGTGAAACGCATAATAATTCAACATCTTAAGGAAAATCATCTCTGGCTTGATCTGTAGAAGAAATGTGTTTCAAACGAGTACAATCGTTGGACACTAGTTTCATGAAAAAATCAAGTTTTGATCCTATAGTCGAAATGTGATAATTTAAACGCTTTTCAGGCCGTGAAAAGCATAATAATTCAACATTCTAAGGAAATTCATCTCTGGCTTGGTCTGTAGGGAAAATGAGATTCAAACGAGTACTAGCATGAAGCGCTTATATCTCGAGAATTCAAGTTTTGATCCTATAGTCGTAATATGATAATTAAGACACTCTTCAAACCGTGAAAAGCATAATAATTCAACATTTTAAGAAAATTCATCTCAGGCCTGGTCTGCAGAGATAATGAGTTTAAACGCGTAGTAGCATTGAACGCGAATTTCTCTAAAAGTCAAGTGTTTATTTAACCTATAGTCCAAATGTGATAATTAAAACGCTTTCATACTCTGAGAAGCATAATAATTCAACATCTTAATGAAAATCATCTCTTGCTTGGTCTGTAGAGGAAATGAGTTTGAAAGGCGTACAATCGTTGGAAACTAGTTTCTTGAAAAATCAAGATTTGATCCTAAAGTCCAAATGTGATAATTAAAACGCTTTTCAGGCCGTGAAAAGCATAATAATTCTACATTTTAAGGGAAATCATCTATGGCTTTGTCTGTAGAGAAAGTGAATTTCAAACGAGTACTAGCATTAAACGTGAATTTCTCGAAAAATCAAGTTTTGATCCTATAGACGAAATATGATAATTAAAACGCTTTTCAGGCCGTGAAAAGCATAATAATTCAGCATTTTAAGTAAAATCATCTCAGGCCTGGTCTGCGGAGAAAATGAGTATTAAACGAGTAGTAGCATTGAACGCGAATTTCTCTAAGAGTCAGGTGTTCAACCTATAGTCCAAATGTGATAATTAAAAAGTTTTCATTCTCTGAAAAGCTAAATAATTCAACGTCTTAATAAAAATCATCTCTTTCTTGCTGTGTAGAGAAAAGGAGTTTCAAACGAGTATTAGCATTGATCGCGAATTTCTCGAAAACTTAAGTTTTGATCCTATGGTCTAAATGTGATAAATAAACGCTTTTCAGGCCGTGAAAAGCATAATAATTCAACATTTTAAGGAAAATCATCTCTGGCTTGGTCTGCAGAGAAAATGAGTTTCAAACGAGTACTAGCATTAAACGTTAATTTCTGGAAAAATCAAGTTTTGATCCTATAGTCGAAATATGATAATTAAAACGCTTTTCAGGCCGTGAAAAGCATAATAATTCAACATTTTAAGAAAATCATCTCAGGCCTGGTCTGCGGAGAAAATGAGTATCAAACGAGTAGTAGCATTCAATGCGAATTTCTCTAAGAGTGAAGTGTTCTTCAACCTATAGTCCAAATGTGATAATTAAAAGGCTTTTCAAGCTCTGAAAAGCATAATAATTCAACATTTTAATGAAAATCATCTCTGGCTTAGTCTGTAAAGAAAATATGTTTCGCATGGAATGCGAATTTCTCGAAAAATCAAGTTTTTATCCTATGGTCTAAATGTGATAAATAAACGATTTTCAGGCCGTGAAAAGCATAATAATTCAACATTTTAAGAAAAATCATCTCAGGCCTGGTCTGCGGAGAAAATGAGTATTAAACGAGTAGTAGCATTGAACGCGAATTTCTCTAAGAGTCAGGTGTTCAACCTATAGTCCAAATGTGATAATTAAAAAGTTTTCATTCTCTGAAAAGCTAAATAATTCAACGTCTTAATGAAAATCATCTCTTTCTTGCTGTGTAGAGAAAAGGAGTTTCAAACGAGTATTAGCATTGATCGCGAATTTCTCGAAAACTTAAGTTTTGATACTATGGTCTAAATGTGATAAATAAACGCTTTTCAGGCAATGACAAGCATAATAATTCAACATTTTAAGGAAAATCATCTCTGGCTTGGTCTGCAGAGAAAATGAGTATCAAACGAGTAGTAGCATTGAAGGCGAATTTCTCTAAGAGTGAAGTGTTCAACCTATAGTCCAAATGTGATAATTAAAAAGCTTTTCAAGCTCTGAAAAGCATAATAATTCAACATTTTAATGAAAATTATCTCTGGCTTGGTCTGTAAAGAAAATATGTTTCGCATAGAATGCGAATTTCTCGAAAACTCAAGTTTTTATAATATGGTCGAAATGAGATAATTAAAACGCTTTTCAAGCTGTGAAAAGCATAATAATTCAACATATTAAGGAAAATCATCTCTGGCTTGGTCTGTAGAGAAAATGAGTTTCAAGGAGTACTAGCATGTGACGTGAATTTCGCGAAAAATTAAGTTTGGATCCAATAGTCGTAATATGATAATTAAACTGCTTTCAAGTCCGTGAAACGCATAATAATTCAACATCTTAAGGAAAATCATCTCTGGCTTGATCTGTAGAAGAAATGTGTTTCAAACGAGTACAATCGTTGGACACTAGTTTCATGAAAAATCAAGTTTTGATCCTATAGTCGATATGTGATAATTTAAACGCTTTTCAGGCCGTGAAAAGCATAATAATTCAACATTCTAAGGAAATTCATCTCTGGCTTGGTCTGTAGGGAAAATGAGATTCAAACGAGTACTAGCATGAAGCGCTTATATCTCGAGAATTCAAGTTTTGATCCTATAGTCGTAATATGATAATTAAGACACTCTTCAAACCGTGAAAAGCATAATAATTCAACATTTTAAGAAAATTCATCTCAGGCCTGGTCTGCAGAGATAATGAGTTTAAACGCGTAGTAGCATTGAACGCGAATTTCTCTAAAAGTCAAGTGTTTATTTAACCTATAGTCCAAATGTGATAATTAAAACGATTTTCATACTCTGAGAAGCATAATAATTCAACATCTTAATGAAAATCATCTCTTGCTTGGTCTGTAGAGGAAATGAGTTTGAAAGGCGTACAATCGTTGGAAACTAGTTTCTTGAAAAATCAAGATTTGATCCTAAAGTCCAAATGTGATAATTAAAACGCTTTTCAGGCCGTGAAAAGTATAATAATTCTACATTTTAAGGGAAATCATCTATGGCTTTGTCTGTAGAGAAAGTGAATTTCAAACGAGTACTAGCATTAAACGTGAATTTCTCGAAAAATCAAGTTTTGATCCTATAGACGAAATATGATAATTAAAACGCTTTTCAGGCCGTGAAAAGCATAATAATTCAGCATTTTAAGTAAAATCATCTCAGGCCTGGTCTGCGGAGAAAATGAGTATTAAACGAGTAGTAGCATTGAACGCGAATTTCTCTAAGAGTCAGGTGTTCAACCTATAGTCCAAATGTGATAATTAAAAAGTTTTCATTCTCTGAAAAGCTAAATAATTCAACGTCTTAATGAAAATCATCTCTTTCTTGCTGTGTAGAGAAAAGGAGTTTCAAACGAGTATTAGCATTGATCGCGAATTTCTCGAAAACTTAAGTTTTGATCCTATGGTCTAAATGTGATAAATAAACGCTTTTCAGGCCGTGAAAAGCATAATAATTCAACATTTTAAGGAAAATCATCTCTGGCTTGGTCTGCAGAGAAAATGAGTTTCAAACGAGTACTAGCATTAAACGTTAATTTCTGGAAAAATCAAGTTTTGATCCTATAGTCGAAATATGATAATTAAAACGCTTTTCAGGCCGTGAAAAGCATAATAATTCAACATTTTAAGAAAATCATCTCAGGCCTGGTCTGCGGAGAAAATGAGTATCAAACGAGTAGTAGCATTCAATGCGAATTTCTCTAAGAGTGAAGTGTTCTTCAACCTATAGTCCAAATGTGTATCATGTCACTGAGTTCCTGAACCAAAGGTCGCCAAAAATCCCAACCCTCTTCGAGGTCCTCAGGTTGAACTTCGATGAGCCAGTTCGCTTCCCGGGCGAGTTGATCAAAAACTTCCACAGGGAGTAACCGTTCAGGAGGGCCAGGAGGAGCCGGTCTAAGAAGTGCCCTACTGAGTGGTTTCCTTCTTAGCCGGGGCCCGAAAGGGCTTACGACCCTTGCCCCTAGTCGGTGGAGCGCGTTGATACACCGGCTGCGGGGGCGGCTCGACTATATCGAGCCCGCGCACAACACTGGTTGAGGCATTATGTGCTGCCACACGCCACCCACGCATAAATGCAATGCTAAGAGTACGTAACCGATCATAAAAGAAGGTTTTATCTTCTGGGGTCATCTGAGGCAAAAACTTGTTTTCTAGGATGAGATGCTTGGCTTCGACGAGGTCACGTGTCGGAGTGGTGGGATCCGAAATCTTGGTATTCAAGAGCTGGAGAGCATCATCCACATTGAATTTTGGGGTAGTGTCTGTCGCCCGTTGAGTTTGAAGTTCCTCTCGTAGCAAAGTCATCTGGGCTTGCAGCTGGGCAACGGTCGCTTGAAGATCTTGCACAGTAGCCATGGCGGGTGGATCTTGTAGCGCTAAGTCCGGATGAAATTCAGGGAGAGTTGTTTGTCGTAAGGCCGGTCGTTTAACCCGCGTAGAATACTCAGGAAAGGTTAATTCCACTGTAGAGGTCCTTCTGGGGTTCGAAGCCGGTTCCTGGGACATGAATCCCGCCGAAATCTTCTTAGCTCACAACAAGAGCGTCCCATCAGCTCCGCTGAATTCTCCAAACTCCAAGCTCTGAAAAGCATAATAATTCAACATTTTAATGAAAATCATCTCTGGCTTAGTCTGTAAAGAAAATATGTTTCGCATGGAATGCGAATTTCTCGAAAAATCAAGTTTTTATCCTATGGTCTAAATGTGATAAATAAACGATTTTCAGGCCGTGAAAAGCATAATAATTCAACATTTTAAGAAAAATCATCTCAGGCCTGGTCTGCGGAGAAAATGAGTATTAAACGAGTAGTAGCATTGAACGCGAATTTCTCTAAGAGTCATGTGTTCAACCTATAGTCCAAATGTGATAATTAAAAAGTTTTCATTCTCTGAAAAGCTAAATAATTCAACGTCTTAATGAAAATCATCTCTTTCTTGCTGTGTAGAGAAAAGGAGTTTCAAACGAGTATTAGCATTGATCGCGAATTTCTCGAAAACTTAAGTTTTGATACTATGGTCTAAATGTGATAAATAAACGCTTTTCAGGCAATGACAAGCATAATAATTCAACATTTTAAGGAAAATCATCTCTGGCTTGGTCTGCAGAGAAAATAAGTTAGCATTAAACGTTAATTTCTCGAAAAATCAAGTTTTGATCCTAAAGTCGAAATATGATAATTAAAACGCTTTTCAGGCCGTGAAAAGCATAATAATTCAACATTTTAAGAAAAATCATCTCAGGCCTGGTCTGCGGAGAAAATGAGTATCAAACGAGTAGTAGCATTGAACGCGAATTTCTCTAAGAGTGAAGTGTTCAACCTATAGTCCAAATGTGATAATTAAAAAGCTTTTCAAGCTCTGAAAAGCATAATAATTCAACATTTTAATGAAAATTATCTCTGGCTTGGTCTGTAAAGAAAATATGTTTCGCATAGAATGCGAATTTCTCGAAAACTCAAGTTTTTATAATATGGTCTAAATGTGATAAATAAACGCTTTTCAGGCCGTGAAAAGCATAATAATTCAACATTTTAAGGAAAAACATCTCTGGCTTGGTCTGTAGAAAAAATGAGTTTCAAGGAGTACTAGCATGAGACGTGAATTTCGCGAGAAATTAAGTTTGGATCCTATAGTCCAAATGTGATAATTAAACTGCTTTCAAGTCCGTGAAAAGCATAATAATTCAACATTTTAAGGAAAATCGTCTCTGGCTTGTTCTGTAAAGAAATGATTTTCAAACGAGTATTAGCATTGAAAGCGAATTTCTCGAGAAGTCAAGTGTTAAACCTATAGTCCAAATGTGATAATTAAAACGCTTTTCATACTCTGAAAAGCATAAAAATTCAACATTTTAAGGAAAATCATCTCTGGCTTGGTTTGTAGAGAAAATGAGTTTCAAACGAGTATTAGAATTGAACGCGAATTTCTCGAAAATCCACGTTTTGATCCTATAGTCAAAATGTGATCATTAAAACGCTTTTCAGGCTGTGAAAAGCATAATAATTCAACATTTTAAGGGAAATTATCTATGGCTTGGTCTGTAGAGAAAATGAGTTTCAAAGGAGTGTTTGCATTGAACGCGAATTTCTCGAAACTCCATGTTTTGATCCTATAGTCAAAATGTGATCATTAATCGCTTTTCAGTCCGTGAAAAGCATAATAATTCAACATTTTAAGGGAAATCATCTCTTTCTTGGTCTGTAGAGGAAAAGAGTTTCAAACGAGTACTAGCATTTAACAGTAATTTCTCGAAAAATTAAGTTTTGAACCTATAGTCGAAATGTGATAATTAAAACGCTTTTCACGCCGTGAAAAGCATAATAATTCAACATTTTAAGGAAAATCATCTCTGGCTTGGTCTGTAGAGAAAATGAGTTTCAAAATAGTACTAGCATGAAACGTTAATATCTCCAAAAATCTAGTTTTGATCCTATTGTCGAAATATGATAATTAAAACGCTTTTCAGGCCGTGAAAAACATAATAATTCAACATTTTAAGGGAAACCATATCTGGCTTGGTCTGTAGAGAAAATGAGTTTCAAACGAGTACTATCATTAAAGGTGAATTTAACGAAAAATCAAGTTTTGATCCTATAGTCGAAATGTGATAATTAAAACGCTTTTCAAGCTGTGAAAAGCATAATAATTCAACATATTAAGGAAAATCATCTCTGGCTTGGTCTGTAGAGAAAATTAGTTTCAAGGAGTACTAGCATGTGACGTGAATTTCGCGAAAAATTAAGTTTGGATCCAATAGTCGTAATATGATAATTAAACTGCTTTCAAGTCCGTGAAACGCATAATAATTCAACATCTTAAGGAAAATCATCTCTGGCTTGATCTGTAGAAGAAATGTGTTTCAAACGAGTACAATCGTTGGACACTAGTTTCATGAAAAATCAAGTTTTGATCCTATAGTCGAAATGTGATAATTTAAACGCTTTTCAGGCCGTGAAAAGCATAATAATTCAACATTCTAAGGAAATTCATCTCTGGCTTGGTCTGTAGGGAAAATGAGATTCAAACGAGTACTAGCATGAAGCGCTTATATCTCGAGAATTCAAGTTTTGATCCTATAGTCGTAATATGATAATTAAGACACTCTTCAAACCGTGAAAAGCATAATAATTCAACATTTTAAGAAAATTCATCTCAGGCCTGGTCTGCAGAGATAATGAGTTTAAACGCGTAGTAGCATTGAACGCGAATTTCTCTAAAAGTCAAGTGTTTATTTAACCTATAGTCCAAATGTGATAATTAAAACGCTTTTCATACTCTGAGAAGCATAATAATTCAACATCTTAATGAAAATCATCTCTTGCTTGGTCTGTAGAGGAAATGAGTTTGAAAGGCGTACAATCGTTGGAAACTAGTTTCTTGAAAAATCAAGATTTGATCCTAAAGTCCAAATGTGATAATTAAAACGCTTTTCAGGCCGTGAAAAGCATAATAATTCTACATTTTAAGGGAAATCATCTATGGCTTTGTCTGTAGAGAAAGTGAATTTCAAACGAGTACTAGCATTAAACGTGAATTTCTCGAAAAATCAAGTTTTGATCCTATAGACGAAATATGATAATTAAAACGCTTTTCAGGCCGTGAAAAGCATAATAATTCAGCATTTTAAGTAAAATCATTTCAGGCCTGGTCTGCGGAGAAAATGAGTATTAAACGAGTAGTAGCATTGAACGCGAATTTCTCTAAGAGTCAGGTGTTCAACCTATAGTCCAAATGTGATAATTAAAAAGTTTTCATTCTCTGAAAAGCTAAATAATTCAACGTCTTAATGAAAATCATCTCTTTCTTGCTGTGTAGAGAAAAGGAGTTTCAAAAGAGTATTAGCATTGATCGCGAATTTCTCGAAAACTTAAGTTTTGATCCTATGGTCTAAATGTGATAAATAAACGCTTTTCAGGCCGTGAAAAGCATAATAATTCAACATTTTAAGGAAAATCATCTCTGGCTTGGTCTGCAGAGAAAATGAGTTTCAAACGAGTACTAGCATTAAACGTTAATTTCTGGAAAAATCAAGTTTTGATCCTATAGTCGAAATATGATAATTAAAACGCTTTTCAGGCCCTGAAAAGCATAATAATTCAACATTTTAAGAAAATCATCTCAGGCCTGGTCTGCGGAGAAAATGAGTATCAAACGAGTAGTAGCATTCAATGCGAATTTCTCTAAGAGTGAAGTGTTCTTCAACCTATAGTCCAAATGTGATAATTAAAAGGCTTTTCAAGCTCTGAAAAGCATAATAATTCAACATTTTAATGAAAATCATCTCTGGCTTAGTCTGTAAAGAAAATATGTTTCGCATGGAATGCGAATTTCTCGAAAAATCAAGTTTTTATCCTATGGTCTAAATGTGATAAATAAACGATTTTCAGGCCGTGAAAAGCATAATAATTCAACATTTTAAGAAAAATCATCTCAGGCCTGGTCTGCGGAGAAAATGAGTATTAAACGAGTAGTAGCATTGAACGCGAATTTCTCTAAGAGTCAGGTGTTCAACCTATAGTCCAAATGTGATAATTAAAAAGTTTTCATTCTCTGAAAAGCTAAATAATTCAACGTCTTAATGAAAATCATCTCTTTCTTGCTGTGTAGAGAAAAGGAGTTTCAAACGAGTATTAGCATTGATCGCGAATTTCTCGAAAACTTAAGTTTTGATCCTATGGTCTAAATGTGATAAATAAACGCTTTTCAGGCCGTGAAAAGCATAATAATTCAACATTTTAAGGAAAATCATCTCTGGCTTGGTCTGCAGAGAAAATGAGTTTCAAACGAGTACTAGCATTAAACGTTAATTTCTGGAAAAATCAAGTTTTGATCCTATAGTCGAAATATGATAATTAAAACGCTTTTCAGGCCGTGAAAAGCATAATAATTCAACATTTTAAGAAAATCATCTCAGGCCTGGTCTGCGGAGAAAATTAGTATCAAACGAGTAGTAGCATTCAATGCGAATTTCTCTAAGAGTGAAGTGTTCAACCTATAGTCCAAATGTGATAATTAAAAAGCTTTTCAAGCTCTGAAAAGCATAATAATTCAACATTTTAATGAAAATTATCTCTGGCTTGGTCTGTAAAGAAAATATGTTTCGCACAGAATGCGAATTTCTCGAAAACTCAAGTTTTTATAATATGGTCTAAATGTGATAAATAAACGCTTTTCAGGCCGTGAAAAGCATAATAATTCAACATTTTAAGGAAAAACATCTCTGGCTTGGTCTGTAGAAAAAATGAGTTTCAAGGAGTACTAGCATGAGACGTGAATTTCCCGAAAAATTAAGTTTGGATCCTATAGTCCAAATGTGATAATTAAACTGCTTTCAAGTCCGTGAAAAGCATAATAATTCAACATTTTAAGGAAAATCGTCTCTGGCTTGTTCTGTAAAGAAATGATTTTCAAACGAGTATTAGCATTGAAAGCGAATTTCTCGAGAAGTCAAGTGTTAAACCTATAGTCCAAATGTGATAATTAAAACGCTTTTCATATTCTGAAAAGGATAAAAATTCATCATTTTAAGGAAAATCATCTATGGCTTGGTCTGTAGAGAAAATGAGTTTCAAAGGAGTATTAGCATTGAACTCGAATTTCTCGAAACTCCAAGTTTTGATCCTATAGTCAAAATGTGATCATTAATCGCTTTTCAGGCCGTGAGAGGCATAATAATTCAACATCTTAAGGGAAATCATCTCTGGCTTGGTCTGTAGAAGAAATGAGTTTCAAACGAGTACAATCGTTGGACACTAGTTTCTTGAAAAATCAAGTTTTGATCCTATAGTCGAAATGTGATAATTTAAACGCTTTTCAGGCCGCGAAAAGCATAATAATTAAACATTTTAAGAAAATTCATCTCAGGCCTGGTCTGCAGAGATAATGAGTTTCAAACGCGTAGTAGCATTGAACGCGAATTACTCTAAAAGTCAATTGTTTATTTAACCTATTGTCCAAATGTGATAATTAAAACGCTTTTCATACACTGAAAAGCATAATAATTCAACATCATAATGAAAATCATCTCTGGCTTGGTCTGTAAAGAAAATATGTTTCGCATAGAATGCGAATTTCTCGAAAACTCAAGTTTTTATCCTATGGTCTAAATGTGATAAATAAACGCTTTTCAGGCCGTGAAAAGTATAATAATTCAACATTTTAAGGAAAAACATCTCTGGCTTGGTCTGTAGAAAAAATGAGTTTCAACGAGTACTAGCATGAGACGTGAATTTCGCGAAAAATTAAGTTTGGATCCTATAGTCCAAATGTGATAATTAAACTGCTTTCAAGTCCGTGAAAAGCATAATAATTCAACATTTTAAGGAAAGTCGTCTCTGGCTTGTTCTGTAAAGAAATGATTTTCAAACGAGTATTAGCATTGAAAGCGAATTTCTCGAGAAGTCAAGTGTTAAACCTATAGTCCAAATGTGATAATTAAAACGCTTTTCATATTCTGAAAAGCATAAAAATTCATCATTTTAAGGAAAATCATCTCTGGCTTGGTTTGTAGAGAAAATGAATTTCAAACGAGTATTAGAATTGAACGCGAATTTCTCCAAAATCCAAGTTTTGATCCTATAGTCAAAATGTGATCATTAAAATGCTTTTCAGGTCTTGAAAAGCATAATAATTCAACATTTTAAGGGAAATCATCTATGGCTTGGTCTGTAGAGAAAATGAGTTTCAGAGGAGTATTAGCATTGAACTCGAATTTCTCGAAACTCCAAGTTTTGATCCTATAGTCAAAATGTGATCATTAATCGCTTTTCAGGCCGTGAGAGGCATAATAATTCAACATTTTAAGGGAAATCATCTCTGGCTTGGTCTGTAGAGGAAAAGAGTTTCAAACGAGTACTAGCATTGGACAGTAATTTCTCGAAACTCCAAGTTTTGAACCTATAGTCGAAATGTGATAATTAAAACGATTTTCAGGCCGTGAAAAGCATAATAATTCAACATTTTAAGGAAAAACATCTTTGGCTTGGTCTGTAGAGAAAATGAGTTTCAAAATAGTACTAGCATGAAACGTTAATATCTCCAAAAATCAAGTTTTGATCCTATTGTCGAAATATGGTAATTAAAACACTTTTCAGGCCGTGAAAAGCATAATAATTCAACATTTGAAGGGAAATCATCTCTGGCTTGGTCTCTAGAGAAAATGAGTTTCAAACGAGTACTATCATTAAAGGTGAATTTAACGAAAAATCAAGTTTTGATCCTATAGTCGAAATGTGATAATTAAAACGCTTTTCAAGCTGTGAAAAGCATAATAATTCAACATATTAAGGAAAATCATCTCTGGCTTGGTCTGTAGAGAAAATGAGTTTCAAGGAGTACTAGCATGTGACGTGAATTTCGCGAAAAATTAAGTTTGGATCCAATAGTCGTAATATGATAATTAAACTGCTTTCAAGTCCGTGAAACGCATAATAATTCAACATCTTAAGGAAAATCATCTCTGGCTTGATCTGTAGAAGAAATGTGTTTCAAACGAGTACAATCGTTGGACACTAGTTTCATGAAAAATCAAGTTTTGATCCTATAGTCGAAATGTGATAATTTAAACGCTTTTCAGGCCGTGAAAAGCATAATAATTCAACATTCTAAGGAAATTCATCTCTGGCTTGGTCTGTAGGGAAAATGAGATTCAAACGAGTACTAGCATGAAGCGCTTATATCTCGAGAATTCAAGTTTTGATCCTATAGTCGTAATATGATAATTAAGACACTCTTCAAACCGTGAAAAGCATAATAATTCAACATTTTAAGAAAATTCATCTCAGGCCTGGTCTGCAGAGATAATGAGTTTAAACGCGTAGTAGCATTGAACGCGAATTTCTCTAAAAGTCAAGTGTTTATTTAACCTATAGTCCAAATGTGATAATTAAAACGCTTTCATACTCTGAGAAGCATAATAATTCAACATCTTAATGAAAATCATCTCTTGCTTGGTCTGTAGAGGAAATGAGTTTGAAAGGCGTACAATCGTTGGAAACTAGTTTCTTGAAAAATCAAGATTTGATCCTAAAGTCCAAATGTGATAATTAAAACGCTTTTCAGGCCGTGAAAAGCATAATAATTCTACATTTTAAGGGAAATCATCTATGGCTTTGTCTGTAGAGAAAGTGAATTTCAAACGAGTACTAGCATTAAACGTGAATTTCTCGAAAAATCAAGTTTTGATCCTATAGACGAAATATGATAATTAAAACGCTTTTCAGGCCGTGAAAAGCATAATAATTCAGCATTTTAAGTAAAATCATCTCAGGCCTGGTCTGCGGAGAAAATGAGTATTAAACGAGTAGTAGCATTGAACGCGAATTTCTCTAAGAGTCAGGTGTTCAACCTATAGTCCAAATGTGATAATTAAAAAGTTTTCATTCTCTGAAAAGCTAAATAATTCAACGTCTTAATAAAAATCATCTCTTTCTTGCTGTGTAGAGAAAAGGAGTTTCAAACGAGTATTAGCATTGATCGCGAATTTCTCGAAAACTTAAGTTTTGATCCTATGGTCTAAATGTGATAAATAAACGCTTTTCAGGCCGTGAAAAGCATAATAATTCAACATTTTAAGGAAAATCATCTCTGGCTTGGTCTGCAGAGAAAATGAGTTTCAAACGAGTACTAGCATTAAACGTTAATTTCTGGAAAAATCAAGTTTTGATCCTATAGTCGAAATATGATAATTAAAACGCTTTTCAGGCCGTGAAAAGCATAATAATTCAACATTTTAAGAAAATCATCTCAGGCCTGGTCTGCGGAGAAAATGAGTATCAAACGAGTAGTAGCATTCAATGCGAATTTCTCTAAGAGTGAAGTGTTCTTCAACCTATAGTCCAAATGTGATAATTAAAAGGCTTTTCAAGCTCTGAAAAGCATAATAATTCAACATTTTAATGAAAATCATCTCTGGCTTAGTCTGTAAAGAAAATATGTTTCGCATGGAATGCGAATTTCTCGAAAAATCAAGTTTTTATCCTATGGTCTAAATGTGATAAATAAACGATTTTCAGGCCGTGAAAAGCATAATAATTCAACATTTTAAGAAAAATCATCTCAGGCCTGGTCTGCGAAGAAAATGAGTATTAAACGAGTAGTAGCATTGAACGCGAATTTCTCTAAGAGTCAGGTGTTCAACCTATAGTCCAAATGTGATAATTAAAAAGTTTTCATTCTCTGAAAAGCTAAATAATTCAACGTCTTAATGAAAATCATCTCTTTCTTGCTGTGTAGAGAAAAGGAGTTTCAAACGAGTATTAGCATTGATCGCGAATTTCTCGAAAACTTAAGTTTTGATACTATGGTCTAAATGTGATAAATAAACGCTTTTCAGGCAATGACAAGCATAATAATTCAACATTTTAAGGAAAATCATCTCTGGCTTGGTCTGCAGAGAAAATGAGTATCAAACAAGTAGTAGCATTGAAGGCGAATTTCTCTAAGAGTGAAGTGTTCAACCTATAGTCCAAATGTGATAATTAAAAAGCTTTTCAAGCTCTGAAAAGCATAATAATTCAACATTTTAATGAAAATTATCTCTGGCTTGGTCTGTAAAGAAAATATGTTTCGCATAGAATGCGAATTTCTCGAAAACTCAAGTTTTTATAATATGGTCGAAATGAGATAATTAAAACGCTTTTCAAGCTGTGAAAAGCATAATAATTCAACATATTAAGGAAAATCATCTCTGGCTTGGTCTGTAGAGAAAATGAGTTTCAAGGAGTACTAGCATGTGACGTGAATTTCGCGAAAAATTAAGTTTGGATCCAATAGTCGTAATATGATAATTAAACTGCTTTCAAGTCCGTGAAACGCATAATAATTCAACATCTTAAGGAAAATCATCTCTGGCTTGATCTGTAGAAGAAATGTGTTTCAAACGAGTACAATCGTTGGACACTAGTTTCATGAAAAATCAAGTTTTGATCCTATAGTCGAAATGAGATAATTTAAACGCTTTTCAGGCCGTGAAAAGCATAATAATTCAACATTCTAAGGATATTCATCTCTGGCTTGGTCTGTAGGGAAAATGAGATTCAAACGAGTACTAGCATGAAGCGCTTATATCTCGAGAATTCAAGTTTTGATCCTAAAGTCGTAATATGATAATTAAGACACTCTTCAAACCGTGAAAAGCATAATAATTCAACATTTTAAGAAAATTCATCTCAGGCCTGGTCTGCAGAGATAATGAGTTTAAACGCGTAGTAGCATTGAACGCGAATTTCTCTAAAAGTCAAGTGTTTATTTAACCTATAGTCCAAATGTGATAATTAAAACGCTTTTCATACTCTGAGAAGCATAATAATTCAACATCTTAATGAAAATCATCTCTTGCTTGGTCTGTAGAGGAAATGAGTTTGAAAGGCGTACAATCGTTGGAAACTAGTTTCTTGAAAAATCAAGATTTGATCCTAAAGTCCAAATGTGATAATTAAAACGCTTTTCAGGCCGTGAAAAGTATAATAATTCTACATTTTAAGGGAAATCATCTATGGCTTTGTCTGTAGAGAAAGTGAATTTCAAACGAGTACTAGCATTAAACGTGAATTTCTCGAAAAATCAAGTTTTGATCCTATAGACGAAATATGATAATTAAAACGCTTTTCAGGCCGTGAAAAGCATAATAATTCAGCATTTTAAGTAAAATCATCTCAGGCCTGGTCTGCGGAGAAAATGAGTATTAAACGAGTAGTAGCATTGAACGCGAATTTCTCTAAGAGTCAGGTGTTCAACCTATAGTCCAAATGTGATAATTAAAAAGTTTTCATTCTCTGAAAAGCTAAATAATTCAACGTCTTAATGAAAATCATCTCTTTCTTGCTGTGTAGAGAAAAGGAGTTTCAAACGAGTATTAGCATTGATCGCGAATTTCTCGAAAACTTAAGTTTTGATCCTATGGTCTAAATGTGATAAATAAACGCTTTTCAGGCCGTGAAAAGCATAATAATTCAACATTTTAAGGAAAATCATCTCTGGCTTGGTCTGCAGAGAAAATGAGTTTCAAACGAGTACTAGCATTAAACGTTAATTTCTGGAAAAATCAAGTTTTGATCCTATAGTCGAAATATGATAATTAAAACGCTTTTCAGGCCGTGAAAAGCATAATAATTCAACATTTTAAGAAAATCATCTCAGGCCTGGTCTGCGGAGAAAATGAGTATCAAACGAGTAGTAGCATTCAATGCGAATTTCTCTAAGAGTGAAGTGTTCTTCAACCTATAGTCCAAATGTGTATCATGTCACTGAGTTCCTGAACCAAAGGTCGCCAAAAATCCCAACCCTCTTCGAGGTCCTCAGGTTGAACTTCGATGAGCCAGTTCGCTTCCCGGGCGAGTTGATCAAAAACTTCCACAGGGAGTAACCGTTCAGGAGGGCCAGGAGGAGCCGGTCTAAGAAGTGCCCTACTGAGTGGTTTCCTTCTTAGCCGGGGCCCGAAAGGGCTTACGACCCTTGCCCCTAGTCGGTGGAGCGCGTTGATACACCGGCTGCGGGGGCGGCTCGACTATATCGAGCCCGCGCACAACACTGGTTGAGGCATTATGTGCTGCCACACGCCACCCACGCATAAATGCAATGCTAAGAGTACGTAACCGATCATAAAAGAAGGTTTTATCTTCTGGGGTCATCTGAGGCAAAAACTTGTTTTCTAGGATGAGATGCTTGGCTTCGACGAGGTCACGTGTCGGAGTGGTGGGATCCGAAATCTTGGTATTCAAGAGCTGGAGAGCATCATCCACATTGAATTTTGGGGTAGTGTCTGTCGCCCGTTGAGTTTGAAGTTCCTCTCGTAGCAAAGTCATCTGGGCTTGCAGCTGGGCAACGGTCGCTTGAAGATCTTGCACAGTAGCCATGGCGGGTGGATCTTGTAGCGCTAAGTCCGGATGAAATTCAGGGAAAGTTGTTTGTCGTAAGGCCGGTCGTTTAACCCGCGTAGAATACTCAGGAAAGGTTAATTCCACTGTAGAGGTCCTTCTGGGGTTCGAAGCCGGTTCCTGGGACATGAATCCCGCCGAAATCTTCTTAGCTCACAACAAGAGCGTCCCATCAGCTCCGCTGAATTCTCCAAACTCCAAGCTCTGAAAAGCATAATAATTCAACATTTTAATGAAAATCATCTCTGGCTTAGTCTGTAAAGAAAATATGTTTCGCATGGAATGCGAATTTCTCGAAAAATCAAGTTTTTATCCTATGGTCTAAATGTGATAAATAAACGATTTTCAGGCCGTGAAAAGCATAATAATTCAACATTTTAAGAAAAATCATCTCAGGCCTGGTCTGCGGAGAAAATGAGTATTAAACGAGTAGTAGCATTGAACGCGAATTTCTCTAAGAGTCAGGTGTTCAACCTATAGTCCAAATGTGATAATTAAAAAGTTTTCATTCTCTGAAAAGCTAAATAATTCAACGTCTTAATGAAAATCATCTCTTTCTTGCTGTGTAGAGAAAAGGAGTTTCAAACGAGTATTAGCATTGATCGCGAATTTCTCGAAAACTTAAGTTTTGATACTATGGTCTAAATGTGATAAATAAACGCTTTTCAGGCAATGACAAGCATAATAATTCAACATTTTAAGGAAAATCATCTCTGGCTTGGTCTGCAGAGAAAATAAGTTAGCATTAAACGTTAATTTCTCGAAAAATCAAGTTTTGATCCTAAAGTCGAAATATGATAATTAAAACGCTTTTCAGGCCGTGAAAAGCATAATAATTCAACATTTTAAGAAAAATCATCTCAGGCCTGGTCTGCGGAGAAAATGAGTATCAAACGAGTAGTAGCATTGAACGCGAATTTCTCTAAGAGTGAAGTGTTCAACCTATAGTCCAAATGTGATAATTAAAAAGCTTTTCAAGCTCTGAAAAGCATAATAATTCAACATTTTAATGAAAATTATCTCTGGCTTGGTCTGTAAAGAAAATATGTTTCGCATAGAATGCGAATTTCTCGAAAACTCAAGTTTTTATAATATGGTCTAAATGTGATAAATAAACGCTTTTCAGGCCGTGAAAAGCATAATAATTCAACATTTTAAGGAAAAACATCTCTGGCTTGGTCTGTAGAAAAAATGAGTTTCAAGGAGTACTAGCATGAGACGTGAATTTCGCGAGAAATTAAGTTTGGATCCTATAGTCCAAATGTGATAATTAAACTGCTTTCAAGTCCGTGAAAAGCATAATAATTCAACATTTTAAGGAAAATCGTCTCTGGCTTGTTCTGTAAAGAAATGATTTTCAAACGAGTATTAGCATTGAAAGCGAATTTCTCGAGAAGTCAAGTGTTAAACCTATAGTCCAAATGTGATAATTAAAACGCTTTTCATACTCTGAAAAGCATAAAAATTCAACATTTTAAGGAAAATCATCTCTGGCTTGGTTTGTAGAGAAAATGAGTTTCAAACGAGTATTAGAATTGAACGCGAATTTCTCGAAAATCCACGTTTTGATCCTATAGTCAAAATGTGATCATTAAAACGCTTTTCAGGCAGTGAAAAGCATAATAATTCAACATTTTAAGGGAAATTATCTATGGCTTGGTCTGTAGAGAAAATGAGTTTCAAAGGAGTGTTTGCATTGAACGCGAATTTCTCGAAACTCCATGTTTTGATCCTATAGTCAAAATGTGATCATTAATCGCTTTTCAGTCCGTGAAAAGCATAATAATTCAACATTTTAAGGGAAATCATCTCTTTCTTGGTCTGTAGAGGAAAAGAGTTTCAAACGAGTACTAGCATTTAACAGTAATTTCTCGAAAAATTAAGTTTTGAACCTATAGTCGAAATGTGATAATTAAAACGCTTTTCACGCCGTGAAAAGCATAATAATTCAACATTTTAAGGAAAATCATCTCTGGCTTGGTCTGTAGAGAAAATGAGTTTCAAAATAGTACTAGCATGAAACGTTAATATCTCCAAAAATCTAGTTTTGATCCTATTGTCGAAATATGATAATTAAAACGCTTTTCAGGCCGTGAAAAACATAATAATTCAACATTTTAAGGGAAACCATATCTGGCTTGGTCTGTAGAGAAAATGAGTTTCAAACGAGTACTATCATTAAACGTGAATTAAACGAAAATCAAGTTTTGATCCTATAGTCGAAATGTGATAATTAAAACGCTTTTCAAGCTGTGAAAAGCATAATAATTCAACATATTAAGGAAAATCATCTCTGGCTTGGTGTGTAGAGAAAATGAGTTTCAAGGAGTACTAGCATGAGACGTGAATTTCGCGAAAAATTAAGTTTGGATCCTCTTGTCGAAATATGATAATTAAACTGCTTTCAAGGCCGTGAAACGCATAATAATTCAACATCTTAAGGAAAATCATCTCTGGCTTGATCTGTAGAAGAAATGAGTTTCAAACGAGTACAATCGTTGGACACTAGTTTCTTGAAAAATCAAGTTTTGATCCTATAGTCGAAATGTGATAATTTAAACGCTTTTCAGGCCGCGAAAAGCATAATAATTAAACATTTTAAGAAAATTCATCTCAGGCCTGGTCTGCAGAGATAACGAGTTTCAAACGCGTAGTAGCATTGAACGCGAATTACTCTAAAAGTCAATTGTTTATTTAACCTATAGTCCAAATGTGATAATTAAAACGCTTTTCATACTCTGAAAAGCATAATAATTCAACATCATAATGAAAATCATCTCTGGCTTGGTCTGTAAAGAAAATATGTTTCGCATAGAATGCGAATTTCTCGAAAACTCAAGTTTCTATCCTATGGTCTAAATGTGATAAATAAACGCTTTTCAGGCCGTGAAAAGTAAAAAAATTCAACATTTTAAGGAAAAACATCTCTGGCTTGGTCTGTAGAAAAAATGAGTTTCAAGGAGTATTAGCATGAGACGTGAATTTCGCCAAAAATTAAGTTTGGATCCTATAGTCCAAATGTGATAATTAAACTGCTTTCAAGTCCGTGAAAAGCATAATAATTCAACATTTTAAGGAAAGTCGTCTCTGGCTTGTTCTGTAAAGAAATGATTTTCAAACGAGTATTAGCATTGAAAGCGAATTTCTCGAGAAGTCAAGTGTTAAACCTATAGTCCAAATGTGATAATTAAAACGCTTTTCATATTCTGAAAAGCATAAAAATTCATCATTTTAAGGAAAATCATCTCTGGCTTGGTTTGTAGAGAAAATGAATTTCAAACGAGTATTAGAATTGAACGCGAATTTCTCCAAAATCCAAGTTTTGATCCTATAGTCAAAATGTGATCACTAAAACGCTTTTCAGGCTGTGAAAAGCATAATAATTCAACATTTTAAGGGAAAACATCTATGGCTTGGTCTGTAGAGAAAATGAGTTTCAAAGGAGTATTTGCATTGAACGCGAATTTCTCGAAACTCCATGTTTTGATCCTATAGTCAAAATGTGATCATTAATCGCTTTTCAGGCCGTGAAAAGCATAATAATTCAACATTTTAAGGGAAATCATCTCTGGCTTGATCTGTAGAAGAAATGAGTTTCAAACGAGTACAATCGTTGGACACTAGTTTCATGAAAAATCAAGTTTTGATCCTATAGTCGAAATGTGATAATTTAAACGCTTTTCAGGCCGTGAAAAGCATAATAATTCAACATTGTAAGGAAATTCATCTCTGGCTTGGTCTGTAGGGAAAATGAGATTCAAACGAGTACTAGCATGAAGCGCTTATATCTCGAGAATTCAAGTTTTGATCCTATAGTCGTAATATGATAATTAAGACACTCTTCAAATAGTGAAAAGCATAATAATTCAACATTTTAAGAAAATTCATCTCAGGCCTGGTCTGCAGAGATAATGAGTTTAAACGCGTAGTAGCATTGAACGCGAATTTCTCTAAAAGTCAAGTGTTTATTTAAACTATAGTCCGAATGTGATAATTAAAACGCTTTTCATACTCTGAAAAGCATAATAATTCAACATCTTAATGAAGATCATCTCTTGCTTGGTCTGTAGAAGAAATGAGTTTGAAAGGCGTACAATCGTTGGAAACTAGTTTCTTGAAAAATCAAGATTTGATCCTAAAGTCCAAATGTGATAATTAAAACGCTTTTCAGGCCGTGAAAAGCATAATAATTCTACATTTTAAGGGAAATCATCTATGGCTCTGTCTGTAGAGAAAGTGAATTTCAAACGAGTACTAGCATTAAACGTGAATTTCTCGAAAAATCAAGTTTTGATCCTATAGACGAAATATGATAATTAAAACGCTTTTCAGGCCGTGAAAAGCATAATAATTCAGCATTTTAAGTAAAATCATCTCAGGCCTGGTCTGCGGAGAAAATGAGTATTAAACGAGTAGTAGCATTGAACGCGAATTTCTCTAAGAGTCAGGTGTTCAACCTATAGTCCAAATGTGATAATTAAAAAGTTTTCATTCTCTGAAAAGCTAAATAATTCAACGTCTTAATGAAAATCATCTCTTTCTTGCTGTGTAGAAAAAAGGAGTTTCAAACGAGTATTAGCATTGATCGCGAATTTCTCGAAAACTTAAGTTTTGATCCTATGGTCTAAATGTGATAAATAAACGCTTTTCAGGCCGTGAAAAGCATAATAATTCAACATTTTAAGGAAAATCATCTCTGGCTTGGTCTGCAGAGAAAATGAGTTTCAAACGAGTACTAGCATTAAACGTTAATTTCTGGAAAAATCAAGTTTTGATCCTATAGTCGAAATATGATAATTAAAACGCTTTTCAGGCAGTGAAAAGCATAATAATTAAACATTTTAAGAAAATCATCTCAGGCCTGGTCTGCGGAGAAAATTAGTATCAAACGAGTAGTAGCATTCAATGCGAATTTCTCTAAGAGTGAAGTGTTCTTCAACCTATAGTCCAAATGTGATAATTAAAAAGCTTTTCAAGCTCTGAAAAGCATAATAATTCAACATTTTAATGAAAATTATCTCTGGCTTGGTCTGTAAAGAAAATATGTTTCGCATAGAATGCGAATTTCTCGAAAACTCAAGTTTTTATAATATGGTCTAAATGTGATAAATAAACGCTTTTCAGGCCGTGAAAAGCATAATAATTCAACATTTTAGGGAAAAACATCTCTGGCTTGGTCTGTAGAAAAAATGATTTCAAGGAGTACTAGCATGAGACGTGAATTTCGCGAAAAATTAAGTTTGGATCCTATAGTCCAAATGTGATAATTAAACTGCTTTCAAGTCCGTGAAAAGCATAATAATTCAACATTTTAAGGAAAATCGTCTCTGGCTTGTTCTGTAAAGAAATGATTTTCAAACGAGTATTAGCATTGAAAGCGAATTTCTCGAGAAGTCAAGTGTTAAACCTATAGTCCAAATGTGATAATTAAAACGCTTTTCATATTCTGAAAAGCATAAAAATTCATCATTTTAAGGAAAATCATCTCTGGCTTGGTTTGTAGAGAAAATGAATTTCAAACGAGTATTAGAATTGAACGCGAATTTCTCCAAAATCCAAGTTTTGATCCTATAGTCAAAATGTGATCATTAAAATGCTTTTCAGGTCTTGAAAAGCATAATAATTCAACATTTTAAGGGAAATCATCTATGGCTTGGTCTGTAGAGAAAATGAGTTTCAAAGGAGTATTAGCATTGAACTCGAATTTCTCGAAACTCCAAGTTTTGATCCTATAGTCAAAATGTGATCATTAATCGCTTTTCAGGCCGTGAAAAGCATAATAATTCAACATTTTAAGGGAAATCATCTCTGGCTTGATCTGTAGAAGAAATGAGTTTCAAACGAGTACAATCGTTGGACACTAGTTTCATGAAAAATCAAGTTTTGATCCTATAGTCGAAATGTGATAATTTAAACGCTTTTCAGGCCGTGAAAAGCATAATAATTCAACATTGTAAGGAAATTCATCTCTGGCTTGGTCTGTAGGGAAAATGAGATTCAAACGAGTACTAGCATGAAGCGCTTATATCTCGAGAATTCAAGTTTTGATCCTATAGTCGTAATATGATAATTAAGACACTCTTCAAATAGTGAAAAGCATAATAATTCAACATTTTAAGAAAATTCATCTCAGGCCTGGTCTGCAGAGATAATGAGTTTAAACGCGTAGTAGCATTGAACGCGAATTTCTCTAAAAGTCAAGTGTTTATTTAACCTATAGTCCGAATGTGATAATTAAAACGCTTTTCATACTCTGAAAAGCATAATAATTCAACATCTTAATGAAGATCATCTCTTGCTTGGTCTGTAGAGGAAATGAGTTTGAAAGGCGTACAATCGTTGGAAACTAGTTTCTTGAAAAATCAAGATTTGATCCTAAAGTCCAAATGTGATAATTAAAACGCTTTTCAGGCCGTGAAAAGCATAATAATTCTACATTTTAAGGGAAATCATCTATGGCTCTGTCTGTAGAGAAAGTGAATTTCAAACGAGTACTAGCATTAAACGTGAATTTCTCGAAAAATCAAGTTTTGATCCTATAGACGAAATATGATAATTAAAACGCTTTTCAGGCCGTGAAAAGCATAATAATTCAGCATTTTAAGTAAAATCATCTCAGGCCTGGTCTGCGGAGAAAATGAGTATTAAACGAGTAGTAGCATTGAACGCGAATTTCTCTAAGAGTCAGGTGTTCAACCTATAGTCCAAATGTGATAATTAAAAAGTTTTCATTCTCTGAAAAGCTAAATAATTCAACGTCTTAATGAAAATCATCTCTTTCTTGCTGTGTAGAAAAAAGGAGTTTCAAACGAGTATTAGCATTGATCGCGAATTTCTCGAAAACTTAAGTTTTGATCCTATGGTCTAAATGTGATAAATAAACGCTTTTCAGGCCGTGAAAAGCATAATAATTCAACATTTTAAGGAAAATCATCTCTGGCTTGGTCTGCAGAGAAAATGAGTTTCAAACGAGTACTAGCATTAAACGTTAATTTCTGGAAAAATCAAGTTTTGATCCTATAGTCGAAATATGATAATTAAAACGCTTTTCAGGCAGTGAAAAGCATAATAATTAAACATTTTAAGAAAATCATCTCAGGCCTGGTCTGCGGAGAAAATTAGTATCAAACGAGTAGTAGCATTCAATGCGAATTTCTCTAAGAGTGAAGTGTTCTTCAACCTATAGTCCAAATGTGATAATTAAAAAGCTTTTCAAGCTCTGAAAAGCATAATAATTCAACATTTTAATGAAAATTATCTCTGGCTTGGTCTGTAAAGAAAATATGTTTCGCATAGAATGCGAATTTCTCGAAAACTCAAGTTTTTATAATATGGTCTAAATGTGATAAATAAACGCTTTTCAGGCCGTGAAAAGCATAATAATTCAACATTTTAGGGAAAAACATCTCTGGCTTGGTCTGTAGAAAAAATGATTTCAAGGAGTACTAGCATGAGACGTGAATTTCGCGAAAAATTAAGTTTGGATCCTATAGTCCAAATGTGATAATTAAACTGCTTTCAAGTCCGTGAAAAGCATAATAATTCAACATTTTAAGGAAAATCGTCTCTGGCTTGTTCTGTAAAGAAATGATTTTCAAACGAGTATTAGCATTGAAAGCGAATTTCTCGAGAAGTCAAGTGTTAAACCTATAGTCCAAATGTGATAATTAAAACGCTTTTCATATTCTGAAAAGCATAAAAATTCATCATTTTAAGGAAAATCATCTCTGGCTTGGTTTGTAGAGAAAATGAATTTCAAACGAGTATTAGAATTGAACGCGAATTTCTCCAAAATCCAAGTTTTGATCCTATAGTCAAAATGTGATCATTAAAATGCTTTTCAGGTCTTGAAAAGCATAATAATTCAACATTTTAAGGGAAATCATCTATGGCTTGGTCTGTAGAGAAAATGAGTTTCAAAGGAGTATTAGCATTGAACTCGAATTTCTCGAAACTCCAAGTTTTGATCCTATAGTCAAAATGTGATCATTAATCGCTTTTCAGGCCGTGAGAGGCATAATAATTCAACATTTTAAGGGAAATCATCTCTGGCTTGGTCTGTAGAGGAAATGAGTTTCAAAGGAGTATTAGCATTGAACTCGAATTTCTCGAAACTCCAAGTTTTGATCCTATAGTCAAAATGTAATCATTAATCGCTTTTCAGGCCGTGAGAGGCATAATAATTCAACATCTTAAGGGAAATCATCTCTGGCTTGGTCTGTAGAAGAAATGAGTTTCAAACGAGTACAATCGTTGGACACTAGTTTCTTGAAAAATCAAGTTTTGATCCTATAGTCGAAATGTGATAATTTAAACGCTTTTCAGGCCGCGAAAAGCATAATAATTAAACATTTTAAGAAAATTCATCTCAGGCCTGGTCTGCAGAGATAATGAGTTTCAAACGCGTAGTAGCATTGAACGCGAATTACTCTAAAAGTCAATTGTTTATTTAACCTATTGTCCAAATGTGATAATTAAAACGCTTTTCATACACTGAAAAGCATAATAATTCAACATCATAATGAAAATCATCTCTGGCTTGGTCTGTAAAGAAAATATGTTTCGCATAGAATGCGAATTTCTCGAAAACTCAAGTTTTTATCCTATGGTCTAAATGTGATAAATAAACGCTTTTCAGGCCGTGAAAAGTATAATAATTCAACATTTTAAGGAAAAACATCTCTGGCTTGGTCTGTAGAAAAAATGAGTTTCAACGAGTACTAGCATGAGACGTGAATTTCGCGAAAAATTAAGTTTGGATCCTATAGTCCAAATGTGATAATTAAACTGCTTTCAAGTCCGTGAAAAGCATAATAATTCAACATTTTAAGGAAAGTCGTCTCTGGCTTGTTCTGTAAAGAAATGATTTTCAAACGAGTATTAGCATTGAAAGCGAATTTCTCGAGAAGTCAAGTGTTAAACCTATAGTCCAAATGTGATAATTAAAACGCTTTTCATATTCTGAAAAGCATAAAAATTCATCATTTTAAGGAAAATCATCTCTGGCTTGGTTTGTAGAGAAAATGAATTTCAAACGAGTATTAGAATTGAACGCGAATTTCTCCAAAATCCAAGTTTTGATCCTATAGTCAAAATGTGATCATTAAAATGCTTTTCAGGTCTTGAAAAGCATAATAATTCAACATTTTAAGAGAAATCATCTATGGCTTGGTCTGTAGAGAAAATGAGTTTCAAAGGAGTATTAGCATTGAACTCGAATTTCTCGAAACTCCAAGTTTTGATCCTATAGTCAAAATGTGATCATTAATCGCTTTTCAGGCCGTGAGAGGCATAATAATTCAACATTTTAAGGGAAATCATCTCTGGCTTGGTCTGTAGAGGAAAAGAGTTTCAAACGAGTACTAGCATTGGACAGTAATTTCTCGAAAAATTAAGTTTTGAACCTATAGTCGAAATGTGATAATTAAAACGATTTTCAGGCCGTGAAAAGCATAATAATTCAACATTTTAAGGAAAATCATCTTTGGCTTGGTCTGTAGAGAAAATGAGTTTCAAAATAGTACTAGCATGAAACGTTAATATCTCCAAAAATCAAGTTTTGATCCTATTGTCGAAATATGGTAATTAAAACGCTTTTCAGGCCGTGAAAAGCATAATAATTCAACATTTTAAGGGAAATCATCTCTGGCTTGGTCTCTAGAGAAAATGAGTTTCAAACGAGTACTATCATTAAAGGTGAATTTAACGAAAAATCAAGTTTTGATCCTATAGTCGAAATGTGATAATTAAAACGCTTTTCAAGCTGTGAAAAGCATAATAATTCAACATATTAAGGAAAATCATCTCTGGCTTGGTCTGTAGAGAAAATGAGTTTCAAGGAGTACTAGCATGTGACGTGAATTTCGCGAAAAATTAAGTTTGGATCCAATAGTCGTAATATGATAATTAAACTGCTTTCAAGTCCGTGAAACGCATAATAATTCAACATCTTAAGGAAAATCATCTCTGGCTTGATCTGTAGAAGAAATGTGTTTCAAACGAGTACAATCGTTGGACACTAGTTTCATGAAAAATCAAGTTTTGATCCTATAGTCGAAATGTGATAATTTAAACGCTTTTCAGGCCGTGAAAAGCATAATAATTCAACATTCTAAGGAAATTCATCTCTGGCTTGGTCTGTAGGGAAAATGAGATTCAAACGAGTACTAGCATGAAGCGCTTATATCTCGAGAATTCAAGTTTTGATCCTATAGTCGTAATATGATAATTAAGACACTCTTCAAACCGTGAAAAGCATAATAATTCAACATTTTAAGAAAATTCATCTCAGGCCTGGTCTGCAGAGATAATGAGTTTAAACGCGTAGTAGCATTGAACGCGAATTTCTCTAAAAGTCAAGTGTTTATTTAACCTATAGTCCAAATGTGATAATTAAAACGCTTTCATACTCTGAGAAGCATAATAATTCAACATCTTAATGAAAATCATCTCTTGCTTGGTCTGTAGAGGAAATGAGTTTGAAAGGCGTACAATCGTTGGAAACTAGTTTCTTGAAAAATCAAGATTTGATCCTAAAGTCCAAATGTGATAATTAAAACGCTTTTCAGGCCGTGAAAAGCATAATAATTCTACATTTTAAGGGAAATCATCTATGGCTTTGTCTGTAGAGAAAGTGAATTTCAAACGAGTACTAGCATTAAACGTGAATATCTCGAAAAATCAAGTTTTGATCCTATAGACGAAATATGATAATTAAAACGCTTTTCAGGCCGTGAAAAGCATAATAATTCAGCATTTTAAGTAAAATCATCTCAGGCCTGGTCTGCGGAGAAAATGAGTATTAAACGAGTAGTAGCATTGAACGCGAATTTCTCTAAGAGTCAGGTGTTCAACCTATAGTCCAAATGTGATAATTAAAAAGTTTTCATTCTCTGAAAAGCTAAATAATTCAACGTCTTAATAAAAATCATCTCTTTCTTGCTGTGTAGAGAAAAGGAGTTTCAAACGAGTATTAGCATTGATCGCGAATTTCTCGAAAACTTAAGTTTTGATCCTATGGTCTAAATGTGATAAATAAACGCTTTTCAGGCCGTGAAAAGCATAATAATTCAACATTTTAAGGAAAATCATCTCTGGCTTGGTCTGCAGAGAAAATGAGTTTCAAACGAGTACTAGCATTAAACGTTAATTTCTGGAAAAATCAAGTTTTGATCCTATAGTCGAAATATGATAATTAAAACGCTTTTCAGGCCGTGAAAAGCATAATAATTCAACATTTTAAGAAAATCATCTCAGGCCTGGTCTGCGGAGAAAATGAGTATCAAACGAGTAGTAGCATTCAATGCGAATTTCTCTAAGAGTGAAGTGTTCTTCAACCTATAGTCCAAATGTGATAATTAAAAGGCTTTTCAAGCTCTGAAAAGCATAATAATTCAACATTTTAATGAAAATCATCTCTGGCTTAGTCTGTAAAGAAAATATGTTTCGCATGGAATGCGAATTTCTCGAAAAATCAAGTTTTTATCCTATGGTCTAAATGTGATAAATAAACGATTTTCAGGCCGTGAAAAGCATAATAATTCAACATTTTAAGAAAAATCATCTCAGGCCTGGTCTGCGGAGAAAATGAGTATTAAACGAGTAGTAGCATTGAAGGCGAATTTCTCTAAGAGTGAAGTGTTCAACCTATAGTCCAAATGTGATAATTAAAAAGCTTTTCAAGCTCTGAAAAGCATAATAATTCAACATTTTAATGAAAATTATCTCTGGCTTGGTCTGTAAAGAAAATATGTTTCGCATGGAATGCGAATTTCTCGAAAACTCAAGTTTTTATAATATGGTCGAAATGAGATAATTAAAACGCTTTTCAAGCTGTGAAAAGCATAATAATTCAACATATTAAGGAAAATCATCTCTGGCTTGGTCTGTAGAGAAAATGAGTTTCAAGGAGTACTAGCATGTGACGTGAATTTCGCGAAAAATTAAGTTTGGATCCAATAGTCGTAATATGATAATTAAACTGCTTTCAAGTCCGTGAAACGCATAATAATTCAACATCTTAAGGAAAATCATCTCTGGCTTGATCTGTAGAAGAAATGTGTTTCAAACGAGTACAATCGTTGGACACTAGTTTCATGAAAAATCAAGTTTTGATCCTATAGTCGAAATGTGATAATTTAAACGCTTTTCAGGCCGTGAAAAGCATAATAATTCAACATTCTAAGGATATTCATCTCTGGCTTGGTCTGTAGGGAAAATGAGATTCAAACGAGTACTAGCATGAAGCGCTTATATCTCGAGAATTCAAGTTTTGATCCTAAAGTCGTAATATGATAATTAAGACACTCTTCAAACCGTGAAAAGCATAATAATTCAACATTTTAAGAAAATTCATCTCAGGCCTGGTCTGCAGAGATAATGAGTTTAAACGCGTAGTAGCATTGAACGCGAATTTCTCTAAAAGTCAAGTGTTTATTTAACCTATAGTCCAAATGTGATAATTAAAACGCTTTTCATACTCTGAGAAGCATAATAATTCAACATCTTAATGAAAATCATCTCTTGCTTGGTCTGTAGAGGAAATGAGTTTGAAAGGCGTACAATCGTTGGAAACTAGTTTCTTGAAAAATCAAGATTTGATCCTAAAGTCCAAATGTGATAATTAAAACGCTTTTCAGGCCGTGAAAAGTATAATAATTCTACATTTTAAGGGAAATCATCTATGGCTTTGTCTGTAGAGAAAGTGAATTTCAAACGAGTACTAGCATTAAACGTGAATTTCTCGAAAAATCAAGTTTTGATCCTATAGACGAAATATGATAATTAAAACGCTTTTCAGGCCGTGAAAAGCATAATAATTCAGCATTTTAAGTAAAATCATCTCAGGCCTGGTCTGCGGAGAAAATGAGTATTAAACGAGTAGTAGCATTGAACGCGAATTTCTCTAAGAGTCAGGTGTTCAACCTATAGTCCAAATGTGATAATTAAAAAGTTTTCATTCTCTGAAAAGCTAAATAATTCAACGTCTTAATGAAAATCATCTCTTTCTTGCTGTGTAGAGAAAAGGAGTTTCAAACGAGTATTAGCATTGATCGCGAATTTCTCGAAAACTTAAGTTTTGATCCTATGGTCTAAATGTGATAAATAAACGCTTTTCAGGCCGTGAAAAGCATAATAATTCAACATTTTAAGGAAAATCATCTCTGGCTTGGTCTGCAGAGAAAATGAGTTTCAAACGAGTACTAGCATTAAACGTTAATTTCTGGAAAAATCAAGTTTTGATCCTATAGTCGAAATATGATAATTAAAACGCTTTTCAGGCCGTGAAAAGCATAATAATTCAACATTTTAAGAAAATCATCTCAGGCCTGGTCTGCGGAGAAAATGAGTATCAAACGAGTAGTAGCATTCAATGCGAATTTCTCTAAGAGTGAAGTGTTCTTCAACCTATAGTCCAAATGTGTATCATGTCACTGAGTTCCTGAACCAAAGGTCGCCAAAAATCCCAACCCTCTTCGAGGTCCTCAGGTTGAACTTCGATGAGCCAGTTCGCTTCCCGGGCGAGTTGATCAAAAACTTCCACAGGGAGTAACCGTTCAGGAGGGCCAGGAGGAGCCGGTCTAAGAAGTGCCCTACTGAGTGGTTTCCTTCTTAGCCGGGGCCCGAAAGGGCTTACGACCCTTGCCCCTAGTCGGTGGAGCGCGTTGATACACCGGCTGCGGGGGCGGCTCGACTATATCGAGCCCGCGCACAACACTGGTTGAGGCATTATGTGCTGCCACACGCCACCCACGCATAAATGCAATGCTAAGAGTACGTAACCGATCATAAAAGAAGGTTTTATCTTCTGGGGTCATCTGAGGCAAAAACTTGTTTTCTAGGATGAGATGCTTGGCTTCGACGAGGTCACGTGTCGGAGTGGTGGGATCCGAAATCTTGGTATTCAAGAGCTGGAGAGCATCATCCACATTGAATTTTGGGGTAGTGTCTGTCGCCCGTTGAGTTTGAAGTTCCTCTCGTAGCAAAGTCATCTGGGCTTGCAGCTGGGCAACGGTCGCTTGAAGATCTTGTACAGTAGCCATGGCGGGTGGATCTTGTAGCGCTAAGTCCGGATGAAATTCAGGGAGAGTTGTTTGTCGTAAGGCCGGTCGTTTAACCCGCGTAGAATACTCAGGAAAGGTTAATTCCACTGTAGAGGTCCTTCTGGGGTTCGAAGCCGGTTCCTGGGACATGAATCCCGCCGAAATCTTCTTAGCTCACAACAAGAGCGTCCCATCAGCTCCGCTGAATTCTCCAAACTCCAAGCTCTGAAAAGCATAATAATTCAACATTTTAATGAAAATCATCTCTGGCTTAGTCTGTAAAGAAAATATGTTTCGCATGGAATGCGAATTTCTCGAAAAATCAAGTTTTTATCCTATGGTCTAAATGTGATAAATAAACGATTTTCAGGCCGTGAAAAGCATAATAATTCAACATTTTAAGAAAAATCATCTCAGGCCTGGTCTGCGGAGAAAATGAGTATTAAACGAGTAGTAGCATTGAACGCGAATTTCTCTAAGAGTCAGGTGTTCAACCTATAGTCCAAATGTGATAATTAAAAAGTTTTCATTCTCTGAAAAGCTAAATAATTCAACGTCTTAATGAAAATCATCTCTTTCTTGCTGTGTAGAGAAAAGGAGTTTCAAACGAGTATTAGCATTGATCGCGAATTTCTCGAAAACTTAAGTTTTGATCCTATGGTCTAAATGTGATAAATAAACGCTTTTCAGGCAATGACAAGCATAATAATTCAACATTTTAAGGAAAATCATCTCTGGCTTGGTCTGCAGAGAAAATAAGTTAGCATTAAACGTTAATTTCTCGAAAAATCAAGTTTTGATCCTAAAGTCGAAATATGATAATTAAAACGCTTTTCAGGCCGTGAAAAGCATAATAATTCAACATTTTAAGAAAAATCATCTCAGGCCTGGTCTGCGGAGAAAATGAGTATCAAACGAGTAGTAGCATTGAACGCGAATTTCTCTAAGAGTGAAGTGTTCAACCTATAGTCCAAATGTGATAATTAAAAAGCTTTTCAAGCTCTGAAAAGCATAATAATTCAACATTTTAATGAAAATTATCTCTGGCTTGGTCTGTAAAGAAAATATGTTTCGCATAGAATGCGAATTTCTCGAAAACTCAAGTTTTTATAATATGGTCTAAATGTGATAAATAAACTCTTTTCAGGCCGTGAAAAGCATAATAATTCAACATTTTAAGGAAAAACATCTCTGGCTTGGTCTGTAGAAAAAATGAGTTTCAAGGAGTACTAGCATGAGACGTGAATTTCGCGAGAAATTAAGTTTGGATCCTATAGTCCAAATGTGATAATTAAACTGCTTTCAAGTCCGTGAAAAGCATAATAATTCAACATTTTAAGGAAAATCGTCTCTGGCTTGTTCTGTAAAGAAATGATTTTCAAACGAGTATTAGCATTGAAAGCGAATTTCTCGAGAAGTCAAGTGTTAAACCTATAGTCCAAATGTGATAATTAAAACGCTTTTCATACTCTGAAAAGCATAAAAATTCAACATTTTAAGGAAAATCATCTCTGCCTTGGTTTGTAGAGAAAATGAGTTTCAAACGAGTATTAGAATTGAACGCGAATTTCTCGAAAATCCACGTTTTGATCCTATAGTCAAAATGTGATCATTAAAACGCTTTTCAGGCTGTGAAAAGCATAATAATTCAACATTTTAAGGGAAATTATCTATGGCTTGGTCTGTATAGAAAATGAGTTTCAAAGGAGTGTTTGCATTGAACGCGAATTTCTCGAAACTCCATGTTTTGATCCTATAGTCAAAATGTGATCATTAATCGCTTTTCAGTCCGTGAAAAGCATAATAATTCAACATTTTAAGGGAAATCATCTCTTTCTTGGTCTGTAGAGGAAAAGAGTTTCAAACGAGTACTAGCATTTAACAGTAATTTCTCGAAAAATTAAGTTTTGAACCTATAGTCGAAATGTGATAATTAAAACGCTTTTCACGCCGTGAAAAGCATAATAATTCAACATTTTAAGGAAAATCATCTCTGGCTTGGTCTGTAGAGAAAATGAGTTTCAAAATAGTACTAGCATGAAACGTTAATATCTCCAAAAATCTAGTTTTGATCCTATTGTCGAAATATGATAATTAAAACGCTTTTCAGGCCGTGAAAAACATAATAATTCAACATTTTAAGGGAAACCATATCTGGCTTGGTCTGTAGAGAAAATGAGTTTCAAACGAGTACTATCATTAAACGTGAATTAAACGAAAATCAAGTTTTGATCCTATAGTCGAAATGTGATAATTAAAACGCTTTTCAAGCTGTGAAAAGCATAATAATTCAACATATTAAGGAAAATCATCTCTGGCTTGGTGTGTAGAGAAAATGAGTTTCAAGGAGTACTAGCATGAGACGTGAATTTCGCGAAAAATTAAGTTTGGATCCTCTTGTCGAAATATGATAATTAAACTGCTTTCAAGGCCGTGAAACGCATAATAATTCAACATCTTAAGGAAAATCATCTCTGGCTTGATCTGTAGAAGAAATGAGTTTCAAACGAGTACAATCGTTGGACACTAGTTTCTTGAAAAATCAAGTTTTGATCCTATAGTCGAAATGTGATAATTTAAACGCTTTTCAGGCCGCGAAAAGCATAATAATTAAACATTTTAAGAAAATTCATCTCAGGCCTGGTCTGCAGAGATAACGAGTTTCAAACGCGTAGTAGCATTGAACGCGAATTACTCTAAAAGTCAATTGTTTATTTAACCTATAGTCCAAATGTGATAATTAAAACGCTTTTCATACTCTGAAAAGCATAATAATTCAACATCATAATGAAAATCATCTCTGGCTTGGTCTGTAAAGAAAATATGTTTCGCATAGAATGCGAATTTCTCGAAAACTCAAGTTTCTATCCTATGGTCTAAATGTGATAAATAAACGCTTTTCAGGCCGTGAAAAGTAAAAAAATTCAACATTTTAAGGAAAAACATCTCTGGCTTGGTCTGTAGAAAAAATGAGTTTCAAGGAGTATTAGCATGAGACGTGAATTTCGCCAAAAATTAAGTTTGGATCCTATAGTCCAAATGTGATAATTAAACTGCTTTCAAGTCCGTGAAAAGCATAATAATTCAACATTTTAAGGAAAGTCGTCTCTGGCTTGTTCTGTAAAGAAATGATTTTCAAACGAGTATTAGCATTGAAAACGAATTTCTCGAGAAGTCAAGTGTTAAACCTATAGTTCAAATGTGATAATTAAAACGCTTTTCATATTCTGAAAAGCATAAAAATTCATCATTTTAAGGAAAATCATCTCTGGCTTGGTTTGTAGAGAAAATGAATTTCAAACGAGTATTAGAATTGAACGCGAATTTCTCCAAAATCCAAGTTTTGATCCTATAGTCAAAATGTGATCACTAAAACGCTTTTCAGGCTGTGAAAAGCATAATAATTCAACATTTTAAGGGAAAACATCTATGGCTTGGTCTGTAGAGAAAATGAGTTTCAAAGGAGTATTTGCATTGAACGCGAATTTCTCGAAACTCCATGTTTTGATCCTATAGTCAAAATGTGATCATTAATCGCTTTTCAGGCCGTGAAAAGCATAATAATTCAACATTTTAAGGGAAATCATCTCTGGCTTGATCTGTAGAAGAAATGAGTTTCAAACGAGTACAATCGTTGGACACTAGTTTCATGAAAAATCAAGTTTTGATCCTATAGTCGAAATGTGATAATTTAAACGCTTTTCAGGCCGTGAAAAGCATAATAATTCAACATTGTAAGGAAATTCATCTCTGGCTTGGTCTGTAGGGAAAATGAGATTCAAACGAGTACTAGCATGAAGCGCTTATATCTCGAGAATTCAAGTTTTGATCCTATAGTCGTAATATGATAATTAAGACACTCTTCAAATAGTGAAAAGCATAATAATTCAACATTTTAAGAAAATTCATCTCAGGCCTGGTCTGCAGAGATAATGAGTTTAAACGCGTAGTAGCATTGAACGCGAATTTCTCTAAAAGTCAAGTGTTTATTTAACCTATAGTCCGAATGTGATAATTAAAACGCTTTTCATACTCTGAAAAGCATAATAATTCAACATCTTAATGAAGATCATCTCTTGCTTGGTCTGTAGAGGAAATGAGTTTGAAAGGCGTACAATCGTTGGAAACTAGTTTCTTGAAAAATCAAGATTTGATCCTAAAGTCCAAATGTGATAATTAAAACGCTTTTCAGGCCGTGAAAAGCATAATAATTCTACATTTTAAGGGAAATCATCTATGGCTCTGTCTGTAGAGAAAGTGAATTTCAAACGAGTACTAGCATTAAACGTGAATTTCTCGAAAAATCAAGTTTTGATCCTATAGACGAAATATGATAATTAAAACGCTTTTCAGGCCGTGAAAAGCATAATAATTCAGCATTTTAAGTAAAATCATCTCAGGCCTGGTCTGCGGAGAAAATGAGTATTAAACGAGTAGTAGCATTGAACGCGAATTTCTCTAAGAGTCAGGTGTTCAACCTATAGTCCAAATGTGATAATTAAAAAGTTTTCACTCTCTGAAAAGCTAAATAATTCAACGTCTTAATGAAAATCATCTCTTTCTTGCTGTGTAGAAAAAAGGAGTTTCAAACGAGTATTAGCATTGATCGCGAATTTCTCGAAAACTTAAGTTTTGATCCTATGGTCTAAATGTGATAAATAAACGCTTTTCAGGCCGTGAAAAGCATAATAATTCAACATTTTAAGGAAAATCATCTCTGGCTTGGTCTGCAGAGAAAATGAGTTTCAAACGAGTACTAGCATTAAACGTTAATTTCTGGAAAAATCAAGTTTTGATCCTATAGTCGAAATATGATAATTAAAACGCTTTTCAGGCAGTGAAAAGCATAATAATTAAACATTTTAAGAAAATCATCTCAGGCCTGGTCTGCGGAGAAAATTAGTATCAAACGAGTAGTAGCATTCAATGCGAATTTCTCTAAGAGTGAAGTGTTCTTCAACCTATAGTCCAAATGTGATAATTAAAAAGCTTTTCAAGCTCTGAAAAGCATAATAATTCAACATTTTAATGAAAATTATCTCTGGCTTGGTCTGTAAAGAAAATATGTTTCGCATAGAATGCGAATTTCTTGAAAACTCAAGTTTTTATAATATGGTCTAAATGTGATAAATAAACGCTTTTCAGGCCGTGAAAAGCATAATAATTCAACATTTTAGGGAAAAACATCTCTGGCTTGGTCTGTAGAAAAAATGATTTCAAGGAGTACTAGCATGAGACGTGAATTTCGCGAAAAATTAAGTTTGGATCCTATAGTCCAAATGTGATAATTAAACTGCTTTCAAGTCCGTGAAAAGCATAATAATTCAACATTTTAAGGAAAATCGTCTCTGGCTTGTTCTGTAAAGAAATGATTTTCAAACGAGTATTAGCATTGAAAGCGAATTTCTCGAGAAGTCAAGTGTTAAACCTATAGTCCAAATGTGATAATTAAAACGCTTTTCATATTCTGAAAAGCATAAAAATTCATCATTTTAAGGAAAATCATCTCTGGCTTGGTTTGTAGAGAAAATGAATTTCAAACGAGTATTAGAATTGAACGCGAATTTCTCCAAAATCCAAGTTTTGATCCTATAGTCAAAATGTGATCATTAAAATGCTTTTCAGGTCTTGAAAAGCATAATAATTCAACATTTTAAGGGAAATCATCTATGGCTTGGTCTGTAGAGAAAATGAGTTTCAAAGGAGTATTAGCATTGAACTCGAATTTCTCGAAACTCCAAGTTTTGATCCTATAGTCAAAATGTGATCATTAATCGCTTTTCAGGCCGTGAGAGGCATAATAATTCAACATTTTAAGGGAAATCATCTCTGGCTTGGTCTGTAGAAGAAATGAGTTTCAAACGAGTACAATCGTTGGACACTAGTTTCTTGAAAAATCAAGTTTTGATCCTATAGTCGAAATGTGATAATTTAAACGCTTTTCAGGCCGCGAAAAGCATAATAATTAAACATTTTAAGAAAATTCATCTCTGGCTTGGTCTGTAGGGAAAATGAGATTCAAACGAGTACTAGCATGAAGCGCTTATATCTCGAGAATTCAAGTTTTGATCCTATAGTCGTAATATGATAATTAAGACACTCTTCAAACCGTGAAAAGCATAATAATTCAACATTTTAAGAAAATTCATCTCAGGCCTGGTCTGCAGAGATAATGAGTTTAAACGCGTAGTAGCATTGAACGCGAATTTCTCTAAAAGTCAAGTGTTTATTTAACCTATAGTCCAAATGTGATAATTAAAACGCTTTTCATACTCTGAGAAGCATAATAATTCAACATCTTAATGAAAATCATCTCTTGCTTGGTCTGTAGAGGAAATGAGTTTGAAAGGCGTACAATCGTTGGAAACTAGTTTCTTGAAAAATCAAGATTTGATCCTAAAGTCCAAATGTGATAATTAAAACGCTTTTCAGGCCGTGAAAAGCATAATAATTGTACATTTTAAGGGAAATCATCTCAGGCCTGGTCTGCGGAGAAAATGAGTATTAAACGAGTAGTAGCATTGAACGCGAATTTCTCTAAGAGTCAGGTGTTCAACCTATAGTCCAAATGTGATAATTAAAAAGTTTTCATTCTCTGAAAAGCTAAATAATTCAACGTCTTAATGAAAATCATCTCTTTCTTGCTGTGTAGAGAAAAGGAGTTTCAAACGAGTATTAGCATTGATCGCGAATTTCTCGAAAACTTAAGTTTTGATCCTATGGTCTAAATGTGATAAATAAACGCTTTTCAGGCCGTGAAAAGCATAATAATTCAGCATTTTAAGTAAAATCATCTCAGGCCTGGTCTGCGGAGAAAATGAGTATTAAACGAGTAGTAGCATTGAACGCGAATTTCTCTAAGAGTCAGGTGTTCAACCTATAGTCCAAATGTGATAATTAAAAAGTTTTCATTCTCTGAAAAGCTAAATAATTCAACGTCTTAATGAAAATCATCTCTTTCTTGCTGTGTAGAGAAAAGGAGTTTCAAACGAGTATTAGCATTGATCGCGAATTTCTCGAAAACTTAAGTTTTGATCCTATGGTCTAAATGTGATAAATAAACGCTTTTCAGGCCGTGAAAAGCATAATAATTCAACATTTTAAGGAAAATCATCTCTGGCTTGGTCTGCAGAGAAAATGAGTTTCAAACGAGTACTAGCATTAAACGTTAATTTCTGGAAAAATCAAGTTTTGATCCTATAGTCGAAATATGATAATTAAAACGCTTTTCAGGCCGTGAAAAGCATAATAATTCAACATTTTAAGAAAATCATCTCAGGCCTGGTCTGCGGAGAAAATGAGTATCAAACGAGTAGTAGCATTCAATGCGAATTTCTCTAAGAGTGAAGTGTTCTTCAACCTATAGTCCAAATGTGATAATTAAAAGGCTTTTCAAGCTCTGAAAAGCATAATAATTCAACATTTTAATGAAAATCATCTCTGGCTTAGTCTGTAAAGAAAATATGTTTCGCATGGAATGCGAATTTCTCGAAAAATCAAGTTTTTATCCTATGGTCTAAATGTGATAAATAAACGATTTTCAGGCCGTGAAAAGCATAATAATTCAACATTTTAAGAAAAATCATCTCAGGCCTGGTCTGCGGAGAAAATGAGTATTAAACGAGTAGTAGCATTGAACGCGAATTTCTCTAAGAGTCAGGTGTTCAACCTATAGTCCAAATGTGATAATTAAAAAGTTTTCATTCTCTGAAAAGCTAAATAATTCAACGTCTTAATGAAAATCATCTCTTTCTTGCTGTGTAGAGAAAAGGAGTTTCAAACGAGTATTAGCATTGATCGCGAATTTCTCGAAAACTTAAGTTTTGATCCTATGGTCTAAATGTGATAAATAAACGCTTTTCAGGCAATGACAAGCATAATAATTCAACATTTTAAGGAAAATCTTCTCTGGCTTGGTCTGCAGAGAAAATAAGTTAGCATTAAACGTTAATTTCTCGAAAAATCAAGTTTTGATCCTAAAGTCGAAATATGATAATTAAAACGCTTTTCAGGCCGTGAAAAGCATAATAATTCAACATTTTAAGAAAAATCATCTCAGGCCTGGTCTGCGGAGAAAATGAGTATCAAACGAGTAGTAGCATTGAACGCGAATTTCTCTAAGAGTGAAGTGTTCAACCTATAGTCCAAATGTGATAATTAAAAAGCTTTTCAAGCTCTGAAAAGCATAATAATTCAACATTTTAATGCTTGGTCTGTAGAGAAAATGAGTTTCAAACGAGTACTATCATTTAACGTGAATTTAACGAAAAATCAAGTTTTGATCCTATAGTCGAAATGTGATAATTAAAACGCTTTTCAAGCTGTGAAAAGCATAATAATTCAACATCTTAATGAAAATCATCTCTGGCTTGGTTTGTAAAGAAAATAAGTTTCAAACGAGTATTAGCATAGGACAGCAATTTCTTGAAAAAACATGTTTCGATCCTATATTCTAAATGTTATAATTAAAACGCTTTTCAGGCCGTGAAAAGCATAATAATTCAACCTTTTTAAGGAAAATCATCTCTAGCTTGGTCTGTAGAGAAAATGAGTTTCAAACGAGTACTAGCATTGGGCAGTAATTTCTTGAAAAATCAAGTTTTGAACCTATAGTCGAAATGTGATAATTAAAACGTTTTTCAGGCCGTGAAAAGCATAATAATTCAACATTTTAAGGAAAATCATCTTTGGCTTGGTCTGTAGAGAAAATGAGTTTCAAAATAGTACTAGCATGAAACGTTAATATCTCCAAAAATCAAGTTTTGATCCTATTGTCGAAATATGGTAATTAAAACGCTTTTCAGGCCGTGAAGAGCATAATAATTCAACATTTTAAGGGAAATCATCTCTGGCTTGGTCTGTAGAGAAAATGAGTTTCAAACGAGTACTATCATTAAAGGTGAATTTAACGAAAAATCAAGTTTTGATCCTATAGTCGAAATGTGATAATTAAAACGCTTTTCAAGCTGTGAAAAGCATAATAATTCAACATAATAAGGAAAATCATCTCTGGCTTGGTCTGTAGAGAAAATGAGTTTCAAGGAGTACTAGCATGTGACGTGAATTTCGCGAAAAATTAAGTTTGGATCCAATAGTCGTAATATGATAATTAAACTGCTTTCAAGTCCGTGAAACGCATAATAATTCAACATCTTAAGGAAAATCATCTCTGGCTTGATCTGTAGAAGAAATGAGTTTCAAACGAGTACAATCGTTGGACACTAGTTTCATGAAAAATCAAGTTTTGATCCTATAGTCGAAATGTGATAATTTAAACGCTTTTCAGGCCGTGAAAAGCATAATAATTCAACATTGTAAGGAAATTCATCTCTGGCTTGGTCTGTAGGGAAAATGAGATTCAAACGAGTACTAGCATGAAGCGCTTATATCTCGAGAATTCAAGTTTTGATCCTATAGTCGTAATATGATAATTAAGACACTCTTCAAACCGTGAAAAGCATAATAATTCAACATTTTAAGAAAATCATCTCTTGCTAAGTCTGTAGAGGAAATGAGTTTGAAAGGCGTACAATCGTTGGAAACTAGTTTCTTGAAAAATCAAGATTTGATCCTATAGTCCAAATGTGATAATTAAAACGCTTTTCAGGCCGTGAAAAGCATAATAATTCTACATTTTAAGGGAAATCATCTATGGCTTTGTCTGTAGAGAAAGTGAGTTTCAAACGAGTACTAGCATTAAACGTGAATTTCTCGAAAAATCAAGTTTTGATCCTATAGACGAAATATGATAATTAAAACGCTTTTCAGGCCGTGAAAAGCATAATAATTCAGCATTTTAAGAAAAATCATCTCAGGCCTGGTCTGCGGAGAAAATGAGTATTAAACGAGTAGTAGCATTGAACGCGAATTTCTCTGAGAGTCAGGTGTTCAACCTATAGTCCAAATGTGATAATTAAAAAGTTTTCATTCTCTGAAAAGCTAAATAATTCAACGTCTTAATGAAAATCATCTCTTTCTTGCTGTGTAGAGAAAAGGAGTTTCAAACGAGTATTAGCATTGATCGCGAATTTCTCGAGAACTTAAGTTTTGATCCTATGGTCTAAATGTGATAAATAAACGCTTTTCAGGCTGTGAAAAGCATAATAATTCAACATTTTAAGCAAAATCATCTCTGGCTTGGTCTGCAGAGAAAATGAGTTTCAAACGAGTACTAGCATTAAACGTTAATTTCTGGAAAAATCAAGTTTTGATCCTATAGTCGAAATATGATAATTAAAACGCTTTTCAGGCCGTGAAAAGCATAATAATTCAACATTTTAAGAAAATCATCTCAGGCCTGGTCTGCGGAGAAAATTAGTATCAAACGAGTAGTAGCATTCAATGCGAATTTCTCTAAGAGTGAAGTGTTCTTTAACCTATAGTCCAAATGTGATAATTAAAAAGCTTTTCAAGCTCTGAAAAGCTAAATAATTCAACATTTTAATGAAAATCATCTCTGGCTTAGTCTGTAAAGAAAATATGTTTCGCATAGAATGCGAATTTCTCGAAAAATCAAGTTTTTATCCTATGGTCTAAATGAGATAAATAAACGCTTTTCAGGCCGTGAAAAGCATAATAATTCAACATTTTAAGAAAATTCATCTCAGGCCTGGTCTGCAGAGATAATGAGTTTCAAACGCGTAGTAGCATTGAACGCGAATTTCTCTAAGAGTCAAGTGTTCAACCTATAGTCCAAATGTGATAATTAAAAAGTTTTCATTCTCTGAAAAGCTAAATAATTCAACGTCTTAATGAAAATCATCTCTTTCTTGCTGTGTAGATAGAAGGAGTTTCAAACGAGTATTAGCATTGATCGCGAATTTCTCGAAAACTTAAGTTTTGATCCTATGGTCTAAATGTGATAAATAAACGCTTTTCAGGCAATGACAAGCATAATAATTCAACATTTTAAGGAAAATCATCTCTGGCTTGGTCTGCAGAGAAAATAAGTTAGCATTAAACGTTAATTTCTCGAAAAATCAAGTTTTGATCCTAAAGTTAATTAAAACGCTTTTTAAGCTGTGAAAAGCATAATAATTCAACATATTAAGGAAAATCATCTCTGTCTTGGTCTGTAGAGAAAATGAGTTTCAAGCAGTACTAGCATGAGAAGTGAATTTCGCGAAAAATTAAGTTTGGATCCAATAGTCGAAATATGATAATTAAACTGCTTTCAAGGACGTGAAAAGCATAATAATTCAACATCTTAAGGAAAATCATCTCTGGCTTAATCTGTAGAAGAAATGAGTTTCAAACGAGTACAATCGTTGGACACTAGTTTCTTGAAAAATCAAGTTTTGATCCTATACTCGAAATGTGATAATTAATAGCTTTCCAGGCCGTGAAAAGCATAATAATTCAACATTCTAAGGAAATTCATCTCTGGCTTGGTCTGTAGAGAAAATGAGTTTCAAACGAGTACTAGCATGAAACGCTAATATCTCGAGAAGTCAAGTTTTGATCCTATTATCGAAATATGATAATTAAGACACTCTGCAAACCGTGAAAAGCATAATAATTCAACATTTTAATAAAATTCATCTCAGGCCTGGTCTGCAGAGATAATGAGTTTCAAACGCGTAGTAGCATTGAACGCGAATTTCTCTAAAAGTCAAGTGTTTAACCTATAGTCCAAATGTGATAATTAAAACGCTTTTCATACTCTGAAAAGCATAATAATTCAACATCTTAATGAAAATCATCTCTGGCTTGGTGTGTAAAGAAAATAAGTTTCAAACGAGTATTAGCATAGGACAGCAATTTCTTGAAAAAACATGTTTCGATCCTATTTTCTAAATGTTATAATTAAAACGCTTTTCAGGCCGTGAAAAGCATAATAATTCAACCTTTTTAAGGAAAATCATCTCTAGCTTGGTCTGTAGAGAAAATGAGTTTCAAACGAGTACTAGCATTGGGCAGTAATTTCTTGAAAAATCAAGTTTGTAACCTATAGTCGAAATGTGATAATTAAAACGTTTTTCAGGCCGTGAAAAGCATAATAATTCAACATTTTAAGGAACATCATCTCTGGCTTGGTCTGTAAAGAAAATGATTTTCAAACGAGTAGTAGGATTTAACGCGAATTTCTCTGAAAGTCAAGGGTTCAACCTATAGTCCAAATGTGATAATTAAAACGCATTTCATACTCTGAAAAGCATAATATTTCAACATCTTAATGAGAATCACCTATGGCTTGGTCTGTAAAGAAAATAAGTTTCGAACGAGTATTAGCAATGAACGCGAATTTATCGAAAACTCAAGTTTTGAACATATTGTCTAAATGTGATAATTAGAACGCTTTTCAGGCCGTGAGAAGCATAATAATTCATCATTTTAAGGAAAATCATCTATGGCTTGGTCTGTAGAAAAAATGAGTTTCAAGGAGTACTAGTATGAGACGTGAATTTCGCGAAAATTAAGTTTCGATCCTATAGTCCAAATGTGATAATTAAACTGCTTTCAAGGCCGTGAAAAGCATAATAATTCAACATTTTATGGAAAATCATCTCTGGCTTGTTCTGTAAAGAAAATGATTTTCAAACGAGTATTAGCATTGAATGATAATTTCTCGAAAATTCAAGTGTTAAACCTATAGTCCAAATGTGATAATTAAAGAGTTTCAAAAGAGTTTCAAACGAGTACTAGCATTTAACAGTAATTTCTCGAAAAATTAAGTTTTGAACCTATAGTCGAAATGTGATAATTAAAACGCTTTTCACGCCGTGAAAAGCATAATAATTCAACATTTTAAGGAAAATCATCTCTGGCTTGGTCTGTAGAGAAAATGAGTTTCAAAATAGTACTAGCATGAAACGTTAATATCTCCAAAAATCTAGTTTTGATCCTATTGTCGAAATATGATAATTAAAACGCTTTTCAGGCCGTGAAAAACATAATAATTCAACATTTTAAGGGAAACCATATCTGGCTTGGTCTTTAGAGAAAATGAGTTTCAAACGAGTACTATCATTAAACGTGAATTAAACGGAAATCAAGTTTTGATCCTATAGTCGAAATGTGATAATTAAAACGCTTTTCAAGCTGTGAAAAGCATAATAATTCAACATATTAAGGAAAATCATCTCTGGCTTGGTGTGTAGAGAAAATGAGTTTCAAGGAGTACTAGCATGAGACGTGAATTTCGCGAAAAATTAAGTTTGGATCCAATTGTCGAAATATGATAATTAAACTGCTTTCAAGGCCGTGAAACGCATAATAATTCAACATCTTAAGGAAAATCATCTCTGGCTTGATCTGTAGAAGAAATGAGTTTCAAACGAGTACAATCGTTGGACACTAGTTTCTTGAAAAATCAAGTTTTGATCCTATAGTCGAAATGTGATAATTAATAGCTTTCCAGGCCGTGAAGAGCATAATAATTCAACATTTTAAGGGAACTCATCTCTGGCTTGGTCTGTAGAGGAGAAGAGTTTCAAACGAGTACAAGCATTGGACAGTTATTTCTCGAAAAATTAAGTTTTGAACCTATAGTCGAAATGTGATAATTAAAACGCTTTTCAGGCTGTGAAAAGCATAATAATTCAACATTTTAAGGAAAATCATCTCTGGCTTGGTCTGTAGAGAAAATGAGTTTCAAAATAGTACTAGCATGAAACGTCAATATCTCCAAAAATCAAGTTTTGATACTATTGTCGAAATATGATAATTAAAACGCTTTTCAGGCCGTGAAAAGCATAATAATTCAACATTTTAAGTGAAATCATCTCTGGCTTGGTCTGTAGAGAAAATGAGCTTCAAACGAGTACTATCATTTAACGTGAATTTAACGAAAAATCAAGTTTTGATAATATAGTCGAAATGTGATAATTAAAACGCTTTTCAAGCTGTGAAAAGCATAATAATTCAACATCTTAATGAAAATCATCTCTGGCTTGGTTTGTAAAGAAAATAAGTTTCAAACGAGTATTAGCATAGGACAGCAATTTCTTGAAAAAACATGTTTCGATCCTATATTCTAAATGTTATAATTAAAACGCTTTTCAGGCCGTGAAAAGCATAATAATTCAACCTTTTTAAGGAAAATCATCTCTAGCTTGGTCTGTAGAGAAAATGAGTTTCAAACGAGTACTAGCATTGGGCAGTAATTTCTTGAAAAATCAAGTTTTGAACCTATAGTCGAAATGTGATAATTAAAACGTTTTTCAGGCCGTGAAAAGCATAATAATTCAACATTTTAAGGAAAATCATCTTTGGCTTGGTCTGTAGAGAAAATGAGTTTCAAAATAGTACTAGCATGAAACGTTAATATCTCCAAAAATCAACTTTTGATCCTATTGTCGAAATATGGTAATTAAAACGCTTTTCAGGCCGTGAAGAGCATAATAATTCAACATTTTAAGGGAAATCATCTCTGGCTTGGTCTGTAGAGAAAATGAGTTTCAAACGAGTACTATCATTAAAGGTGAATTTAACGAAAAATCAAGTTTTGATCCTATAGTCGAAATGTGATAATTAAAACGCTTTTCAAGCTGTGAAAAGCATAATAATTCAACATATTAAGGAAAATCATCTCTGGCTTGGTCTGTAGAGAAAATGAGTTTCAAGGAGTACTAGCATGTGACGTGAATTTCGCGAAAAATTAAGTTTGGATCCAATAGTCGTAATATGATAATTAAACTGCTTTCAAGTCCGTGAAACGCATAATAATTCAACATCTTAAGGAAAATCATCTCTGGCTTGATCTGTAGAAGAAATGAGTTTCAAACGAGTACAATCGTTGGACCCAAGTTTCATGAAAAATCAAGTTTTGATCCTATAGTCGAAATGTGATAATTTAAACGCTTTTCAGGCCGTGAAAAGCATAATAATTCAACATTCTAAGGAAATTCATCTCTGGCTTGGTCTGTAGGGAAAATGAGATTCAAACGAGTACTAGCATGAAGCGCTTATATCTCGAGAATTCAAGTTTTGATCCTATAGTCGTAATATGATAATTAAGACACTCTTCAAACCGTGAAAAGCATAATAATTCAACATTTTAAGAAAATCATCTCTTGCTTGGTCTGTAGAGGAAATGAGTTTGAAAGGCGTACAATCGTTGGAAACTAGTTTCTTGAAAAATCAAGATTTGATCCTATAGTCCAAATGTGATAATTAAAACGCTTTTCAGGCCGTGAAAAGCATAATAATTCTACATTTTAAGGGAAATCATCTATGGCTTTGTCTGTAGAGAAAGTGAGTTTCAAACGAGTACTATCATTAAACGTGAATTTCTCGAAAAATCAAGTTTTGATCCTATAGACGAAATATGATAATTAAAACGCTTTTCAGGCCGTGAAAAGCATAATAATTCAACATTTTAAGAAAATCATCTCAGGCCTGGTCTGCGGAGAAAATTAGTATCAAACGAGTAGTAGCATTCAATGCGAATTTCTCTAAGAGTGAAGTGTTCTTCAACCTATAGTCCAAATGTGATAATTAAAAAGCTTTTCAAGCTCTGAAAAGCTAAATAATTCAACATTTTAATGAAAATCATCTCTGGCTTAGTCTGTATAGAAAATATGTTACGCATAGAATGCGAATTTCTCGAAAAATTAAGTTTTTATCCTGTGGTCTAAATGTGATAAATAAACGCTTTTCAGGCCGTGAAAAGCATAATAATTCAATATTTTAAGAAAATTCATCTCAGGCCTGGTCTGCAGAGATAATGAGTTTCAAACGCGTAGTAGCATTGAACGCGAATTTCTCTAAGAGTCAAGTGTTCAACCTATAGTCCAAATGTGATAATTAAAAAGTTTTCATTCTCTGAAAAGCTAAATAATTCAACGTCTTAACGAAAATCATCTCTTTCTTGCTGTGTAGAGAAAAGGAGTTTCAAACGAGTATTAGCATTGATCGCGAATTTCTCGAAAACTTAAGTTTTGATCCTATGGTCTAAATGTGATAAATAAACGCTTTTCAGGCAATGACAAGCATAATAATTCAACATTTTAAGGAAAATCATCTCTGGCTTGGTCTGCAGAGAAAATAAGTTAGCATTAAACGTTAATTTCTCGAAAAATCAAGTTTTGATCCTAAAGTTAATTAAAACTGCTTTCAAGGACGTGAAAAGCATAATAATTCAACATCTTAAGGAAAATCATCTCTGGCTTAATCTGTAGAAGAAATGAGTTTCAAACGAGTACAATCGTTGGACACTAGTTTCTTGAAAAATCAAGTTTTGATCCTATACTCGAAATGTGATAATTAAAACGCTTTTCAGGCCGTGAAAAGCATAATAATTCAACATTCTAAGGAAATTCATCTCTGGCTTGGTCTGTAGAGAAAATGAGTTTCAAACGAGTATTAGCATGAAACGCTAATATCTCAAGAAGTCAAGTTTTGATCCTATTATCGAAATATGATAATTAAGACACTCTGCAAACCGTGAAAAGCATAATAATTCAACATTTTAAGAAAATTCATCTCAGGCCTGGTCTGCAGAGATAATGAGTTTCAAACGCGTAGTAGCATTGAACGCGAATTTCTCTAAAAGTCAAGTGTTTAACCTATAGTCCAAATGTGATAATTAAAACGCTTTTCATACTCTGAAAAGCATAATAATTCAACATCTTAATGAAAATCATCTCTGGCTTGGTTTGTAAAGAAAATAAGTTTCAAACGAGTATTAGCATAGGACAGCAATTTCTTGAAAAAACATGTTTCGATCCTATTTTCTAAATGTTATAATTAAAACGCTTTTCAGGCTGTGAAAAGCATAATAATTCAACATTTTAAGGAAAATCATCTCTGGCTTGGTCTGTAGAGAAAATGAGTTTCAAAATAGTACTAGCATGAAACGTCAATATCTCCAAAAATCAAGTTTTGATACTATTGTCGAAATATGATAATTAAAACGCTTTTCAGGCCGTGAAAAGCATAATAATTCAACATTTTAAGTGAAATCATCTCTGGCTTGGTCTGTAGAGAAAATGAGCTTCAAACGAGTACTATCATTTAACGTGAATTTAACGAAAAATCAAGTTTTGATAATATAGTCGAAATGTGATAATTAAAACGCTTTTCAAGCTGTGAAAAGCATAATAATTCAACATCTTAATGAAAATCATCTCTGGCTTGGTTTGTAAAGAAAATAAGTTTCAAACGAGTATTAGCATAGGACAGCAATTTCTTGAAAAAACATGTTTCGATCCTATATTCTAAATGTTATAATTAAAACGCTTTTCAGGCCGTGAAAAGCATAATAATTCAACCTTTTTAAGGAAAATCATCTCTAGCTTGGTCTGTAGAGAAAATGAGTTTCAAACGAGTACTAGCATTGGGCAGTAATTTCTTGAAAAATCAAGTTTTGAACCTATAGTCGAAATGTGATAATTAAAACGTTTTTCAGGCCGTGAAAAGCATAATAATTCAACATTTTAAGGAAAATCATCTTTGGCTTGGTCTGTAGAGAAAATGAGTTTCAAAATAGTACTAGCATGAAACGTTAATATCTCCAAAAATCAACTTTTGATCCTATTGTCGAAATATGGTAATTAAAACGCTTTTCAGGCCGTGAAGAGCATAATAATTCAACATTTTAAGGGAAATCATCTCTGGCTTGGTCTGTAGAGAAAATGAGTTTCAAAAGAGTACTATCATTAAAGGTGAATTTAACGAAAAATCAAGTTTTAATCCTATAGTCGAAATGTGATAATTAAAACGCTTTTCAAGCTGTGAAAAGCATAATAATTCAACATATTAAGGAAAATCATCTCTGGCTTGGTCTGTAGAGAAAATGAGTTTCAAGGAGTACTAGCATGTGACGTGAATTTCGCGAAAAATTAAGTTTGGATCCAATAGTCGTAATATGATAATTAAACTGCTTTCAAGTCCGTGAAACGCATAATAATTCAACATCTTAAGGAAAATCATCTCTGGCTTGATCTGTAGAAGAAATGAGTTTCAAACGAGTACAATCGTTGGACACAAGTTTCATGAAAAATCAAGTTTTGATCCTATAGTCGAAATGTGATAATTTAAACGCTTTTCAGGCCGTGAAAAGCATAATAATTCAACATTCTAAGGAAATTCATCTCTGGCTTGGTCTGTAGGGAAAATGAGATTCAAACGAGTACTAGCATGAAGCGCTTATATCTCGAGAATTCAAGTTTTGATCCTATAGTCGTAATATGATAATTAAGACACTCTTCAAACCGTGAAAAGCATAATAATTCAACATTTTAAGAAAATCATCTCTTGCTTGGTCTGTAGAGGAAATGAGTTTGAAAGGCGTACAATCGTTGGAAACTAGTTTCTTGAAAAATCAAGATTTGATCCTATAGTCCAAATGTGATAATTAAAACGCTTTTCAGGCCGTGAAAAGCATAATAATTCTACATTTTAAGGGAAATCATCTATGGCTTTGTCTGTAGAGAAAGTGAGTTTCAAACGAGTACTAGCATTAAACGTGAATTTCTCGAAAAATCAAGTTTTGATCCTATAGACGAAATATGATAATTAAAACGCTTTTCAGGCCGTGAAAAGCATAATAATTCAACATTTTAAGAAAATCATCTCAGGCCTGGTCTGCGGAGAAAATTAGTATCAAACGAGTAGTAGCATTCAATGCGAATTTCTCTAAGAGTGAAGTGTTCTTCAACCTATAGTCCAAATGTGATAATTAAAAAGCTTTTCAAGCTCTGAAAAGCTAAATAATTCAACATTTTAATGAAAATCATCTCTGGCTTAGTCTGTATAGAAAATATGTTACGCATAGAATGCGAATTTCTCGAAAAATCAAGTTTTTATCCTGTGGTCTAAATGTGATAAATAAACGCTTTTCAGGCCGTGAAAAGCATAATAATTCAATATTTTAAGAAAATTCATCTCAGGCCTGGTCTGCAGAGATAATGAGTTTCAAACGCGTAGTAGCATTGAACGCGAATTTCTCTAAGAGTCAAGTGTTCAACCTATAGTCCAAATGTGATAATTAAAAAGTTTTCATTCTCTGAAAAGCTAAATAATTCAACGTCTTAACGAAAATCATCTCTTTCTTGCTGTGTAGAGAAAAGGAGTTTCAAACGAGTATTAGCATTGATCGCGAATTTCTCGAAAAATTAAGTTTTGATCCTATGGTCTAAATGTGAAAAATAAACGCTTTTCAGGCAATGACAAGCATAATAATTCAACATTTTAAGGAAAATCATCTCTGGCTTGGTCTGCAGAGAAAATAAGTTAGCATTAAACGTTAATTTCTCGAAAAATCAAGTTTTGATCCTAAAGTTAATTAAAACTGCTTTCAAGGACGTGAAAAGCATAATAATTCAACATCTTAAGGAAAATCATCTCTGGCTTAATCTGTAGAAGAAATGAGTTTCAAACGAGTACAATCGTTGGACACTAGTTTCTTGAAAAATCAAGTTTTGATCCTATACTCGAAATGTGATAATTAAAACGCTTTTCAGGCCGTGAAAAGCATAATAATTCAACATTCTAAGGAAATTCATCTCTGGCTTGGTCTGTAGAGAAAATGAGTTTCAAACGAGTACTAGCATGAAACGCTAATATCTCGAGAAGTCAAGTTTTGATCCTATTATCGAAATATGATAATTAAGACACTCTGCAAACCGTGAAAAGCATAATAATTCAACATTTTAATAAAATTCATCTCAGGCCTGGTCTGCAGAGATAATGAGTTTCAAACGCGTAGTAGCATTGAACGCGAATTTCTCTAAAAGTCAAGTGTTTAACCTATAGTCCAAATGTGATAATTAAAACGCTTTTCATACTCTGAAAAGCATAATAATTCAACATCTTAATGAAAATCATCTCTGGCTTGGTTTGTAAAGAAAATAAGTTTCAAACGAGTATTAGCATAGGACAGCAATTTCTTGAAAAAACATGTTTCGATCCTATTTTCTAAATGTTATAATTAAAACGCTTTTCAGGCCGTGAAAAGCATAATAATTCAACATTTTAAGGGAAACCATATCTGGCTTGGTCTTTAGAGAAAATGAGTTTCAAACGAGTACTATCATTAAACGTGAAATAAACGAAAATCAAGTTTTGATCCTATAGTCGAAATGTGATAATTAAAACGCTTTTCAAGCTGTGAAAAGCATAATAATTCAACATATTAAGGAAAATCATCTCTGGCTTGGTGTGTAGAGAAAATGAGTTTCAAGGAGTACCAGCATGAGACGTGAATTTCGCGAAAAATTAAGTTTGGATCCAATTGTCGAAATATGATAATTAAACTGCTTTCAAGGCCGTGAAACGCATAATAATTCAACATCTTAAGGAAAATCATCTCTGGCTTGATCTGTAGAAGAAATGAGTTTCAAACGAGTACAATCGTTGGACACTAGTTTCTTGAAAAATCAAGTTTTGATCCTATAGTCGAAATGTGATAATTAATAGCTTTCCAGGCCGTGAAGAGAATAATAATTCAACATTTTAAGGGAACTCATCTCTGGCTTGGTCTGTAGAGGAGAAGAGTTTCAAACGAGTACAAGCATTGGACAGTTATTTCTCGAAAAATTAAGTTTTGAACCTATAGTCGAAATGTGATAATTAAAACGCTTTTCAGGCTGTGAAAAGCATAATAATTCAACATTTTAAGGAAAATCATCTCTGGCTTGGTCTGTAGAGAAAATGAGTTTCAAAATAGTACTAGCATGAAACGTCAATTACTCCAAAAATCAAGTTTTGATACTATTGTCGAAATATGATAATTAAAACGCTTTTCAGGCCGTGAAAAGCATAATAATTCAACATTTTAAGTGAAATCATCTCTGGCTTGGTCTGTAGAGAAAATGAGCTTCAAACGAGTACTATCATTTAACGTGAATTTAACGAAAAATCAAGTTTTGATAATATAGTCGAAATGTGATAATTAAAACGCTTTTCAAGCTGTGAAAAGCATAATAATTCAACATCTTAATGAAAATCATCTCTGGCTTGGTTTGTAAAGAAAATAAGTTTCAAACGAGTATTAGCATAGGACAGCAATTTCTTGAAAAAACATGTTTCGATCCTATATTCTAAATGTTATAATTAAAACGCTTTTCAGGCCGTGAAAAGCATAATAATTCAACCTTTTTAAGGAAAATCATCTCTAGCTTGGTCTGTAGAGAAAATGAGTTTCAAACGAGTACTAGCATTGGGCAGTAATTTCTTGAAAAATCAAGTTTTGAACCTATAGTCGAAATGTGATAATTAAAACGTTTTTCAGGCCGTGAAAAGCATAATAATTCAACATTTTAAGGAAAATCATCTTTGGCTTGGTCTGTAGAGAAAATGAGTTTCAAAATAGTACTAGCATGAAACGTTAATATCTCCAAAAATCAACTTTTGATCCTATTGTCGAAATATGGTAATTAAAACGCTTTTCAGGCCGTGAAGAGCATAATAATTCAACATTTTAAGGGAAATCATCTCTGGCTTGGTCTGTAGAGAAAATGAGTTTCAAAAGAGTACTATCATTAAAGGTGAATTTAACGAAAAATCAAGTTTTAATCCTATAGTCGAAATGTGATAATTAAAACGCTTTTCAAGCTGTGAAAAGCATAATAATTCAACATATTAAGGAAAATCATCTCTGGCTTGGTCTGTAGAGAAAATGAGTTTCAAGGAGTACTAGCATGTGACGTGAATTTCGCGAAAAATTAAGTTTGGATCCAATAGTCGTAATATGATAATTAAACTGCTTTCAAGTCCGTGAAACGCATAATAATTCAACATCTTAAGGAAAATCATCTCTGGCTTGATCTGTAGAAGAAATGAGTTTCAAACGAGTACAATCGTTGGACACAAGTTTCATGAAAAATCAAGTTTTGATCCTATAGTCGAAATGTGATAATTTAAACGCTTTTCAGGCCGTGAAAAGCATAATAATTCAACATTGTAAGGAAATTCATCTCTGGCTTGGTCTGTAGGGAAAATGAGATTCAAACGAGTACTAGCATGAAGCGCTTATATCTCGAGAATTCAAGTTTTGATCCTATAGTCGTAATATGATAATTAAGACACTCTTCAAACCGTGAAAAGCATAATAATTCAACATTTTAAGAAAATCATCTCTTGCTTGGTCTGTAGAGGAAATGAGTTTGAAAGGCGTACAATCGTTGGAAACTAGTTTCTTGAAAAATCAAGATTTGATCCTATAGTCCAAATGTGATAATTAAAACGCTTTTCAGGCCGTGAAAAGCATAATAATTCTACATTTTAAGGGAAATCATCTATGGCTTTGTCTGTAGAGAAAGTGAGTTTCAAACGAGTACTAGCATTAAACGTGAATTTCTCGAAAAATCAAGTTTTGATCCTATAGACGAAATATGATAATTAAAACGCTTTTCAGGCCGTGAAAAGCATAATAATTCAACATTTTAAGAAAATCATCTCAGGCCTGGTCTGCGGAGAAAATTAGTATCAAACGAGTAGTAGCATTCAATGCGAATTTCTCTAAGAGTGAAGTGTTCTTCAACCTATAGTCCAAATGTGATAATTAAAAAGCTTTTCAAGCTCTGAAAAGCTAAATAATTCAACATTTTAATGAAAATCATCTCTGGCTTAGTCTGTATAGAAAATATGTTACGCATAGAATGCGAATTTCTCGAAAAATCAAGTTTTTATCCTGTGGTCTAAATGTGATAAATAAACGCTTTTCAGGCCGTGAAAAGCATAATAATTCAATATTTTAAGAAAATTCATCTCAGGCCTGGTCTGCAGAGATAATGAGTTTCAAACGCGTAGTAGCATTGAACGCGAATTTCTCTAAGAGTCAAGTGTTCAACCTATAGTCCAAATGTGATAATTAAAAAGTTTTCATTCTCTGAAAAGCTAAATAATTCAACGTCTTAACGAAAATCATCTCTTTCTTGCTGTGTAGAGAAAAGGAGTTTCAAACGAGTATTAGCATTGATCGCGAATTTCTCGAAAACTTAAGTTTTGATCCTATGGTCTAAATGTGAAAAATAAACGCTTTTCAGGCAATGACAAGCATAATAATTCAACATTTTAAGGAAAATCATCTCTGGCTTGGTCTGCAGAGAAAATAAGTTAGCATTAAACGTTAATTTCTCGAAAAATCAAGTTTTGATCCTAAAGTTAATTAAAACTGCTTTCAAGGACGTGAAAAGCATAATAATTCAACATCTTAAGGAAAATCATCTCTGGCTTAATCTGTAGAAGAAATGAGTTTCAAACGAGTACAATCGTTGGACACTAGTTTCTTGAAAAATCAAGTTTTGATCCTATACTCGAAATGTGATAATTAAAACGCTTTTCAGGCCGTGAAAAGCATAATAATTCAACATTCTAAGGAAATTCATCTCTGGCTTGGTCTGTAGAGAAAATGAGTTTCAAACGAGTACTAGCATGAAACGCTAATATCTCAAGAAGTCAAGTTTTGATCCTATTATCGAAATATGATAATTAAGACACTCTGCAAACCGTGAAAAGCATAATAATTCAACATTTTAAGAAAATTCATCTCAGGCCTGGTCTGCAGAGATAATGAGTTTCAAACGCGTAGTAGCATTGAACGCGAATTTCTCTAAAAGTCAAGTGTTTAACCTATAGTCCAAATGTGATAATTAAAACGCTTTTCATACTCTGAAAAGCATAATAATTCAACATCTTAATGAAAATCATCTCTGGCTTGGTTTGTAAAGAAAATAAGTTTCAAACGAGTATTAGCATAGGACAGCAATTTCTTGAAAAAACATGTTTCGATCCTATTTTCTAAATGTTATAATTAAAACGCTTTTCAGGCCGTGAAAAGCATAATAATTCAACGTTTTTAAGGAAAATCATCTCTAGCTTGGTCTGTAGAGAAAATGAGTTTCACACGAGTACTAGCATTGGGCAGTAATTTCTTGAAAAATCAAGTTTTGAACCTATAGTCGAAATGTGATAATTAAAACGTTTTTCAGGCCGTGAAAAGCATAATAATTCAACATTTTAAGGAACATCATCTCTGGCTTGGTCTGTAAAGAAAATGATTTTCAAACGAGTAGTAGGATTTAACGCGAATTTCTCTGAAAGTCAAGGGTTCAACCTATAGTCCAAATGTGATAATTAAAACGCATTTCATAATCTGAAAAGCATAATATTTCAACATCTTAATGAGAATCACCTATGGCTTGGTCTGTAAAGAAAATAAGTTTCGAACGAGTATTAGCACTGAACGCGAATTTATCGAAAACTCAAGTTTTGAACATATTGTCTAAATGTGATAATTAGAACGCTTTTCAGGCCGTGAGAAGCATAATAATTCATCATTTTAAGGAAAATCATCTATGGCTTGGTCTGTAGAAAAAATGAGTTTCAAGGAGTACTAGTATGAGACGTGAATTTCGCGAAAATTAAGTTTCGATCCTATAGTCCAAATGTGATAATTAAACTGCTTTCAAGGCCGTGAAAAGCATAATAATTCAACATTTTATGGAAAATCATCTCTGGCTTGTTCTGTAAAGAAAATGATTTTCAAACGAGTATTAGCATTGAATGATAATTTCTCGAAAATTCAAGTGTTAAACCTATAGTCCAAATGTGATAATTAAAGAGTTTCAAAAGAGTTTCAAACGAGTACTAGCATTTAACAGTAATTTCTCGAAAAATTAAGTTTTGAACCTATAGTCGAAATGTGATAATTAAAACGCTTTTCACGCCGTGAAAAGCATAATAATTCAACATTTTAAGGAAAATCATCTCTGGCTTGGTCTGTAGAGAAAATGAGTTTAAAAATAGTACTAGCATGAAACGTTAATATCTCCAAAAATCTAGTTTTGATCCTATTGTCGAAATATGATAATTAAAACGCTTTTCAGGCCGTGAAAAACATAATAATTCAACATTTTAAGGGAAACCATGGTCTTTAGAGAAAATGAGTTTCAAACGAGTACTATCATTAAACGTGAATTAAACGAAAATCAAGTTTTGATCCTATAGTCGAAATGTGATAATTAAAACGCTTTTCAAGCTGTGAAAAGCATAATAATTCAACATATTAAGGAAAATCATCTCTGGCTTGGTGTGTAGAGAAAATGAGTTTCAAGGAGTACCAGCATGAGACGTGAATTTCGCGAAAAATTAAGTTTGGATCCAATTGTCGAAATATGATAATTAAACTGCTTTCAAGGCCGTGAAACGCATAATAATTCAACATCTTAAGGAAAATCATCTCTGGCTTGATCTGTAGAAGAAATGAGTTTCAAACGAGTACAATCGTTGGACACTAGTTTCTTGAAAAATCAAGTTTTGATCCTATAGTCGAAATGTGATAATTAATAGCTTTCCAGGCCGTGAAGAGCATAATAATTCAACATTTTAAGGGAACTCATCTCTGGCTTGGTCTGTAGAGGAGAAGAGTTTCAAACGAGTACAAGCATTGGACAGTTATTTCTCGAAAAATTAAGTTTTGAACCTATAGTCGAAATGTGATAATTAAAACGCTTTTCAGGCTGTGAAAAGCATAATAATTCAACATTTTAAGGAAAATCATCTCTGGCTTGGTCTGTAGAGAAAATGAGTTTCAAAATAGTACTAGCATGAAACGTCAATATCTCGAGAAATCAAGTTTTGATACTATTGTCGAAATATGATAATTAAAACGCTTTTCAGGCCGTGAAAAGCATAATAATTCAACATTTTAAGTGAAATCATCTCTGGCTTGGTCTGTAGAGAAAATGAGTTTCAAACGAGTGCTATCATTTAACGTGAATTTAACGAAAAATCAAGTTTTGATCCTATAGTCGAAATGTGATAATTAAAACGCTTTTCAAGCTGTGAAAAGCATAATAATTCAACATCTTAATGAAAATCATCTCTGGCTTGGTTTGTAAAGAAAATAAGTTTCAAACGAGTATTAGCATAGGACAGCAATTTCTTGAAAAAACATGTTTCGATCCTATATTCTAAATGTTATAATTCAAACGCTTTTCAGGCCGTGAAAAGCATAATAATTCAACCTTTTTAAGGAAAATCATCTCTAGCTTGGTCTGTAGAGAAAATGAGTTTCAAACGAGTACTAGCATTGGGCAGTAATTTCTTGAAAAATCAAGTTTTGAACCTATAGTCGAAATGTGATAATTAAAACGTTTTTCAGGCCGTGAAAAGCATAATAATTCAACATTTTAAGGAAAATCATCTTTGGCTTGGTCTGTAGAGAAAATGAGTTTCAAAATAGTACTAGCATGAAACGTTAATATCTCCAAAAATCAAGTTTTGATCCTATTGTCGAAATATGGTAATTAAAACGCTTTTCAGGCCGTGAAGAGCATAATAATTCAACATTTTAAGGGAAATCATCTCTGGCTTGGTCTGTAGAGAAAATGAGTTTCAAAAGAGTACTATCATTAAAGGTGAATTTAACGAAAAATCAAGTTTTGATCCTATAGTCGAAATGTGATAATTAAAACGCTTTTCAAGCTGTGAAAAGCATAATAATTCAACATATTAAGGAAAATCATCTCTGGCTTGGTCTGTAGAGAAAATGAGTTTCAAGGAGTACTAGCATGTGACGTGAATTTCGCGAAAAATTAAGTTTGGATCCAATAGTCGTAATATGATAATTAAACTGCTTTCAAGTCCGTGAAACGCATAATAATTCAACATCTTAAGGAAAATCATCTCTGGCTTGATCTGTAGAAGAAATGAGTTTCAAACGAGTACAATCGTTGGACACAAGTTTCATGAAAAATCAAGTTTTTGATCCTATAGTCGAAATATGATAATTAAAACGCTTTTCAGGCCGTGAAAAGCATAATAATTCAACATTTTAAGAAAATCATCTCAGGCCTGGTCTGCGGAGAAAATGAGTATCAAACGAGTAGTAGCATTCAATGCGAATTTCTCTAAGAGTGAAGTGTTCTTCAACCTATAGTCCAAATGTGTATCATGTCACTGAGTTCCTGAACCAAAGGTCGCCAAAAATCCCAACCCTCTTCGAGGTCCTCAGGTTGAACTTCGATGAGCCAGTTCGCTTCCCGGGCGAGTTGATCAAAAACTTCCACAGGGAGTAACCGTTCAGGAGGGCCAGGAGGAGCCGGTCTAAGAAGTGCCCTACTGAGTGGTTTCCTTCTTAGCCGGGGCCCGAAAGGGCTTACGACCCTTGCCCCTAGTCGGTGGAGCGCGTTGATACACCGGCTGCGGGGGCGGCTCGACTATATCGAGCCCGCGCACAACACTGGTTGAGGCATTATGTGCTGCCACACGCCACCCACGCATAAATGCAATGCTAAGAGTACGTAACCGATCATAAAAGAAGGTTTTATCTTCTGGGGTCATCTGAGGCAAAAACTTGTTTTCTAGGATGAGATGCTTGGCTTCGACGAGGTCACGTGTCGGAGTGGTGGGATCCGAAATCTTGGTATTCAAGAGCTGGAGAGCATCATCCACATTGAATTTTGGGGTAGTGTCTGTCGCCCGTTGAGTTTGAAGTTCCTCTCGTAGCAAAGTCATCTGGGCTTGCAGCTGGGCAACGGTCGCTTGAAGATCTTGTACAGTAGCCATGGCGGGTGGATCTTGTAGCGCTAAGTCCGGATGAAATTCAGGGAGAGTTGTTTGTCGTAAGGCCGGTCGTTTAACCCGCGTAGAATACTCAGGAAAGGTTAATTCCACTGTAGAGGTCCTTCTGGGGTTCGAAGCCGGTTCCTGGGACATGAATCCCGCCGAAATCTTCTTAGCTCACAACAAGAGCGTCCCATCAGCTCCGCTGAATTCTCCAAACTCCAAGCTCTGAAAAGCATAATAATTCAACATTTTAATGAAAATCATCTCTGGCTTAGTCTGTAAAGAAAATATGTTTCGCATGGAATGCGAATTTCTCGAAAAATCAAGTTTTTATCCTATGGTCTAAATGTGATAAATAAACGATTTTCAGGCCGTGAAAAGCATAATAATTCAACATTTTAAGAAAAATCATCTCAGGCCTGGTCTGCGGAGAAAATGAGTATTAAACGAGTAGTAGCATTGAACGCGAATTTCTCTAAGAGTCAGGTGTTCAACCTATAGTCCAAATGTGATAATTAAAAAGTTTTCATTCTCTGAAAAGCTAAATAATTCAACGTCTTAATGAAAATCATCTCTTTCTTGCTGTGTAGAGAAAAGGAGTTTCAAACGAGTATTAGCATTGATCGCGAATTTCTCGAAAACTTAAGTTTTGATCCTATGGTCTAAATGTGATAAATAAACGCTTTTCAGGCAATGACAAGCATAATAATTCAACATTTTAAGGAAAATCATCTCTGGCTTGGTCTGCAGAGAAAATAAGTTAGCATTAAACGTTAATTTCTCGAAAAATCAAGTTTTGATCCTAAAGTCGAAATATGATAATTAAAACGCTTTTCAGGCCGTGAAAAGCATAATAATTCAACATTTTAAGAAAAATCATCTCAGGCCTGGTCTGCGGAGAAAATGAGTATCAAACGAGTAGTAGCATTGAACGCGAATTTCTCTAAGAGTGAAGTGTTCAACCTATAGTCCAAATGTGATAATTAAAAAGCTTTTCAAGCTCTGAAAAGCATAATAATTCAACATTTTAATGAAAATTATCTCTGGCTTGGTCTGTAAAGAAAATATGTTTCGCATAGAATGCGAATTTCTCGAAAACTCAAGTTTTTATAATATGGTCTAAATGTGATAAATAAACTCTTTTCAGGCCGTGAAAAGCATAATAATTCAACATTTTAAGGAAAAACATCTCTGGCTTGGTCTGTAGAAAAAATGAGTTTCAAGGAGTACTAGCATGAGACGTGAATTTCGCGAGAAATTAAGTTTGGATCCTATAGTCCAAATGTGATAATTAAACTGCTTTCAAGTCCGTGAAAAGCATAATAATTCAACATTTTAAGGAAAATCGTCTCTGGCTTGTTCTGTAAAGAAATGATTTTCAAACGAGTATTAGCATTGAAAGCGAATTTCTCGAGAAGTCAAGTGTTAAACCTATAGTCCAAATGTGATAATTAAAACGCTTTTCATACTCTGAAAAGCATAAAAATTCAACATTTTAAGGAAAATCATCTCTGCCTTGGTTTGTAGAGAAAATGAGTTTCAAACGAGTATTAGAATTGAACGCGAATTTCTCGAAAATCCACGTTTTGATCCTATAGTCAAAATGTGATCATTAAAACGCTTTTCAGGCTGTGAAAAGCATAATAATTCAACATTTTAAGGGAAATTATCTATGGCTTGGTCTGTATAGAAAATGAGTTTCAAAGGAGTGTTTGCATTGAACGCGAATTTCTCGAAACTCCATGTTTTGATCCTATAGTCAAAATGTGATCATTAATCGCTTTTCAGTCCGTGAAAAGCATAATAATTCAACATTTTAAGGGAAATCATCTCTTTCTTGGTCTGTAGAGGAAAAGAGTTTCAAACGAGTACTAGCATTTAACAGTAATTTCTCGAAAAATTAAGTTTTGAACCTATAGTCGAAATGTGATAATTAAAACGCTTTTCACGCCGTGAAAAGCATAATAATTCAACATTTTAAGGAAAATCATCTCTGGCTTGGTCTGTAGAGAAAATGAGTTTCAAAATAGTACTAGCATGAAACGTTAATATCTCCAAAAATCTAGTTTTGATCCTATTGTCGAAATATGATAATTAAAACGCTTTTCAGGCCGTGAAAAACATAATAATTCAACATTTTAAGGGAAACCATATCTGGCTTGGTCTGTAGAGAAAATGAGTTTCAAACGAGTACTATCATTAAACGTGAATTAAACGAAAATCAAGTTTTGATCCTATAGTCGAAATGTGATAATTAAAACGCTTTTCAAGCTGTGAAAAGCATAATAATTCAACATATTAAGGAAAATCATCTCTGGCTTGGTGTGTAGAGAAAATGAGTTTCAAGGAGTACTAGCATGAGACGTGAATTTCGCGAAAAATTAAGTTTGGATCCTCTTGTCGAAATATGATAATTAAACTGCTTTCAAGGCCGTGAAACGCATAATAATTCAACATCTTAAGGAAAATCATCTCTGGCTTGATCTGTAGAAGAAATGAGTTTCAAACGAGTACAATCGTTGGACACTAGTTTCTTGAAAAATCAAGTTTTGATCCTATAGTCGAAATGTGATAATTTAAACGCTTTTCAGGCCGCGAAAAGCATAATAATTAAACATTTTAAGAAAATTCATCTCAGGCCTGGTCTGCAGAGATAACGAGTTTCAAACGCGTAGTAGCATTGAACGCGAATTACTCTAAAAGTCAATTGTTTATTTAACCTATAGTCCAAATGTGATAATTAAAACGCTTTTCATACTCTGAAAAGCATAATAATTCAACATCATAATGAAAATCATCTCTGGCTTGGTCTGTAAAGAAAATATGTTTCGCATAGAATGCGAATTTCTCGAAAACTCAAGTTTCTATCCTATGGTCTAAATGTGATAAATAAACGCTTTTCAGGCCGTGAAAAGTAAAAAAATTCAACATTTTAAGGAAAAACATCTCTGGCTTGGTCTGTAGAAAAAATGAGTTTCAAGGAGTATTAGCATGAGACGTGAATTTCGCCAAAAATTAAGTTTGGATCCTATAGTCCAAATGTGATAATTAAACTGCTTTCAAGTCCGTGAAAAGCATAATAATTCAACATTTTAAGGAAAGTCGTCTCTGGCTTGTTCTGTAAAGAAATGATTTTCAAACGAGTATTAGCATTGAAAACGAATTTCTCGAGAAGTCAAGTGTTAAACCTATAGTTCAAATGTGATAATTAAAACGCTTTTCATATTCTGAAAAGCATAAAAATTCATCATTTTAAGGAAAATCATCTCTGGCTTGGTTTGTAGAGAAAATGAATTTCAAACGAGTATTAGAATTGAACGCGAATTTCTCCAAAATCCAAGTTTTGATCCTATAGTCAAAATGTGATCACTAAAACGCTTTTCAGGCTGTGAAAAGCATAATAATTCAACATTTTAAGGGAAAACATCTATGGCTTGGTCTGTAGAGAAAATGAGTTTCAAAGGAGTATTTGCATTGAACGCGAATTTCTCGAAACTCCATGTTTTGATCCTATAGTCAAAATGTGATCATTAATCGCTTTTCAGGCCGTGAAAAGCATAATAATTCAACATTTTAAGGGAAATCATCTCTGGCTTGATCTGTAGAAGAAATGAGTTTCAAACGAGTACAATCGTTGGACACTAGTTTCATGAAAAATCAAGTTTTGATCCTATAGTCGAAATGTGATAATTTAAACGCTTTTCAGGCCGTGAAAAGCATAATAATTCAACATTGTAAGGAAATTCATCTCTGGCTTGGTCTGTAGGGAAAATGAGATTCAAACGAGTACTAGCATGAAGCGCTTATATCTCGAGAATTCAAGTTTTGATCCTATAGTCGTAATATGATAATTAAGACACTCTTCAAATAGTGAAAAGCATAATAATTCAACATTTTAAGAAAATTCATCTCAGGCCTGGTCTGCAGAGATAATGAGTTTAAACGCGTAGTAGCATTGAACGCGAATTTCTCTAAAAGTCAAGTGTTTATTTAACCTATAGTCCGAATGTGATAATTAAAACGCTTTTCATACTCTGAAAAGCATAATAATTCAACATCTTAATGAAGATCATCTCTTGCTTGGTCTGTAGAGGAAATGAGTTTGAAAGGCGTACAATCGTTGGAAACTAGTTTCTTGAAAAATCAAGATTTGATCCTAAAGTCCAAATGTGATAATTAAAACGCTTTTCAGGCCGTGAAAAGCATAATAATTCTACATTTTAAGGGAAATCATCTATGGCTCTGTCTGTAGAGAAAGTGAATTTCAAACGAGTACTAGCATTAAACGTGAATTTCTCGAAAAATCAAGTTTTGATCCTATAGACGAAATATGATAATTAAAACGCTTTTCAGGCCGTGAAAAGCATAATAATTCAGCATTTTAAGTAAAATCATCTCAGGCCTGGTCTGCGGAGAAAATGAGTATTAAACGAGTAGTAGCATTGAACGCGAATTTCTCTAAGAGTCAGGTGTTCAACCTATAGTCCAAATGTGATAATTAAAAAGTTTTCACTCTCTGAAAAGCTAAATAATTCAACGTCTTAATGAAAATCATCTCTTTCTTGCTGTGTAGAAAAAAGGAGTTTCAAACGAGTATTAGCATTGATCGCGAATTTCTCGAAAACTTAAGTTTTGATCCTATGGTCTAAATGTGATAAATAAACGCTTTTCAGGCCGTGAAAAGCATAATAATTCAACATTTTAAGGAAAATCATCTCTGGCTTGGTCTGCAGAGAAAATGAGTTTCAAACGAGTACTAGCATTAAACGTTAATTTCTGGAAAAATCAAGTTTTGATCCTATAGTCGAAATATGATAATTAAAACGCTTTTCAGGCAGTGAAAAGCATAATAATTAAACATTTTAAGAAAATCATCTCAGGCCTGGTCTGCGGAGAAAATTAGTATCAAACGAGTAGTAGCATTCAATGCGAATTTCTCTAAGAGTGAAGTGTTCTTCAACCTATAGTCCAAATGTGATAATTAAAAAGCTTTTCAAGCTCTGAAAAGCATAATAATTCAACATTTTAATGAAAATTATCTCTGGCTTGGTCTGTAAAGAAAATATGTTTCGCATAGAATGCGAATTTCTTGAAAACTCAAGTTTTTATAATATGGTCTAAATGTGATAAATAAACGCTTTTCAGGCCGTGAAAAGCATAATAATTCAACATTTTAGGGAAAAACATCTCTGGCTTGGTCTGTAGAAAAAATGATTTCAAGGAGTACTAGCATGAGACGTGAATTTCGCGAAAAATTAAGTTTGGATCCTATAGTCCAAATGTGATAATTAAACTGCTTTCAAGTCCGTGAAAAGCATAATAATTCAACATTTTAAGGAAAATCGTCTCTGGCTTGTTCTGTAAAGAAATGATTTTCAAACGAGTATTAGCATTGAAAGCGAATTTCTCGAGAAGTCAAGTGTTAAACCTATAGTCCAAATGTGATAATTAAAACGCTTTTCATATTCTGAAAAGCATAAAAATTCATCATTTTAAGGAAAATCATCTCTGGCTTGGTTTGTAGAGAAAATGAATTTCAAACGAGTATTAGAATTGAACGCGAATTTCTCCAAAATCCAAGTTTTGATCCTATAGTCAAAATGTGATCATTAAAATGCTTTTCAGGTCTTGAAAAGCATAATAATTCAACATTTTAAGGGAAATCATCTATGGCTTGGTCTGTAGAGAAAATGAGTTTCAAAGGAGTATTAGCATTGAACTCGAATTTCTCGAAACTCCAAGTTTTGATCCTATAGTCAAAATGTGATCATTAATCGCTTTTCAGGCCGTGAGAGGCATAATAATTCAACATTTTAAGGGAAATCATCTCTGGCTTGGTCTGTAGAAGAAATGAGTTTCAAACGAGTACAATCGTTGGACACTAGTTTCTTGAAAAATCAAGTTTTGATCCTATAGTCGAAATGTGATAATTTAAACGCTTTTCAGGCCGCGAAAAGCATAATAATTAAACATTTTAAGAAAATTCATCTCTGGCTTGGTCTGTAGGGAAAATGAGATTCAAACGAGTACTAGCATGAAGCGCTTATATCTCGAGAATTCAAGTTTTGATCCTATAGTCGTAATATGATAATTAAGACACTCTTCAAACCGTGAAAAGCATAATAATTCAACATTTTAAGAAAATTCATCTCAGGCCTGGTCTGCAGAGATAATGAGTTTAAACGCGTAGTAGCATTGAACGCGAATTTCTCTAAAAGTCAAGTGTTTATTTAACCTATAGTCCAAATGTGATAATTAAAACGCTTTTCATACTCTGAGAAGCATAATAATTCAACATCTTAATGAAAATCATCTCTTGCTTGGTCTGTAGAGGAAATGAGTTTGAAAGGCGTACAATCGTTGGAAACTAGTTTCTTGAAAAATCAAGATTTGATCCTAAAGTCCAAATGTGATAATTAAAACGCTTTTCAGGCCGTGAAAAGCATAATAATTGTACATTTTAAGGGAAATCATCTCAGGCCTGGTCTGCGGAGAAAATGAGTATTAAACGAGTAGTAGCATTGAACGCGAATTTCTCTAAGAGTCAGGTGTTCAACCTATAGTCCAAATGTGATAATTAAAAAGTTTTCATTCTCTGAAAAGCTAAATAATTCAACGTCTTAATGAAAATCATCTCTTTCTTGCTGTGTAGAGAAAAGGAGTTTCAAACGAGTATTAGCATTGATCGCGAATTTCTCGAAAACTTAAGTTTTGATCCTATGGTCTAAATGTGATAAATAAACGCTTTTCAGGCCGTGAAAAGCATAATAATTCAGCATTTTAAGTAAAATCATCTCAGGCCTGGTCTGCGGAGAAAATGAGTATTAAACGAGTAGTAGCATTGAACGCGAATTTCTCTAAGAGTCAGGTGTTCAACCTATAGTCCAAATGTGATAATTAAAAAGTTTTCATTCTCTGAAAAGCTAAATAATTCAACGTCTTAATGAAAATCATCTCTTTCTTGCTGTGTAGAGAAAAGGAGTTTCAAACGAGTATTAGCATTGATCGCGAATTTCTCGAAAACTTAAGTTTTGATCCTATGGTCTAAATGTGATAAATAAACGCTTTTCAGGCCGTGAAAAGCATAATAATTCAACATTTTAAGGAAAATCATCTCTGGCTTGGTCTGCAGAGAAAATGAGTTTCAAACGAGTACTAGCATTAAACGTTAATTTCTGGAAAAATCAAGTTTTGATCCTATAGTCGAAATATGATAATTAAAACGCTTTTCAGGCCGTGAAAAGCATAATAATTCAACATTTTAAGAAAATCATCTCAGGCCTGGTCTGCGGAGAAAATGAGTATCAAACGAGTAGTAGCATTCAATGCGAATTTCTCTAAGAGTGAAGTGTTCTTCAACCTATAGTCCAAATGTGATAATTAAAAGGCTTTTCAAGCTCTGAAAAGCATAATAATTCAACATTTTAATGAAAATCATCTCTGGCTTAGTCTGTAAAGAAAATATGTTTCGCATGGAATGCGAATTTCTCGAAAAATCAAGTTTTTATCCTATGGTCTAAATGTGATAAATAAACGATTTTCAGGCCGTGAAAAGCATAATAATTCAACATTTTAAGAAAAATCATCTCAGGCCTGGTCTGCGGAGAAAATGAGTATTAAACGAGTAGTAGCATTGAACGCGAATTTCTCTAAGAGTCAGGTGTTCAACCTATAGTCCAAATGTGATAATTAAAAAGTTTTCATTCTCTGAAAAGCTAAATAATTCAACGTCTTAATGAAAATCATCTCTTTCTTGCTGTGTAGAGAAAAGGAGTTTCAAACGAGTATTAGCATTGATCGCGAATTTCTCGAAAACTTAAGTTTTGATCCTATGGTCTAAATGTGATAAATAAACGCTTTTCAGGCAATGACAAGCATAATAATTCAACATTTTAAGGAAAATCTTCTCTGGCTTGGTCTGCAGAGAAAATAAGTTAGCATTAAACGTTAATTTCTCGAAAAATCAAGTTTTGATCCTAAAGTCGAAATATGATAATTAAAACGCTTTTCAGGCCGTGAAAAGCATAATAATTCAACATTTTAAGAAAAATCATCTCAGGCCTGGTCTGCGGAGAAAATGAGTATCAAACGAGTAGTAGCATTGAACGCGAATTTCTCTAAGAGTGAAGTGTTCAACCTATAGTCCAAATGTGATAATTAAAAAGCTTTTCAAGCTCTGAAAAGCATAATAATTCAACATTTTAATGCTTGGTCTGTAGAGAAAATGAGTTTCAAACGAGTACTATCATTTAACGTGAATTTAACGAAAAATCAAGTTTTGATCCTATAGTCGAAATGTGATAATTAAAACGCTTTTCAAGCTGTGAAAAGCATAATAATTCAACATCTTAATGAAAATCATCTCTGGCTTGGTTTGTAAAGAAAATAAGTTTCAAACGAGTATTAGCATAGGACAGCAATTTCTTGAAAAAACATGTTTCGATCCTATATTCTAAATGTTATAATTAAAACGCTTTTCAGGCCGTGAAAAGCATAATAATTCAACCTTTTTAAGGAAAATCATCTCTAGCTTGGTCTGTAGAGAAAATGAGTTTCAAACGAGTACTAGCATTGGGCAGTAATTTCTTGAAAAATCAAGTTTTGAACCTATAGTCGAAATGTGATAATTAAAACGTTTTTCAGGCCGTGAAAAGCATAATAATTCAACATTTTAAGGAAAATCATCTTTGGCTTGGTCTGTAGAGAAAATGAGTTTCAAAATAGTACTAGCATGAAACGTTAATATCTCCAAAAATCAAGTTTTGATCCTATTGTCGAAATATGGTAATTAAAACGCTTTTCAGGCCGTGAAGAGCATAATAATTCAACATTTTAAGGGAAATCATCTCTGGCTTGGTCTGTAGAGAAAATGAGTTTCAAACGAGTACTATCATTAAAGGTGAATTTAACGAAAAATCAAGTTTTGATCCTATAGTCGAAATGTGATAATTAAAACGCTTTTCAAGCTGTGAAAAGCATAATAATTCAACATAATAAGGAAAATCATCTCTGGCTTGGTCTGTAGAGAAAATGAGTTTCAAGGAGTACTAGCATGTGACGTGAATTTCGCGAAAAATTAAGTTTGGATCCAATAGTCGTAATATGATAATTAAACTGCTTTCAAGTCCGTGAAACGCATAATAATTCAACATCTTAAGGAAAATCATCTCTGGCTTGATCTGTAGAAGAAATGAGTTTCAAACGAGTACAATCGTTGGACACTAGTTTCATGAAAAATCAAGTTTTGATCCTATAGTCGAAATGTGATAATTTAAACGCTTTTCAGGCCGTGAAAAGCATAATAATTCAACATTGTAAGGAAATTCATCTCTGGCTTGGTCTGTAGGGAAAATGAGATTCAAACGAGTACTAGCATGAAGCGCTTATATCTCGAGAATTCAAGTTTTGATCCTATAGTCGTAATATGATAATTAAGACACTCTTCAAACCGTGAAAAGCATAATAATTCAACATTTTAAGAAAATCATCTCTTGCTAAGTCTGTAGAGGAAATGAGTTTGAAAGGCGTACAATCGTTGGAAACTAGTTTCTTGAAAAATCAAGATTTGATCCTATAGTCCAAATGTGATAATTAAAACGCTTTTCAGGCCGTGAAAAGCATAATAATTCTACATTTTAAGGGAAATCATCTATGGCTTTGTCTGTAGAGAAAGTGAGTTTCAAACGAGTACTAGCATTAAACGTGAATTTCTCGAAAAATCAAGTTTTGATCCTATAGACGAAATATGATAATTAAAACGCTTTTCAGGCCGTGAAAAGCATAATAATTCAGCATTTTAAGAAAAATCATCTCAGGCCTGGTCTGCGGAGAAAATGAGTATTAAACGAGTAGTAGCATTGAACGCGAATTTCTCTGAGAGTCAGGTGTTCAACCTATAGTCCAAATGTGATAATTAAAAAGTTTTCATTCTCTGAAAAGCTAAATAATTCAACGTCTTAATGAAAATCATCTCTTTCTTGCTGTGTAGAGAAAAGGAGTTTCAAACGAGTATTAGCATTGATCGCGAATTTCTCGAGAACTTAAGTTTTGATCCTATGGTCTAAATGTGATAAATAAACGCTTTTCAGGCTGTGAAAAGCATAATAATTCAACATTTTAAGCAAAATCATCTCTGGCTTGGTCTGCAGAGAAAATGAGTTTCAAACGAGTACTAGCATTAAACGTTAATTTCTGGAAAAATCAAGTTTTGATCCTATAGTCGAAATATGATAATTAAAACGCTTTTCAGGCCGTGAAAAGCATAATAATTCAACATTTTAAGAAAATCATCTCAGGCCTGGTCTGCGGAGAAAATTAGTATCAAACGAGTAGTAGCATTCAATGCGAATTTCTCTAAGAGTGAAGTGTTCTTTAACCTATAGTCCAAATGTGATAATTAAAAAGCTTTTCAAGCTCTGAAAAGCTAAATAATTCAACATTTTAATGAAAATCATCTCTGGCTTAGTCTGTAAAGAAAATATGTTTCGCATAGAATGCGAATTTCTCGAAAAATCAAGTTTTTATCCTATGGTCTAAATGAGATAAATAAACGCTTTTCAGGCCGTGAAAAGCATAATAATTCAACATTTTAAGAAAATTCATCTCAGGCCTGGTCTGCAGAGATAATGAGTTTCAAACGCGTAGTAGCATTGAACGCGAATTTCTCTAAGAGTCAAGTGTTCAACCTATAGTCCAAATGTGATAATTAAAAAGTTTTCATTCTCTGAAAAGCTAAATAATTCAACGTCTTAATGAAAATCATCTCTTTCTTGCTGTGTAGATAGAAGGAGTTTCAAACGAGTATTAGCATTGATCGCGAATTTCTCGAAAACTTAAGTTTTGATCCTATGGTCTAAATGTGATAAATAAACGCTTTTCAGGCAATGACAAGCATAATAATTCAACATTTTAAGGAAAATCATCTCTGGCTTGGTCTGCAGAGAAAATAAGTTAGCATTAAACGTTAATTTCTCGAAAAATCAAGTTTTGATCCTAAAGTTAATTAAAACGCTTTTTAAGCTGTGAAAAGCATAATAATTCAACATATTAAGGAAAATCATCTCTGTCTTGGTCTGTAGAGAAAATGAGTTTCAAGCAGTACTAGCATGAGAAGTGAATTTCGCGAAAAATTAAGTTTGGATCCAATAGTCGAAATATGATAATTAAACTGCTTTCAAGGACGTGAAAAGCATAATAATTCAACATCTTAAGGAAAATCATCTCTGGCTTAATCTGTAGAAGAAATGAGTTTCAAACGAGTACAATCGTTGGACACTAGTTTCTTGAAAAATCAAGTTTTGATCCTATACTCGAAATGTGATAATTAATAGCTTTCCAGGCCGTGAAAAGCATAATAATTCAACATTCTAAGGAAATTCATCTCTGGCTTGGTCTGTAGAGAAAATGAGTTTCAAACGAGTACTAGCATGAAACGCTAATATCTCGAGAAGTCAAGTTTTGATCCTATTATCGAAATATGATAATTAAGACACTCTGCAAACCGTGAAAAGCATAATAATTCAACATTTTAATAAAATTCATCTCAGGCCTGGTCTGCAGAGATAATGAGTTTCAAACGCGTAGTAGCATTGAACGCGAATTTCTCTAAAAGTCAAGTGTTTAACCTATAGTCCAAATGTGATAATTAAAACGCTTTTCATACTCTGAAAAGCATAATAATTCAACATCTTAATGAAAATCATCTCTGGCTTGGTGTGTAAAGAAAATAAGTTTCAAACGAGTATTAGCATAGGACAGCAATTTCTTGAAAAAACATGTTTCGATCCTATTTTCTAAATGTTATAATTAAAACGCTTTTCAGGCCGTGAAAAGCATAATAATTCAACCTTTTTAAGGAAAATCATCTCTAGCTTGGTCTGTAGAGAAAATGAGTTTCAAACGAGTACTAGCATTGGGCAGTAATTTCTTGAAAAATCAAGTTTGTAACCTATAGTCGAAATGTGATAATTAAAACGTTTTTCAGGCCGTGAAAAGCATAATAATTCAACATTTTAAGGAACATCATCTCTGGCTTGGTCTGTAAAGAAAATGATTTTCAAACGAGTAGTAGGATTTAACGCGAATTTCTCTGAAAGTCAAGGGTTCAACCTATAGTCCAAATGTGATAATTAAAACGCATTTCATACTCTGAAAAGCATAATATTTCAACATCTTAATGAGAATCACCTATGGCTTGGTCTGTAAAGAAAATAAGTTTCGAACGAGTATTAGCAATGAACGCGAATTTATCGAAAACTCAAGTTTTGAACATATTGTCTAAATGTGATAATTAGAACGCTTTTCAGGCCGTGAGAAGCATAATAATTCATCATTTTAAGGAAAATCATCTATGGCTTGGTCTGTAGAAAAAATGAGTTTCAAGGAGTACTAGTATGAGACGTGAATTTCGCGAAAATTAAGTTTCGATCCTATAGTCCAAATGTGATAATTAAACTGCTTTCAAGGCCGTGAAAAGCATAATAATTCAACATTTTATGGAAAATCATCTCTGGCTTGTTCTGTAAAGAAAATGATTTTCAAACGAGTATTAGCATTGAATGATAATTTCTCGAAAATTCAAGTGTTAAACCTATAGTCCAAATGTGATAATTAAAGAGTTTCAAAAGAGTTTCAAACGAGTACTAGCATTTAACAGTAATTTCTCGAAAAATTAAGTTTTGAACCTATAGTCGAAATGTGATAATTAAAACGCTTTTCACGCCGTGAAAAGCATAATAATTCAACATTTTAAGGAAAATCATCTCTGGCTTGGTCTGTAGAGAAAATGAGTTTCAAAATAGTACTAGCATGAAACGTTAATATCTCCAAAAATCTAGTTTTGATCCTATTGTCGAAATATGATAATTAAAACGCTTTTCAGGCCGTGAAAAACATAATAATTCAACATTTTAAGGGAAACCATATCTGGCTTGGTCTTTAGAGAAAATGAGTTTCAAACGAGTACTATCATTAAACGTGAATTAAACGGAAATCAAGTTTTGATCCTATAGTCGAAATGTGATAATTAAAACGCTTTTCAAGCTGTGAAAAGCATAATAATTCAACATATTAAGGAAAATCATCTCTGGCTTGGTGTGTAGAGAAAATGAGTTTCAAGGAGTACTAGCATGAGACGTGAATTTCGCGAAAAATTAAGTTTGGATCCAATTGTCGAAATATGATAATTAAACTGCTTTCAAGGCCGTGAAACGCATAATAATTCAACATCTTAAGGAAAATCATCTCTGGCTTGATCTGTAGAAGAAATGAGTTTCAAACGAGTACAATCGTTGGACACTAGTTTCTTGAAAAATCAAGTTTTGATCCTATAGTCGAAATGTGATAATTAATAGCTTTCCAGGCCGTGAAGAGCATAATAATTCAACATTTTAAGGGAACTCATCTCTGGCTTGGTCTGTAGAGGAGAAGAGTTTCAAACGAGTACAAGCATTGGACAGTTATTTCTCGAAAAATTAAGTTTTGAACCTATAGTCGAAATGTGATAATTAAAACGCTTTTCAGGCTGTGAAAAGCATAATAATTCAACATTTTAAGGAAAATCATCTCTGGCTTGGTCTGTAGAGAAAATGAGTTTCAAAATAGTACTAGCATGAAACGTCAATATCTCCAAAAATCAAGTTTTGATACTATTGTCGAAATATGATAATTAAAACGCTTTTCAGGCCGTGAAAAGCATAATAATTCAACATTTTAAGTGAAATCATCTCTGGCTTGGTCTGTAGAGAAAATGAGCTTCAAACGAGTACTATCATTTAACGTGAATTTAACGAAAAATCAAGTTTTGATAATATAGTCGAAATGTGATAATTAAAACGCTTTTCAAGCTGTGAAAAGCATAATAATTCAACATCTTAATGAAAATCATCTCTGGCTTGGTTTGTAAAGAAAATAAGTTTCAAACGAGTATTAGCATAGGACAGCAATTTCTTGAAAAAACATGTTTCGATCCTATATTCTAAATGTTATAATTAAAACGCTTTTCAGGCCGTGAAAAGCATAATAATTCAACCTTTTTAAGGAAAATCATCTCTAGCTTGGTCTGTAGAGAAAATGAGTTTCAAACGAGTACTAGCATTGGGCAGTAATTTCTTGAAAAATCAAGTTTTGAACCTATAGTCGAAATGTGATAATTAAAACGTTTTTCAGGCCGTGAAAAGCATAATAATTCAACATTTTAAGGAAAATCATCTTTGGCTTGGTCTGTAGAGAAAATGAGTTTCAAAATAGTACTAGCATGAAACGTTAATATCTCCAAAAATCAACTTTTGATCCTATTGTCGAAATATGGTAATTAAAACGCTTTTCAGGCCGTGAAGAGCATAATAATTCAACATTTTAAGGGAAATCATCTCTGGCTTGGTCTGTAGAGAAAATGAGTTTCAAACGAGTACTATCATTAAAGGTGAATTTAACGAAAAATCAAGTTTTGATCCTATAGTCGAAATGTGATAATTAAAACGCTTTTCAAGCTGTGAAAAGCATAATAATTCAACATATTAAGGAAAATCATCTCTGGCTTGGTCTGTAGAGAAAATGAGTTTCAAGGAGTACTAGCATGTGACGTGAATTTCGCGAAAAATTAAGTTTGGATCCAATAGTCGTAATATGATAATTAAACTGCTTTCAAGTCCGTGAAACGCATAATAATTCAACATCTTAAGGAAAATCATCTCTGGCTTGATCTGTAGAAGAAATGAGTTTCAAACGAGTACAATCGTTGGACCCAAGTTTCATGAAAAATCAAGTTTTGATCCTATAGTCGAAATGTGATAATTTAAACGCTTTTCAGGCCGTGAAAAGCATAATAATTCAACATTCTAAGGAAATTCATCTCTGGCTTGGTCTGTAGGGAAAATGAGATTCAAACGAGTACTAGCATGAAGCGCTTATATCTCGAGAATTCAAGTTTTGATCCTATAGTCGTAATATGATAATTAAGACACTCTTCAAACCGTGAAAAGCATAATAATTCAACATTTTAAGAAAATCATCTCTTGCTTGGTCTGTAGAGGAAATGAGTTTGAAAGGCGTACAATCGTTGGAAACTAGTTTCTTGAAAAATCAAGATTTGATCCTATAGTCCAAATGTGATAATTAAAACGCTTTTCAGGCCGTGAAAAGCATAATAATTCTACATTTTAAGGGAAATCATCTATGGCTTTGTCTGTAGAGAAAGTGAGTTTCAAACGAGTACTATCATTAAACGTGAATTTCTCGAAAAATCAAGTTTTGATCCTATAGACGAAATATGATAATTAAAACGCTTTTCAGGCCGTGAAAAGCATAATAATTCAACATTTTAAGAAAATCATCTCAGGCCTGGTCTGCGGAGAAAATTAGTATCAAACGAGTAGTAGCATTCAATGCGAATTTCTCTAAGAGTGAAGTGTTCTTCAACCTATAGTCCAAATGTGATAATTAAAAAGCTTTTCAAGCTCTGAAAAGCTAAATAATTCAACATTTTAATGAAAATCATCTCTGGCTTAGTCTGTATAGAAAATATGTTACGCATAGAATGCGAATTTCTCGAAAAATTAAGTTTTTATCCTGTGGTCTAAATGTGATAAATAAACGCTTTTCAGGCCGTGAAAAGCATAATAATTCAATATTTTAAGAAAATTCATCTCAGGCCTGGTCTGCAGAGATAATGAGTTTCAAACGCGTAGTAGCATTGAACGCGAATTTCTCTAAGAGTCAAGTGTTCAACCTATAGTCCAAATGTGATAATTAAAAAGTTTTCATTCTCTGAAAAGCTAAATAATTCAACGTCTTAACGAAAATCATCTCTTTCTTGCTGTGTAGAGAAAAGGAGTTTCAAACGAGTATTAGCATTGATCGCGAATTTCTCGAAAACTTAAGTTTTGATCCTATGGTCTAAATGTGATAAATAAACGCTTTTCAGGCAATGACAAGCATAATAATTCAACATTTTAAGGAAAATCATCTCTGGCTTGGTCTGCAGAGAAAATAAGTTAGCATTAAACGTTAATTTCTCGAAAAATCAAGTTTTGATCCTAAAGTTAATTAAAACTGCTTTCAAGGACGTGAAAAGCATAATAATTCAACATCTTAAGGAAAATCATCTCTGGCTTAATCTGTAGAAGAAATGAGTTTCAAACGAGTACAATCGTTGGACACTAGTTTCTTGAAAAATCAAGTTTTGATCCTATACTCGAAATGTGATAATTAAAACGCTTTTCAGGCCGTGAAAAGCATAATAATTCAACATTCTAAGGAAATTCATCTCTGGCTTGGTCTGTAGAGAAAATGAGTTTCAAACGAGTATTAGCATGAAACGCTAATATCTCAAGAAGTCAAGTTTTGATCCTATTATCGAAATATGATAATTAAGACACTCTGCAAACCGTGAAAAGCATAATAATTCAACATTTTAAGAAAATTCATCTCAGGCCTGGTCTGCAGAGATAATGAGTTTCAAACGCGTAGTAGCATTGAACGCGAATTTCTCTAAAAGTCAAGTGTTTAACCTATAGTCCAAATGTGATAATTAAAACGCTTTTCATACTCTGAAAAGCATAATAATTCAACATCTTAATGAAAATCATCTCTGGCTTGGTTTGTAAAGAAAATAAGTTTCAAACGAGTATTAGCATAGGACAGCAATTTCTTGAAAAAACATGTTTCGATCCTATTTTCTAAATGTTATAATTAAAACGCTTTTCAGGCTGTGAAAAGCATAATAATTCAACATTTTAAGGAAAATCATCTCTGGCTTGGTCTGTAGAGAAAATGAGTTTCAAAATAGTACTAGCATGAAACGTCAATATCTCCAAAAATCAAGTTTTGATACTATTGTCGAAATATGATAATTAAAACGCTTTTCAGGCCGTGAAAAGCATAATAATTCAACATTTTAAGTGAAATCATCTCTGGCTTGGTCTGTAGAGAAAATGAGCTTCAAACGAGTACTATCATTTAACGTGAATTTAACGAAAAATCAAGTTTTGATAATATAGTCGAAATGTGATAATTAAAACGCTTTTCAAGCTGTGAAAAGCATAATAATTCAACATCTTAATGAAAATCATCTCTGGCTTGGTTTGTAAAGAAAATAAGTTTCAAACGAGTATTAGCATAGGACAGCAATTTCTTGAAAAAACATGTTTCGATCCTATATTCTAAATGTTATAATTAAAACGCTTTTCAGGCCGTGAAAAGCATAATAATTCAACCTTTTTAAGGAAAATCATCTCTAGCTTGGTCTGTAGAGAAAATGAGTTTCAAACGAGTACTAGCATTGGGCAGTAATTTCTTGAAAAATCAAGTTTTGAACCTATAGTCGAAATGTGATAATTAAAACGTTTTTCAGGCCGTGAAAAGCATAATAATTCAACATTTTAAGGAAAATCATCTTTGGCTTGGTCTGTAGAGAAAATGAGTTTCAAAATAGTACTAGCATGAAACGTTAATATCTCCAAAAATCAACTTTTGATCCTATTGTCGAAATATGGTAATTAAAACGCTTTTCAGGCCGTGAAGAGCATAATAATTCAACATTTTAAGGGAAATCATCTCTGGCTTGGTCTGTAGAGAAAATGAGTTTCAAAAGAGTACTATCATTAAAGGTGAATTTAACGAAAAATCAAGTTTTAATCCTATAGTCGAAATGTGATAATTAAAACGCTTTTCAAGCTGTGAAAAGCATAATAATTCAACATATTAAGGAAAATCATCTCTGGCTTGGTCTGTAGAGAAAATGAGTTTCAAGGAGTACTAGCATGTGACGTGAATTTCGCGAAAAATTAAGTTTGGATCCAATAGTCGTAATATGATAATTAAACTGCTTTCAAGTCCGTGAAACGCATAATAATTCAACATCTTAAGGAAAATCATCTCTGGCTTGATCTGTAGAAGAAATGAGTTTCAAACGAGTACAATCGTTGGACACAAGTTTCATGAAAAATCAAGTTTTGATCCTATAGTCGAAATGTGATAATTTAAACGCTTTTCAGGCCGTGAAAAGCATAATAATTCAACATTCTAAGGAAATTCATCTCTGGCTTGGTCTGTAGGGAAAATGAGATTCAAACGAGTACTAGCATGAAGCGCTTATATCTCGAGAATTCAAGTTTTGATCCTATAGTCGTAATATGATAATTAAGACACTCTTCAAACCGTGAAAAGCATAATAATTCAACATTTTAAGAAAATCATCTCTTGCTTGGTCTGTAGAGGAAATGAGTTTGAAAGGCGTACAATCGTTGGAAACTAGTTTCTTGAAAAATCAAGATTTGATCCTATAGTCCAAATGTGATAATTAAAACGCTTTTCAGGCCGTGAAAAGCATAATAATTCTACATTTTAAGGGAAATCATCTATGGCTTTGTCTGTAGAGAAAGTGAGTTTCAAACGAGTACTAGCATTAAACGTGAATTTCTCGAAAAATCAAGTTTTGATCCTATAGACGAAATATGATAATTAAAACGCTTTTCAGGCCGTGAAAAGCATAATAATTCAACATTTTAAGAAAATCATCTCAGGCCTGGTCTGCGGAGAAAATTAGTATCAAACGAGTAGTAGCATTCAATGCGAATTTCTCTAAGAGTGAAGTGTTCTTCAACCTATAGTCCAAATGTGATAATTAAAAAGCTTTTCAAGCTCTGAAAAGCTAAATAATTCAACATTTTAATGAAAATCATCTCTGGCTTAGTCTGTATAGAAAATATGTTACGCATAGAATGCGAATTTCTCGAAAAATCAAGTTTTTATCCTGTGGTCTAAATGTGATAAATAAACGCTTTTCAGGCCGTGAAAAGCATAATAATTCAATATTTTAAGAAAATTCATCTCAGGCCTGGTCTGCAGAGATAATGAGTTTCAAACGCGTAGTAGCATTGAACGCGAATTTCTCTAAGAGTCAAGTGTTCAACCTATAGTCCAAATGTGATAATTAAAAAGTTTTCATTCTCTGAAAAGCTAAATAATTCAACGTCTTAACGAAAATCATCTCTTTCTTGCTGTGTAGAGAAAAGGAGTTTCAAACGAGTATTAGCATTGATCGCGAATTTCTCGAAAAATTAAGTTTTGATCCTATGGTCTAAATGTGAAAAATAAACGCTTTTCAGGCAATGACAAGCATAATAATTCAACATTTTAAGGAAAATCATCTCTGGCTTGGTCTGCAGAGAAAATAAGTTAGCATTAAACGTTAATTTCTCGAAAAATCAAGTTTTGATCCTAAAGTTAATTAAAACTGCTTTCAAGGACGTGAAAAGCATAATAATTCAACATCTTAAGGAAAATCATCTCTGGCTTAATCTGTAGAAGAAATGAGTTTCAAACGAGTACAATCGTTGGACACTAGTTTCTTGAAAAATCAAGTTTTGATCCTATACTCGAAATGTGATAATTAAAACGCTTTTCAGGCCGTGAAAAGCATAATAATTCAACATTCTAAGGAAATTCATCTCTGGCTTGGTCTGTAGAGAAAATGAGTTTCAAACGAGTACTAGCATGAAACGCTAATATCTCGAGAAGTCAAGTTTTGATCCTATTATCGAAATATGATAATTAAGACACTCTGCAAACCGTGAAAAGCATAATAATTCAACATTTTAATAAAATTCATCTCAGGCCTGGTCTGCAGAGATAATGAGTTTCAAACGCGTAGTAGCATTGAACGCGAATTTCTCTAAAAGTCAAGTGTTTAACCTATAGTCCAAATGTGATAATTAAAACGCTTTTCATACTCTGAAAAGCATAATAATTCAACATCTTAATGAAAATCATCTCTGGCTTGGTTTGTAAAGAAAATAAGTTTCAAACGAGTATTAGCATAGGACAGCAATTTCTTGAAAAAACATGTTTCGATCCTATTTTCTAAATGTTATAATTAAAACGCTTTTCAGGCCGTGAAAAGCATAATAATTCAACATTTTAAGGGAAACCATATCTGGCTTGGTCTTTAGAGAAAATGAGTTTCAAACGAGTACTATCATTAAACGTGAAATAAACGAAAATCAAGTTTTGATCCTATAGTCGAAATGTGATAATTAAAACGCTTTTCAAGCTGTGAAAAGCATAATAATTCAACATATTAAGGAAAATCATCTCTGGCTTGGTGTGTAGAGAAAATGAGTTTCAAGGAGTACCAGCATGAGACGTGAATTTCGCGAAAAATTAAGTTTGGATCCAATTGTCGAAATATGATAATTAAACTGCTTTCAAGGCCGTGAAACGCATAATAATTCAACATCTTAAGGAAAATCATCTCTGGCTTGATCTGTAGAAGAAATGAGTTTCAAACGAGTACAATCGTTGGACACTAGTTTCTTGAAAAATCAAGTTTTGATCCTATAGTCGAAATGTGATAATTAATAGCTTTCCAGGCCGTGAAGAGAATAATAATTCAACATTTTAAGGGAACTCATCTCTGGCTTGGTCTGTAGAGGAGAAGAGTTTCAAACGAGTACAAGCATTGGACAGTTATTTCTCGAAAAATTAAGTTTTGAACCTATAGTCGAAATGTGATAATTAAAACGCTTTTCAGGCTGTGAAAAGCATAATAATTCAACATTTTAAGGAAAATCATCTCTGGCTTGGTCTGTAGAGAAAATGAGTTTCAAAATAGTACTAGCATGAAACGTCAATTACTCCAAAAATCAAGTTTTGATACTATTGTCGAAATATGATAATTAAAACGCTTTTCAGGCCGTGAAAAGCATAATAATTCAACATTTTAAGTGAAATCATCTCTGGCTTGGTCTGTAGAGAAAATGAGCTTCAAACGAGTACTATCATTTAACGTGAATTTAACGAAAAATCAAGTTTTGATAATATAGTCGAAATGTGATAATTAAAACGCTTTTCAAGCTGTGAAAAGCATAATAATTCAACATCTTAATGAAAATCATCTCTGGCTTGGTTTGTAAAGAAAATAAGTTTCAAACGAGTATTAGCATAGGACAGCAATTTCTTGAAAAAACATGTTTCGATCCTATATTCTAAATGTTATAATTAAAACGCTTTTCAGGCCGTGAAAAGCATAATAATTCAACCTTTTTAAGGAAAATCATCTCTAGCTTGGTCTGTAGAGAAAATGAGTTTCAAACGAGTACTAGCATTGGGCAGTAATTTCTTGAAAAATCAAGTTTTGAACCTATAGTCGAAATGTGATAATTAAAACGTTTTTCAGGCCGTGAAAAGCATAATAATTCAACATTTTAAGGAAAATCATCTTTGGCTTGGTCTGTAGAGAAAATGAGTTTCAAAATAGTACTAGCATGAAACGTTAATATCTCCAAAAATCAACTTTTGATCCTATTGTCGAAATATGGTAATTAAAACGCTTTTCAGGCCGTGAAGAGCATAATAATTCAACATTTTAAGGGAAATCATCTCTGGCTTGGTCTGTAGAGAAAATGAGTTTCAAAAGAGTACTATCATTAAAGGTGAATTTAACGAAAAATCAAGTTTTAATCCTATAGTCGAAATGTGATAATTAAAACGCTTTTCAAGCTGTGAAAAGCATAATAATTCAACATATTAAGGAAAATCATCTCTGGCTTGGTCTGTAGAGAAAATGAGTTTCAAGGAGTACTAGCATGTGACGTGAATTTCGCGAAAAATTAAGTTTGGATCCAATAGTCGTAATATGATAATTAAACTGCTTTCAAGTCCGTGAAACGCATAATAATTCAACATCTTAAGGAAAATCATCTCTGGCTTGATCTGTAGAAGAAATGAGTTTCAAACGAGTACAATCGTTGGACACAAGTTTCATGAAAAATCAAGTTTTGATCCTATAGTCGAAATGTGATAATTTAAACGCTTTTCAGGCCGTGAAAAGCATAATAATTCAACATTGTAAGGAAATTCATCTCTGGCTTGGTCTGTAGGGAAAATGAGATTCAAACGAGTACTAGCATGAAGCGCTTATATCTCGAGAATTCAAGTTTTGATCCTATAGTCGTAATATGATAATTAAGACACTCTTCAAACCGTGAAAAGCATAATAATTCAACATTTTAAGAAAATCATCTCTTGCTTGGTCTGTAGAGGAAATGAGTTTGAAAGGCGTACAATCGTTGGAAACTAGTTTCTTGAAAAATCAAGATTTGATCCTATAGTCCAAATGTGATAATTAAAACGCTTTTCAGGCCGTGAAAAGCATAATAATTCTACATTTTAAGGGAAATCATCTATGGCTTTGTCTGTAGAGAAAGTGAGTTTCAAACGAGTACTAGCATTAAACGTGAATTTCTCGAAAAATCAAGTTTTGATCCTATAGACGAAATATGATAATTAAAACGCTTTTCAGGCCGTGAAAAGCATAATAATTCAACATTTTAAGAAAATCATCTCAGGCCTGGTCTGCGGAGAAAATTAGTATCAAACGAGTAGTAGCATTCAATGCGAATTTCTCTAAGAGTGAAGTGTTCTTCAACCTATAGTCCAAATGTGATAATTAAAAAGCTTTTCAAGCTCTGAAAAGCTAAATAATTCAACATTTTAATGAAAATCATCTCTGGCTTAGTCTGTATAGAAAATATGTTACGCATAGAATGCGAATTTCTCGAAAAATCAAGTTTTTATCCTGTGGTCTAAATGTGATAAATAAACGCTTTTCAGGCCGTGAAAAGCATAATAATTCAATATTTTAAGAAAATTCATCTCAGGCCTGGTCTGCAGAGATAATGAGTTTCAAACGCGTAGTAGCATTGAACGCGAATTTCTCTAAGAGTCAAGTGTTCAACCTATAGTCCAAATGTGATAATTAAAAAGTTTTCATTCTCTGAAAAGCTAAATAATTCAACGTCTTAACGAAAATCATCTCTTTCTTGCTGTGTAGAGAAAAGGAGTTTCAAACGAGTATTAGCATTGATCGCGAATTTCTCGAAAACTTAAGTTTTGATCCTATGGTCTAAATGTGAAAAATAAACGCTTTTCAGGCAATGACAAGCATAATAATTCAACATTTTAAGGAAAATCATCTCTGGCTTGGTCTGCAGAGAAAATAAGTTAGCATTAAACGTTAATTTCTCGAAAAATCAAGTTTTGATCCTAAAGTTAATTAAAACTGCTTTCAAGGACGTGAAAAGCATAATAATTCAACATCTTAAGGAAAATCATCTCTGGCTTAATCTGTAGAAGAAATGAGTTTCAAACGAGTACAATCGTTGGACACTAGTTTCTTGAAAAATCAAGTTTTGATCCTATACTCGAAATGTGATAATTAAAACGCTTTTCAGGCCGTGAAAAGCATAATAATTCAACATTCTAAGGAAATTCATCTCTGGCTTGGTCTGTAGAGAAAATGAGTTTCAAACGAGTACTAGCATGAAACGCTAATATCTCAAGAAGTCAAGTTTTGATCCTATTATCGAAATATGATAATTAAGACACTCTGCAAACCGTGAAAAGCATAATAATTCAACATTTTAAGAAAATTCATCTCAGGCCTGGTCTGCAGAGATAATGAGTTTCAAACGCGTAGTAGCATTGAACGCGAATTTCTCTAAAAGTCAAGTGTTTAACCTATAGTCCAAATGTGATAATTAAAACGCTTTTCATACTCTGAAAAGCATAATAATTCAACATCTTAATGAAAATCATCTCTGGCTTGGTTTGTAAAGAAAATAAGTTTCAAACGAGTATTAGCATAGGACAGCAATTTCTTGAAAAAACATGTTTCGATCCTATTTTCTAAATGTTATAATTAAAACGCTTTTCAGGCCGTGAAAAGCATAATAATTCAACGTTTTTAAGGAAAATCATCTCTAGCTTGGTCTGTAGAGAAAATGAGTTTCACACGAGTACTAGCATTGGGCAGTAATTTCTTGAAAAATCAAGTTTTGAACCTATAGTCGAAATGTGATAATTAAAACGTTTTTCAGGCCGTGAAAAGCATAATAATTCAACATTTTAAGGAACATCATCTCTGGCTTGGTCTGTAAAGAAAATGATTTTCAAACGAGTAGTAGGATTTAACGCGAATTTCTCTGAAAGTCAAGGGTTCAACCTATAGTCCAAATGTGATAATTAAAACGCATTTCATAATCTGAAAAGCATAATATTTCAACATCTTAATGAGAATCACCTATGGCTTGGTCTGTAAAGAAAATAAGTTTCGAACGAGTATTAGCACTGAACGCGAATTTATCGAAAACTCAAGTTTTGAACATATTGTCTAAATGTGATAATTAGAACGCTTTTCAGGCCGTGAGAAGCATAATAATTCATCATTTTAAGGAAAATCATCTATGGCTTGGTCTGTAGAAAAAATGAGTTTCAAGGAGTACTAGTATGAGACGTGAATTTCGCGAAAATTAAGTTTCGATCCTATAGTCCAAATGTGATAATTAAACTGCTTTCAAGGCCGTGAAAAGCATAATAATTCAACATTTTATGGAAAATCATCTCTGGCTTGTTCTGTAAAGAAAATGATTTTCAAACGAGTATTAGCATTGAATGATAATTTCTCGAAAATTCAAGTGTTAAACCTATAGTCCAAATGTGATAATTAAAGAGTTTCAAAAGAGTTTCAAACGAGTACTAGCATTTAACAGTAATTTCTCGAAAAATTAAGTTTTGAACCTATAGTCGAAATGTGATAATTAAAACGCTTTTCACGCCGTGAAAAGCATAATAATTCAACATTTTAAGGAAAATCATCTCTGGCTTGGTCTGTAGAGAAAATGAGTTTAAAAATAGTACTAGCATGAAACGTTAATATCTCCAAAAATCTAGTTTTGATCCTATTGTCGAAATATGATAATTAAAACGCTTTTCAGGCCGTGAAAAACATAATAATTCAACATTTTAAGGGAAACCATGGTCTTTAGAGAAAATGAGTTTCAAACGAGTACTATCATTAAACGTGAATTAAACGAAAATCAAGTTTTGATCCTATAGTCGAAATGTGATAATTAAAACGCTTTTCAAGCTGTGAAAAGCATAATAATTCAACATATTAAGGAAAATCATCTCTGGCTTGGTGTGTAGAGAAAATGAGTTTCAAGGAGTACCAGCATGAGACGTGAATTTCGCGAAAAATTAAGTTTGGATCCAATTGTCGAAATATGATAATTAAACTGCTTTCAAGGCCGTGAAACGCATAATAATTCAACATCTTAAGGAAAATCATCTCTGGCTTGATCTGTAGAAGAAATGAGTTTCAAACGAGTACAATCGTTGGACACTAGTTTCTTGAAAAATCAAGTTTTGATCCTATAGTCGAAATGTGATAATTAATAGCTTTCCAGGCCGTGAAGAGCATAATAATTCAACATTTTAAGGGAACTCATCTCTGGCTTGGTCTGTAGAGGAGAAGAGTTTCAAACGAGTACAAGCATTGGACAGTTATTTCTCGAAAAATTAAGTTTTGAACCTATAGTCGAAATGTGATAATTAAAACGCTTTTCAGGCTGTGAAAAGCATAATAATTCAACATTTTAAGGAAAATCATCTCTGGCTTGGTCTGTAGAGAAAATGAGTTTCAAAATAGTACTAGCATGAAACGTCAATATCTCGAGAAATCAAGTTTTGATACTATTGTCGAAATATGATAATTAAAACGCTTTTCAGGCCGTGAAAAGCATAATAATTCAACATTTTAAGTGAAATCATCTCTGGCTTGGTCTGTAGAGAAAATGAGTTTCAAACGAGTGCTATCATTTAACGTGAATTTAACGAAAAATCAAGTTTTGATCCTATAGTCGAAATGTGATAATTAAAACGCTTTTCAAGCTGTGAAAAGCATAATAATTCAACATCTTAATGAAAATCATCTCTGGCTTGGTTTGTAAAGAAAATAAGTTTCAAACGAGTATTAGCATAGGACAGCAATTTCTTGAAAAAACATGTTTCGATCCTATATTCTAAATGTTATAATTCAAACGCTTTTCAGGCCGTGAAAAGCATAATAATTCAACCTTTTTAAGGAAAATCATCTCTAGCTTGGTCTGTAGAGAAAATGAGTTTCAAACGAGTACTAGCATTGGGCAGTAATTTCTTGAAAAATCAAGTTTTGAACCTATAGTCGAAATGTGATAATTAAAACGTTTTTCAGGCCGTGAAAAGCATAATAATTCAACATTTTAAGGAAAATCATCTTTGGCTTGGTCTGTAGAGAAAATGAGTTTCAAAATAGTACTAGCATGAAACGTTAATATCTCCAAAAATCAAGTTTTGATCCTATTGTCGAAATATGGTAATTAAAACGCTTTTCAGGCCGTGAAGAGCATAATAATTCAACATTTTAAGGGAAATCATCTCTGGCTTGGTCTGTAGAGAAAATGAGTTTCAAAAGAGTACTATCATTAAAGGTGAATTTAACGAAAAATCAAGTTTTGATCCTATAGTCGAAATGTGATAATTAAAACGCTTTTCAAGCTGTGAAAAGCATAATAATTCAACATATTAAGGAAAATCATCTCTGGCTTGGTCTGTAGAGAAAATGAGTTTCAAGGAGTACTAGCATGTGACGTGAATTTCGCGAAAAATTAAGTTTGGATCCAATAGTCGTAATATGATAATTAAACTGCTTTCAAGTCCGTGAAACGCATAATAATTCAACATCTTAAGGAAAATCATCTCTGGCTTGATCTGTAGAAGAAATGAGTTTCAAACGAGTACAATCGTTGGACACAAGTTTCATGAAAAATCAAGTTTTGATCCTATAGTCGAAATGTGATAATTAAAACGCTTTTCAGGCCGTGAAAAGCATAATAATTCAACATTCTAAGGAAATTCATCTCTGGCTTGGTCTGTAGGGAAAATGATATTCAAACGAGTACTAGCATGAAGCGCTTATATCTCGAGAATTCAAGTTTTGATCCTATAGTCGTAATATGATAATTAAGACACTCTTCAAACCGTGAAAAGCATAATAATTCAACATTTTAAGAAAATCATCTCTTGCTTGGTCTGTAGAGGAAATGAGTTTGAAAGGCGTACAATCGTTGGAAACTAGTTTCTTGAAAAATCAAGATTTGATCCTATAGTCCAAATGTGATAATTAAAACGCTTTTCAGGCCGTGAAAAGCATAATAATTCTACATTTTAAGGGAAATCATCTATGGCTTTGTCTGTAGAGAAAGTGAGTTTCAAACGAGTACTAGCATTAAACGTGAATTTCTCGAAAAATCAAGTTTTGATCCTATAGACGAAATATGATAATTAAAACGCTTTTCAGGCCGTGAAAAGCATAATAATTCAACATTTTAAGAAAATCATCTCAGGCCTGGTCTGCGGAGAAAATTAGTATCAAACGAGTAGTAGCATTCAATGCGAATTTCTCTAAGAGTGAAGTGTTCTTCAACCTATAGTCCAAATGTGATAATTAAAAAGCTTTTCAAGCTCTGAAAAGCTAAATAATTCAACATTTTAATGAAAATCATCTCTGGCTTAGTCTGTATAGAAAATATGTTACGCATAGAATGCGAATTTCTCGAAAAATCAAGTTTTTATCCTGTGGTCTAAATGTGATAAATAAACGCTTTTCAGGCCGTGAAAAGCATAATAATTCAATATTTTAAGAAAATTCATCTCAGGCCTGGTCTGCAGAGATAATGAGTTTCAAACGCGTAGTAGCATTGAACGCGAATTTCTCTAAGAGTCAAGTGTTCAACCTATAGTCCAAATGTGATAATTAAAAAGTTTTCATTCTCTGAAAAGCTAAATAATTCAACGTCTTAACGAAAATCATCTCTTTCTTGCTGTGTAGAGAAAAGGAGTTTCAAACGAGTATTAGCATTGATCGCGAATTTCTCGAAAACTTAAGTTTTGATCCTATGGTCTAAATGTGATAAATAAACGCTTTTCAGGCAATGACAAGCATAATAATTCAACATTTTAAGGAAAATCATCTCTGGCTTGGTCTGCAGAGAAAATAAGTTAGCATTAAACGTTAATTTCTCGAAAAATCAAGTTTTGATCCTAAAGTTAATTAAAACTGCTTTCAAGGACGTGAAAAGCATAATAATTCAACATCTTAAGGAAAATCATCTCTGGCTTAATCTGTAGAAGAAATGAGTATCAAACGAGTACAATCGTTGGACACTAGTTTCTTGAAAAATCAAGTTTTGATCCTATACTCGAAATGTGATAATTAAAACGCTTTTCAGGCCGTGAAAGGCATAATAATTCTACATTTTAAGGGAAATCATCTATGGCTTTGTCTGTAGAGAAAGTGAGTTTCAAACGAGTACTAGCATTAAACGTGAATTTCTCGAAAAATCAAGTTTTGATCCTATAGACGAAATATGATAATTAAAACGCTTTTCAGGCCGTGAAAAGCATAATAATTCAGCATTTTAAGAAAAATCATCTCAGGCCTGGTCTGCGGAGAAAATGAGTATTAAACGAGTAGTAGCATTGAACGCGAATTTCTCTGAGAGTCAGGTGTTCAACCTATAGTCCAAATGTGATAATTAAAAAGTTTTCATTCTCTGAAAAGCTAAATAATTCAACGTCTTAATGAAAATCATCTCTTTCTTGCTGTGTAGAGAAAAGGAGTTTCAAACGAGTATTAGCATTGATCGCGAATTTCTCGAAAACTTAAGTTTTGATCCTATGGTCTAAATGTGATAAATAAACGCTTTTCAGGCCGTGAAAAGCATAATAATTCAACATTTTAAGCAAAATCATCTCTGGCTTGGTCTGCAGAGAAAATGAGTTTCAAACGAGTACTAGCATTAAACGTTAATTTCTGGAAAAATCAAGTTTTGATCCTATAGTCGAAATATGATAATTAAAACGCTTTTCAGGCCGTGAAAAGCATAATAATTCAACATTTTAAGAAAATCATCTCAGGCCTGGTCTGCGGAGAAAATTAGTATCAAACGAGTAGTAGCATTCAATGCGAATTTCTCTAAGAGTGAAGTGTTCTTCAACCTATAGTCCAAATGTGATAATTAAAAAGCTTTTCAAGCTCTGAACAGCTAAATAATTCAACATTTTAATGAAAATCATCTCTGGCTTAGTCTGTAAAGAAAATATGTTTCGCATAGAATGCGAATTTCTCGAAAAATCAAGTTTTTATCCTATGGTCTAAATGTGATAAATAAACGCTTTTCAGGCAATGACAAGCATAATAATTCAACATTTTAAGGAAAATCATCTCTGGCTTGGTCTGCAGAGAAAATAAGTTAGCATTAAACGTTAATTTCTCGAAAAATCAAGTTTTGATCCTAAAGTTAATTAAAACGCTTTTGAAGCTGTGAAAAGCATAATAATTCAACATATTAAGGAAAATCATCTCTGTCTTGGTCTGTAGAGAAAATGAGTTTCAAGCAGTACTAGCATGAGAAGTGAATTTCGCGAAAAATTAAGTTTGGATCCAATAGTCGAAATATGATAATTAAACTGCTTTCAAGGACGTGAAAAGCATAATAATTCAACATCTTAAGGAAAATCATCTCTGGCTTAATCTGTAGAAGAAATGAGTTTCAAACGAGTACAATCGTTGGACACTAGTTTCTTGAAAAATCAAGTTTTGATCCTATACTCGAAATGTGATAATTAATAGCTTTCCAGGCCGTGAAAAGCATAATAATTCAACATTCTAAGGAAATTCATCTCTGGCTTGGTCTGTAGAGAAAATGAGTTTCAAACGAGTACTAGCATGAAACGCTAATATCTCGAGAAGTCAAGTTTTGATCCTATTATCGAAATATGATAATTAAGACACTCTGCAAACCGTGAAAAGCATAATAATTCAACATTTTAATAAAATTCATCTCAGGCCTGGTCTGCAGAGATAATGAGTTTCAAACGCGTAGTAGCATTGAACGCGAATTTCTCTAAAAGTCAAGTGTTTAACCTATAGTCCAAATGTGATAATTAAAACGCTTTTCATACTCTGAAAAGCATAATAATTCAACATCTTAATGAAAATCATCTCTGGCTTGGTTTGTAAAGAAAATAAGTTTCAAACGAGTATTAGCATAGGACAGCAATTTCTTGAAAAAACATGTTTCGATCCTATTTTCTAAATGTTATAATTAAAACGCTTTTCAGGCCGTGAAAAGCATAATAATTCAACATTTTAAGGGAAACCATATCTGGCTTGGTCTTTAGAGAAAATGAGTTTCAAACGAGTACTATCATTAAACGTGAAATAAACGAAAATCAAGTTTTGATCCTATAGTCGAAATGTGATAATTAAAACGCTTTTCAAGCTGTGAAAAGCATAATAATTCAACATATTAAGGAAAATCATCTCTGGCTTGGTGTGTAGAGAAAATGAGTTTCAAGGAGTACCAGCATGAGACGTGAATTTCGCGAAAAATTAAGTTTGGATCCAATTGTCGAAATATGATAATTAAACTGCTTTCAAGGCCGTGAAACGCATAATAATTCAACATCTTAAGGAAAATCATCTCTGGCTTGATCTGTAGAAGAAATGAGTTTCAAACGAGTACAATCGTTGGACACTAGTTTCTTGAAAAATCAAGTTTTGATCCTATAGTCGAAATGTGATAATTAATAGCTTTCCAGGCCGTGAAGAGAATAATAATTCAACATTTTAAGGGAACTCATCTCTGGCTTGGTCTGTAGAGGAGAAGAGTTTCAAACGAGTACAAGCATTGGACAGTTATTTCTCGAAAAATTAAGTTTTGAACCTATAGTCGAAATGTGATAATTAAAACGCTTTTCAGGCTGTGAAAAGCATAATAATTCAACATTTTAAGGAAAATCATCTCTGGCTTGGTCTGTAGAGAAAATGAGTTTCAAAATAGTACTAGCATGAAACGTCAATTACTCCAAAAATCAAGTTTTGATACTATTGTCGAAATATGATAATTAAAACGCTTTTCAGGCCGTGAAAAGCATAATAATTCAACATTTTAAGTGAAATCATCTCTGGCTTGGTCTGTAGAGAAAATGAGCTTCAAACGAGTACTATCATTTAACGTGAATTTAACGAAAAATCAAGTTTTGATAATATAGTCGAAATGTGATAATTAAAACGCTTTTCAAGCTGTGAAAAGCATAATAATTCAACATCTTAATGAAAATCATCTCTGGCTTGGTTTGTAAAGAAAATAAGTTTCAAACGAGTATTAGCATAGGACAGCAATTTCTTGAAAAAACATGTTTCGGTCCTATATTCTAAATGTTATAATTAAAACGCTTTTCAGGCCGTGAAAAGCATAATAATTCAACCTTTTTAAGGAAAATCATCTCTAGCTTGGTCTGTAGAGAAAATGAGTTTCAAACGAGTACTAGCATTGGGCAGTAATTTCTTGAAAAATCAAGTTTTGAACCTATAGTCGAAATGTGATAATTAAAACGTTTTTCAGGCCGTGAAAAGCATAATAATTCAACATTTTAAGGAAAATCATCTTTGGCTTGGTCTGTAGAGAAAATGAGTTTCAAAATAGTACTAGCATGAAACGTTAATATCTCCAAAAATCAAGTTTTGATCCTATTGTCGAAATATGGTAATTAAAACGCTTTTCAGGCCGTGAAGAGCATAATAATTCAACATTTTAAGGGAAATCATCTCTGGCTTGGTCTGTAGAGAAAATGAGTTTCAAACGAGTACTATCATTAAAGGTGAATTTAACGAAAAATCAAGTTTTGATCCTATAGTCGAAATGTGATCATTAAAACGCTTTTCAAGCTGTGAAAAGCATAATAATTCAACATATTAAGGAAAATCATCTCTGGCTTGGTCTGTAGAGAAAATGAGTTTCAAGGAGTACTAGCATGTGACGTGAATTTCGCGAAAAATTAAGTTTGGATCCAATAGTCGTAATATGATAATTAAACTGCTTTCAAGTCCGTGAAACGCATAATAATTCAACATCTTAAGGAAAATCATCTCTGGCTTGATCTGTAGAAGAAATGAGTTTCAAACGAGTACAATCGTTGGACACAAGTTTCATGAAAAATCAAGTTTTGATCCTATAGTCGAAATGTGATAATTTAAACGCTTTTCAGGCCGTGAAAAGCATAATAATTCAACATTCTAAGGAAATTCATCTCTGGCTTGGTCTGTAGGGAAAATGAGATTCAAACGAGTACTAGCATGAAGCGCTTATATCTCGAGAATTCAAGTTTTGATCCTATAGTCGTAATATGATAATTAAGACACTCTTCAAACCGTGAAAAGCATAATAATTCAACATTTTAAGAAAATCATCTCTTGCTTGGTCTGTAGAGGAAATGAGTTTGAAAGGCGTACAATCGTTGGAAACTAGTTTCTTGAAAAATCAAGATTTGATCCTATAGTCCAAATGTGATAATTAAAACGCTTTTCAGGCCGTGAAAAGCATAATAATTCTACATTTTAAGGGAAATCATCTATGGCTTTGTCTGTAGAGAAAGTGAGTTTCAAACGAGTACTAGCATTAAACGTGAATTTCTCGAAAAATCAAGTTTTGATCCTATAGACGAAATATGATAATTAAAACGCTTTTCAGGCCGTGAAAAGCATAATAATTCAACATTTTAAGAAAATCATCTCAGGCCTGGTCTGCGGAGAAAATTAGTATCAAACGAGTAGTAGCATTCAATGCGAATTTCTCTAAGAGTGAAGTGTTCTTCAACCTATAGTCCAAATGTGATAATTAAAAAGCTTTTCAAGCTCTGAAAAGCTAAATAATTCAACATTTTAATGAAAATCATCTCTGGCTTAGTCTGTATAGAAAATATGTTACGCATAGAATGCGAATTTCTCGAAAAATCAAGTTTTTATCCTGTGGTCTAAATGTGATAAATAAACGCTTTTCAGGCCGTGAAAAGCATAATAATTCAATATTTTAAGAAAATTCATCTCAGGCCTGGTCTGCAGAGATAATGAGTTTCAAACGCGTAGTAGCATTGAACGCGAATTTCTCTAAGAGTCAAGTGTTCAACCTATAGTCCAAATGTGATAATTAAAAAGTTTTCATTCTCTGAAAAGCTAAATAATTCAACGTCTTAACGAAAATCATCTCTTTCTTGCTGTGTAGAGAAAAGGAGTTTCAAACGAGTATTAGCATTGATCGCGAATTTCTCGAAAACTTAAGTTTTGATCCTATGGTCTAAATGTGATAAATATACGCTTTTCAGGCAATGACAAGCATAATAATTCAACATTTTAAGGAAAATCATCTCTGGCTTGGTCTGCAGAGAAAATAAGTTAGCATTAAACGTTAATTTCTCGAAAAATCAAGTTTTGATCCTAAAGTTAATTAAAACTGCTTTCAAGGACGTGAAAAGCATAATAATTCAACATCTTAAGGAAAATCATCTCTGGCTTAATCTGTAGAAGAAATGAGTTTCAAACGAGTACAATCGTTGGACACTAGTTTCTTGAAAAATCAAGTTTTGATCCTATACTCGAAATGTGATAATTAAAACGCTTTTCAGGCCGTGAAAAGCATAATAATTCAACATTCTAAGGAAATTCATCTCTGGCTTGGTCTGTAGAGAAAATGAGTTTCAAACGAGTACTAGCATTGGGCAGTAATTTCTTGAAAAATCAAGTTTTGAACCTATAGTCGAAATGTGATAATTAAAACGTTTTTCAGGCCGTGAAAAGCATAATAATTCAACATCTTAATGAAAATCATCTCTGGCTTGGTTTGTAAAGAAAATAAGTTTCAAACGAGTATTAGCATAGGACAGCAATTTCTTGAAAAAACATGTTTCGATCCTATTTTCTAAATGTTATAATTAAAACGCTTTTCAGGCCGTGAAAAGCATAATAATTCAACCTTTTTAAGGAAAATCATCTCTAGCTTGGTCTGTAGAGAAAATGAGTTTCACACGAGTACTAGCATTGGGCAGTAATTTCTTGAAAAATCAAGTTTTGAACCTATAGTCGAAATGTGATAATTAAAACGTTTTTCAGGCCGTGAAAAGCATAATAATTCAACATTTTAAGGAACATCATCTCTGGCTTGGTCTGTAAAGAAAATGATTTTCAAACGAGTAGTAGGATTTAACGCGAATTTCTCTGAAAGTCAAGGGTTCAACCTATAGTCCAAATGTGATAATTAAAACGCATTTCATACTCTGAAAAGCATAATATTTCAACATCTTAATGAGAATCACCTATGGCTTGGTCTGTAAAGAAAATAAGTTTCGAACGAGTATTAGCACTGAACGCGAATTTATCGAAAACTCAAGTTTTGAACATATTGTCTAAATGTGATAATTAGAACGCTTTTCAGGCCGTGAGAAGCATAATAATTCATCATTTTAAGGAAAATCATCTATGGCTTGGTCTGTAGAAAAAATGAGTTTCAAGGAGTACTAGTATGAGACGTGAATTTCGCGAAAATTAAGTTTCGATCCTATAGTCCAAATGTGATAATTAAACTGCTTTCAAGGCCGTGAAAAGCATAATAATTCAACATTTTATGGAAAATCATCTCTGGCTTGTTCTGTAAAGAAAATGATTTTCAAACGAGTATTAGCATTGAATGATAATTTCTCGAAAATTCAAGTGTTAAACCTATAGTCCAAATGTGATAATTAAAGAGTTTCAAAAGAGTTTCAAACGAGTACTAGCATTTAACAGTAATTTCTCGAAAAATTAAGCTTTGAACCTATAGTCGAAATGTGATAATTAAAACGCTTTTCACGCCGTGAAAAGCATAATAATTCAACATTTTAAGGAAAATCATCTCTGGCTTGGTCTGTAGAGAAAATGAGTTTCAAAATAGTACTAGCATGAAACGTTAATATCTCCAAAAATCTAGTTTTGATCCTATTGTCGAAATATGATAATTAAAACGCTTTTCAGGCCGTGAAAAACATAATAATTCAACATTTTAAGGGAAACCATATCTGGCTTGGTGTGTAGAGAAAATGAGTTTCAAGGAGTACCAGCATGAGACGTGAATTTCGCGAAAAATTAAGTTTGGATCCAATTGTCGAAATATGATAATTAAAGTGCTTTCAAGGCCGTGAAACGCATAATAATTCAACATCTTAAGGAAAATCATCTCTGGCTTGATCTGTAGAAGAAATTAGTTTCAAACGAGTACAATCGTTGGAGACTAGTTTCTTGAAAAATCAAGTTTTGATCCTATAGTCGAAATGTGATAATTAATACCTTTCCAGGCCGTGAAGAGCATAATAATTCAACATTTTAAGGGAACTCATCTCTGGCTTGGTCTGTAGAGGAGAAGAGTTTCAAACGAGTACAAGCATTGGACAGTTATTTCTCGAAAAATTAAGTTTTGAACCTATAGTCGAAATGTGATAATTAAAACGCTTTTCAGGCTGTGAAAAGCATAATAATTCAACATTTTAAGGAAAATCATCTCTGGCTTGGTCTGTAGAGAAAATGAGTTTCAAAATAGTACTAGCATGAAACGTCAATATCTCCAAAAATCAAGTTTTGATACTATTGTCGAAATATGATAATTAAAACGCTTTTCAGGCCGTGAAAAGCATAATAATTCAACATTTTAAGTGAAATCATCTCTGGCTTGGTCTGTAGAGAAAATGAGTTTCAAACGAGTGCTATCATTTAACGTGAATTTAACGAAAAATCAAGTTTTGATCCTATAGTCGAAATGTGATAATTAAAACGCTTTTCAAGCTGTGAAAAGCATAATAATTCAACATCTTAATGAAAATCATCTCTGGCTTGGTTTGTAAAGAAAATAAGTTTCAAACGAGTATTAGCATAGGACAGCAATTTCTTGAAAAAACATGTTTCGATCCTATATTCTAAATGTTATAATTCAAACGCTTTTCAGGCCGTGAAAAGCATAATAATTCAACCTTTTTAAGGAAAATCATCTCTAGCTTGGTCTGTAGAGAAAATGAGTTTCAAACGAGTACTAGCATTGGGCAGTAATTTCTTGAAAAATCAAGTTTTGAACCTATAGTCGAAATGTGATAATTAAAACGTTTTTCAGGCCGTGAAAAGCATAATAATTCAACATTTTAAGGAAAATCATCTTTGGCTTGGTCTGTAGAGAAAATGAGTTTCAAAATAGTACTAGCATGAAACGTTAATATCTCCAAAAATCAAGTTTTGATCCTATTGTCGAAATATGGTAATTAAAACGTTTTTCAGGCCGTGAAAAGCATAATAATTCAACATTTTAAGGAAAATCATCTCTAGCTTGGTCTGTAGAGAAAATGAGTTTCAAACGAGTACAATCGTTGGACACAAGTTTCATGAAAAATCAAGTTTTGATCCTATAGTCGAAATGTGATAATTTAAACGCTTTTCAGGCCGTGAAAAGCATAATAATTCAACATTCTAAGGAAATTCATCTCTGGCTTGGTCTGTAGGGAAAATGATATTCAAACGAGTACTAGCATGAAGCGCTTATATCTCGAGAATTCAAGTTTTGATCCTATAGTCGTAATATGATAATTAAGACACTCTTCAAACCGTGAAAAGCATAATAATTCAACATTTTAAGAAAATCATCTCTTGCTTGGTCTGTAAAGGAAATGAGTTTGAAAGGCGTACAATCGTTGGAAACTAGTTTCTTGAAAAATCAAGATTTGATCCTATAGTCCAAATGTGATAATTAAAACGCTTTTCAGGCCGTGAAAAGCATAATAATTCTACATTTTAAGGGAAATCATCTATGGCTTTGTCTGTAGAGAAAGTGAGTTTCAAACGAGTACTAGCATTAAACGTGAATTTCTCGAAAAATCAAGTTTTGAACCTATAGACGAAATATGATAATTAAAACGCTTTTCAGGCCGTGAAAAGCATAATAATTCAGCATTTTAAGTGAAATCATCTCTGGCTTGGTCTGTAGAGAAAATGAGTTTCAAACGAGTACTATCGTTTAACGTGAATTTAAAGAAAAATCAAGTTTTGATCCTATAGTCGAAATGTGATAATTAAAACGCTTTTCAAGCTGTGAAAAGCATAATAATTCAACATCTTAATGAAAATCATCTCTGGCTTGGTTTGTAAAGAAAATAAGTTTCAAACGAGTATTAGCATAGGACAGCAATTTCTTGAAAAAACATGTTTCGATCCTATATTCTAAATGTTATAATTAAAACGCTTTTCAGGCCGTGAAAAGCATAATAATTCAACCTTTTTAAGGAAAATCATCTCTAGCTTGGTCTGTAGAGAAAATGAGTTTCAAACGAGTACTAGCATTGGGCAGTAATTTCTTGAAAAATCAAGTTTTGAACCTATAGTCGAAATGTGATAATTAAAACGTTTTTCAGGCCGTGAAAAGCATAATAATTCAACATTTTAAGGAAAATCATCTTTGGCTTGGTCTGTAGAGAAAATGAGTTTCAAAATAGTACTAGCATGAAACGTTAATATCTCCAAAAATCAAGTTTTGATCCTATTGTCGAAATATGGTAATTAAAACGCTTTTCAGGCCGTGAAGAGCATAATAATTCAACATTTTAAGGGAAATCATCTCTGGCTTGGTCTGTAGAGAAAATGAGTTTCAAAAGAGTACTATCATTAAAGGTGAATTTAACGAAAAATCAAGTTTTGATCCTATAGTCGAAATGTGATAATTAAAACGCTTTTCAAGCTGTGAAAAGCATAATAATTCAACATATTAAGGAAAATCATCTCTGGCTTGGTCTGTAGAGAAAATGAGTTTCAAGGAGTACTAGCATGTGACGTGAATTTCGCGAAAAATTAAGTTTGGATCCAATAGTCGTAATATGATAATTAAACTGCTTTCAAGTCCGTGAAACGCATAATAATTCAACATCTTAAGGAAAATCATCTCTGGCTTGATCTGTAGAAGAAATGAGTTTCAAACTAGTACAATCGTTGGACACAAGTTTCATGAAAAATCAAGTTTTGATCCTATAGTCGAAATGTGATAATTTAAACGCTTTTCAGGCCGTGAAAAGCATAATAATTCAACATTCTAAGGAAATTCATCTCTGGCTTGGTCTGTAGGGAAAATGATATTCAAACGAGTACTAGCATGAAGCGCTTATATCTCGAGAATTCAAGTTTTGATCCTATAGTCGTAATATGATAATTAAGACACTCTTCAAACCGTGAAAAGCATAATAATTCAACATTTTAAGAAAATCATCTCTTGCTTGGTCTGTAAAGGAAATGAGTTTGAAAGGCGTACAATCGTTGGAAACTAGTTTCTTGAAAAATCAAGATTTGATCCTATAGTCCAAATGTGATAATTAAAACGCTTTTCAGGCCGTGAAAAGCATAATAATTCTACATTTTAAGGGAAATCATCTATGGCTTTGTCTGTAGAGAAAGTGAGTTTCAAACGAGTACTAGCATTAAACGTGAATTTCTCGAAAAATCAAGTTTTGAACCTATAGACGAAATATGATAATTAAAACGCTTTTCAGGCCGTGAAAAGCATAATAATTCAGCATTTTAAGTGAAATCATCTCTGGCTTGGTCTGTAGAGAAAATGAGTTTCAAACGAGTACTATCGTTTAACGTGAATTTAACGAAAAATCAAGTATTGATCCTATAGTCGAAATGTGATAATTAAAACGCTTTTCAAGCTGTGAAAAGCATAATAATTCAACATCTTAATTAAAATCATCTCTGGCTTGGTTTGTAAAGAAAATAAGTTTCAAACGAGTATTAGCATAGGACAGCAATTTCTTGAAAAAACATGTTTCGATCCTATATTCTAAATGTTATAATTAAAACGCTTTTCAGGCCGTGAAAAGCATAATAATTCAACCTTTTTAAGGAAAATCATCTCTAGCTTGGTCTGTAGAGAAAATGAGTTTCAAACGAGTACTAGCATTGGGCAGTAATTTCTTGAAAAATCAAGTTTTGAACCTATAGTCGAAATGTGATAATTAAAACGTTTTTCAGGCCGTGAAAAGCATAATAATTCAAAATTTTAAGGAAAATCATCTTTGGCTTGGTCTGTAGAGAAAATGAGTTTCAAAATAGTACTAGCATGAAACGTTAATATCTCCAAAAATCAAGTTTTGATCCTATTGTCGAAATATGGTAATTAAAACGCTTTTCAGGCCGTGAAGAGCATAATAATTCAACATTTTAAGGGAAATCATCTCTGGCTTGGTCTGTAGAGAAAATGAGTTTCAAACGAGTACTATCATTAAAGGTGAATTTAACGAAAAATCAAGTTTTGATCCTATAGTCGAAATGTGATAATTAAAACGCTTTTCAAGCTGTGAAAAGCATAATAATTCAACATAATAAGGAAAATCATCTCTGGCTTGGTCTGTAGAGAAAATGAGTTTCAAGGAGTACTAGCATGTGACGTGAATTTCGCGAAAAATTAAGTTTGGATCCAATAGTCGTAATATGATAATTAAACTGCTTTCAAGTCCGTGAAACGCATAATAATTCAACATCTTAAGGAAAATCATCTCTGGCTTGATCTGTAGAAGAAATGAGTTTCAAACGAGTACAATCGTTGGACACTAGTTTCATGAAAAATCAAGTTTTGATCCTATAGTCGAAATGTGATAATTTAAACGCTTTTCAGGCCGTGAAAAGCATAATAATTCAACATTCTAAGGAAATTCATCTCTGGCTAGGTCTGTAGGGAAAATGAGATTCAAACGAGTACTAGCATGAAGCGCTTATATCTCGAGAATTCAAGTTTTGATCCTATAGTCGTAATATGATAATTAAGACACTCTTCAAACCGTGAAAAGCATAATAATTCAACATTTTAAGAAAATCATCTCTTGCTAAGTCTGTAGAGGAAATGAGTTTGAAAGGCGTACAATCGTTGGAAACTAGTTTCTTGAAAAATCAAGATTTGATCCTATAGTCCAAATGTGATAATTAAAACGCTTTTCAGGCCGTGAAAAGCATAATAATTCTACATTTTAAGGGAAATCATCTATGGCTTTGTCTGTAGAGAAAGTGAGTTTCAAACGAGTACTAGCATTAAACGTGAATTTCTCGAAAAATCAAGTTTTGATCCTATAGACGAAATATGATAACTAAAACGCTTTTCAGGCCGTGAAAAGCATAATAATTCAGCATTTTAAGAAAAATCATCTCAGGCCTGGTCTGCGGAGAAAATGAGTATTAAACGAGTAGTAGCATTGAACGCGAATTTCTCTGAGAGTCAGGTGTTCAACCTATAGTCCAAATGTGATAATTAAAAAGTTTTCATTCTCTGAAAAGCTAAATAATTCAACGTCTTAATGAAAATCATCTCTTTCTTGCTGTGTAGAGAAAAGGAGTTTCAAACGAGTATTAGCAATGATCGCGAATTTCTCGAAAACTTAAGTTTTGATCCTATGGTCTAAATGTGATAAATAAACGCTTTTCAGGCCGTGAAAAGCATAATAATTCAACATTTTAAGCAAAATCATCTCTGGCTTGGTCTGCAGAGAAAATGAGTTTCAAACGAGTACTAGCATTAAACGCTAATTTCTGGAAAAATCAAGTTTTGATCCTATAGTCGAAATATGATAATTAAAACGCTTTTCAGGCCGTGAAAAGCATAATAATTCAACATTTTAAGAAAATCATCTCAGGCCTGGTCTGCGGAGAAAATTAGTATCAAACGAGTAGTAGCATTCAATGCGAATTTCTCTAAGAGTGAAGTGTTCTTCAACCTATAGTCCAAATGTGATAATTAAAAAGTTTTTCAAGCTCTGAAAAGCTAAATAATTCAACATTTTAATGAAAATCATCTCTGGCTTAGTCTGTAAAGAAAATATGTTTCGCATAGAATGCGAATTTCTCGAAAAATCAAGTTTTTATCCTATGGTCTAAATGTGATAAATAAACGCTTTTCAGGCCGTGAAAAGCATATTAATTCAACATTTTAAGAAAATTCATCTCAGGCCTGGTCTGCAGAGATAATGAGTTTCAAACGCGTAGTAGCATTGAACGCGAATTTCTCTAAGAGTCAAGTGTTCAACCTATAGTCCAAATGTGATAATTAAAAAGTTTTCATTCTCTGAAAAGCTAAATAATTCAACGTCTTAATGAAAATCATCTCTTTCTTGCTGTGTAGATAGAAGGAGTTTCAAACGAGTATTAGCATTGATCGCGAATTTCTCGAAAACTTAAGTTTTGATCCTATGGTCTAAATGTGATAAATAAACGCTTTTCAGGCAATGACAAGCATAATAATTCAACATTTTAAGGAAAATCATCTCTGGCTTGGTCTGCAGAGAAAATAAGTTAGCATTAAACGTTAATTTCTCGAAAAATCAAGTTTTGATCCTAAAGTTAATTAAAACGCTTTTGAAGCTGTGAAAAGCATAATAATTCAACATATTAAGGAAAATCATCTCTGTCTTGGTCTGTAGAGAAAATGAGTTTCAAGCAGTACTAGCATGAGAAGTGAATTTCGCGAAAAATTAAGTTTGGATCCAATAGTCGAAATATGATAATTAAACTGCTTTCAAGGACGTGAAAAGCATAATAATTCAACATCTTAAGGAAAATCATCTCTGGCTTAATCTGTAGAAGAAATGAGTTTCAAACGAGTACAATCGTTGGACACTAGTTTCTTGAAAAATCAAGTTTTGATCCTATACTCGAAATGTGATAATTAATAGCTTTCCAGGCCGTGAAAAGCATAATAATTCAACATTCTAAGGAAATTCATCTCTGGCTTGGTCTGTAGAGAAAATGAGTTTCAAACGAGTACTAGCATGAAACGCTAATATCTCGAGAAGTCAAGTTTTGATCCTATTATCGAAATATGATAATTAAGACACTCTGCAAACCGTGAAAAGCATAATAATTCAACATTTTAATAAAATTCATCTCAGGCCTGGTCTGCAGAGATAATGAGTTTCAAACGCGTAGTAGCATTGAACGCGAATTTCTCTAAAAGTCAAGTGTTTAACCTATAGTCCAAATGTGATAATTAAAACGCTTTTCATACTCTGAAAAGCATAATAATTCAACATCTTAATGAAAATCATCTCTGGCTAGGTTTGTAAAGAAAATAAGTTTCAAACGAGTATTAGCATAGGACAGCAATTTCTTGAAAAAACATGTTTCGATCCTATTTTCTAAATGTTATAATTAAAACGCTTTTCAGGCCGTGAAAAGCATAATAATTCAACCTTTTAAGGAAAATCATCTCTAGCTTGGTCTGTAGAGAAAATGAGTTTCAAACGAGTACTAGCATTGGGCAGTAATTTCTTGAAAAATCAAGTTTTGAACCTATAGTCGAAATGTGATAATTAAAACGTTATTCAGGCCGTGAAAAGCATAATAATTCAACATTTTAAGGAACATCATCTCTGGCTTGGTCTGTAAAGAAAATGATTTTCAAACGAGTAGTAGGATTTAACGCGAATTTCTCTGAAAGTCAAGGGTTCAACCTATAGTCCAAATGTGATAATTAAAACGCATTTCATACTCTGAAAAGCATAATATTTCAACATCTTAATGAGAATCACCTATGGCTTGGTCTTTAAAGAAAATAAGTTTCGAACGAGTATTAGCACTGAACGCGAATTTATCGAAAACTCAAGTTTTGAACATATTGTCTAAATGTGATAATTAGAACGCTTTTCAGGCCGTGAGAAGCATAATAATTCATCATTTTAAGGAAAATCATCTATGGCTTGGTCTGTAGAAAAAATGAGTTTCAAGGAGTACTAGTATGAGACGTGAATTTCGCGAAAATTAAGTTTCGATCCTATAGTCCAAATGTGATAATTAAACTGCTTTCAAGGCCGTGAAAAGCATAATAATTCAACATTTTATGGAAAATCATCTCTGGCTTGTTCTGTAAAGAAAATGATTTTCAAACGAGTATTAGCATTGAATGATAATTTCTCGAAAATTCAAGTGTTAAACCTATAGTCCAAATGTGATAATTAAAGAGTTTCAAAAGAGTTTCAAACGAGTACTAGCATTTAACAGTAATTTCTCGAAAAATTAAGTTTTGAACCTATAGTCGAAATGTGATAATTAAAACGCTTTTCACGCCGTGAAAAGCATAATAATTCAACATTTTAAGGAAAATCATCTCTGGCTTGGTCTGTAGAGAAAATGAGTTTCAAAATAGTACTAGCATGAAACGTTAATATCTCCAAAAATCTAGTTTTGATCCTATTGTCGAAATATGATAATTAAAACGCTTTTCAGGCCGTGAAAAACATAATAATTCAACATTTTAAGGGAAACCATATCTGGCTTGGTCTGTAGAGAAAATGAGTTTCAAAAGAGTACTATCATTAAAGGTGAATTTAACGAAAAATCAAGTTTTGATCCTATAGTCGAAATGTGATAATTAAAACGCTTTTCAAGCTGTGAAAAGCATAATAATTCAACATATTAAGGAAAATCATCTCTGGCTTGGTCTGTAGAGAAAATGTGTTTCAAGGAGTACTAGCATGTGACGTGAATTTCGCGAAAAATTAAGTTTGGATCCAATAGTCGTAATATGATAATTAAACTGCTTTCAAGTCCGTGAAACGCATAATAATTCAACATCTTAAGGAAAATCATCTCTGGCTTGATCTGTAGAAGAAATGAGTTTCAAACGAGTACAATCGTTGGACACAAGTTTCATGAAAAATCAAGTTTTGATCCTATAGTCGAAAAGTGATAATTTAAACGCTTTTCAGGCCGTGAAAAGCATAATAATTCAACATTCTAAGGAAATTCATCTCTGGCTTGGTCTGTAGGGAAAATGATATTCAAACGAGTACTAGCATGAAGCGCTTATATCTCGAGAATTCAAGTTTTGATCCTATAGTCGTAATATGATAATTAAGACACTCTTCAAACCGTGAAAAGCATAATAATTCAACATTTTAAGAAAATCATCTCTTGCTTGGTCTGTAGAGGAAATGAGTTTGAAAGGCGTACAATCGTTGGAAACTAGTTTCTTGAAAAATCAAGATTTGATCCTATAGTCCAAATGTGATAATTAAAACGCTTTTCAGGCCGTGAAAAGCATAATAATTCTACATTTTAAGGGAAATCATCTATGGCTTTGTCTGTAGAGAAAGTGAGTTTCAAACGAGTACTAGCATTAAACGTGAATTTCTCGAAAAATCAAGTTTTGAACCTATAGACGAAATATGATAATTAAAACGCTTTTCAGGCCGTGAAAAGCATAATAATTCAGCATTTTAAGTGAAATCATCTCTGGCTTGGTCTGTAGAGAAAATGAGTTTCAAACGAGTACTATCATTTAACGTGAATTTAACGAAAAATCAAGTTTTGATCCTATAGTCGAAATGTGATAATTAAAACGCTTTTCAAGCTGTGAAAAGCATAATAATTCAACATCTTAATGAAAATAAGCATAATAATTCAACATCTTAATGAAAATCATCTCTGGCTTGGTTTGTAGAGAAAATGAGTTTCAAACGAGTACTATCATTTAACGTGAATTTAACGAAAAATCAAGTTTTGAACCTATAGTCGAAATGTAATAATTAAAGCATAGGACAGCAATTTCTTGAAAAAACATGTTTCGATCCTATTTTCTAAATGTTATAATTAAAACGCTTTTCAGGCCGTGAAAAGCATAATAATTCAACCTTTTTAAGGAAAATCATCTCTAGCTTGATCTGTAGAGAAAATGAGTTTCAAACGAGTACTAGTATTGGGCAGTAATTTCTTGAAAAATCAAGTTTTAAACCTATAGTCGAAATGTGATAATTAAAACGTTTTTCAGGCCGTGAAAAGCATAATAATTCAACATTTTAAGGAACATCATCTCTGGCTTGGTCTGTAAAGAAAATGATTTTCAAACGAGTAGTAGGATTTAACGCGAATTTCTCTGAAAGTCAAGGGTTCAACCTATAGTCCAAATGTGATAATTAAAACGCATTTCATACTCTGAAAAGCATAATATTTCAACATCTTAATGAGAATCACCTATGGCTTGGTCTGTAAAGAAAATAAGTTTCGAACGAGTATTAGCACTGAACGCGAATTTATCGAAAACTCAAGTTTTGAACATATTGTCTAAATGTGATAATTAGAACGCTTTTCAGGCCGTGAGAAGCATAATAATTCATCATTTTAAGGAAAATCATCTATGGCTTGGTCTGTAGAAAAAATGAGTTTCAAGGAGTACTAGTATGAGACGTGAATTTCGCGAAAATTAAGTTTCGATCCTATAGTCCAAATGTGATAATTAAACTGCTTTCAAGGCCGTGAAAAGCATAATAATTCAACATTTTATGGAAAATCATCTCTGGCTTGTTCTGTAAAGAAAATGATTTTCAAACGAGTATTAGCATTGAATGATAATTTCTCGAAAATTCAAGTGTTAAACCTATAGTCCAAATGTGATAATTAAAGAGTTTCAAAAGAGTTTCAAACGAGTACTAGCATTTAACAGTAATTTCTCGAAAAATTAAGCTTTGAACCTATAGTCGAAATGTGATAATTAAAACGCTTTTCACGCCGTGAAAAGCATAATAATTCAACATTTTAAGGAACATCATCTCTGGCTTGGTCTGTAAAGAAAATGATTTTCAAACGAGTAGTAGGATTTAACGCGAATTTCTCTGAAAGTCAAGGGTTCAACCTATAGTCCAAATGTGATAATTAAAACGCATTTCATACTCTGAAAAGCATAATATTTCAACATCTTAATGAGAATCACCTATGGCTTGGTCTGTAAAGAAAATAAGTTTCGAACGAGTATTAGCAATGAACGCGAATTTATCGAAAACTCAAGTTTTGAACATATTGTCTAAATGTGATAATTAGAACGCTTTTCAGGCCGTGAGAAGCATAATAATTCATCATTTTATGGAAAATCATCTCTGGCTTGTTCTGTAAAGAAAATGATTTTCAAACGAGTATTAGCATTGAATGATAATTTCTCGAAAATTCAAGTGTTAAACCTATAGTCCAAATGTGATAATTAAAGAGTTTCAAAAGAGTTTCAAACGAGTACTAGCATTTAACAGTAATTTCTCGAAAAATTAAGTTTTGAACCTATAGTCGAAATGTGATAATTAAAACGCTTTTCACGCCGTGAAAAGCATAATAATTCAACATTTTAAGGAAAATCATCTCTGGCTTGGTCTGTAGAGAAAATGAGTTTCAAAATAGTACTAGCATGAAACGTTAATATCTCCAAAAATCTAGTTTTGATCCTATTGTCGAAATATGATAATTAAAACGCTTTTCAGGCCGTGAAAAACATAATAATTCAACATTTTAAGGGAAACCATATCTGGCTTGGTCTGTAGAGAAAATGAGTTTCAAAAGAGTACTATCATTAAAGGTGAATTTAACGAAAAATCAAGTTTTGATCCTATAGTCGAAATGTGATAATTAAAACGCTTTTCAAGCTGTGAAAAGCATAATAATTCAACATATTAAGGAAAATCATCTCTGGCTTGGTCTGTAGAGAAAATGTGTTTCAAGGAGTACTAGCATGTGACGTGAATTTCGCGAAAAATTAAGTTTGGATCCAATAGTCGTAATATGATAATTAAACTGCTTTCAAGTCCGTGAAACGCATAATAATTCAACATCTTAAGGAAAATCATCTCTGGCTTGATCTGTAGAAGAAATGAGTTTCAAACGAGTACAATCGTTGGACACAAGTTTCATGAAAAATCAAGTTTTGATCCTATAGTCGAAAAGTGATAATTTAAACGCTTTTCAGGCCGTGAAAAGCATAATAATTCAACATTCTAAGGAAATTCATCTCTGGCTTGGTCTGTAGGGAAAATGATATTCAAACGAGTACTAGCATGAAGCGCTTATATCTCGAGAATTCAAGTTTTGATCCTATAGTCGTAATATGATAATTAAGACACTCTTCAAACCGTGAAAAGCATAATAATTCAACATTTTAAGAAAATCATCTCTTGCTTGGTCTGTAGAGGAAATGAGTTTGAAAGGCGTACAATCGTTGGAAACTAGTTTCTTGAAAAATCAAGATTTGATCCTATAGTCCAAATGTGATAATTAAAACGCTTTTCAGGCCGTGAAAAGCATAATAATTCTACATTTTAAGGGAAATCATCTATGGCTTTGTCTGTAGAGAAAGTGAGTTTCAAACGAGTACTAGCATTAAACGTGAATTTCTCGAAAAATCAAGTTTTGAACCTATAGACGAAATATGATAATTAAAACGCTTTTCAGGCCGTGAAAAGCATAATAATTCAGCATTTTAAGTGAAATCATCTCTGGCTTGGTCTGTAGAGAAAATGAGTTTCAAACGAGTACTATCATTTAACGTGAATTTAACGAAAAATCAAGTTTTGATCCTATAGTCGAAATGTGATAATTAAAACGCTTTTCAAGCTGTGAAAAGCATAATAATTCAACATCTTAATGAAAATAAGCATAATAATTCAACATCTTAATGAAAATCATCTCTGGCTTGGTTTGTAAAGAAAATAAGTTTCAAACGAGTACTAGCATTGGGCAGTAATTTCTTGAAAAATCAAGTTTTGAACCTATAGTCGAAATGTAATAATTAAAGCATAGGACAGCAATTTCTTGAAAAAACATGTTTCGATCCTATTTTCTAAATGTTATAATTAAAACGCTTTTCAGGCCGTGAAAAGCATAATAATTCAACCTTTTTAAGGAAAATCATCTCTAGCTTGATCTGTAGAGAAAATGAGTTTCAAACGAGTACTAGTATTGGGCAGTAATTTCTTGAAAAATCAAGTTTTAAACCTATAGTCGAAATGTGATAATTAAAACGTTTTTCAGGCCGTGAAAAGCATAATAATTCAACATTTTAAGGAACATCATCTCTGGCTTGGTCTGTAAAGAAAATGATTTTCAAACGAGTAGTAGGATTTAACGCGAATTTCTCTGAAAGTCAAGGGTTCAACCTATAGTCCAAATGTGATAATTAAAACGCATTTCATACTCTGAAAAGCATAATATTTCAACATCTTAATGAGAATCACCTATGGCTTGGTCTGTAAAGAAAATAAGTTTCGAACGAGTATTAGCACTGAACGCGAATTTATCGAAAACTCAAGTTTTGAACATATTGTCTAAATGTGATAATTAGAACGCTTTTCAGGCCGTGAGAAGCATAATAATTCATCATTTTAAGGAAAATCATCTATGGCTTGGTCTGTAGAAAAAATGAGTTTCAAGGAGTACTAGTATGAGACGTGAATTTCGCGAAAATTAAGTTTCGATCCTATAGTCCAAATGTGATAATTAAACTGCTTTCAAGGCCGTGAAAAGCATAATAATTCAACATTTTATGGAAAATCATCTCTGGCTTGTTCTGTAAAGAAAATGATTTTCAAACGAGTATTAGCATTGAATGATAATTTCTCGAAAATTCAAGTGTTAAACCTATAGTCCAAATGTGATAATTAAAGAGTTTCAAAAGAGTTTCAAACGAGTACTAGCATTTAACAGTAATTTCTCGAAAAATTAAGCTTTGAACCTATAGTCGAAATGTGATAATTAAAACGCTTTTCACGCCGTGAAAAGCATAATAATTCAACATTTTAAGGAACATCATCTCTGGCTTGGTCTGTAAAGAAAATGATTTTCAAACGAGTAGTAGGATTTAACGCGAATTTCTCTGAAAGTCAAGGGTTCAACCTATAGTCCAAATGTGATAATTAAAACGCATTTCATACTCTGAAAAGCATAATATTTCAACATCTTAATGAGAATCACCTATGGCTTGGTCTGTAAAGAAAATAAGTTTCGAACGAGTATTAGCAATGAACGCGAATTTATCGAAAACTCAAGTTTTGAACATATTGTCTAAATGTGATAATTAGAACGCTTTTCAGGCCGTGAGAAGCATAATAATTCATCATTTTAAGGAAAATCATCTATGGCTTGGTCTGTAGAAAAAATGAGTTTCAAGGAGTACTAGTATGAGACGTGAATTTCGCGAAAATTTAAGTTTCGATCCTATGGTCCAAATGTGATAATTAAACTGCTTTCAAGGCCGTGAAAAGCATAATAATTCAACATTTTATGGAAAATCATCTCTGGCTTGTTCTGTAAAGAAAATGATTTTCAAACGAGTATTAGCATTGAATGATAATTTCTCGAAAATTCAAGTGTTAAACCTATAGTCCAAATGTGATAATTAAAACGCTTTTCATACTCTGAAAAGCATAACAATTCAACATTTTAAGGAAAATCATCTCTGGCTTGGTTTGTAGAGAAAATGATTTTCAAACGAGTATTAGCATTGAACGCGAATTTCTCGAAAATCCAAGTTTTGATCCTATAGTCAAAATGTGATCATTAAAATGCTTTTCAGGTCTTGAAAAGCATAATTATTCAACATTTTAAGGGAAATCATCTATGGCTTGGTCTGTAGAGAAAATGAGTTTCAAAGGAGTATTAGCATTGAACTCGAATTTCTCGAAACTCCAAGTTTTGATCCTATAGTCAAAATGTGGTCATTAATCGCTTTTCAGGCCGTGAAAGGCATAATAATTCAACATTTTAAGGGAAATCATCTCTGGCTTGGTCTGTAGAGGAAAAGAGTTTCAAACGAGTACTAGCATTGGACAGTAATTTCTCGAAAAATTAAGTTTTGAACCTATAGTCGAAATGTGATAATTAAAACGCTTTTCAGGCCGTGAAAAGCATAATAATTCAACATTTTAAGGAAAATCATCTCTGGCTTGGTCTGTAGAGAAAATGAGTTTCAAAATAGTACTAGAATGAAACGTTAATATCTCCAAAAATTAAGTTTTAAACCTATTGTCGAAATATGATAATTAAAACGCTTTTCTGGCCGTGAAAAGCATAATAATTCAACATTTTAAGGGAAATCATCTCTGGCTTGGTCTGTAGAGAAAATGAGTTTCAAACGAGTACTAGCATTAAATCTTAATTTCTCGAAAATGCAAGTTTTGATTCTATAGTCGAAATGTGACAATTAAAACGCTTTTCATGCCGTGAAGAGCATAATAATTCAACATATTAGTGAAAATCATTTCTGGCTTGGTCTGCAGAGAAAATGAGTTTCAAGGAGTACTAGCATGAGACGTGAATTTCGCGAAAAATTAAGTTTGGGTCCAATAGTCGAAATATGATAATTAAACTGCTTTCAAGGCCGTGAAAAGCATAATAATTCAACATCTTAAAGAAAATCATCTCTGGCTTGATCTGTAGAAGAAATGAGTTTCAAACGAGTACAATCGTTTTACACTAGTTTTTTGAAAAATCAAGGTTTGATCCTATAGTCGAAATGTGATAATTAACACGCTTTTCAGGCCGTGAAAAGCATAATAATTCAACAATCTAAGGAAATTCATCTCTGGCTTGGTCTGTAGAGAAAATGAGTTTCAAACGAGTACTAGCATGAAACGCTAATATCTCGAGAAGTCAAGTTTTGATCCTATAGTCGAAATATGATAAATAAGACACTCTTCAGGCCGTAAAAAGCATAATAATCAACATTTTAAGAAAATTCATCTCAGGCCTGGTCTGCAGAGATAATGAGTATTAAACGAGTAATAGCATTGAACGCGAATTTCTCTAAGAGTCAAGTGTTTAACCTATAGTCCAAATGTGATAATTAAAAAGTTTTCATACACTGAAAAGCTAAATAATTCAACGTCTTAATGAAAATCATATCTTTCTTGCTGTGTAGAGAAAAGGAGTTTCAAACGAGAATTAGCATTGATCGCGTATTTCCCGAAAACTTAAGTTTTGATCCTATGGTCTAAATGTGATAAATAAACGCTTTTCAGGCCGTGAAAAGCATAATAATTCAACATTTTAAGGAAAATCATCTCTGGCTTGGTCTGTAGAGAAAATGAGGTTCAAACGAGTACTAGCATTAAACGTTAATTTCTCGAAAAATCAAGTTTTGATCCTATAGTCGAAATATGATAATTAAAACGCTTTTCAGGCCGTGAAAACCATAATAATTCAACATTTTAAGGAACATCATCTCTGGCTTGGTCTGTAAAGAAAATGATTTTCAAACGAGTAGTAGTATTTAACGCGAATTTCTCTGAAAGTCAAGGTTTCAACCTATAGTCCAAATGTGATAATTAAAACGCATTTCATACTCTGAAAAGCATAATATTTCAACATCTTAATGAGAATCATCTATGGCTTGGTCTGTAAAGAAAATAAGTTTCGAACGAGTATTAGCACTGAACGCGAATTTATCGAAAACTCAAGTTTTGAACATATTGTCAAAATGTGATAATTAGAACGCTTTTCAGGCCGTGAGAAGCATAATAATTCATCATTTTAAGGAAAATCATCTATGGCTTGGTCTGTAGAAAAAATGAGTTTCAAGGAGTACTAGTATGAGACGTGAATTTCGCGAAAATTTAAGTTTCGATCCTATAGTCCAAATGTGATAATTAAACTGCTTTCAAGGCCGTGAAAAGCATAATAATTCAACATTTTATGGAAAATCATCTCTGGCTTGTTCTGTAAAGAAAATGATTTTCAAACGAGTATTAGCATTGAATGATAATTTCTCGAAAATTCAAGTGTTAAACCTATAGTCCAAATGTGATAATTAAAACGCTTTTCATACTCTGAAAAGCATAACAATTCAACATTTTAAGGAAAATCATCTCTGGCTTGGTTTGTAGAGAAAATGATTTTCAAACGAGTATTAGCATTGAACGCGAATTTCTCGAAAATCCAAGTTTTGATCCTATAGTCAAAATGTGATCATTAAAATGCTTTTCAGGTCTTGAAAAGGATAATTATTCAACATTTTAAGGGAAATCATCTATGGCTTGGTCTGTAGTGAAAATGAGTTTCAAAGGAGTATTAGCATTGAACTCGAATTTCTCGAAACTCCAAGTTTTGATCCTATAGTCAAAATGTGATCATTAATCGCTTTTCAGGCCGTGAAAGGCATAATAATTCAACATTTTAAGGGAAATCATCTCTGGCTTGGTCTGTAGAGGAAAAGAGTTTCAAACGAGTACTAGCATTGGACAGTAATTTCTCGAAAAATTAAGTTTTGAACCTATAGTCGAAATGTGATAATTAAAACGCTTTTCAGGCCGTGAAAAGCATAATAATTCAACATTTTAAGGGAAATCATCTCTGGCTTGGTCTGTAGAGAAAATGAGTTTCAAACGAGTACTAGCATTAAATCTTAATTTCTCGAAAATGCAAGTTTTGATTCTATAGTCGAAATGTGACAATTAAAACGCTTTTCATGCCGTGAAAAGCATAATAATTCAACATATTAGTGAAAATCATTTCTGGCTTGGTCTGCAGAGAAAATGAGTTTCAAGGAGTACTAGCATGAGACGTGAATTTCGCGAAAAATTAAGTTTGGGTCCAATAGTCGAAATATGATAATTAAACTGCTTTCAAGGCCGTGAAAAGCATAATAATTCAACATCTTAAAGAAAATCATCTCTGGCTTGATCTGTAGAAGAAATGAGTTTCAAACGAGTACAATCGTTTTACACTAGTTTTTTGAAAAATCAAGGTTTGATCCTATAGTCGAAATGTGATAATTAACACGCTTTTCAGGCCGTGAAAAGCATAATAATTCAACATTCTAAGGAAATTCATCTCTGGCTTGGTCTGTAGAGAAAATGAGTTTCAAACGAGTACTAGCATGAAACGCTAATATCTCGAGAAGTCAAGTTTTGATCCTATAGTCGAAATATGATAAATAAGACACTCTTCAGGCCGTAAAAAGCATAATAATCAACATTTTAAGAAAATTCATCTCAGACCTGGTCTGCAGAGATAATGAGTATTAAACGAGTAATAGCATTGAACGCGAATTTCTCTAAGAGTCAAGTGTTTAACCTATATTCCAAATGTGATAATTAAAAAGTTTTCATACTCTGAAAAGCTAAATAATTCAACGTCTTAATGAAAATCATATCTTTCTTGCTGTGTAGAGAAAAGGAGTTTCAAACGAGAATTAGCATTGATCGGGAATTTCCCGAAAACTTAAGTTTTGATCCTATGGTCTAAATGTGATAAATAAACGCTTTTCAGGCCGTGAAAAGCATAATAATTCAACATTTTAAGGAAAATCATCTCTGGCTTGGTCTGTAGAGAAAATGAGGTTCAAACGAGTACTAGCATTAAACGTTAATTTCTCGAAAAATCAAGTTTTGATCCTATAGTCGAAATATGATAATTAAAACTCTTTTCAGGCCGTGAAAAGCATAATAATTCAACATTTTAAGGAAAAACATCTCTGGCTTGGTCTGCAGAGAAAATAAGTTTCAAACGAGTATTAGCATTGAACGCGAATTTCTCGAAAATGCAAGTTTTGATGCTATAGTTGAAATGTTACAATTAAAACGCTATTCAGGTTGTGAAAAACATAATAATTCATCATTTTATGGAAAATCATCTCTGGCTTGGTCTGTAGAAAAAATGAGTTTCAAGGAGTACTAGCATGAGACGTGAATTTCGCGAAAAATTAAGTTTGGATTATATAGTCCAAATGTGATAATTAAACTGCATTCAAGTCCGTGAAAAGCATAATAATTCAACATTTTAAGGAAAACCGTCTCTGGCTTGTTCTGTAAAGAAATGATTTTCAAAGGAGTATTAGGTTTGAAAGCGAATTTCCCGAGAAGTCAAGTGTTAAACCTAGAGTCCAAATGTGATAATTAAAACGCTTTTCATACTCTGAAAAGCATAACAATTCAACATTTTAAGGGAAATCATCTCTGGCTTGGTCTGTAGAGGAAAAGAGTATCAAACCAGAACTAGCAGTGGACAGTAATTTCTCTAAAAATTAAGTTTTGAACCTATAGTCGAAATGTGATAATTAAAACGCTTTTCAGGCCGTGAAAAGCATAATAATTCAACATCTTAAAGAAAATCATCTCTGGCTTCATCTGTAGAAGAAATGAGTTTCAAACGAGTACAATCGTTGGACACTAGTTTCTTGAAAAATCAAGGTTTGATCCTATAGTCGAAATGTGATAATTAAAACGCTTTTCAGGCCGTGAAAAGCAAAATAATTCAACATTCTAAAGAAATTCATCTCTGGCTTGGTCTGTAGAGAAAATGAGTTTCAAACGAGTACTAGCATGAAACGCTAATATCTCGAGAAGTCAAGTTTTGATCCTATAGTCGAAATATGATAATTAAGACACTCTGCAAACCGTGAAAAGCATAATAATTCAACATTTTAAGAAAATTCATCTCAGGCCTGGTCTGCAGAGATAATGAGTTTCAAACGCGTAGTAGCATTGAACGCGAATTTCTCTAAAAGTCAAGTGTTTAATCTATAGTCCAAATGTGATAATTAAAACGCTTTTCATACTCTGATTTTCATCTTAATGAAAATCATCTCTGGCTTGGTTTGTAAAGAAAATAAGTTTCAAACGAGTACTAGCATTGGGCAGTAATTTCTTGAAAAATCAAATTTCGAACCTATAGTCGAAATGTGATAATTAAAGCATAGGACACCAATTTCTTGAAAAAACATGTTTCGATCCTATTTTCTAAATGTTATAATTAAAACGCTTTTCAGGCCGTGAAAAGCATAATAATTCAACCTTTTTAAGGAAAGTCATCTCTAGCTTGGTCTGTAGAGAAAATGAGTTTCAAACGAGTACTAGCATTGGGCAGTAATTTCTTGAAAAATCAAGTTTTGAACCTATAGTCGAAATGTGATAATTGAAACGTTTTTCAGGCCGTGAAAACCATAATAATTCAACATTTTAAGGAACATCATCTCTGGCTTGGTCTGTAAAGAAAATGATTTTCAAACGAGTAGTAGTATTTAACGCGAATTTCTCTGAAAGTCAAGGGTTCAACCTATAGTCCAAATGTGATAATTAAAACGCATTTCATACTCTGAAAAACATAATATTTCAACATCTTAATGAGAATCATCTATGGCTTGGTCTGTAAAGAAAATAAGTTTCGAACGAGTATTAGCACTGAACGCGAATTTATCGAAAACTCAAGTTTTGAACATATTGTCTAAATGTGATAATTAGAACACTTTTCAGGCCGTGAGAAGCATAATAATTCATCATTTTAAGGAAAATCATCTATGGCTTGGTCTGCAGAAAAAATTAGTTTCAAGGAGTACTAGTATGAGACGTGAATTTCGCGAAAATTTAAGTTTCGATCCTATAGTCCAAATGTGATAATTAAACTGCTTTCAAGGCCGTGAAAAGCATAATAATTCAACATTTTATGGAAAATCATCTCTGGCTTGTTCTGTAAAGAAAATGATTTTCAAACGAGTATTAGCATTGAATGATAATTTCTCGAAAATTCAAGTGTTAAACCTATAGTCCAAATGTGATAATTAAAACGCTTTTCATACTCTGAAAAGCATAACAATTCAACATTTTAAGGAAAATCATCTCTGGTTTGTTTTGTAGAGAAAATGATCTTCAAACGAGTATTAGCATTGAACGCGAATTTCTCGAAAATCCAAGTTTTGATCCTATAGTCAAAATGTGATCATTAAAATGCTTTTCAGGTCTTGAAAAGCATAATAATTCAACATTTTAAGGGAAATCATCTATGGCTTGGTCTGTAGAGAAAATGAGTTTCAAAGGAGTATTAGCATTGAACTCGAATTTCTCGAAACTCCAAGTTTTGATCCTATAGTCAAAATGTGATCATTAATCGCTTTTCAGGCCGTGAAAGGCATAATAATTCAACATTTTAAGGGAAATCATCTCTGGCATGGTCTGTAGAGGAAAAGAGTTTCAAACGAGTACTAGCATTGGACAGTAATTTCTCGAAAAATTAAGTTTTGAACCTATAGTCGAAATGTGATAATTAAAACGATTTTCAGGCCGTGAAAAGCATAATAATTCAACATTTTAAGGAGAATCATCTTTGGCTTGGTCTGTAGAGAAAATGAGTTTCAAAATAGTACTAGCATGAAACCTTAATATCTCCAAAAATCAAGTTTTGATCCTATTGTCGAAATATGGTAAATAAAACGCTTTTCAGGCCGTGAAAAGCATAATAATTCAACATTTTAAGGAAAACCGTCTCTGGCTTGTTCTGTAAAGAAATGATTTTCAAAGGAGTATTAGGTTTGAAAGCGAATTTCTCGAGAAGTCAAGTGTTAAACCTAGAGTCCAAATATGATAATTAAAACGCTTTTCATACTCTGAAAAGCATAACAATTCAACATTTTAAGGGAAATCATCTCTGGCTTGGTCTGTAGAGGAAAAGAGTTTCAAACCAGAACTGGCAGTGGACAGTAATTTCTCGAAAAATTAAGTTTTGAACCTATAGTCGAAATGTGATAATTAAAACGCTTTTCAGGCCGTGAAAAGGATAATAATTCAACATTTTAAGGAAAATCATCTCTGGCTTGGTCTGTAGAGAAAATGAGTTTCAAAATAGTTCTAGAATGAAACGTTAATATCTCCAAAAATTAAGTTTTAAACCTATAGTCCAAATGTGATAATTAAAACGCTTTTCAGGCCGTGAAAAGCATAATAATTCAACATTTTAAGGAAAATCATTTCTGGCTTGGTCTGTAGAGAAAATGAGTTTTAAAATAGTAATAGCATGGAACGTTAATATCTCCAAAAATCAAGTTTTGATCCTATTGTCGAAATATGATAAATTAAAACGCTTTTCTGGCCGTGAAAAGCATAATAATTCAACATTTTAAGGGAAATCATCTCTGGCTTGGTCTGTAGAGAAAATGAGTTTCAAACGAGTACTAGCATTAAATGTTAATTTCTCGAAAATGCAAGTTTTGATTCTATAGTCGAAATGTGACAATTAAAACGCTTTTCATGCCGTGAAAAGCATAATAATTCAACATATTAGTGAAAATCATTTCTGGCTTGGTCTGCAGAGAAAATGAGTTTCAAGGAGTACTAGCATGAGACGTGAATTTCGCGAAAAATTAAGTTTGGGTCCAATAGTCGAAATATGATAATTAAACTGCTTTCAAGGCCGTGAAAAGCATAATAATTCAACATCTTAAGGAAAATCATCTCTGGCTTGATCTGTAGAAGAAATGAGTTTCAAACGAGTACAATCGTTGGACACTAGTTTCTTGAAAAATCAAGGTTTGATCCTATAGTCGAAATGTGATAATTAAAACGCTTTTCAGGCCGTGAAAAGCATAATAATTCAACATTCTAAGGAAATTCATCTCTCGCTTGGTCTGTAGAGAAAATGAGTTTCAAACGAGTACTAGCATGAAACGCTAATATCTCGAGAAGTCAAGTTTTGATCCTATAGTCGAAATATGATAATTAAGACACTCTGCAAACCGTGAAAAGCATAATAATTCAACATTTTAAGAAAATTCATCTCAGGCCTGGTCTGCAGAGATAATGAGTTTCAAACGCGTAGTAGCATTGAACGCGAATATCTCTAAAAGTCAAGTGTTTAACCTATAGTCCAAATGTGATAATTAAAACGCTTTTCATACTCTGAAAAGCATAATAATTCAACATCTTAATGAAAATCATCTCTGGCTTGGTTTGTAAAGAAAATAAGTTCAAACGAGTACTAGCATTGGGCAGTAATTTCTTGAAAAATCAAGTTTTGAACCTATAGTCGAAATGTGATAATTAAAGCATAGGACAGCAATTTCTTGAAAAAACATGTTTCGATCCTATTTTCTAAATGTTATAATTAAAACGCTTTTCAGGCCGTGAAAAGCATAATAATTCAACCTTTTTAAGGAAAATCATCTCTAGCTTGATCTGTAGAGAAAATGAGTTTCAAACGAGTACTAGTATTGGGCAGTAATTTCTTGAAAAATCAAGTTTTAAACCTATAGTCGAAATGTGATAATTAAAACGTTTTTCAGGCCGTGAAAAGCATAATAATTCAACATTTTAAGGAACATCATCTCTGGCTTGGTCTGTAAAGAAAATGATTTTCAAACGAGTAGTAGTATTTAACGCGAATTTCTCTGAAAGTCAAGGGTTCAACCTATAGTCCAAATGTGATAATTAAAACGCATTTCATACTCTGAAAAGCATAATATTACAACATCTTAATGAGAATCATCTATGGCTTGGTCTGTAAAGAAAATAAGTTTCGAACGAGTATTAGCACTGAACGCGAATTTATCGAAAACTCAAGTTTTGAACATATTGTCTAAATGTGATAATTAGAACGCTTTTCAGGCCGTGAGAAGCATAATAATTCATCATTTTAAGGAAAATCATCTATGGCTTGGTCTGTAGAAAAAATGAGTTTCAAGGAGTACTAGTATGAGACGTGAATTTCGCGAAAATTTAAGTTTCGATCCTATGGTCCAAATGTGATAATTAAACTGCTTTCAAGGCCGTGAAAAGCATAATAATTCAACATTTTATGGAAAATCATCTCTGGCTTGTTCTGTAAAGAAAATGATTTTCAAACGAGTATTAGCATTGAATGATAATTTCTCGAAAATTCAAGTGTTAAACCTATAGTCCAAATATGATAATTAAAACGCTTTTCATACTCTGAAAAGCATAACAATTCAACATTTTAAGGAAAATCATCTCTGGCTTGGTTTGTAGAGAAAATGATTTTCAAACGAGTATTAGCATTGAACGCGAATTTCTCGAGAAGTCAAGTTTTGATCCTATAGTCGAAATATGATAAATAAGACACTCTTCAGGCCGTAAAAAGCATAATAATCAACATTTTAAGAAAATTCATCTCAGGCCTGGTCTGTAGAGAAAATGAGTTTCAAACGAGTACTAGCATGAAACGCTAATATCTCGAGAAGTCAAGTTTTGATCCTATAGTCGAAATATGATAAATAAGGCACTCTTCAGGCCGTAAAAAGCATAATAATCAACATTTTAAGAAAATTCATCTCAGGCCTGGTCTGCAGAGATAATGAGTATTAAACGAGTAATAGCATTGAACGCGAATTTCTCTAAGAGTCAAGTGTTTAACCTATAGTCCAAATGTGATAATTAAAAAGTTTTCATACTCTGAAAAGCTAAATAATTCAACGTCTTAATGAAAATCATATCTTTCTTGCTGTGTAGAGAAAAGGAGTTTCAAACGAGAATTAGCATTGATCGCGAATTTCCCGAAAACTTAAGTTTTGATCCTATGGTCTAAATGTGATAAATAAACGCTTTTCAGGCCGTGAAAAGCATAATAATTCAACATTTTAAGGAAAATCATCTCTGGCTTGGTCTGTAGAGAAAATGAGGTTCAAACGAGTACTAGCATTAAACGTTAATTTCTCGAAAAATCAAGTTTTGATCCTATAGTCGAAATATGATAATTAAAACGCTTTTCAGGCCGTGAAAAGCATAATAATTCAACATTTTAAGGAAAAACATCTCTGGCTTGGTCTGCAGAGAAAATAAGTTTCAAACGAGTATTAGCATTGAACGCGAATTTCTCGAAAATGCAAGTTTTGATGTTATAGTTGAAATGTTACAATTAAAACGCTATTCAGGTTGTGAAAAGCATAATAATTCATCATTTTAAGGAAAATCATCTCTGGCTTGGTCTGTAGAAAAAATGAGTTTCAAGGAGTACTAGCATGAGACGTGAATTTCGCGAAAAATTAAGTTTGGATTATATAGTCCAAATGTGATAATTAAACTGCATTCAAGTCCGTGAAAAGCATAATAATTCAACATTTTAAGGAAAACCGTCTCTGGCTTGTTCTGTAAAGAAATGATTTTCAAAGGAGTATTAGGTTTGAAAGCGAATTTCTCGAGAAGTCAAGTGTTAAACCTAGAGTCCAAATGTGATAATTAAAACGCTTTTCATACTCTGAAAAGCATAACAATTCAACATTTTAAGGGAAATCATCTCTGGCTTGGTCTGTAGAGGAAAAGAGTTTCAAACCAGAACTGGCAGTGGACAGTAATTTCTCGAAAAATTAAGTTTTGAACCTATAGTCGAAATGTGATAATTAAAACGCTTTTCAGGCCGTGAAAAGCATAATAATTCTTCATTTTAAAGAAAATCATCTCTGGCTTGGTCTGTAGAGAAAATGAGTTTTAAAATAGTAATAGCATGGAACGTTAATATCTCCAAAAATCAAGATTTGATCCTATTGTCGAAATATGATAAATTAAAACGCTTTTCTGGCCGTGAAAAGCATAATAATTCAACATTTTAAGGGAAATCATCTCTGGCTTGGTCTGTAGAGAAAATGAGTTTCAAACGAGTACTAGCATTAAATGTTAATTTCTCGAAAATGCAAGTTTTGATTCTATAGTCGAAATGTGACAATTAAAACGCTTTTCATGCCGTGAAAAGCATAATAATTCAACATATTAGTGAAAATCATTTCTGGCTTGGTCTGCAGAGAAAATGAGTTTCAAGGAGTACTAGCATGAGACGTGAATTTCGCGAAAAATTAAGTTTGGGTCCAATAGTCGAAATATGATAATTAAACTGCTTTCAAGGCCGTGAAAAGCATAATAATTCAACATCTTAAGGAAAATCATCTCTGGCTTGATCTGTAGAAGAAATGAGTTTCAAACGAGTACAATCGTTGGACACTAGTTTCTTGAAAAATCAAGGTTTGATCCTATAGTCGAAATGTGATAATTAAAACGCTTTTCAGGCCGTGAAAAGCATAATAATTCAACATTCTAAGGAAATTCATCTCTCGCTTGGTCTGTAGAGAAAATGAGTTTCAAACGAGTACTAGCATGAATCGCTAATATCTCGAGAAGTCAAGTTTTGATCCTATAGTCGAAATATGATAATTAAGACACTCTGCAAACCGTGAAAAGCATAATAATTCAACATTTTAAGAAAATTCATCTCAGGCCTGGTCTGCAGAGATAATGAGTTTCAAACGCGTAGTAGCATTGAACGCGAATTTCTCTAAAAGTCAAGTGTTTAACCTATAGTCCAAATGTGATAATTGAAACGCTTTTCATACTCTGAAAAGCATAATAATTCAACATCTTAATGAAAATCATCTCTGGCTTGGTTTGTAAAGAAAATAAGTTTCAAACGAGTACTAGCATTGGGCAGTAATTTCTTGAAAAATCAAGTTTTGAACCTATAGTCGAAATGTAATAATTAAAACATAGGACAGCAATTTCTTGAAAAAACATGTTTCGATCCTATTTTCTAAATGTTATAATTAAAACGCTTTTCAGGCCGTGAAAAGCATAATAATTCAACCTTTTTAAGGAAAATCATCTCTAGCTTGGTCTGTAGAGAAAATGAGTTTCAAACGAGTACTAGCATTGGGCAGTAATTTCTTGAAAAATCAAGTTTTAAACCTATAGTCGAAATGTGATAATTAAAACGTTTTTCAGGCCGTGAAAAGCATAATAATTCAACATTTTAAGGAACATCATCTCTGGCTTGGTCTGTAAAGAAAATGATTTTCAAACGAGTAGTAGTATTTAACGCGAATTTCTCTGAAAGTCAAGGGTTCAACCTATAGTCCAAATGTGATAATTAAAACGCATTTCATACTCGGAAAAGCATAATATTTCAACATCTTAATGAGAATCATCTATGGCTTGGTCTGTAAAGAAAATAAGTTTCGAACGAGTATTAGCACTGAACGCGAATTTATCGAAAACTCAAGTTTTGAACATATTGTCTAAATGTGATAATTAGAACGCTTTTCAGGCCGTGAGAAGCATAATAATTCATCATTTTAAGGAAAATCATCTATGGCTTGGTCTGTAGAAAAAATGAGTTTCAAGGAGTACTAGTATGAGACGTGAATTTCGCGAAAATTTAAGTTTCGATCCTATGGTCCAAATGTGATAATTAAACTGCTTTCAAGGCCGTGAAAAGCATAATAATTCAACATTTTATGGAAAATCATCTCTGGCTTGTTCTGTAAAGAAAATGATTTTCAAACGAGTATTAGCATTGAATGATAATTTCTCGAAAATTCAAGTGTTAAACCTATAGTCCAAATATGATAATTAAAACGCTTTTCATACTCTGAAAAGCATAACAATTCAACATTTTAAGGAAAATCATCTCTGGCTTGGTTTGTAGAGAAAATGATTTTCAAACGAGTATTAGCATTGAACGCGAATTTCTCGAGAAGTCAAGTTTTGATCCTATAGTCGAAATATGATAAATAAGACACTCTTCAGGCCGTAAAAAGCATAATAATCAACATTTTAAGAAAATTCATCTCAGGCCTGGTCTGTAGAGAAAATGAGTTTCAAACGAGTACTAGCATGAAACGCTAATATCTCGAGAAGTCAAGTTTTGATCCTATAGTCGAAATATGATAAATAAGGCACTCTTCAGGCCGTAAAAAGCATAATAATCAACATTTTAAGAAAATTCATCTCAGGCCTGGTCTGCAGAGATAATGAGTATTAAACGAGTAATAGCATTGAACGCGAATTTCTCTAAGAGTCAAGTGTTTAACCTATAGTCCAAATGTGATAATTAAAAAGTTTTCATACTCTGAAAAGCTAAATAATTCAACGTCTTAATGAAAATCATATCTTTCTTGCTGTGTAGAGAAAAGGAGTTTCAAACGAGAATTAGCATTGATCGCGAATTTCCCGAAAACTTAAGTTTTGATCCTATGGTCTAAATGTGATAAATAAACGCTTTTCAGGCCGTGAAAAGCATAATAATTCAACATTTTAAGGAAAATCATCTCTGGCTTGGTCTGTAGAGAAAATGAGGTTCAAACGAGTACTAGCATTAAACGTCAATTTCTCGAAAAATCAAGTTTTGATCCTATAGTCGAAATATGATAATTAAAACGCTTTTCAGGCCGTGAAAAGCATAATAATTCAACATTTTAAGGAAAAACATCTCTGGCTTGGTCTGCAGAGAAAATAAGTTTCAAACGAGTATTAGCATTGAACGCGAATTTCTCGAAAATGCAAGTTTTGATGTTATAGTTGAAATGTTACAATTAAAACGCTATTCAGGTTGTGAAAAGCATAATAATTCATCATTTTAAGGAAAATCATCTCTGGCTTGGTCTGTAGAAAAAATGAGTTTCAAGGAGTACTAGCATGAGACGTGAATTTCGCGAAAAATTAAGTTTGGATTATATAGTCCAAATGTGATAATTAAACTGCATTCAAGTCCGTGAAAAGCATAATAATTCAACATTTTAAGGAAAACCGTCTCTGGCTTGTTCTGTAAAGAAATGATTTTCAAAGGAGTATTAGGTTTGAAAGCGAATTTCTCGAGAAGTCAAGTGTTAAACCTAGATTCCAAATGTGATAATTAAAACGCTTTTCATACTCTGAAAAGCATAACAATTCAACATTTTAAGGGAAATCATCTCTGGCTTGGTCTGTAGAGGAAAAGTGTTTCAAACCAGAACTGGCAGTGGACAGTAATTTCTCGAAAAATTAAGTTTTGAACCTATAGTCGAAATGTGATAATTAAAACGCTTTTCAGGCCGTGAAAAGCATAATAATTCTTCATTTTAAAGAAAATCATCTCTGGCTTGGTCTGTAGAGAAAATGAGTTTTAAAATAGTAATAGCATGGAACGTTAATATCTCCAAAAATCAAGATTTGATCCTATTGTCGAAATATGATAAATTAAAACGCTTTTCTGGCCGTGAAAAGCATAATAATTCAACATTTTAAGGGAAATCATCTCTGGCTTGGTCTGTAGAGAAAATGAGTTTCAAACGAGTACTAGCATTAAATGTTAATTTCTCGAAAATGCAAGTTTTGATTCTATAGTCGAAATGTGACAATTAAAACGCTTTTCATGCCGTGAAAAGCATAATAATTCAACATATTAGTGAAAATCATTTCTGGCTTGGTCTGCAGAGAAAATGAGTTTCAAGGAGTACTAGCATGAGACGTGAATTTCGCGAAAAATTAAGTTTGGGTCCAATAGTCGAAATATGATAATTAAACTGCTTTCAAGGCCGTGAAAAGCATAATAATTCAACATCTTAAGGAAAATCATCTCTGGCTTGATCTGTAGAAGAAATGAGTTTCAAACGAGTACAATCGTTGGACACTAGTTTCTTGAAAAATCAAGGTTTGATCCTATAGTCGAAATGTGATAATTAAAACGCTTTTCAGGCCGTGAAAAGCATAATAATTCAACATTCTAAGGAAATTCATCTCTCGCTTGGTCTGTAGAGAAAATGAGTTTCAAACGAGTACTAGCATGAAACGCTAATATCTCGAGAAGTCAAGTTTTGATCCTATAGTCGAAATATGATAATTAAGACACTCTGCAAACCGTGAAAAGCATAATAATTCAACATTTTAAGAAAATTCATCTCAGGCCTGGTCTGCAGAGATAATGAGTTTCAAACGCGTAGTAGCATTGAACGCGAATTTCTCTAAAAGTCAAGTGTTTAACCTATAGTCCAAATGTGATAATTAAAACGCTTTTCATACTCTGAAAAGCATAATAATTCAACATCTTAATGAAAATCATCTCTGGCTTGGTTTGTAAAGAAAATAAGTTTCAAACGAGTACTAGCATTGGGCAGTAATTTCTTGAAAAATCAAGTTTTGAACCTATAGTCGAAATGTAATAATTAAAGCATAGGACAGCAATTTCTTGAAAAAACATGTTTCGATCCTATTTTCTAAATGTTATAATTAAAACGCTTTTCAGGCCGTGAAAAGCATAATAATTCAACCTTTTTAAGGAAAATCATCTCTAGCTTGGTCTGTAGAGAAAATGAGTTTCAAACGAGTACTAGCATTGGGCAGTAATTTCTTGAAAAATCAAGTTTTAAACCTATAGTCGAAATGTGATAATTAAAACGTTTTTCAGGCCGTGAAAAGCATAATAATTCAACATTTTAAGGAACATCATCTCTGGCTTGGTCTGTAAAGAAAATGATTTTCAAACGAGTAGTAGTATTTAACGCGAATTTCTCTGAAAGTCAAGGGTTCAACCTATAGTCCAAATGTGATAATTAAAACGCATTTCATACTCGGAAAAGCATAATATTTCAACATCTTAATGAGAATCATCTATGGCTTGGTCTGTAAAGAAAATAAGTTTCGAACGAGTATTAGCACTGAACGCGAATTTATCGAAAACTCAAGTTTTGAACATATTGTCTAAATGTGATAATTAGAACGCTTTTCAGGCCGTGAGAAGCATAATAATTCATCATTTTAAGGAAAATCATCTATGGCTTGGTCTGTAGAAAAAATGAGTTTCAAGGAGTACTAGTATGAGACGTGAATTTCGCGAAAATTTAAGTTTCGATCCTATGGTCCAAATGTGATAATTAAACTGCTTTCAAGGCCGTGAAAAGCATAATAATTCAACATTTTATGGAAAATCATCTCTGGCTTGTTCTGTAAAGAAAATGATTTTCAAACGAGTATTAGCATTGAATGATAATTTCTCGAAAATTCAAGTGTTAAACCTATAGTCCAAATATGATAATTAAAACGCTTTTCATACTCTGAAAAGCATAACAATTCAACATTTTAAGGAAAATCATCTCTGGCTTGGTTTGTAGAGAAAATGATTTTCAAACGAGTATTAGCATTGAACGCGAATTTCTCGAGAAGTCAAGTTTTGATCCTATAGTCGAAATATGATAAATAAGACACTCTTCAGGCCGTAAAAAGCATAATAATCAACATTTTAAGAAAATTCATCTCAGGCCTGGTCTGTAGAGAAAATGAGTTTCAAACGAGTACTAGCATGAAACGCTAATATCTCGAGAAGTCAAGTTTTGATCCTATAGTCGAAATATGATAAATAAGGCACTCTTCAGGCCGTAAAAAGCATAATAATCAACATTTTAAGAAAATTCATCTCAGGCCTGGTCTGCAGAGATAATGAGTATTAAACGAGTAATAGCATTGAACGCGAATTTCTCTAAGAGTCAAGTGTTTAACCTATAGTCCAAATGTGATAATTAAAAAGTTTTCATACTCTGAAAAGCTAAATAATTCAACGTCTTAATGAAAATCATATCTTTCTTGCTGTGTAGAGAAAAGGAGTTTCAAACGAGAATTAGCATTGATCGCGAATTTCCCGAAAACTTAAGTTTTGATCCTATGGTCTAAATGTGATAAATAAACGCTTTTCAGGCCGTGAAAAGCATAATAATTCAACATTTTAAGGAAAATCATCTCTGGCTTGGTCTGTAGAGAAAATGAGGTTCAAACGAGTACTAGCATTAAACGTCAATTTCTCGAAAAATCAAGTTTTGATCCTATAGTCGAAATATGATAATTAAAACGCTTTTCAGGCCGTGAAAAGCATAATAATTCAACATTTTAAGGAAAAACATCTCTGGCTTGGTCTGCAGAGAAAATAAGTTTCAAACGAGTATTAGCATTGAACGCGAATTTCTCGAAAATGCAAGTTTTGATGTTATAGTTGAAATGTTACAATTAAAACGCTATTCAGGTTGTGAAAAGCATAATAATTCATCATTTTAAGGAAAATCATCTCTGGCTTGGTCTGTAGAAAAAATGAGTTTCAAGGAGTACTAGCATGAGACGTGAATTTCGCGAAAAATTAAGTTTGGATTATATAGTCCAAATGTGATAATTAAACTGCATTCAAGTCCGTGAAAAGCATAATAATTCAACATTTTAAGGAAAACCGTCTCTGGCTTGTTCTGTAAAGAAATGATTTTCAAAGGAGTATTAGGTTTGAAAGCGAATTTCTCGAGAAGTCAAGTGTTAAACCTAGATTCCAAATGTGATAATTAAAACGCTTTTCATACTCTGAAAAGCATAACAATTCAACATTTTAAGGGAAATCATCTCTGGCTTGGTCTGTAGAGGAAAAGTGTTTCAAACCAGAACTGGCAGTGGACAGTAATTTCTCGAAAAATTAAGTTTTGAACCTATAGTCGAAATGTGATAATTAAAACGCTTTTCAGGCCGTGAAAAGCATAATAATTCTTCATTTTAAAGAAAATCATCTCTGGCTTGGTCTGTAGAGAAAATGAGTTTTAAAATAGTAATAGCATGGAACGTTAATATCTCCAAAAATCAAGATTTGATCCTATTGTCGAAATATGATAAATTAAAACGCTTTTCTGGCCGTGAAAAGCATAATAATTCAACATTTTAAGGGAAATCATCTCTGGCTTGGTCTGTAGAGAAAATGAGTTTCAAACGAGTACTAGCATTAAATGTTAATTTCTCGAAAATGCAAGTTTTGATTCTATAGTCGAAATGTGACAATTAAAACGCTTTTCATGCCGTGAAAAGCATAATAATTCAACATATTAGTGAAAATCATTTCTGGCTTGGTCTGCAGAGAAAATGAGTTTCAAGGAGTACTAGCATGAGACGTGAATTTCGCGAAAAATTAAGTTTGGGTCCAATAGTCGAAATATGATAATTAAACTGCTTTCAAGGCCGTGAAAAGCATAATAATTCAACATCTTAAGGAAAATCATCTCTGGCTTGATCTGTAGAAGAAATGAGTTTCAAACGAGTACAATCGTTGGACACTAGTTTCTTGAAAAATCAAGGTTTGATCCTATAGTCGAAATGTGATAATTAAAACGCTTTTCAGGCCGTGAAAAGCATAATAATTCAACATTCTAAGGAAATTCATCTCTCGCTTGGTCTGTAGAGAAAATGAGTTTCAAACGAGTACTAGCATGAAACGCTAATATCTCGAGAAGTCAAGTTTTGATCCTATAGTCGAAATATGATAATTAAGACACTCTGCAAACCGTGAAAAGCATAATAATTCAACATTTTAAGAAAATTCATCTCAGGCCTGGTCTGCAGAGATAATGAGTTTCAAACGCGTAGTAGCATTGAACGCGAATTTCTCTAAAAGTCAAGCGTTTAACCTATAGTCCAAATGTGATAATTAAAACGCTTTTCATACTCTGAAAAGCATAATAATTCAACATCTTAATGAAAATCATCTCTGGCTTGGTTTGTAAAGAAAATAAGTTTCAAACGAGTACTAGCATTGGGCAGTAATTTCTTGAAAAATCAAGTTTTGAACCTATAGTCGAAATGTAATAATTAAAGCATAGGACAGCAATTTCTTGAAAAAACATGTTTCGATCCTATTTTCTAAATGTTATAATTAAAACGCTTTTCAGGCCGTGAAAAGCATAATAATTCAACCTTTTTAAGGAAAATCATCTCTAGCTTGGTCTGTAGAGAAAATGAGTTTCAAACGAGTACTAGCATTGGGCAGTAATTTCTTGAAAAATCAAGTTTTAAACCTATAGTCGAAATGTGATAATTAAAACGTTTTTCAGGCCGTGAAAAGCATAATAATTCAACATTTTAAGGAACATCATCTCTGGCTTGGTCTGTAAAGAAAATGATTTTCAAACGAGTAGTAGTATTTAACGCGAATTTCTCTGAAAGTCAAGGGTTCAACCTATAGTCCAAATGTGATAATTAAAACGCATTTCATACTCGGAAAAGCATAATATTTCAACATCTTAATGAGAATCATCTATGGCTTGGTCTGTAAAGAAAATAAGTTTCGAACGAGTATTAGCACTGAACGCGAATTTATCGAAAACTCAAGTTTTGAACATATTGTCTAAATGTGATAATTAGAACGCTTTTCAGGCCGTGAGAAGCATAATAATTCATCATTTTAAGGAAAATCATCTATGGCTTGGTCTGTAGAAAAAATTAGTTTCAAGGAGTACTAGTATGAGACGTGAATTTCGCGAAAATTTAAGTTTCGATCCTATGGTCCAAATGTGATAATTAAACTGCTTTCAAGGCCGTGAAAAGCATAATAATTCAACATTTTATGGAAAATCATCTCTGGCTTGTTCTGTAAATAAAATGATTTTCAAACGAGTATTAGCATTGAATGATAATTTCTCGAAAATTCAAGTGTTAAACCTATAGTCCAAATGTGATAATTAAAACGCTTTTCATACTCTGAAAAGCATAATTATTCAACATTTTAAGGGAAATCATCTATGGCTTGGTCTGTAGAGAAAATGAGTTTCAAAGGAGTATTAGCATTGAACTCGAATTTCTCGAAACTCCAAGTTTTGATCCTATAGTCAAAATGTGATCATTAATCGCTTTTCAGGCCGTGAAAGGCATAATAATTCAACATTTTAAGGGAAATCATCTCTGGCTTGGTCTGTAGAGGAAAAGAGTTTCAAACGAGTACTAGCATTGGACAGTAATTTCTCGAAAAATTAAGTTTTGAACCTATAGTCGAAATGTGATAATTAAAACGCTTTTCAGGCCGTGAAAAGCATAATAATTTAACATTTTAAGGAAAATCATCTCTGGCTTGGTCTGTAGAGAAAATGAGTTTCAAAATAGTACTAGAAAGAAACTTTAATATCTCCAAAAATTAAGTTTTAAACCTATAGTCGAAATGTGATAATTAAAACGCTTTTCAGGCCGTGAAAAGCATAATAATTCAACATTTTAAGGGAAATCATCTCTGGATTGGTCTGTAGAGAAAATGAGTTTCAAACGAGTACTAGCATTAAATCTTAATTTCTCGAAAATGCAAGTTTTGATTCTATAGTCGAAATGTGACAATTAAAACGCTTTTCATGCCGTGAAAAGCATAATAATTCAACATATTAGTGAAAATCATTTCTGGCTTGGTCTGCAGAGAAAATGAGTTTCAAGGAGTACTAGCATGAGACGTGAATTTCGCGAAAAATTAAGTTTGGGTCCAATAGTCGAAATATGATAATTAAACTGCTTTCAAGGCCGTGAAAAGCATAATAATTCAACATCTTAAAGAAAATCATCTCTGGCTTGATCTGTAGAAGAAATGAGTTTCAAACGAGTACAATCGTTTTACACTAGTTTTTTGAAAAATCAAGGTTTGATCCTATAGTCGAAATGTGATAATTAACACGCTTTTCAGGCCGTGAAAAGCATAATAATTCAACATTCTAAGGAAATTCATCTCTGGCTTGGTCTGTAGAGAAAATGAGTTTCAAACGAGTACTAGCATGAAACGCTAATATCTCGAGAAGTCAAGTTTTGATCCTATAGTCGAAATATGATAAATAAGACACTCTTCAGGCCGTAAAAAGCATAATAATCAACATTTTAAGAAAATTCATCTCAGGCCTGGTCTGCAGAGATAATGAGTATTAAACGAGTAATAGCATTGAACGCGAATTTCTCTAAGAGTCAAGTGTTTAACCTATAGTCCAAATGTGATAATTAAAAAGTTTTCATACTCTGAAAAGCTAAATAATTCAACGTCTTAATGAAAATCATATCTTTCTTGCTGTGTAGAGAAAAGGAGTTTCAAACGAGAATTAGCATTGATCGCGAATTTCCCGAAAACTTAAGTTTTGATCCTATGGTCTAAATGTGATAAATAAACGCTTTTCAGGCCGTGAAAAGCATAATAATTCAACATTTTAAGGAAAATCATCTCTGGCTTGGTCTGTAGAGAAAATGAGGTTCAAACGAGTACTAGCATTAAACGTTAATTTCTCGAAAAATCAAGTTTTGATGCTATAGTTGAAATGTTACAATTAAAACGCTATTCAGGTTGTGAAAAGCATAATAATTCATCATTTTAAGGAAAATCATCTCTGGCTTGGTCTGTAGAAAAAATGAGTTTCAAGGAGTACTAGCATGAGACGTGAATTTCGCGAAAAATTAAGTTTGGATTATATAGTCCAAATGTGATAATTAAACTGCATTCAAGTCCGTGAAAAGCATAATAATTCAACATTTTAAGGAAAACCGTCTCTGGCTTGTTCTGTAAAGAAATGATTTTCAAAGGAGTATTAGGTTTGAAAGCGAATTTCCCGAGAAGTCAAGTGTTAAACCTAGAGTCCAAATGTGATAATTAAAACGCTTTTCATACTCTGAAAAGCATAACAATTCAACATTTTAAGGGAAATCATCTCTGGCTTGGTCTGTAGAGGAAAAGAGTTTCAAACCAGAACTAGCAGTGGACAGTAATTTCTCTAAAAATTAAGTTTTGAACCTATAGTCGAAATGTGATAATTAAAACGCTTTTCAGGCCGTGAAAAGCATAATAATTCAACATCTTAAAGAAAATCATCTCTGGCTTGATCTGTAGAAGAAATGAGTTTCAAACGAGTACAATCGTTGGACACTAGTTTCTTGAAAAATCAAGGTTTGATCCTATAGTCGAAATGTGATAATTAAAACGCTTTTCAGGCCGTGAAAAGCATAATAATTCAACATTCTAAAGAAATTCATCTCTGGCTTGGTCTGTAGAGAAAATGAGTTTCAAACGAGTACTAGCATGAAACGCTAATATCTCGAGAAGTCAAGTTTTGATCCTATAGTCGAAATATGATAATTAAGACACTCTGCAAACCGTGAAAAGCATAATAATTCAACATTTTAAGAAAATTCATCTCAGGCCTGGTCTGCAGAGATAATGAGTTTCAAACGCGTAGTAGCATTGAACGCGAATTTCTCTAAAAGTCAAGTGTTTAATCTATAGTCCAAATGTGATAATTAAAACGCTTTTCATACTCTGATTTTCATCTTAATGAAAATCATCTCTGGCTTGGTCTGTAAAGAAAATAAGTTTCAAACGAGTACTAGCATTGGGCAGTAATTTCTTGAAAAATCAAGTTTCGAACCTATAGTCGAAATGTGATAATTAAAGCATAGGGCAGCAATTTCTTGAAAAAACATGTTTCGATCCTATTTTCTAAATGTTATAATTAAAACGCTTTTCAGGCCGTGAAAAGCATAATAATTCAACCTTTTTCAGGAAAGTCATCTCTAGCTTGGTCTGTAGAGAAAATGAGTTTCAAACGAGTACTAGCATTGGGCAGTAATTTCTTGAAAAATCAAGTTTTGAACCTATAGTCGAAATGTGATAATTGAAACGTTTTTCAGGCCGTGAAAACCATAATAATTCAACATTTTAAGGAACATCATCTCTGGCTTGGTCTGTAAAGAAAATGATTTTCAAACGAGTAGTAGTATTTAACGCGAATTTCTCTGAAAGTCAAGGGTTCAACCTATAGTCCAAATGTGATAATTAAAACGCATTTCATACTCTGAAAAGCATAATATTTCAACATCTTAATGAGAATCATCTATGGCTTGGTCTGTAAAGAAAATAAGTTTCGAACGAGTATTAGCACTGAACGCGAATTTATCGAAAACTCAAGTTTTGAACATATTGTCTAAATGTGATAATTAGAACGCTTTTCAGGCCGTGAGAAGCATAATAATTCATCATTTTAAGGAAAATCATCTATGGCTTGGTCTGTAGAAAAAATGAGTTTCAAGGAGTACTAGTATGAGACGTGAATTTCGCGAAAATTTAAGTTTCGATCCTATAGTCCAAATGTGATAATTAAACTGCTTTCAAGGCCGTGAAAAGCATAATAATTCAACATTTTATGGAAAATCATCTCTGGCTTGTTCTGTAAAGAAAATGATTTTCAAACGAGTATTAGCATTGAATGATAATTTCTCGAAAATTCAAGTGTTAAACCTAGAGTCCAAATGTGATAATTAAAACGCTTTTCATACTCTGAAAAGCATAACAATTCAACATTTTAAGGAAAATCATCTCTGGCTTGTTTTGTAGAGAAAATGATTTTCAAACGAGTATTAGCATTGAACGCGAATTTCTCGAAAATCCAAGTTTTGATCCTATAGTCAAAATGTGATCATTAAAATGCTTTTCAGGTCTTGAAAAGCATAATAATTCAACATTTTAAGGGAAATCATCTATGGCTTGGTCTGTAGAGAAAATGAGTTTCAAAGGAGTATTAGCATTGAACTCGAATTTCTCGAAACTCCAAGTTTTGATCCTATAGTCAAAATGTGATCATTAATCGCTTTTCAGGCCGTGAAAGGCATAATAATTCAACATTTTAAGGGAAATCATCTCTGGCTTGGTCTGTAGAGGAAAAGAGTTTCAAACGAGTACTAGCATTGGACAGTAATTTCTCGAAAAATTAAGTTTTGAACCTATAGTCGAAATGTGATAATTAAAACGATTTTCAGGCCGTGAAAAGCATAATAATTCAACATTTTAAGGAGAATCATCTTTGGCTTGGTCTGTAGAGAAAATGAGTTTCAAAATAGTACTAGCATGAAACCTTAATATCTCCAAAAATCAAGTTTTGATCCTATTGTCGAAATATGGTAAATAAAACGCTTTTCAGGCCGTGAAAAGCATAATAATTCAACATTTTAAGGAAAACCGTCTCTGGCTTGTTCTGTAAAGAAATGATTTTCAAAGGAGTATTAGGTTTGAAAGCGAATTTCTCGAGAAGTCAAGTGTTAAACCTAGAGTCCAAATGTGATAATTAAAACGCTTTTCATACTCTGAAAAGCATAACAATTCAACATTTTAAGGGAAATCATCTCTGGCTTGGTCTGTAGAGGAAAAGAGTTTCAAACCAGAACTGGCAGTGGACAGTAATTTCTCGAAAAATTAAGTTTTGAACCTATAGTCGAAATGTGATAATTAAAACGCTTTTCAGGCCGTGAAAAGCATAATAATTCAACATTTTAAGGAAAATCATCTCTGGCTTGGTCTGTAGAGAAAATGAGTTTCAAAATAGTTCTAGAATGAAACGTTAATATCTCCAAAAATTAAGTTTTAAACCTATAGTCGAAATGTGATAATTAAAACGATTTTCAGGCCGTGAAAAGCATAATAATTCAACATTTTAAGGAAAATCATTTCTGGCTTGGTCTGTAGAGAAAATGAGTTTTAAAATAGTAATAGCATGGAACGTTAATATCTCCAAAAATCAAGTTTTGATCCTATTGTCGAAATATGATAAATTAAAACGCTTTTCTGGCCGTGAAAAGCATAATAAGTCAACATTTTAAGGGAAATCATCTCTGGCTTGGTCTGTAGAGAAAATGAGTTTCAAACGAGTACTAGCATTAAATGTTAATTTCTCGAAAATGCAAGTTTTGATTCTATAGTCGAAATGTGACAATTAAAACGCTTTTCATGCCGTGAAAAGCATAATAATTCAACATATTAGTGAAAATCATTTCTGGCTTGGTCTGCAGAGAAAATGAGTTTCAAGGAGTACTAGCATGAGACGTGAATTTCGCGAAAAATTAAGTTTGGGTCCAATAGTCGAAATATGATAATTAAACTGCTTTCAAGGCCGTGAAAAGCATAATAATTCAACATCTTAAGGAAAATCATCTCTGGCTTGATCTGTAGAAGAAATGAGTTTCAAACGAGTACAATCGTTGGACACTAGTTTCTTGAAAAATCAAGGTTTGATCCTATAGTCGAAATGTGATAATTAAAACGCTTTTCAGGCCGTGAAAAGCATAATAATTCAACATTCTAAGGAAATTCATCTCTCGCTTGGTCTGTAGAGAAAATGAGTTTCAAACGAGTACTAGCATGAAACGCTAATATCTCGAGAAGTCAAGTTTTGATCCTATAGTCGAAATATGATAATTAAGACACTCTGCAAACCGTGAAAAGCATAATAATTCAACATTTTAAGAAAATTCATCTCAGGCCTGGTCTGCAGAGATAATGAGTTTCAAACGCGTAGTAGCATTGAACGCGAATATCTCTAAAAGTCAAGTGTTTAACCTATAGTCCAAATGTGATAATTAAAACGCTTTTCATACTCTGAAAAGCATAATAATTCAACATCTTAATGAAAATCATCTCTGGCTTGGTTTGTAAAGAAAATAAGTTCAAACGAGTACTAGCATTGGGCAGTAATTTCTTGAAAAATCAAGTTTTGAACCTATAGTCGAAATGTGATAATTAAAGCATAGGACAGCAATTTCTTGAAAAAACATGTTTCGATCCTATTTTCTAAATGTTATAATTAAAACGCTTTTCAGGCCGTGAAAAGCATAATAATTCAACCTTTTTAAGGAAAATCATCTCTAGCTTGATCTGTAGAGAAAATGAGTTTCAAACGAGTACTAGTATTGGGCAGTAATTTCTTGAAAAATCAAGTTTTAAACCTATAGTCGAAATGTGATAATTAAAACGTTTTTCAGGCCGTGAAAAGCATAATAATTCAACATTTTAAGGAACATCATCTCTGGCTTGGTCTGTAAAGAAAATGATTTTCAAACGAGTAGTAGTATTTAACGCGAATTTCTCTGAAAGTCAAGGGTTCAACCTATAGTCCAAATGTGATAATTAAAACGCATTTCATACTCTGAAAAGCATAATATTACAACATCTTAATGAGAATCATCTATGGCTTGGTCTGTAAAGAAAATAAGTTTCGAACGAGTATTAGCACTGAACGCGAATTTATCGAAAACTCAAGTTTTGAACATATTGTCTAAATGTGATAATTAGAACGCTTTTCAGGCCGTGAGAAGCATAATAATTCATCATTTTAAGGAAAATCATCTATGGCTTGGTCTGTAGAAAAAATGAGTTTCAAGGAGTACTAGTATGAGACGTGAATTTCGCGAAAATTTAAGTTTCGATCCTATGGTCCAAATGTGATAATTAAACTGCTTTCAAGGCCGTGAAAAGCATAATAATTCAACATTTTATGGAAAATCATCTCTGGCTTGTTCTGTAAAGAAAATGATTTTCAAACGAGTATTAGCATTGAATGATAATTTCTCGAAAATTCAAGTGTTAAACCTATAGTCCAAATATGATAATTAAAACGCTTTTCATACTCTGAAAAGCATAACAATTCAACATTTTAAGGAAAATCATCTCTGGCTTGGTTTGTAGAGAAAATGATTTTCAAACGAGTATTAGCATTGAACGCGAATTTCTCGAGAAGTCAAGTTTTGATCCTATAGTCGAAATATGATAAATAAGACACTCTTCAGGCCGTAAAAAGCATAATAATCAACATTTTAAGAAAATTCATCTCAGGCCTGGTCTGTAGAGAAAATGAGTTTCAAACGAGTACTAGCATGAAACGCTAATATCTCGAGAAGTCAAGTTTTGATCCTATAGTCGAAATATGATAAATAAGGCACTCTTCAGGCCGTAAAAAGCATAATAATCAACATTTTAAGAAAATTCATCTCAGGCCTGGTCTGCAGAGATAATGAGTATTAAACGAGTAATAGCATTGAACGCGAATTTCTCTAAGAGTCAAGTGTTTAACCTATAGTCCAAATGTGATAATTAAAAAGTTTTCATACTCTGAAAAGCTAAATAATTCAACGTCTTAATGAAAATCATATCTTTCTTGCTGTGTAGAGAAAAGGAGTTTCAAACGAGAATTAGCATTGATCGCGAATTTCCCGAAAACTTAAGTTTTGATCCTATGGTCTAAATGTGATAAATAAACGCTTTTCAGGCCGTGAAAAGCATAATAATTCAACATTTTAAGGAAAATCATCTCTGGCTTGGTCTGTAGAGAAAATGAGGTTCAAACGAGTACTAGCATTAAACGTTAATTTCTCGAAAAATCAAGTTTTGATCCTATAGTCGAAATATGATAATTAAAACGCTTTTCAGGCCGTGAAAAGCATAATAATTCAACATTTTAAGGAAAAACATCTCTGGCTTGGTCTGCAGAGAAAATAAGTTTCAAACGAGTATTAGCATTGAACGCGAATTTCTCGAAAATGCAAGTTTTGATGTTATAGTTGAAATGTTACAATTAAAACGCTATTCAGGTTGTGAAAAGCATAATAATTCATCATTTTAAGGAAAATCATCTCTGGCTTGGTCTGTAGAAAAAATGAGTTTCAAGGAGTACTAGCATGAGACGTGAATTTCGCGAAAAATTAAGTTTGGATTATATAGTCCAAATGTGATAATTAAACTGCATTCAAGTCCGTGAAAAGCATAATAATTCAACATTTTAAGGAAAACCGTCTCTGGCTTGTTCTGTAAAGAAATGATTTTCAAAGGAGTATTAGGTTTGAAAGCGAATTTCTCGAGAAGTCAAGTGTTAAACCTAGAGTCCAAATGTGATAATTAAAACGCTTTTCATACTCTGAAAAGCATAACAATTCAACATTTTAAGGGAAATCATCTCTGGCTTGGTCTGTAGAGGAAAAGAGTTTCAAACCAGAACTGGCAGTGGACAGTAATTTCTCGAAAAATTAAGTTTTGAACCTATAGTCGAAATGTGATAATTAAAACGCTTTTCAGGCCGTGAAAAGCATAATAATTCTTCATTTTAAAGAAAATCATCTCTGGCTTGGTCTGTAGAGAAAATGAGTTTTAAAATAGTAATAGCATGGAACGTTAATATCTCCAAAAATCAAGATTTGATCCTATTGTCGAAATATGATAAATTAAAACGCTTTTCTGGCCGTGAAAAGCATAATAATTCAACATTTTAAGGGAAATCATCTCTGGCTTGGTCTGTAGAGAAAATGAGTTTCAAACGAGTACTAGCATTAAATGTTAATTTCTCGAAAATGCAAGTTTTGATTCTATAGTCGAAATGTGACAATTAAAACGCTTTTCATGCCGTGAAAAGCATAATAATTCAACATATTAGTGAAAATCATTTCTGGCTTGGTCTGCAGAGAAAATGAGTTTCAAGGAGTACTAGCATGAGACGTGAATTTCGCGAAAAATTAAGTTTGGGTCCAATAGTCGAAATATGATAATTAAACTGCTTTCAAGGCCGTGAAAAGCATAATAATTCAACATCTTAAGGAAAATCATCTCTGGCTTGATCTGTAGAAGAAATGAGTTTCAAACGAGTACAATCGTTGGACACTAGTTTCTTGAAAAATCAAGGTTTGATCCTATAGTCGAAATGTGATAATTAAAACGCTTTTCAGGCCGTGAAAAGCATAATAATTCAACATTCTAAGGAAATTCATCTCTCGCTTGGTCTGTAGAGAAAATGAGTTTCAAACGAGTACTAGCATGAAACGCTAATATCTCGAGAAGTCAAGTTTTGATCCTATAGTCGAAATATGATAATTAAGACACTCTGCAAACCGTGAAAAGCATAATAATTCAACATTTTAAGAAAATTCATCTCAGGCCTGGTCTGCAGAGATAATGAGTTTCAAACGCGTAGTAGCATTGAACGCGAATTTCTCTAAAAGTCAAGTGTTTAACCTATAGTCCAAATGTGATAATTAAAACGCTTTTCATACTCTGAAAAGCATAATAATTCAACATCTTAATGAAAATCATCTCTGGCTTGGTTTGTAAAGAAAATAAGTTTCAAACGAGTACTAGCATTGGGCAGTAATTTCTTGAAAAATCAAGTTTTGAACCTATAGTCGAAATGTAATAATTAAAGCATAGGACAGCAATTTCTTGAAAAAACATGTTTCGATCCTATTTTCTAAATGTTATAATTAAAACGCTTTTCAGGCCGTGAAAAGCATAATAATTCAACCTTTTTAAGGAAAATCATCTCTAGCTTGGTCTGTAGAGAAAATGAGTTTCAAACGAGTACTAGCATTGGGCAGTAATTTCTTGAAAAATCAAGTTTTAAACCTATAGTCGAAATGTGATAATTAAAACGTTTTTCAGGCCGTGAAAAGCATAATAATTCAACATTTTAAGGAACATCATCTCTGGCTTGGTCTGTAAAGAAAATGATTTTCAAACGAGTAGTAGTATTTAACGCGAATTTCTCTGAAAGTCAAGGGTTCAACCTATAGTCCAAATGTGATAATTAAAACGCATTTCATACTCGGAAAAGCATAATATTTCAACATCTTAATGAGAATCATCTATGGCTTGGTCTGTAAAGAAAATAAGTTTCGAACGAGTATTAGCACTGAACGCGAATTTATCGAAAACTCAAGTTTTGAACATATTGTCTAAATGTGATAATTAGAACGCTTTTCAGGCCGTGAGAAGCATAATAATTCATCATTTTAAGGAAAATCATCTATGGCTTGGTCTGTAGAAAAAATGAGTTTCAAGGAGTACTAGTATGAGACGTGAATTTCGCGAAAATTTAAGTTTCGATCCTATGGTCCAAATGTGATAATTAAACTGCTTTCAAGGCCGTGAAAAGCATAATAATTCAACATTTTATGGAAAATCATCTCTGGCTTGTTCTGTAAAGAAAATGATTTTCAAACGAGTATTAGCATTGAATGATAATTTCTCGAAAATTCAAGTGTTAAACCTATAGTCCAAATATGATAATTAAAACGCTTTTCATACTCTGAAAAGCATAACAATTCAACATTTTAAGGAAAATCATCTCTGGCTTGGTTTGTAGAGAAAATGATTTTCAAACGAGTATTAGCATTGAACGCGAATTTCTCGAGAAGTCAAGTTTTGATCCTATAGTCGAAATATGATAAATAAGACACTCTTCAGGCCGTAAAAAGCATAATAATCAACATTTTAAGAAAATTCATCTCAGGCCTGGTCTGTAGAGAAAATGAGTTTCAAACGAGTACTAGCATGAAACGCTAATATCTCGAGAAGTCAAGTTTTGATCCTATAGTCGAAATATGATAAATAAGGCACTCTTCAGGCCGTAAAAAGCATAATAATCAACATTTTAAGAAAATTCATCTCAGGCCTGGTCTGCAGAGATAATGAGTATTAAACGAGTAATAGCATTGAACGCGAATTTCTCTAAGAGTCAAGTGTTTAACCTATAGTCCAAATGTGATAATTAAAAAGTTTTCATACTCTGAAAAGCTAAATAATTCAACGTCTTAATGAAAATCATATCTTTCTTGCTGTGTAGAGAAAAGGAGTTTCAAACGAGAATTAGCATTGATCGCGAATTTCCCGAAAACTTAAGTTTTGATCCTATGGTCTAAATGTGATAAATAAACGCTTTTCAGGCCGTGAAAAGCATAATAATTCAACATTTTAAGGAAAATCATCTCTGGCTTGGTCTGTAGAGAAAATGAGGTTCAAACGAGTACTAGCATTAAACGTTAATTTCTCGAAAAATCAAGTTTTGATCCTATAGTCGAAATATGATAATTAAAACGCTTTTCAGGCCGTGAAAAGCATAATAATTCAACATTTTAAGGAAAAACATCTCTGGCTTGGTCTGCAGAGAAAATAAGTTTCAAACGAGTATTAGCATTGAACGCGAATTTCTCGAAAATGCAAGTTTTGATGTTATAGTTGAAATGTTACAATTAAAACGCTATTCAGGTTGTGAAAAGCATAATAATTCATCATTTTAAGGAAAATCATCTCTGGCTTGGTCTGTAGAAAAAATGAGTTTCAAGGAGTACTAGCATGAGACGTGAATTTCGCGAAAAATTAAGTTTGGATTATATAGTCCAAATGTGATAATTAAACTGCATTCAAGTCCGTGAAAAGCATAATAATTCAACATTTTAAGGAAAACCGTCTCTGGCTTGTTCTGTAAAGAAATGATTTTCAAAGGAGTATTAGGTTTGAAAGCGAATTTCTCGAGAAGTCAAGTGTTAAACCTAGAGTCCAAATGTGATAATTAAAACGCTTTTCATACTCTGAAAAGCATAACAATTCAACATTTTAAGGGAAATCATCTCTGGCTTGGTCTGTAGAGGAAAAGAGTTTCAAACCAGAACTGGCAGTGGACAGTAATTTCTCGAAAAATTAAGTTTTGAACCTATAGTCGAAATGTGATAATTAAAACGCTTTTCAGGCCGTGAAAAGCATAATAATTCTTCATTTTAAAGAAAATCATCTCTGGCTTGGTCTGTAGAGAAAATGAGTTTTAAAATAGTAATAGCATGGAACGTTAATATCTCCAAAAATCAAGATTTGATCCTATTGTCGAAATATGATAAATTAAAACGCTTTTCTGGCCGTGAAAAGCATAATAATTCAACATTTTAAGGGAAATCATCTCTGGCTTGGTCTGTAGAGAAAATGAGTTTCAAACGAGTACTAGCATTAAATGTTAATTTCTCGAAAATGCAAGTTTTGATTCTATAGTCGAAATGTGACAATTAAAACGCTTTTCATGCCGTGAAAAGCATAATAATTCAACATATTAGTGAAAATCATTTCTGGCTTGGTCTGCAGAGAAAATGAGTTTCAAGGAGTACTAGCATGAGACGTGAATTTCGCGAAAAATTAAGTTTGGGTCCAATAGTCGAAATATGATAATTAAACTGCTTTCAAGGCCGTGAAAAGCATAATAATTCAACATCTTAAGGAAAATCATCTCTGGCTTGATCTGTAGAAGAAATGAGTTTCAAACGAGTACAATCGTTGGACACTAGTTTCTTGAAAAATCAAGGTTTGATCCTATAGTCGAAATGTGATAATTAAAACGCTTTTCAGGCCGTGAAAAGCATAATAATTCAACATTCTAAGGAAATTCATCTCTCGCTTGGTCTGTAGAGAAAATGAGTTTCAAACGAGTACTAGCATGAAACGCTAATATCTCGAGAAGTCAAGTTTTGATCCTATAGTCGAAATATGATAATTAAGACACTCTGCAAACCGTGAAAAGCATAATAATTCAACATTTTAAGAAAATTCATCTCAGGCCTGGTCTGCAGAGATAATGAGTTTCAAACGCGTAGTAGCATTGAACGCGAATTTCTCTAAAAGTCAAGTGTTTAACCTATAGTCCAAATGTGATAATTAAAACGCTTTTCATACTCTGAAAAGCATAATAATTCAACATCTTAATGAAAATCATCTCTGGCTTGGTTTGTAAAGAAAATAAGTTTCAAACGAGTACTAGCATTGGGCAGTAATTTCTTGAAAAATCAAGTTTTGAACCTATAGTCGAAATGTAATAATTAAAGCATAGGACAGCAATTTCTTGAAAAAACATGTTTCGATCCTATTTTCTAAATGTTATAATTAAAACGCTTTTCAGGCCGTGAAAAGCATAATAATTCAACCTTTTTAAGGAAAATCATCTCTAGCTTGGTCTGTAGAGAAAATGAGTTTCAAACGAGTACTAGCATTGGGCAGTAATTTCTTGAAAAATCAAGTTTTAAACCTATAGTCGAAATGTGATAATTAAAACGTTTTTCAGGCCGTGAAAAGCATAATAATTCAACATTTTAAGGAACATCATCTCTGGCTTGGTCTGTAAAGAAAATGATTTTCAAACGAGTAGTAGTATTTAACGCGAATTTCTCTGAAAGTCAAGGGTTCAACCTATAGTCCAAATGTGATAATTAAAACGCATTTCATACTCGGAAAAGCATAATATTTCAACATCTTAATGAGAATCATCTATGGCTTGGTCTGTAAAGAAAATAAGTTTCGAACGAGTATTAGCACTGAACGCGAATTTATCGAAAACTCAAGTTTTGAACATATTGTCTAAATGTGATAATTAGAACGCTTTTCAGGCCGTGAGAAGCATAATAATTCATCATTTTAAGGAAAATCATCTATGGCTTGGTCTGTAGAGGAAAAGAGTTTCAAACGAGTACTAGCATTGGACAGTAATTTCTCGAAAAATTAAGTTTTGAACCTATAGTCGAAATGTGATAATTAAAACGCTTTTCAGGCCGTGAAAAGCATAATAATTTAACATTTTAAGGAAAATCATCTCTGGCTTGGTCTGTAGAGAAAATGAGTTTCAAAATAGTACTAGAAAGAAACGTTAATATCTCCAAAAATTAAGTTTTAAACCTATAGTCGAAATGTGATAATTAAAACGCTTTTCAGGCCGTGAAAAGCATAATAATTCAACATTTTAAGGGAAATCATCTCTGGATTGGTCTGTAGAGAAAATGAGTTTCAAACGAGTACTAGCATTAAATCTTAATTTCTCGAAAATGCAAGTTTTGATTCTATAGTCGAAATGTGACAATTAAAACGCTTTTCATGCCGTGAAAAGCATAATAATTCAACATATTAGTGAAAATCATTTCTGGCTTGGTCTGCAGAGAAAATGAGTTTCAAGGAGTACTAGCATGAGACGTGAATTTCGCGAAAAATTAAGTTTGGGTCCAATAGTCGAAATATGATAATTAAACTGCTTTCAAGGCCGTGAAAAGCATAATAATTCAACATCTTAAAGAAAATCATCTCTGGCTTGATCTGTAGAAGAAATGAGTTTCAAACGAGTACAATCGTTTTACACTAGTTTTTTGAAAAATCAAGGTTTGATCCTATAGTCGAAATGTGATAATTAACACGCTTTTCAGGCCGTGAAAAGCATAATAATTCAACATTCTAAGGAAATTCATCTCTGGCTTGGTCTGTAGAGAAAATGAGTTTCAAACGAGTACTAGCATGAAACGCTAATATCTCGAGAAGTCAAGTTTTGATCCTATAGTCGAAATATGATAAATAAGACACTCTTCAGGCCGTAAAAAGCATAATAATCAACATTTTAAGAAAATTCATCTCAGGCCTGGTCTGCAGAGATAATGAGTATTAAACGAGTAATAGCATTGAACGCGAATTTCTCTAAGAGTCAAGTGTTTAACCTATAGTCCAAATGTGATAATTAAAAAGTTTTCATACTCTGAAAAGCTAAATAATTCAACGTCTTAATGAAAATCATATCTTTCTTGCTGTGTAGAGAAAAGGAGTTTCAAACGAGAATTAGCATTGATCGCGAATTTCCCGAAAACTTAAGTTTTGATCCTATGGTCTAAATGTGATAAATAAACGCTTTTCAGGCCGTGAAAAGCATAATAATTCAACATTTTAAGGAAAATCATCTCTGGCTTGGTCTGTAGAGAAAATGAGGTTCAAACGAGTACTAGCATTAAACGTTAATTTCTCGAAAAATCAAGTTTTGATGCTATAGTTGAAATGTTACAATTAAAACGCTATTCAGGTTGTGAAAAGCATAATAATTCATCATTTTAAGGAAAATCATCTCTGGCTTGGTCTGTAGAAAAAATGAGTTTCAAGGAGTACTAGCATGAGACGTGAATTTCGCGAAAAATTAAGTTTGGATTATATAGTCCAAATGTGATAATTAAACTGCATTCAAGTCCGTGAAAAGCATAATAATTCAACATTTTAAGGAAAACCGTCTCTGGCTTGTTCTGTAAAGAAATGATTTTCAAAGGAGTATTAGGTTTGAAAGCGAATTTCCCGAGAAGTCAAGTGTTAAACCTAGAGTCCAAATGTGATAATTAAAACGCTTTTCATACTCTGAAAAGCATAACAATTCAACATTTTAAGGGAAATCATCTCTGGCTTGGTCTGTAGAGGAAAAGAGTTTCAAACCAGAACTAGCAGTGGACAGTAATTTCTCTAAAAATTAAGTTTTGAACCTATAGTCGAAATGTGATAATTAAAACGCTTTTCAGGCCGTGAAAAGCATAATAATTCAACATCTTAAAGAAAATCATCTCTGGCTTGATCTGTAGAAGAAATGAGTTTCAAACGAGTACAATCGTTGGACACTAGTTTCTTGAAAAATCAAGGTTTGATCCTATAGTCGAAATGTGATAATTAAAACGCTTTTCAGGCCGTGAAAAGCATAATAATTCAACATTCTAAAGAAATTCATCTCTGGCTTGGTCTGTAGAGAAAATGAGTTTCAAACGAGTACTAGCATGAAACGCTAATATCTCGAGAAGTCAAGTTTTGATCCTATAGTCGAAATATGATAATTAAGACACTCTGCAAACCGTGAAAAGCATAATAATTCAACATTTTAAGAAAATTCATCTCAGGCCTGGTCTGCAGAGATAATGAGTTTCAAACGCGTAGTAGCATTGAACGCGAATTTCTCTAAAAGTCAAGTGTTTAATCTATAGTCCAAATGTGATAATTAAAACGCTTTTCATACTCTGATTTTCATCTTAATGAAAATCATCTCTGGCTTGGTCTGTAAAGAAAATAAGTTTCAAACGAGTACTAGCATTGGGCAGTAATTTCTTGAAAAATCAAGTTTCGAACCTATAGTCGAAATGTGATAATTAAAGCATAGGGCAGCAATTTCTTGAAAAAACATGTTTCGATCCTATTTTCTAAATGTTATAATTAAAACGCTTTTCAGGCCGTGAAAAGCATAATAATTCAACCTTTTTAAGGAAAGTCATCTCTAGCTTGGTCTGTAGAGAAAATGAGTTTCAAACGAGTACTAGCATTGGGCAGTAATTTCTTGAAAAATCAAGTTTTGAACCTATAGTCGAAATGTGATAATTGAAACGTTTTTCAGGCCGTGAAAACCATAATAATTCAACATTTTAAGGAACATCATCTCTGGCTTGGTCTGTAAAGAAAATGATTTTCAAACGAGTAGTAGTATTTAACGCGAATTTCTCTGAAAGTCAAGGGTTCAACCTATAGTCCAAATGTGATAATTAAAACGCATTTCATACTCTGAAAAGCATAATATTTCAACATCTTAATGAGAATCATCTATGGCTTGGTCTGTAAAGAAAATAAGTTTCGAACGAGTATTAGCACTGAACGCGAATTTATCGAAAACTCAAGTTTTGAACATATTGTCTAAATGTGATAATTAGAACGCTTTTCAGGCCGTGAGAAGCATAATAATTCATCATTTTAAGGAAAATCATCTATGGCTTGGTCTGTAGAAAAAATGAGTTTCAAGGAGTACTAGTATGAGACGTGAATTTCGCGAAAATTTAAGTTTCGATCCTATAGTCCAAATGTGATAATTAAACTGCTTTCAAGGCCGTGAAAAGCATAATAATTCAACATTTTATGGAAAATCATCTCTGGCTTGTTCTGTAAAGAAAATGATTTTCAAACGAGTATTAGCATTGAATGATAATTTCTCGAAAATTCAAGTGTTAAACCTAGAGTCCAAATGTGATAATTAAAACGCTTTTCATACTCTGAAAAGCATAACAATTCAACATTTTAAGGAAAATCATCTCTGGCTTGTTTTGTAGAGAAAATGATTTTCAAACGAGTATTAGCATTGAACGCGAATTTCTCGAAAATCCAAGTTTTGATCCTATAGTCAAAATGTGATCATTAAAATGCTTTTCAGGTCTTGAAAAGCATAATAATTCAACATTTTAAGGGAAATCATCTATGGCTTGGTCTGTAGAGAAAATGAGTTTCAAAGGAGTATTAGCATTGAACTCGAATTTCTCGAAACTCCAAGTTTTGATCCTATAGTCAAAATGTGATCATTAATCGCTTTTCAGGCCGTGAAAGGCATAATAATTCAACATTTTAAGGGAAATCATCTCTGGCTTGGTCTGTAGAGGAAAAGAGTTTCAAACGAGTACTAGCATTGGACAGTAATTTCTCGAAAAATTAAGTTTTGAACCTATAGTCGAAATGTGATAATTAAAACGATTTTCAGGCCGTGAAAAGCATAATAATTCAACATTTTAAGGAGAATCATCTTTGGCTTGGTCTGTAGAGAAAATGAGTTTCAAAATAGTACTAGCATGAAACCTTAATATCTCCAAAAATCAAGTTTTGATCCTATTGTCGAAATATGGTAAATAAAACGCTTTTCAGGCCGTGAAAAGCATAATAATTCAACATTTTAAGGAAAACCGTCTCTGGCTTGTTCTGTAAAGAAATGATTTTCAAAGGAGTATTAGGTTTGAAAGCGAATTTCTCGAGAAGTCAAGTGTTAAACCTAGAGTCCAAATGTGATAATTAAAACGCTTTTCATACTCTGAAAAGCATAACAATTCAACATTTTAAGGGAAATCATCTCTGGCTTGGTCTGTAGAGGAAAAGAGTTTCAAACCAGAACTGGCAGTGGACAGTAATTTCTCGAAAAATTAAGTTTTGAACCTATAGTCGAAATGTGATAATTAAAACGCTTTTCAGGCCGTGAAAAGCATAATAATTCAACATTTTAAGGAAAATCATCTCTGGCTTGGTCTGTAGAGAAAATGAGTTTCAAAATAGTTCTAGAATGAAACGTTAATATCTCCAAAAATTAAGTTTTAAACCTATAGTCGAAATGTGATAATTAAAACGATTTTCAGGCCGTGAAAAGCATAATAATTCAACATTTTAAGGAAAATCATTTCTGGCTTGGTCTGTAGAGAAAATGAGTTTTAAAATAGTAATAGCATGGAACGTTAATATCTCCAAAAATGAAGATTTGATCCTATTGTCGAAATATGATAAATTAAAACGCTTTTCTGGCCGTGAAAAGCATAATAATTCAACATTTTAAGGGAAATCATCTCTGGCTTGGTCTGTAGAGAAAATGAGTTTCAAACGAGTACTAGCATTAAATGTTAATTTCTCGAAAATGCAAGTTTTGATTCTATAGTCGAAATGTGACAATTAAAACGCTTTTCATGCCGTGAAAAGCATAATAATTCAACATATTAGTGAAAATCATTTCTGGCTTGGTCTGCAGAGAAAATGAGTTTCAAGGAGTACTAGCATGAGACGTGAATTTCGCGAAAAATTAAGTTTGGGTCCAATAGTCGAAATATGATAATTAAACTGCTTTCAAGGCCGTGAAAAGCATAATAATTCAACATCTTAAGGAAAATCATCTCTGGCTTGGTCTGCAGAGAAAATGACTTTCAAGGAGTACTAGCATGAGACGTGAAATTCGCGAAAAATTAAGTTTGGGTCCAATAGTCGAAATATGATAATTAAACTGCTTTCAAGGCCGTGAAAAGCATAATAATTCAACATCTTAAAGAAAATCATCTCTGGCTTGATCTGTAGAAGAGATGAGTTTCAAACGAGTACAATCGTTTTACACTAGTTTTTTGAAAAATCAAGGTTTGATCCTATAGTCGAAATGTGATAATTAACACGCTTTTCAGGCCGTGAAAAGCATAATAATTCAACATTCTAAGGAAATTCATCTCTGGCTTGGTCTGTAGAGAAAATGAGTTTCAAACGAGTACTAGCATGAAACGCTAATATCTCGAGAAGTCAAGTTTTGATCCTATAGTCGAAATATGATAAATAAGACACTCTTGAGGCCGTAAAAAGCATAATAATCAACATTTTAAGAAAATTCATCTCAGGCCTGGTCTGCAGAGATAATGAGTATTAAACGAGTAATAGCATTGAACGCGAATTTCTCTAAGAGTCAAGTGTTTAACCTATAGTCCAAATGTGATAATTAAAAAGTTTTCATACTCTGAAAAGCTAAATAATTCAACGTCTTAATGAAAATCATATCTTTCTTGCTGTGTAGAGAAAAGGAGTTTCAAACGAGAATTAGCATTGATCGCGAATTTCCCGAAAACTTAAGTTTTGATCCTATGGTCTAAATGTGATAAATAAACGCTTTTCAGGCCGTGAAAAGCATAATAATTCAACATTTTAAGGAAAATCATCTCTGGCTTGGTCTGTAGAGAAAATGAGGTTCAAACGAGTACTAGCATTAAACGTTAATTTCTCGAAAAATCAAGTTTTGATCCTATAGTCGAAATATGATAATTAAAACGCTTTTCAGGCCGTGAAAAGCATAATAATTCAACATTTTAAGGAAAAACATCTCTGGCTTGGTCTGCAGAGAAAATAAGTTTCAAACGAGTATTAGCATTGAACGCGAATTTCTCGAAAATGCAAGTTTTGATGCTATAGTCGAAATGTGATAATTAAAACGCTTTTCAGGCCGTGAAAAGCATAATAATTCAACATTTTAAGGAAAACCGTCTCTGGCTTGTTCTGTAAAGAAATGATTTTCAAAGGAGTATTAGGTTTGAAAGCGAATTTCCCGAGAAGTCAAGTGTTAAACCTAGAGTCCAAATGTGATAATTAAAACGCTTTTCATACTCTGAAAAGCATAACAATTCAACATTTTAAGGGAAATCATCTCTGGCTTGGTCTGTAGAGGAAAAGAGTTTCAAACCAGAACTAGCAGTGGACAGTAATTTCTCTAAAAATTAAGTTTTGAACCTATAGTCGAAATGTGATAATTAAAACGCTTTTCAGGCCGTGAAAAGCATAATAATTCAACATCTTAAAGAAAATCATCTCTGGCTTGATCTGTAGAAGAAATGAGTTTCAAACGAGTACAATCGTTGGACACTAGTTTCTTGAAAAATCAAGTTTTGATCCTATAGTCGAAATGTGATAATTAAAACGCTTTTCAGGCCGTGAAAAGCATAATAATTCAACATTCTAAAGAAATTCATCTCTGGCTTGGTCTGTAGAGAAAATGAGTTTCAAACGAGTACTAGCATGAAACGCTAATATCTCGAGAAATCAAGTTTTGATCCTATAGTCGAAATATGATAATTAAGACACTCTGCAAACCGTGAAAAGCATAATAATTCAACATTTTAAGAAAATTCATCTCAGGCCTGGTCTGCAGAGATAATGAGTTTCAAACGCGTAGTAGCATTGAACGCGAATTTCTCTAAAAGTCAAGTGTTTAATCTATAGTCCAAATGTGATAATTAAAACGCTTTTCATACTCTGATTTTCATCTTAATGAAAATCATCTCTGGCTTGGTCTGTAAAGAAAATAAGTTTCAAACGAGTACTAGCATTGGGCAGTAATTTCTTGAAAAATCAAGTTTCGAACCTATAGTCGAAATGTGATAATTAAAGCATAGGGCAGCAATTTCTTGAAAAAACATGTTTCGATCCTATTTTCTAAATGTTATAATTAAAACGCTTTTCAGGCCGTGAAAAGCATAATAATTCAACCTTTTTAAGGAAAGTCATCTCTAGCTTGGTCTGTAGAGAAAATGAGTTTCAAACGAGTACTAGCATTGGGCAGTAATTTCTTGAAAAATCAAGTTTTGAACCTATAGTCGAAATGTGATAATTGAAACGTTTTTCAGGCCGTGAAAACCATAATAATTCAACATTTTAAGGAACATCATCTCTGGCTTGGTCTGTAAAGAAAATGATTTTCAAACGAGTAGTAGTATTTAACGCGAATTTCTCTGAAAGTCAAGGGTTCAACCTATAGTCCAAATGTGATAATTAAAACGCATTTCATACTCTGAAAAGCATAATATTTCAACATCTTAATGAGAATCATCTATGGCTTGGTCTGTAAAGAAAATAAGTTTCGAACGAGTATTAGCACTGAACGCGAATTTATCGAAAACTCAAGTTTTGAACATATTGTCTAAATGTGATAATTAGAACGCTTTTCAGGCCGTGAGAAGCATAATAATTCATCATTTTAAGGAAAATCATCTATGGCTTGGTCTGTAGAAAAAATGAGTTTCAAGGAGTACTAGTATGAGACGTTAATTTCGCGAAAATTTAAGTTTCGATCCTATAGTCCAAATGTGATAATTAAACTGCTTTCAAGGCCGTGAAAAGCATAATAATTCAACATTTTATGGAAAATCATCTCTGGCTTGTTCTGTAAAGAAAATGATTTTCAAACGAGTATTAGCATTGAATGATAATTTCTCGAAAATTCAAGTGTTAAACCTAGAGTCCAAATGTGATAATTAAAACGCTTTTCATACTCTGAAAAGCATAACAATTCAACATTTTAAGGAAAATCATCTCTGGCTTGTTTTGTAGAGAAAATGATTTTCAAACGAGTATTAGCATTGAACGCGAATTTCTCGAAAATCCAAGTTTTGATCCTATAGTCAAAATGTGATCATTAAAATGCTTTTCAGGTCTTGAAAAGCATAATAATTCAACATTTTAAGGGAAATCATCTATGGCTTGGTCTGTAGAGAAAATGAGTTTCAAAGGAGTATTAGCATTGAACTCGAATTTCTCGAAACTCCAAGTTTTGATCCTATAGTCAAAATGTGATCATTAATCGCTTTTCAGGCCGTGAAAGGCATAATAATTCAACATTTTAAGGGAAATCATCTCTGGCTTGGTCTGTAGAGGAAAAGAGTTTCAAACCAGAACTGGGAGTGGACAGTAATTTCTCGAAAAATTAAGTTTTGAACCTATAGTCGAAATGTGATAATTAAAACGCTTTTCAGGCCGTGAAAAGCATAATAATTCAACATTTTAAGGAAAATCATCTCTGGCTTGGTCTGTAGAGAAAATGAGTTTCAAAATAGTTCTAGAATGAAACGTTAATATCTCCAAAAATTAAGTTTTAAACCTATAGTCGAAATGTGATAATTAAAACGCTTTTCAGGCCGTGAAAAGCATAATAATTCAACATTTTAAGGATAATCATTTCTGGCTTGGTCTGTAGAGAAAATGAGTTTTAAAATAGTAATAGCATGGAACGTTAATATCTCCAAAAATCAAGTTTTGATCCTATTGTCGAAATATGATAAATTAAAACGCTTTTCTGGCCGTGAAAAGCATAAGGGAAATCATCTCTGGCTTGGTCTGTAGAGAAAATGAGTTTCAAACGAGTACTAGCATTAAATGTTAATTTCTCGAAAATGCAAGTTTTGATTCTATAGTCGAAATGTGACAATTAAAACGCTTTTCATGCCGTGAAAAGCATAATAATTCAACATATTAGTGAAAATCATTTCTGGCTTTTTCTGCAGAGAAAATGAGTTTCAAGGAGTACTAGCATGAGACGTGAATTTCGCGAAAAATTAAGTTTGGGTCCAATAGTCGAAATATGATAATTAAACTGCTTTCAAGGCCGTGAAAAGCATAATAATTCAACATCTTAAGGAAAATCATCTCTGGCTTGATCTGTAGAAGAAATGAGTTTCAAACGAGTACAATCGTTGGACACTAGTTTCTTGAAAAATCAAGGTTTGATCCTATAGTCGAAATGTGATAATTAAAACGCTTTTCAGGCCGTGAAAAGCATAATAATTCAACATTCTAAGGAAATTCATCTCTCGCTTGGTCTGTAGAGAAAATGAGTTTCAAACGAGTACTAGCATGAAACGCTAATATCTCGAGAAGTCAAGTTTTGATCCTATAGTCGAAATATGATAATTAAGACACTCTGCAAACCGTGAAAAGCATAATAATTCAACATTTTAAGAAAATTCATCTCAGGCCTGGTCTGCAGAGATAATGAGTTTCAAACGCGTAGTAGCATTGAACGCGAATATCTCTAAAAGTCAAGTGTTTAACCTATAGTCCAAATGTGATAATTAAAACGCTTTTCATACTCTGAAAAGCATAATAATTCAACATCTTAATGAAAATCATCTCTGGCTTGGTTTGTAAAGAAAATAAGTTTCAAACGAGTACTAGCATTGGGCAGTAATTTCTTGAAAAATCAAGTTTTGAACCTATAGTCGAAATGTGATAATTAAAGCATAGGACAGCAATTTCTTGAAAAAACATGTTTCGATCCTATTTTCTAAATGTTATAATTAAAACGCTTTTCAGGCCGTGAAAAGCATAATAATTCAACCTTTTTAAGGAAAATCATCTCTAGCTTGATCTGTAGAGAAAATGAGTTTCAAACGAGTACTAGTATTGGGCAGTAATTTCTTGAAAAATCAAGTTTTAAACCTATAGTCGAAATGTGATAATTAAAACGTTTTTCAGGCCGTGAAAAGCATAATAATTCAACATTTTAAGGAACATCATCTCTGGCTTGGTCTGTAAAGAAAATGATTTTCAAACGAGTAGTAGTATTTAACGCGAATTTCTCTGAAAGTCAAGGGTTAAACCTATAGTCCAAATGTGATAATTAAAACGCATTTCATACTCTGAAAAGCATAATATTTCAACATCTTAATGAGAATCATCTATGGCTTGGTCTGTAAAGAAAATAAGTTTCGAACGAGTATTAGCACTGAACGCGAATTTATCGAAAACTCAAGTTTTGAACATATTGTCTAAATGTGATAATTAGAACGCTTTTCAGGCCGTGAGAAGCATAATAATTCATCATTTTAAGGAAAATCATCTATGGCTTGGTCTGTAGAAAAAATGAGTTTCAAGGAGTACTAGTATGAGACGTGAATTTCGCGAAAATTTAAGTTTCGATCCTATGGTCCAAATGTGATAATTAAACTGCTTTCAAGGCCGTGAAAAGCATAATAATTCAACATTTTATGGAAAATCATCTCTGGCTTGTTCTGTAAAGAAAATGATTTTCAAACGAGTATTAGCATTGAATGATAATTTCTCGAAAATTCAAGTGTTAAACCTATAGTCCAAATGTGATAATTAAAACGCTTTTCATACTCTGAAAAGCATAACAATTCAACATTTTAAGGAAAATCATCTCTGGCTTGGTTTGTAGAGAAAATGATTTTCAAACGAGTATTAGCATTGAACGCGAATTTCTCGAGAAGTCAAGTTTTGATCCTATAGTCGAAATATGATAAATAAGACACTCTTCAGGCCGTAAAAAGCATAATAATCAACATTTTAAGAAAATTCATCTCAGGCCTGGTCTGTAGAGAAAATGAGTTTCAAACGAGTACTAGCATGAAACGCTAATATCTCGAGAAGTCAAGTTTTGATCCTATAGTCGAAATATGATAAATAAGACACTCTTCAGGCCGTAAAAAGCATAATAATCAACATTTTAAGAAAATTCATCTCAGGCCTGGTCTGCAGAGATAATGAGTATTAAACGAGTAATAGCATTGAACGCGAATTTCTCTAAGAGTCAAGTGTTTAACCTATAGTCCAAATGTGATAATTAAAAAGTTTTCATACTCTGAAAAGCTAAATAATTCAACGTCTTAATGAAAATCATATCTTTCTTGCTGTGTAGAGAAAAGGAGTTTCAAACGAGAATTAGCATTGATCGCGAATTTCCCGAAAACTTAAGTTTTGATCCTATGGTCTACATGTGAGAAATAAACGCTTTTCAGGCCGTGAAAAGCATAATAATTCAACATTTTAAGGAAAATCATCTCTGGCTTGGTCTGTAGAGAAAATGAGGTTCAAACGAGTACTAGCATTAAACGTTAATTTCTCGAAAAATCAAGTTTTGATCCTATAGTCGAAATATGATAATTAAAACGCTTTTCAGGCCGTGAAAAGCATAATAATTCAACATTTTAAGGAAAAACATCTCTGGCTTGGTCTGCAGAGAAAATAAGTTTCAAACGAGTATTAGCATTGAACGCGAATTTCTCGAAAATGCAAGTTTTGATGTTATAGTTGAAATGTTACAATTAAAACGCTATTCAGGTTGTGAAAAGCATAATAATTCATCATTTTAAGGAAAATCATCTCTGGCTTGGTCTGTAGAAAAAATGAGTTTCAAGGAGTACTAGCATGAGACGTGAATTTCGCGAAAAATTAAGTTTGGATTATATAGTCCAAATGTGATAATTAAACTGCATTCAAGTCCGTGAAAAGCATAATAATTCAACATTTTAAGGAAAACCGTCTCTGGCTTGTTCTGTAAAGAAATGATTTTCAAAGGAGTATTAGGTTTGAAAGCGAATTTCTCGAGAAGTCAAGTGTTAAACCTAGAGTCCAAATGTGATAATTAAAACGCTTTTCATACTCTGAAAAGCATAACAATTCAACATTTTAAGGGAAATCATCTCTGGCTTGGTCTGTAGAGGAAAAGAGTTTCAAACCAGAACTGGCAGTGGACAGTAATTTCTCGAAAAATTAAGTTTTGAACCTATAGTCGAAATGTGATAATTAAAACGCTTTTCAGGCCGTGAAAAGCATAATAATTCAACATTTTAAGGAAAATCATCTCTGGCTTGGTCTGTAGAGAAAATGAGTTTCAAAATAGTTCTAGAATGAAACGTTAATATTTCCAAAAATTAAGTTTTAAACCTATAGTCGAAATGTGATAATTAAAACGATTTTCAGGCCGTGAAAAGCATAATAATTCAACATTTTAATGAAAATCATTTCTGGCTTGGTCTGTAGAGAAAATGAGTTTTAAAATAGTAATAGCATGGAACGTTAATATCTCCAAAAATGAAGATTTGATCCTATTGTCGAAATATGATAAATTAAAACGCTTTTCTGGCCGTGAAAAGCATAATAATTCAACATTTTAAGGGAAATCATCTCTGGCTTGGTCTGTAGAGAAAATGAGTTTCAAACGAGTACTAGCATTAAATGTTAATTTCTCGAAAATGCAAGTTTTGATTCTATAGTCGAAATGTGACAATTAAAACGCTTTTCATGCCGTGAAAAGCATAATAATTCAACATATTAGTGAAAATCATTTCTGGCTTGGTCTGCAGAGAAAATGAGTTTCAAGGAGTACTAGCATGAGACGTGAATTTCGCGAAAAATTAAGTTTGGGTCCAATAGTCGAAATATGATAATTAAACTGCTTTCAAGGCCGTGAAAAGCATAATAATTCAACATCTTAAGGAAAATCATCTCTGGCTTGATCTGTAGAAGAAATGAGTTTCAAACGAGTACAATCGTTGGACACTAGTTTCTTGAAAAATCAAGGTTTGATCCTATAGTCGAAATGTGATAATTAAAACGCTTTTCAGGCCGTGAAAAGCATAATAATTCAACATTCTAAGGAAATTCATCTCTCGCTTGGTCTGTAGAGAAAATGAGTTTCAAACGAGTACTAGCATGAAACGCTAATATCTCGAGAAGTCAAGTTTTGATCCTATAGTCGAAATATGATAATTAAGACACTCTGCAAACCGTGAAAAGCATAATAATTCAACATTTTAAGAAAATTCATCTCAGGCCTGGTCTGCAGAGATAATGAGTTTCAAACGCGAAGTAGCATTGAACGCGAATTTCTCTAAAAGTCAAGTGTTTAACCTATAGTCCAAATGTGATAATTAAAACGCTTTTCATACTCTGAAAAGCATAATAATTCAACATCTTAATGAAAATCATCTCTGGCTTGGTTTGTAAAGAAAATAAGTTTCAAACGAGTACTAGCATTGGGCAGTAATTTCTTGAAAAATCAAGTTTTGAACCTATAGTCGAAATGTAATAATTAAAGCATAGGACAGCAATTTCTTGAAAAAACATGTTTCGATCCTATTTTCTAAATGTTATAATTAAAACGCTTTTCAGGCCGTGAAAAGCATAATAATTCAACCTTTTTAAGGAAAATCATCTCTAGCTTGGTCTGTAGAGAAAATGAGTTTCAAACGAGTACTAGCATTGGGCAGTAATTTCTTGAAAAATCAAGTTTTAAACCTATAGTCGAAATGTGATAATTAAAACGTTTTTCAGGCCGTGAAAAGCATAATAATTCAACATTTTAAGGAACATCATCTCTGGCTTGGTCTGTAAAGAAAATGATTTTCAAACGAGTATTAGCATTGAATGATAATTTCTCGAAAATTCAAGTGTTAAACCTATAGTCCAAATGTGATAATTAAAACGCTTTTCATACTCTGAAAAGCATAACAATTCAACATTTTAAGGAAAATCATCTCTGGCTTGGTTTGTAGAGAAAATTATTTTCAAACGAGTATTAGCATTGAACGCGAATTTCTCGAAAATCCAAGTTTTGATCCTATAGTCAAAATGTGATCATTAATCGCTTTTCAGGCCGTGAAAGGCATAATAATTCAACATTTTAAGGGAAATCATCTCTGGCTTGGTCTGTAGAGGAAAAGAGTTTCAAACGAGTACTAGCATTGGACAGTAATTTCTCGAAAAATTAAGTTTTGAACCCATAGTCGAAATGTGATAATTAAAACGATTTTCAGGCCGTGAAAAGCATAATAATTCAACATTTTAAGGAAAATCATCTTTGGCTTGGTCTGTAGAGAAAATGAGTTTCAAACGAGTACTATCATTAAAGGTGAATTTAACGAAAAATCAAGTTTTGATCCTATAGTCGAAATGTGATAATTAAAACGCTTTTCAAGCTGTGAAAAGCATTATAATTCAACATTTTAAGGAAAATCATCTCTGGCTTGGTTTGTAGAGAAAATGAGTTTCAAGGTGTACTAGCATGTGACGTGAATTTCGCGAAAAATTAAGTTTGGATCCAATAGTCGTAATATGATAATTAAACTGCTTTCAAGTCCGTGAAACGCATAATAATTCAACATCTTAAGGAAAATCATCTCTGGCTTGATCTGTAGAAGAAATGAGTTTCAAACGAGTACAATCGTTGGACACTAGTTTCATGAATAATCAAGTTTTGATCCTATAGTCCAAATGTGATAATTAAAACGCTTTTCAGGCCGTGAAAAGCATAATAATTCTACATTTTAAGGGAAATTATCTATGGCTTTGTCTGTAGAGAAAGTGAATTTCAAACGAGTACTAGCATTAAACGTGAATTTCTCGAAGAATCAAGTTTTGATCCTATAGACGAAATATGATAATTAAAACGCTTTTCAGGCCGTGAAAAGCATAATAATTCAGCATTTTATGTAAAATCATCTCAGGCCTGGTCTGCGAAGAAAATGAGTATTAAACGAGTAGTAGCATTGAACGCGAATTTCTCTAATTTTCTTTTCAACCTATTGTCCAAATGTGATAATTAAAAAGTTTTCATTCTCTGAAAAGCTAAATAATTCAACGTCTTAATGAAAATCATCTCTTTCTTGCTGTGTAGAGAAAAGGAGTTTCAAACGAGTATTAGCATTGATCGCGAATTTCTCGAAAACTTAAGTTTTGATCCTATGGTCTAAATGTGATAAATAAACGCTTTTCAGGCCGTGAAAAGCATAATAATTCAACATTTTAAGGAAAATCATCTCTGGCTTGGTCTGCAGAGAAAATGAGTTTCAAACGAGTACTAGCATTAAACGTTAATTCCTGGAAAAATCAAGTTTTGATCCTATAGTCGAAATATGATAATTAAAACGCTTTTCAGGCCGTGAAAAGCATAATAATTCAACATTTTAAGAAAATCATCTCAGGCCTGGTCTGCGGAGAAAATGAGTATCAAACGAGTAGTAGCATTCAATGCGAATTTCTCTAAGAGTGAAGTGTTCTTCAACCTATAGTCCAAATGTGATAATTAAAAAGCTTTTCAAACTCTGAAAAGCATAATAATTCAACATTTTAATGAAAATCATCTCTGGCTTAGTCTGTAAAGAAAATATGTTTCGCATAGAATGCGAATTTCTCGAAAAGTCAAGTTTTTATCCTATGGTCTAAATGTGATAAATAAACGATTCTCAGGCCGTGAAAAGCATAATAATTCAACATTTTAAGAAAATTCATCTCAGGCCTGGTATGCAGAGATAATGAGTTTCAAACGCGTAGTAGCATTGAACGCGAATTTCTCTAAGAGTCAAGTGTTTAACCTATAGTCCAAATGTGATAATTAAAAAGTTTTCATTCTCTGAAAAGCTAAATAATTCAACGTCTTAATGAAAATCATCTCTTTCTTGCTGTGTAGAGAAAAGGAGTTTCAAACGAGTATTAGCATTGATCGCGAATTTCTCGAAAACTTAAGTTTTGATCCTATGGTCTAAATGTGATAAATAAACGCTTTTCAGGCAATGACAAGCATAATAATTCAACATTTTAAGCGAAATCATCTCTGGCTTGGTCTGCAGAGAAAATAAGTTAGCATTAAACGTTAATTTCTCGAAAAATCAAGTTTTGATCCTAAAGTCGAAATATGATAATTAAAACGCTTTTCAGGCTGTGAAAAGCATAATAATTCAACATTTTAAGAGAAATCATCTCAGGCCTGGTCTGCGGAGAAAATGAGTATCAAACGAGTAGTAGCATTGAACGCGAATTTCTCTAAGAGTGAAGTGTTCAACCTATAGTCCAAATGTGATAATTAAAAAGCTTTTCAAACTCTGAAAAGCATAATAATTCAACATTTTAATGAAAATCATCTCTGGCTTGGTCTGTAAAGAAAATATGTTTCGCATAGAATGCGAATTTCTCGAAAACTCAAGTTATTATAATATGGTCTAAATGTGATAAATAAACGCTTTTCAGGCCGTGAAAAGCATAATAATTCAACATTTTAAGGAAAAACATCTCTGGCTTGGTCTGTAGAAAAAATGAGTTTCAAGGAGTACTAGCATGAGACGTGAATTTCGCGAAAAATTAAGTTTGGATCCTATAGTCCAAATGTGATAATTAAACTGCTTTCAAGTCCGTGAAAAGCATAATATTTCAACATTTTAAGGAAAATCGTCTCTGGCTTGTTCTGTAAAGAAATGATTTTCAAAAGAGTATTAGCATTGAAAGCGAATTTCTCGAGAAGTCAAGTGTCCAAATGTGATAATTAAAACGCTTTTCATACTCTGAAAAGCATAAAAATTCAACATTTTAAGGAAAATCATCTCTCGCCTGGTTTGTAGAGAAAATGAGTTTCAAAGGAGTGTTTGCATTGAACGCGAATTTCTCGAAACTCCATGTTTTGATCCTATTGTCAAAATGTGAATATTAATCGCTTTTCAGTCCGTGAAAAGCATAATAATTCAACCTTTTTAAGGAAAATCATCTCTAGCTTGGCCTGTAGAGAAAATGAGTTTCAAACGAGTACTAGCATTGGACAGTAATTTCTTGAAAAATCAAGTTTTGAACCTATAGTCGAAATGTGAAAATTAAAACGTTTTTCAGGCCGTGAAAAGCATAATAATTCAACATTTTAAGGAACATCATCTCTGGCTTGTTCTGTAAAGAAAATGATTTTCAAACGAGTATTAGCATTGAATGATAATTTCTCGAAAACTCAAGTTTTGAACATATTGTCTAAATGTGATAATTAAAACGCTTTTCAGGCCGTAAAAAGCATAATAATCAACATTTTAAGAAAATTCATCTCAGGCTTGGTTTGCAGAGATAATGAGTATTAAACGAGTAATAGCATTGAACGCGAATTTCTCTAAGAGTCAAGTGTCCAAATGTGATAATTAAAAAGTTTTCATACTCTGAAAAGCTAAATAATTCAACGTCTTAATGAAAATCATCTCTTTCTTGCTGTGTAGAGAAAAGGAGTTTCAAACGAGAATTAGCATTGATCGCGAATTTCCCGAAAACTTAAGTTTTGATCCTATGGTCTAAATGTGATAAATAAACGCTTTTCAGGCCGTGAAAAGCATAATAATTCAACATTTTAAGGAAAATCATCTCTGGCTTGGTCTGTAGAGAAAATGAGGTTCAAACGAGTAGTAGCATTAAACGTTAATTTCTCGAAAAATCAAGTTTTGATCCTATAGTCGAAATATGATAATTAAAACGCTTTTCAGGCCGTGAAAAGCATAATAATTCAACATTTTAAGAAAATCATCTCAGGCCTGGTCTGCGGAGAAAATGAGTATCAAACGAGTAGTAGCATTCAATGCGAATTTCTCTAAGAGTGATGTGTTCTTCAACCTATAGTCCAAATGTGATAATTAAAAAGCTTTTCAAGCTCTGAAAAGCATAATAATTCAACATTTTAATGAAAATCATCTCTTTCTTGCTGTGTAGAGAAAAGGAGTTTCAAACGAGTATTAGCATTGATCGCGAATTTCTCGAAAACTTAAGTTTTGATCCTATGGTCTAAATGTGATAAATAAACGCTTTTCAGGCAATGACAAGCATAATAATTCAACATTTTAAGGAAAATCATCTCTGGCTTGGTCTGCAGAGAAAATAAGTTAGCATTAAACGTTAATTTCTCGAAAAATCAAGTTTTGATCCTAAAGTCGAAATATGATAATTAAAACGCTTTTCAGGCTGTGAAAAGCATAATAATTCAACATTTTAAGAAAAATCATCTCAGGCCTGGTCTGCGGAGAAAATGAGTATCAAACGAGTAGTAGCATTGAACGCGAATTTCTCTAAGAGTGATGTGTTCAACCTATAGTCCAAATGTGATAATTAAAAAGCTTTTCAAGCTCTGAAAAGCATAATAATTCAACATTTTAATGAAAATCATCTCTGGCTTGGTCTGTAAAGAAAATATGTTTCGCATAGAATGCGAATTTCTCGAAAACTCAAGTTTTTATAATATGGTCTAAATGTGATAAATAAACGCTTTAATGCAAGTATTTTTTGAAACTCATTTTCTCTACAGACCAAGCCAGAGATGATTTTCCTTAAAATATTGAATTAATATGCTTTTCACGGCCTGAAAAGTGTTTTAATTATTACATTTCTACTATAGGATCAAAACTTGATTTTTCAAGAAATTCGTGTCCAATGCTAGTACTCGTTTGAAACTCTTTTGCTCTACAGACCAAGCCAGAGATGATTTTCCTTAAAATGTTGAATTATTATGCTTTTCACAGTTCGAAAAGCGTTTTAATGATCACATTTCGACTATGGGATCGAAATTTGATTTTTCGAGAAATTCAGGTTTAATGCTAGTACTTGTTTGAAACTCCTTTTCTCTACAGACCCAGCCAGAGATGATTTTCATTAAGATGTTGAATTATAATGCTTTTCAGAGCCATAAAAGCTATTTAATTAGCACCTTTGGACTATAGGCTGAACACTTGACTTTTAGAGAAATTCGCGATCAACTCTTTGAAACTCGTTTTCTCCGCAGACCAGGCCTGAGATGATTTTTCTTAAAATGTTGAATTATTTTGCTTTTCACGGCCTGAAAAGAGTTTTAATTATCACTTTTCGACTATAGGATCAAAACTTGATTTTTCAAGAAATTAGTGTCCAATGCTATTACTCGTTTGAAACGAATTTTCTCTACAGACCATGCTAGAGGTGATTTCTCTTAAAATGTTGAATTATTTTGCTTTTCACGGCCTGAAAAGCGTTTTAAATATAACTTTCAGAATATAGGATCAAAACTTGGATTTTCGAGAAATTCGCGTTCAATGCTGGTACTCGTTTGAAACTCCTTTTCTCTACAGACCAAGCCAGAGATGATTTTCCTTAAAATATTGAATTATTATGCTTTTGACGGCCTGAAAAGTGTTTTAATAACACATTTGGACTATAGGATCAAAACTTGATTTTTTAAGAAACTAGTGTCCAATGTTTTAACTCGTTTGATATCTAGACCAAGCCGGAGATGATTATCCTTAAAATGTTGAAATATTATGCTTTTCACGGTCTGAAAAGCGTTTTAAATATTACATTCAGACCATATGTTCAAAACTTGATTTTTCAAGAAATTAGTGTCCAATGCTATTACTCGTTTGAAACTCTTTTCCTCTACACACCAAGGCAGAGATGATTTCCCTTAAAATGTTGAATTATTATGTTTATCACGGCCTGAAAAGCGTTTTAGTTATCACATTTAGACCATATGTTTAAAACTTGAGTTCTCGATAAATTCGCGTTCAGTGCTAATACTTGTTTGAAACTTATTTTCTTTACAGACCAAGCAAGAGATGATTTTCTTTAAAATGTTGAATTATTTTGCTTTTCACTGCCTGAAAAGCGTTTTAATTATCCCATTGATGATTTTCCTTAAAATGTTGAATTATTATGCTTTTCACAGTTCGAAAAGCGTTTTAATGATCACATTTCGACTATAGGATCAAAATTTGATTTGTCGAGAAATTCACGTTCAATACTACTACTCGTTTAAAAATCATTTTCTTTACAGACCAAGCCAGAGATGATTTTCCTTAAAATGATGAATTATTATGCTTTTCACGGCCTGAAAAGCGTTTTAATTATCACATTTCGACTATAGGTTCAAAACTTGATTTTTCAAGAAATTACCGTCCACTGTTGTACTCTTTTGAATTTCATTTTTTCTACTGACCAAGCTAGAGATGATTTTCCTTAAAATGTTGAACTATTATGCTTTTCACGGCCTGAAAAGATTTTTAATTATCACATATAGACCATAGGATTAAAACTTGAGTTTTCGAGAAGTTCGCATTCTATGCGAAACGTATTTTCTTTACAGACCAAGCCAGAGATGATTTTAATTAAGATGTAGAATTATTATGCTTTTCAGAGCCATAAAAGCTATTTAATTAGCACCTTTGGACTATAGGCTGAACACTTGACTTTTAGAGAAATTCGCGTTCAACTCGTTTGAAACTCGTTTTCTCCGCAGACCAGGCCTGAGATGATTTTTCTTAAAATGTTGAATTATTTTGCTTTTCACGGCCCTAAAAGAGTTTTAATTATCACATTTCGACTATAGGATCAAAACTTGATCTTTCAAGAAATTCGTGTACAATGCTAGTACTCGTTTGAAACTCTTTTCCTCTACAGACCAAGCTAGAGATGATATTCCTTAAAATGTTGAATTATTGTGCTTTTCACAGTTTGAAAAGCGTTTTAATCATCACATTTCGACTATAGGATCAAAACTTGATATTTCGAGAAATTCACGTTTAATGCTAGTACTTGTTTGAAACTCATTTTCTCTACAGACCAAGCCAGAGATGATTTTCCTTAAAATGCTGAATTATTATGCATTTCAGAGCCTGAATGGAGTTCTATTATCACATTTCGACCAAAACTTGATCTTTCAAGAAATTAGTGTCCAATGCTAGTATTTTTTGAAACTCATTTTCTCTACAGAACAAGCTAGAAATGATTTTCTTTAAAATGTTGAATTATTATGCATTTCACGGCCTGAAAAGCGTTTTAATTATCACATTTAGCCATAGGATCAAAACTTGAGTTTTCGAGAAAATCGCCATCAATGCTAATACTCGTTTGATACTCCTTTTTTTTACAGACCAAGTCAGAGATGATTTTAATTAAGATGTAGAATTATTATGCTTTTCAGAGCCATAAAAGCTATTTAATTATCACATTTGGACTATAGGCTGAACACTTGACTTTTAGAGAAATTCGCGTTCAATGCCACTACTCGTTTGAAACTCATTTTCTCTACAGACCAAGCCAGAGATGATTTTCCTTAAAATATTGAATTATTATGCTTTTGACGGCCTGAAAAGTGTTTTAATTATCACATTTGGACTATAGGATCAAAACTTGATTTTTTAAGAAACTAGTGTCCAATGCTTTTACTCGTTTGATATCTAGACCAAGCCAGAGATGATTATCCTTAAAATGTTGAAATATTATGCTTTTCACGGCCTGAAAAGCGTTTTAAATATCACATTTAGACCATATGTTCAAAACTTGATTTTTCAAGAAATTAGTGTCCAATGCTATTACTCGTTTGAAACTCTTATCCTCTACACACCAAGGCAAAGATGATTTCCCTTAAAATGTTGAATTATTATGCTTTTCACGGCCTGAAAAGCGTTTTAATTATAACATTTAGACTATAGGATCAAAGCTTGGATTTTCGAGAAATTAGCGTTCAATGCTAGTTCTCGTTTGAAACTCATTTTCTCTACAGACCAAGCCAGAGATGATTTTCCTTAAAATATTGAATTAATATGCTTTTCACGGACTGAAAAGGGTTTTAATTATTACATTTCTACTATAGGATCAAAACTTGATTTTTCAAGAAACTAGTGTCCAATGCTTGTACTCGTTTGAAACTCATTTAATCTCTAGACCAAGCCACAGATGATTTACATTAAGATGTTGAATTATTATGCTTTTCAGATCCTGAAAAGCGTTTTAATTATCACATTTGGACTATAGGTTGAACACTTGAGTTTTAGAGAAATTCGCGTTCAATGCTTCTTAACATTTGAGACTCATTTTCCTTACAGACCAAACCAGAGATGATTTTCTTTAAAACGTTTAATTATTTTGCTTTTCACGGCCTAAAAAGTGTTTTAATTATCACATTTCGACTATAGGATCAAAACTTGATTTTTCAAGAAATTCGTGTCCAATGCTAGTACTCGTTTGAAACTCTTTTCCTCTACAGACCAAGCCAGAGATGATTTTCCTTAAAATGTTAAATTATTATGCTTTTCACAGTTCGAAAAGCGTTTTAATGATCACATTTCGACTATAGGATCGAAATTTAATTTTTCGAGAAATTCACGTTTAATGCTAGTACTTGTTTGAAACTCATTTTCTGTACAGACCAAGCCAGAGATGATTTTCATTAAGATGTTGAATTATTATTCTTTTCAGAGTATGAAAAGCGTTTTAATTATCACGTTTGGACCATAGGTTGAACATTTGACTTTCAGAGAAATTCGCGTTCAATACTACTACTCGTTTAAAAATCATTTTCTTTACAGACCAAGCCAGAGATAATTTTCCTTAAAATGTTGAATTATTATGCTTTTCACGGCCTGAAAAGATTTTTAATTATCACATTTAGACCGTAGGAATAAAACTTGAGTTTTCGAGAAGTTCGCATTCTATGCGAAACGTATTTTGTTTACAGACCAAGCCAGAGATGATTTTAATTAAGATGTAGAATTATTATGCTTTTCAGAGCCATAAAAGCTATTTAATTAGCACCTCTGAACACTTGACTTTTAGAGAAATTCGCGATCAACTCTTTGAAACTCGTTTTCTCCGCAGACCAGGCCTGAGATGATTTTTCTTAAAATGTTGAATTATTTTGCTTTTCATGGCCTGAAAAGAGTTTTAATTATCACATTTCGACTATAGGATCAAAACTGGATTTTTAAGAAATTCGTGTCCAATGCTGGTACTCGTTTGAAACTCTTTTCCTCTACAGACCAAGCCAGAGATGATTTTCCTTAAAATGTTGAATTATTATGCTTTTCACGGCCTGAAAAGCGTTTTAATCATCACATTTCGACTATAGGATCAAAACTTGATTTTTCGAGATATTAACGTTACATGCTAGTACTCGTTTGAAACTCGTTTTCTCTACAGACCAAGCCAGAGATGATTTTCCGTAGAATGTTGAATTATTATGTTTTTCACGGCCTCAAAAGCGTTTTAATTATCACATTTCGACTATAGGATCAATACTTGATTTTTCAAGAAATTAGTGAACAATGCTATTAATCGTTTGAAAGGAATTTTCTCTACAGGCCAAGCTAGAGGTGATTTCCCATAAAATATTGAATTATTATGCTTTTCACGGCTTGAAAAGCGTTTTAATTATCACATTTAGACCATATGTTCAAAACTTGAGTTCTCGATAAATTCGCGTTCAGTGCTAATACTTGTTTGAAACTTATTTTCTTTACAGACCAAGCCATAGATGATTTTCATTAAGATGTTGAATTATTATGCTTTTCACGGCTTGAAAAGCGTTTTAATTATCACATTTAGACCATATGTTCAAAACTTGAGTTCTCGATAAATTCGCGTTCAGTGCTAATACTTGTTTGAAACTTATTTTCTCTACAGACCAAGCCAGAGATGATTTTTCTTAAAATATTGAATTATTATGCTTTTGACGGCCTGAAAAGTGTTTTAATTATCACATTTGGACTATAGGATCAAAACTTGATTTTTTAAAACTAGTGTCCAATGCTTTTCCTCGTTTGAAATCTAGATCAAGCCAGAGATGATTATCCTTAAAATGCTTAATTATTATGCATTTCAGAGCCTGAATGGAGTTCTATTATCACATTTCGACCAAAACTTGATCTTTCAAGAAATTACTGTTCAATGCTTCTTAACATTTGAGACTCATTTTCTTTACAGACCAAGCCAGAGATGATTTTCTTTAAAATGTTGAATTATTTTGCTTTTCACTGCCTGAAAAGCGTTTTAATTATCACATTGATGATTTTCCTTAAAATGTTGAATTATTATGCTTTTCACAGTTCGAAAAGCGTTTTAATGATCACATTTCGACCATAGGATCAAAATTTGATTTGTCGAGAAATTCACGTTTAATACTAGTACTTGTTTGAAACTCATTTTCTCTACAGACCAAGCCAGAGATGATTTTCATTAAGATGTTGAATTATTATGCTTTTCAGAGTATGAAAAGCGTTTTAATTATAACGTTTGGACTATGGGTTGAACATTTGACTTTCAGAGAAATTCGCGTTCAATACTACTACTCGTTTAAAAATCATTTTCTTTACAGACCAAGCCAGAGATGATTTTCCTTAAAATGATGAATTATTATGCTTTTCACCGCCTGAAAAGCGTTTTAAATATCACATTTCGACTATAGGTTCAAAACTTGATTTTTCAAGAAATTACTGTGCACTGCTAGTACTCTTTTGAATCTCATTTTTTCTACAGACCAAGCTAGAGATGATTTTCCTTAAATTGTTGAACTATTATGCTTTTCACGGCCTGAAAAGATTTTTAATTATCACATTTAGACCATAGGTTCAAAACTTGATCTTTCAAGAAATTCTTGTACAATGCTAGTACTCGTTTGAAACTCTTTTCCTCTGCAGACCAAGCCAGAGATGATTTTCACTAATATGTTGAATTATTATGCTTTTCACGGCCTGAAAAGCGTTTTAACTATCACATATCAACTATAAGATCAAAACTTGATTTTTCGAGAAATTTACGTTTAATGATAGTACTTGTATGAAACTCATTTTCTCTACAGACCCAGCCAGAGATGATTTCCGTTAAAATGTTGAATTATTATGCTCTTCACGGCCTAAAAAGCGTTTTAATTATCATATTTCGACTATAGGATCAAAACTTGATTTTTCGAGATATTAACGTTACATGCTAGTACTCGTTTGAAACTCGTTTTCTCTACAGACCAAGCCAGAGATGATTTTGCTTAAAATATTGAATTATTATGCTTTTCACGGCCTGAAAAGCGTTTTAATTATCACATTTAGACCATATGTTCAAAACTTGAGATCTAGATAAATTCGCGTTCAGTGCTAATACTTGTTTGAAACTTATTTTCTTTACAGACCAAGCCATAGATGATTTTCCTTAAAATGATGAATTATTATGCTTTTCACGGCCTGAAAAGCGTTTTAATTATCACATTTCGACTATAGGTTCAAAACTTGATTTTTCAAGAAATTACCGTCCACTGTTGTACTCTTTTGAATTTCATTTTTTCTACTGACCAAGCTAGAGATGATTTTCCTTAAAATGTTGAACTATTATGCTTTTCACGGCCTGAAAAGATTTTTAATTATCACATATAGACCATAGGATTAAAACTTGAGTTTTCGAGAAGTTCGCATTCTATGCGAAACGTATTTTCTTTACAGACCAAGCCAGAGATGATTTTAATTAAGATGTAGAATTATTATGCTTTTCAGAGCCATAAAAGCTATTTAATTAGCACCTTTGGACTATAGGCTGAACACTTGACTTTTAGAGAAATTCGCGTTCAACTCGTTTGAAACTCGTTTTCTCCGCAGACCAGGCCTGAGATGATTTTTCTTAAAATGTTGAATTATTTTGCTTTTCACGGCCCTAAAAGAGTTTTAATTATCACATTTCGACTATAGGATCAAAACTTGATCTTTCAAGAAATTCGTGTACAATGCTAGTACTCGTTTGAAACTCTTTTCCTCTACAGACCAAGCTAGAGATGATATTCCTTAAAATGTTGAATTATTGTGCTTTTCACAGTTTGAAAAGCGTTTTAATCATCACATTTCGACTATAGGATCAAAACTTGATATTTCGAGAAATTCACGTTTAATGCTAGTACTTGTTTGAAACTCATTTTCTCTACAGACCAAGCCAGAGATGATTTTCCTTAAAATGCTGAATTATTATGCATTTCAGAGCCTGAATGGAGTTCTATTATCACATTTCGACCAAAACTTGATCTTTCAAGAAATTAGTGTCCAATGCTAGTATTTTTTGAAACTCATTTTCTCTACAGAACAAGCTAGAAATGATTTTCTTTAAAATGTTGAATTATTATGCATTTCACGGCCTGAAAAGCGTTTTAATTATCACATTTAGCCATAGGATCAAAACTTGAGTTTTCGAGAAAATCGCCATCAATGCTAATACTCGTTTGATACTCCTTTTTTTTACAGACCAAGTCAGAGATGATTTTAATTAAGATGTAGAATTATTATGCTTTTCAGAGCCATAAAAGCTATTTAATTATCACATTTGGACTATAGGCTGAACACTTGACTTTTAGAGAAATTCGCGTTCAATGCCACTACTCGTTTGAAACTCATTTTCTCTACAGACCAAGCCAGAGATGATTTTCCTTAAAATATTGAATTATTATGCTTTTGACGGCCTGAAAAGTGTTTTAATTATCACATTTGGACTATAGGATCAAAACTTGATTTTTTAAGAAACTAGTGTCCAATGCTTTTACTCGTTTGATATCTAGACCAAGCCAGAGATGATTATCCTTAAAATGTTGAAATATTATGCTTTTCACGGCCTGAAAAGCGTTTTAAATATCACATTTAAACCATATGTTCAAAACTTGATTTTTCAAGAAATTAGTGTCCAATGCTATTACTCGTTTGAAACTCTTATCCTCTACACACCAAGGCAAAGATGATTTCCCTTAAAATGTTGAATTATTATGCTTTTCACGGCCTGAAAAGCGTTTTAATTATAACATTTAGACTATAGGATCAAAGCTTGGATTTTCGAGAAATTAGCGTTCAATGCTAGTTCTCGTTTGAAACTCATTTTCTCTACAGACCAAGCCAGAGATGATTTTCCTTAAAATATTGAATTAATATGCTTTTCACGGACTGAAAAGGGTTTTAATTATTACATTTCTACTATAGGATCAAAACTTGATTTTTCAAGAAACTAGTGTCCAATGCTTGTACTCGTTTGAAACTCATTTAATCTCTAGACCAAGCCACAGATGATTTACATTAAGATGTTGAATTATTATGCTTTTCAGATCCTGAAAAGCGTTTTAATTATCACATTTGGACTATAGGTTGAACACTTGAGTTTTAGAGAAATTCGCGTTCAATGCTTCTTAACATTTGAGACTCATTTTCCTTACAGACCAAACCAGAGATGATTTTCTTTAAAACGTTTAATTATTTTGCTTTTCACGGCCTAAAAAGTGTTTTAATTATCACATTTCGACTATAGGATCAAAACTTGATTTTTCAAGAAATTCGTGTCCAATGCTAGTACTCGTTTGAAACTCTTTTCCTCTACAGACCAAGCCAGAGATGATTTTCCTTAAAATGTTAAATTATTATGCTTTTCACAGTTCGAAAAGCGTTTTAATGATCACATTTCGACTATAGGATCGAAATTTAATTTTTCGAGAAATTCACGTTTAATGCTAGTACTTGTTTGAAACTCATTTTCTGTACAGACCAAGCCAGAGATGATTTTCATTAAGATGTTGAATTATTATTCTTTTCAGAGTATGAAAAGCGTTTTAATTATCACGTTTGGACCATAGGTTGAACATTTGACTTTCAGAGAAATTCGCGTTCAATACTACTACTCGTTTAAAAATCATTTTCTTTACAGACCAAGCCAGAGATAATTTTCCTTAAAATGTTGAATTATTATGCTTTTCACGGCCTGAAAAGATTTTTAATTATCACATTTAGACCGTAGGAATAAAACTTGAGTTTTCGAGAAGTTCGCATTCTATGCGAAACGTATTTTGTTTACAGACCAAGCCAGAGATGATTTTAATTAAGATGTAGAATTATTATGCTTTTCAGAGCCATAAAAGCTATTTAATTAGCACCTCTGAACACTTGACTTTTAGAGAAATTCGCGATCAACTCTTTGAAACTCGTTTTCTCCGCAGACCAGGCCTGAGATGATTTTTCTTAAAATGTTGAATTATTTTGCTTTTCATGGCCTGAAAAGAGTTTTAATTATCACATTTCGACTATAGGATCAAAACTGGATTTTTAAGAAATTCGTGTCCAATGCTGGTACTCGTTTGAAACTCTTTTCCTCTACAGACCAAGCCAGAGATGATTTTCCTTAAAATGTTGAATTATTATGCTTTTCACGGCCTGAAAAGCGTTTTAATCATCACATTTCGACTATAGGATCAAAACTTGATTTTTCGAGATATTAACGTTACATGCTAGTACTCGTTTGAAACTCGTTTTCTCTACAGACCAAGCCAGAGATGATTTTCCGTAGAATGTTGAATTATTATGTTTTTCACGGCCTCAAAAGCGTTTTAATTATCACATTTCGACTATAGGATCAATACTTGATTTTTCAAGAAATTAGTGAACAATGCTATTAATCGTTTGAAAGGAATTTTCTCTACAGGCCAAGCTAGAGGTGATTTCCCATAAAATATTGAATTATTATGCTTTTCACGGCTTGAAAAGCGTTTTAATTATCACATTTAGACCATATGTTCAAAACTTGAGTTCTCGATAAATTCGCGTTCAGTGCTAATACTTGTTTGAAACTTATTTTCTTTACAGACCAAGCCATAGATGATTTTCATTAAGATGTTGAATTATTATGCTTTTCACGGCTTGAAAAGCGTTTTAATTATCACATTTAGACCATATGTTCAAAACTTGAGTTCTCGATAAATTCGCGTTCAGTGCTAATACTTGTTTGAAACTTATTTTCTCTACAGACCAAGCCAGAGATGATTTTTCTTAAAATATTGAATTATTATGCTTTTGACGGCCTGAAAAGTGTTTTAATTATCACATTTGGACTATAGGATCAAAACTTGATTTTTTAAAACTAGTGTCCAATGCTTTTCCTCGTTTGAAATCTAGATCAAGCCAGAGATGATTATCCTTAAAATGCTTAATTATTATGCATTTCAGAGCCTGAATGGAGTTCTATTATCACATTTCGACCAAAACTTGATCTTTCAAGAAATTACTGTTCAATGCTTCTTAACATTTGAGACTCATTTTCTTTACAGACCAAGCCAGAGATGATTTTCTTTAAAATGTTGAATTATTTTGCTTTTCACTGCCTGAAAAGCGTTTTAATTATCACATTGATGATTTTCCTTAAAATGTTGAATTATTATGCTTTTCACAGTTCGAAAAGCGTTTTAATGATCACATTTCGACCATAGGATCAAAATTTGATTTGTCGAGAAATTCACGTTTAATACTAGTACTTGTTTGAAACTCATTTTCTCTACAGACCAAGCCAGAGATGATTTTCATTAAGATGTTGAATTATTATGCTTTTCAGAGTATGAAAAGCGTTTTAATTATAACGTTTGGACTATGGGTTGAACATTTGACTTTCAGAGAAATTCGCGTTCAATACTACTACTCGTTTAAAAATCATTTTCTTTACAGACCAAGCCAGAGATGATTTTCCTTAAAATGATGAATTATTATGCTTTTCACCGCCTGAAAAGCGTTTTAAATATCACATTTCGACTATAGGTTCAAAACTTGATTTTCAAGAAATTACTGTGCACTGCTAGTACTCTTTTGAATCTCATTTTTTCTACAGACCAAGCTAGAGATGATTTTCCTTAAATTGTTGAACTATTATGCTTTTCACGGCCTGAAAAGATTTTTAATTATCACATTTAGACCATAGGTTCAAAACTTGATCTTTCAAGAAATTCTTGTACAATGCTAGTACTCGTTTGAAACTCTTTTCCTCTGCAGACCAAGCCAGAGATGATTTTCACTAATATGTTGAATTATTATGCTTTTCACGGCCTGAAAAGCGTTTTAACTATCACATATCGACTATAAGATCAAAACTTGATTTTTCGAGAAATTTACGTTTAATGATAGTACTTGTATGAAACTCATTTTCTCTACAGACCCAGCCAGAGATGATTTCCGTTAAAATGTTGAATTATTATGCTCTTCACGGCCTAAAAAGCGTTTTAATTATCATATTTCGACTATAGGATCAAAACTTGATTTTTCGAGATATTAACGTTACATGCTAGTACTCGTTTGAAACTCGTTTTCTCTACAGACCAAGCCAGAGATGATTTTGCTTAAAATATTGAATTATTATGCTTTTCACGGCCTGAAAAGCGTTTTAATTATCACATTTAGACCATATGTTCAAAACTTGAGATCTAGATAAATTCGCGTTCAGTGCTAATACTTGTTTGAAACTTATTTTCTTTACAGACCAAGCCAGAGATGATTTTCATTAAGATGTTGAATTATTATGCTTTTCACGGCCTGAAAAGCGTTTTAATTATCATATTTCGACTACAGGATCAACACTTGATTTTTCGAAAAATTAACGTCTAAAGCTAATACTGGTTTGAAACTCATTTTCTCTACTGACCAAGCCAGAGATGATTTTCTTTAAAATGTTGAATTATTTTGCTTTTCACGGCCTGAAAAGCGTTTTAATTATCACATTTCGACTATAGGATCAAAACTTGATCTTTCAAGAAATTCGTGTACAATGCTAGTACTCGTTTGAAACTCTTTTCCTCTACAGACCAAGCCAGAGATGATTTTCCCTAAAATGTTGAATTATTATGCTTTTCACAGTTTGAAAAGCGTTTTAATCATCACATTTCGACTATAGTATCAAAACTTGATATTTCGAGAAATTCACGTTTAATGCTAGTACTTGTTTGAAACTCATTTTCTCTACAGACCAAGCTAGAGATGATTTTCCTTAAAATGCTGAATTATTTGCATTTCAGAGCCTGAATGGAGTTCTATTATCACATTTCGACCAAAACTTGACCTTTCAAGAAATTAGTGTCCAATGCTAGTATTTTTTGAAACTCATTTTCTCTACAGACCAAGCCAGAGATGATTTTCCTTAAAATATTGAATTAATATGCTTTTCACGGCCTGAAAAGTGTTTTAATTATTACATTTCTACTATAGGATCAAAACTTGATTTTTCAAGAAATTCGTGTCCAATGCTAGTACTCGTTTGAAACTCTTTTGCTCTACAGACCAAGCCAGAGATGATTTTCCTTAAAATGTTGAATTATTATGCTTTTCACAGTTCGAAAAGCGTTTTAATGATCACATTTCGACTATGAGATCGAAATTTGATTTTTCGAGAAATTCAGGTTTAATGCTAGTACTTGTTTGAAACTCCTTTTCTCTACAGACCCAGCCAGAGATGATTTTCATTAAGATGTTGAATTATAATGCTTTTCAGAGCCATAAAAGCTATTTAATTAGCACCTTTGGACTATAGGCTGAACACTTGACTTTTAGAGAAATTCGCGATCAACTCTTTGAAACTCGTTTTCTCCGCAGACCAGGCCTGAGATGATTTTTCTTAAAATGTTAAATTATTTTGCTTTTCATGGCCTGAAAAGAGTTTTAATTATCACATTTCGACTATAGGATCAAAACTGGATTTTTAAGAAATTCGTGTCCAATGCTGGTACTCGTTTGAAACTCTTTTCCTCTACAGACCAAGCCAGAGATGATTTTCCTTAAAATATTGAATTAATATGCTTTTCACGGCCTGAAAAGGGTTTTAATTATTACATTTCTACTATAGGATCAAAACTTGATTTTTCAAGAGACTAGTGTCCAATGCTTGTACTCGTTTGAAACTCATTTAATCTCTAGACCAAGCCACAGATGATTTACATTAAGATGTTGAATTATTATGCTTTTCAGATCCTGAAAAGCGTTTTAATTATCACATTTGGACTATAGGTTGAACACTTGAGTTTTAGAGAAATTCGCGTTCAATGCTTCTTAACATTTGAGACTCATTTTCCTTACAGACTAAACCAGAGATGATTTTCTTTAAAACGTTGAATTATTTTGCTTTTCAAGGCCTAAAAAGCGTTTTAATTATCACATTTCGACTATAGGATCAAAACTTGATTTTTCAAGAAATTCACGTTTAATGCTAGTACTCGTTTGAAACTCTTTTCCTCTAAAGACCAAGCCAGAGATGATTTTCCTTAAAATGTTAAATTATTATGCTTTTCACAGTTCGAAAAGCGTTTTAATGATCACATTTCGACTATAGGATCGAAATTTAATTTTTCGAGAAATTCACGTTTAATGCTAGTACTTGTTTGAAACTCATTTTCTGTACAGACCAAGCCAGAGATGATTTTCATTAAGATGTTGAATTATTATTATTTTCAGAGTATGGAAAGCGTTTTAATTATCACGTTTGGTCCATAGGTTGAACATTTGACTTTCAGAGAAATTCGCGTTCAATACTACTACTCGTTTAAAAATCATTTTCTTTACAGACCAAGCCAGAGATAATTTTCCTTAAAATGTTGAATTATTATGCTTTTCACGGCTGAAAAGATTTTTAATTATCACATTTAGACCGTAGGAATAAAACTTGAGTTTTCGAGAAGTTCGCATTCTATGCGAAACGTATTTTCTTTACAGACCAAGCCAGAGATGATTTTAATTAAGATGTAGAATTATTATGCTTTTCAGAGCCATAAAAGCTATTTAATTAGCACCTTTGGACTATAGGCTGAACACTTGACTTTTAGAGAAATTCGCGATCAACTCTTTGAAACTCGTTTTCTCCGCAGACCAGGCCTGAGATGATTATTCTTAAAATGTTGAATTATTTTGCTTTTCATGGCCTGAAAAGAGTTTTAATTATCACATTTCGACTATAGGATCAAAACTGGATTTTTAAGAAATTCGTGTCCAATGCTGGTACTCGTTTGAAACTCTTTTCCTCTACAGACCAAGCCAGAGATGATTTTCCTTAAAATGTTGAATTATTATGCTTTTCACGGCCTGAAAACCGTTTTAATCATCACATTTCGACTATAAGATCAAAACTTGATTTTTCGAGAGATTCACGTTTAATGATAGTACTTGTTTGAAACTCATTTTCTCTACAGACCCAGCCAGACATGATTTCCGTTAAAATTTTGAATTATTATGCTCTTCACGGCCTGAAAAACGTTTTAATTATCATATTTCGACTATAGGATCAAAACTTGATTTTTCGAGATATTAACGTTACATGCTAGTACTCGTTTGAAACTCGTTTTCTCTACAGACCAAGCCAGAGATGATTTTCCGTAGAATGTTGAATTATTATGTTTTTCACGGCCTCAAAAGCGTTTTAATTATCACATTTCGACTATAGGATCAATACTTGATTTTTCAAGAAATTAGTGAACAATGCTATTAATCGTTTGAAAGGAATTTTCTCTACAGGCCAAGCTAGAGGTGATTTCCCATAAAATATTGAATTATTATGCTTTTCACGGTTTGAAAAGCGTTTTAATTATCACATTTAGACCATATGTTCAAAACTTGATTTCTCGATAAATTCGCGTTCAGTGCTAATACTTGTTTGAAACTTATTTTCTTTACAGACCAAGCCATAGATGATTTTCATTAAGATGTTGAATTATTATGCTTTTCACGGCTTGAAAAGCGTTTTAATTATCACATTTAGACCATATGTTCAAAACTTGAGTTCTCGATAAATTCGCGTTCAGTGCTAATACTTGTTTGAAACTTATTTTCTCTACAGACCAAGCCAGAGATGATTTTTCTTAAAATATTGAATTATTATGCTTTTGACGGCCTGAAAAGTGTTTTAATTATCACATTTGGACTATAGGATCAAAACTTGATTTTTTAAAACTAGTGTCCAATGCTTTTCCTCGTTTGAAATCTAGATCAAGCCAGAGATGATTATCCTTAAAATGCTTAATTATTATGCATTTCAGAGCCTGAATGGAGTTCTATTATCACATTTCGACCAAAACTTGATCTTTCAAGAAATTACTGTTCAATGCTTCTTAACATTTGAGACTCATTTTCTTTACAGACCAAGCCAGAGATGATTTTCTTTAAAATGTTGAATTATTTTGTTTTTCACTGCCTGAAAAGCGTTTTAATTATCACATTGATGATTTTCCTTAAAATGTTGAATTATTATGCTTTTCACAGTTCGAAAAGCGTTTTAATGATCACATTTCGACCATAGGATCAAAATTTGATTTGTCGAGAAATTCACGTTTAATACTAGTACTTGTTTGAAACTCATTTTCTCTACAGACCAAGCCAGAGATGATTTTCATTAAGATGTTGAATTATTATGCCTTTCAGAGTATGAAAAGCGTTTTAATTATAACGTTTGGACTATGGGTTGAACATTTGACTTTCAGAGAAATTCGCGTTCAATACTACTACTCGTTTAAAAATCATTTTCTTTACAGACCAAGCCAGAGATGATTTTCCTCAAAATGATGAATTATTATGCTTTTCACCGCCTGAAAAGCGTTTTAATTATCACATTTCGACTATAGGTTCAAAACTTGATTTTTCAAGAAATTACTGTGCACTGCTAGTACTCTTTTGAATCTCATTTTTTCTACAGACCAAGCTAGAGATGATTTTCCTTAAATTGTTGAACTATTATGCTTTTCACGGCCTGAAAAGATTTTAAATTATCACATTTAGACCATAGGTTCAAAACTTGATCTTTCAAGAAATTCTTGTACAATGCTAGTACTCGTTTGAAACTCTTTTCCTCTGCAGACCAAGCCAGAGATGATTTTCACTAATATGTTGAATTATTATGCTTTTCACGGCCTGAAAAGCGTTTTAACTATCACATTTCGACTATAAGATCAAAACTTGATTTTTCGAGAAATTCACGTTTAATGATAGTACTTGTATGAAACTCATTTTCTCTACAGACCCAGCCAGAGATGATTTCCGTTAAAATGTTGAATTATTATGCTCTTCACGGCCTAAAAAGCGTTTTAATTATCATATTTCGACTATAGGATCAAAACTTGATTTTTCGAGATATTAACGTTACATGCTAGTACTCGTTTGAAACTCGTTTTCTCTACAGACCAAGCCAGAGATGATTTTGCTTAAAATATTGAATTATTATGCTTTTCACGGCCTGAAAAGCGTTTTAATTATCACATTTAGACCATATGTTCAAAACTTGAGATCTAGATAAATTCGCGTTCAGTGCTAATACTTGTTTGAAACTTATTTTCTTTACAGACCAAGCCAGAGATGATTTTCATTAAGATGTTGAATTATTATGCTTTTCACGGCCTGAAAAGCGTTTTAATTATCATATTTCGACTACAGGATCAACACTTGATTTTTCGAAAAATTAACGTCTAAAGCTAATACTGGTTTGAAACTCATTTTCTCTACTGACCAAGCCAGAGATGATTTTCTTTAAAATGTTGAATTATTTTGCTTTTCACGGCCTGAAAAGCGTTTTAATTATCACATTTCGACTATAGGATCAAAACTTGATCTTTCAAGAAATTCGTGTACAATGCTAGTACTCGTTTGAAACTCTTTTCCTCTACAGACCAAGCCAGAGATGATTTTCCCTAAAATGTTGAATTATTATGCTTTTCACAGTTTGAAAAGCGTTTTAATCATCACATTTCGACTATAGTATCAAAACTTGATATTTCGAGAAATTCACGTTTAATGCTAGTACTTGTTTGAAACTCATTTTCTCTACAGACCAAGCTAGAGATGATTTTCCTTAAAATGCTGAATTATTTGCATTTCAGAGCCTGAATGGAGTTCTATTATCACATTTCGACCAAAACTTGACCTTTCAAGAAATTAGTGTCCAATGCTAGTATTTTTTGAAACTCATTTTCTCTACAGACCAAGCCAGAGATGATTTTCCTTAAAATATTGAATTAATATGCTTTTCACGGCCTGAAAAGTGTTTTAATTATTACATTTCTACTATAGGATCAAAACTTGATTTTTCAAGAAATTCGTGTCCAATGCTAGTACTCGTTTGAAACTCTTTTGCTCTACAGACCAAGCCAGAGATGATTTTCCTTAAAATGTTGAATTATTATGCTTTTCACAGTTCGAAAAGCGTTTTAATGATCACATTTCGACTATGAGATCGAAATATGATTTTTCGAGAAATTCAGGTTTAATGCTAGTACTTGTTTGAAACTCCTTTTCTCTACAGACCCAGCCAGAGATGATTTTCATTAAGATGTTGAATTATAATGCTTTTCAGAGCCATAAAAGCTATTTAATTAGCACCTTTGGACTATAGGCTGAACACTTGACTTTTAGAGAAATTCGCGATCAACTCTTTGAAACTCGTTTTCTCCGCAGACCAGGCCTGAGATGATTTTTCTTAAAATGTTAAATTATTTTGCTTTTCATGGCCTGAAAAGAGTTTTAATTATCACATTTCGACTATAGGATCAAAACTGGATTTTTAAGAAATTCGTGTCCAATGCTGGTACTCGTTTGAAACTCTTTTCCTCTACAGACCAAGCCAGAGATGATTTTCCTTAAAATATTGAATTAATATGCTTTTCACGGCCTGAAAAGGGTTTTAATTATTACATTTCTACTATAGGATCAAAACTTGATTTTTCAAGAGACTAGTGTCCAATGCTTGTACTCGTTTGAAACTCATTTAATCTCTAGACCAAGCCACAGATGATTTACATTAAGATGTTGAATTATTATGCTTTTCAGATCCTGAAAAGCGTTTTAATTATCACATTTGGACTATAGGTTGAACACTTGAGTTTTAGAGAAATTCGCGTTCAATGCTTCTTAACATTTGAGACTCATTTTCCTTACAGACTAAACCAGAGATGATTTTCTTTAAAACGTTGAATTATTTTGCTTTTCAAGGCCTAAAAAGCGTTTTAATTATCACATTTCGACTATAGGATCAAAACTTGATTTTTCAAGAAATTCACGTTTAATGCTAGTACTCGTTTGAAACTCTTTTCCTCTAAAGACCAAGCCAGAGATGATTTTCCTTAAAATGTTAAATTATTATGCTTTTCACAGTTCGAAAAGCGTTTTAATGATCACATTTCGACTATAGGATCGAAATTTAATTTTTCGAGAAATTCACGTTTAATGCTAGTACTTGTTTGAAACTCATTTTCTGTACAGACCAAGCCAGAGATGATTTTCATTAAGATGTTGAATTATTATTATTTTCAGAGTATGGAAAGCGTTTTAATTATCACGTTTGGTCCATAGGTTGAACATTTGACTTTCAGAGAAATTCGCGTTCAATACTACTACTCGTTTAAAAATCATTTTCTTTACAGACCAAGCCAGAGATAATTTTCCTTAAAATGTTGAATTATTATGCTTTTCACGGCTGAAAAGATTTTTAATTATCACATTTAGACCGTAGGAATAAAACTTGAGTTTTCGAGAAGTTCGCATTCTATGCGAAACGTATTTTCTTTACAGACCAAGCCAGAGATGATTTTAATTAAGATGTAGAATTATTATGCTTTTCAGAGCCATAAAAGCTATTTAATTAGCACCTTTGGACTATAGGCTGAACACTTGACTTTTAGAGAAATTCGCGATCAACTCTTTGAAACTCGTTTTCTCCGCAGACCAGGCCTGAGATGATTATTCTTAAAATGTTGAATTATTTTGCTTTTCATGGCCTGAAAAGAGTTTTAATTATCACATTTCGACTATAGGATCAAAACTGGATTTTTAAGAAATTCGTGTCCAATGCTGGTACTCGTTTGAAACTCTTTTCCTCTACAGACCAAGCCAGAGATGATTTTCCTTAAAATGTTGAATTATTATGCTTTTCACGGCCTGAAAACCGTTTTAATCATCACATTTCGACTATAAGATCAAAACTTGATTTTTCGAGAGATTCACGTTTAATGATAGTACTTGTTTGAAACTCATTTTCTCTACAGACCCAGCCAGACATGATTTCCGTTAAAATTTTGAATTATTATGCTCTTCACGGCCTGAAAAACGTTTTAATTATCATATTTCGACTATAGGATCAAAACTTGATTTTTCGAGATATTAACGTTACATGCTAGTACTCGTTTGAAACTCGTTTTCTCTACAGACCAAGCCAGAGATGATTTTCCGTAGAATGTTGAATTATTATGTTTTTCACGGCCTCAAAAGCGTTTTAATTATCACATTTCGACTATAGGATCAATACTTGATTTTTCAAGAAATTAGTGAACAATGCTATTAATCGTTTGAAAGGAATTTTCTCTACAGGCCAAGCTAGAGGTGATTTCCCATAAAATATTGAATTATTATGCTTTTCACGGTTTGAAAAGCGTTTTAATTATCACATTTAGACCATATGTTCAAAACTTGATTTCTCGATAAATTCGCGTTCAGTGCTAATACTTGTTTGAAACTTATTTTCTTTACAGACCAAGCCATAGATGATTTTCATTAAGATGTTGAATTATTATGCTTTTCACGGCTTGAAAAGCGTTTTAATTATCACATTTAGACCATATGTTCAAAACTTGAGTTCTCGATAAATTCGCGTTCAGTGCTAATACTTGTTTGAAACTTATTTTCTCTACAGACCAAGCCAGAGATGATTTTTCTTAAAATATTGAATTATTATGCTTTTGACGGCCTGAAAAGTGTTTTAATTATCACATTTGGACTATAGGATCAAAACTTGATTTTTTAAAACTAGTGTCCAATGCTTTTCCTCGTTTGAAATCTAGATCAAGCCAGAGATGATTATCCTTAAAATGCTTAATTATTATGCATTTCAGAGCCTGAATGGAGTTCTATTATCACATTTCGACCAAAACTTGATCTTTCAAGAAATTACTGTTCAATGCTTCTTAACATTTGAGACTCATTTTCTTTACAGACCAAGCCAGAGATGATTTTCTTTAAAATGTTGAATTATTTTGTTTTTCACTGCCTGAAAAGCGTTTTAATTATCACATTGATGATTTTCCTTAAAATGTTGAATTATTATGCTTTTCACAGTTCGAAAAGCGTTTTAATGATCACATTTCGACCATAGGATCAAAATTTGATTTGTCGAGAAATTCACGTTTAATACTAGTACTTGTTTGAAACTCATTTTCTCTACAGACCAAGCCAGAGATGATTTTCATTAAGATGTTGAATTATTATGCCTTTCAGAGTATGAAAAGCGTTTTAATTATAACGTTTGGACTATGGGTTGAACATTTGACTTTCAGAGAAATTCGCGTTCAATACTACTACTCGTTTAAAAATCATTTTCTTTACAGACCAAGCCAGAGATGATTTTCCTCAAAATGATGAATTATTATGCTTTTCACCGCCTGAAAAGCGTTTTAATTATCACATTTCGACTATAGGTTCAAAACTTGATTTTTCAAGAAATTACTGTGCACTGCTAGTACTCTTTTGAATCTCATTTTTTCTACAGACCAAGCTAGAGATGATTTTCCTTAAATTGTTGAACTATTATGCTTTTCACGGCCTGAAAAGATTTTAAATTATCACATTTAGACCATAGGTTCAAAACTTGATCTTTCAAGAAATTCTTGTACAATGCTAGTACTCGTTTGAAACTCTTTTCCTCTGCAGACCAAGCCAGAGATGATTTTCACTAATATGTTGAATTATTATGCTTTTCACGGCCTGAAAAGCGTTTTAACTATCACATTTCGACTATATGATCAAAACTTGATTTTTCGAGAAATTCACGTTTAATGATAGTACTTGTATGAAACTCATTTTCTCTACAGACCCAGCCAGAGATGATTTCCGTTAAAATGTTGAATTATTATGCTCTTCACGGCCTAAAAAGCGTTTTAATTATCATATTTCGACTATAGGATCAAAACTTGATTTTTCGAGATATTAACGTTACATGCTAGTACTCGTTTGAAACTCGTTTTCTCTACAGACCAAGCCAGAGATGATTTTGCTTAAAATATTGAATTATTATGCTTTTCACGGCCTGAAAAGCGTTTTAATTATCACATTTAGACCATATGTTCAAAACTTGAGATCTAGATAAATTCGCGTTCAGTGCTAATACTTGTTTGAAACTTATTTTCTTTACAGACCAAGCCAGAGATGATTTTCATTAAGATGTTGAATTATTATGCTTTTCACGGCCTGAAAAGCGTTTTAATTATCATATTTCGACTACAGGATCAACACTTGATTTTTCGAAAAATTAACGTCTAAAGCTAATACTGGTTTGAAACTCATTTTCTCTACAGACCAAGCCAGAGATGATTTTCTTTAAAATGTTGAATTATTTTGCTTTTCACGGCCTGAAAAGCGTTTTAATTATCACATTTCGACTATAGGATCAAAACTTGATCTTTCAAGAAATTCGTGTACAATGCTAGTACTCGTTTGAAACTCTTTTCCTCTACAGACCAAGCCAGAGATGATTTTCCTTAAAATGTTGAATTATTATGCTTTTCACAGTTTGAAAAGCGTTTTAATCATCACATTTCGACTATAGTATCAAAACTTGATATTTCGAGAAATTCACGTTTAATGCTAGTACTTGTTTGAAACTCATTTTCTCTACAGACCAAGCTAGAGATGATTTTCCTTAAAATGCTGAATTATTTGCATTTCAGAGCCTGAATGGAGTTCTATTATCACATTTCGACCAAAACTTGACCTTTCAAGAAATTAGTGTCCAATGCTAGTATTTTTTGAAACTCATTTTCTCTACAGACCAAGCCAGAGATGATTTTCCTTAAAATATTGAATTAATATGCTTTTCACGGCCTGAAAAGTGTTTTAATTATTACATTTCTACTATAGGATCAAAACTTGATTTTTCAAGAAATTCGTGTCCATTGCTAGTACTCGTTTGAAACTCTTTTGCTCTACAGACCAAGCCAGAGATGATTTTCCTTAAAATGTTGAATTATTATGCTTTTCACAGTTCGAAAAGCGTTTTAATGATCACATTTCGACTATAGGATCAAAACTTGATTTTTCAAGAAATTCGTGTCCAATGCTAGTACTCGTTTGAAACTCTTTTGCTCTACAGACCCAGCCAGAGATGATTTTCATTAAGATGTTGAATTATAATGCTTTTCAGAGTATGAAAAGCGTTTTAATTATCACGTTTGGACTATAGGTTGAACAATTGACTTTCAGAGAAATTCGCGTTCAATACTACTACTCGTTTAAAAATCATTTTCTTTACAGACCAAGCCAGAGATGATTTTCCTTAAAATGTTGAATTATTATGCTTTTCACGGCCTGAAAATCGTTTTAATTATCAGATTTAGACCATAGGATTAAAACTTGAGTTTTCGAGAAGTTCGCATTCTATGCGAAACGTATTTTGTTTACAGACCAAGCCAGAGATGATTTTAATTAAGATGTAGAATTATTATGCTTTTCAGAGCCATAAAAGCTATTTAATTAGCACATTTGGACTATAGACTGAACACTTGACTTTTAGAGAAATTCTCGTTCAACTCGTTTGAAACTCCTTTACTCCGCAGACCAGGCCTGAGATGATTTTTCTTAAAATGTTGAATTATTATGCCTTTCACGGCCTGAAAAGCGTTTTAATTATCACATTTAGACCATATGTTCAAAACTTGAGTTCTCGATAAATTCGCGTTCAGTGCTAATACTTGTTTGAAACTTATTTTCTTAATTTCTTTACAGACCAAGCCAGAGATGATTTTCATTAAGATGTTGAATTATTATGCTTTTCACGGCCTGAAAAGCGTTTTAATTATAACTTTCAGACTATAGGATCAAAACTTGGATTTTCGAGAAATTCGCGTTCAATGCTGGTACTCGTTTGAAACTCCTTTTCTCTACAGACCAAGCCAGATTTGATTTTCCTTAAAATATTGAATTATTATGCTTTTGACGGCCTGAAAAGTGTTTTAATAACACATTTGGACTATAGGATCAAAACTTGATTTTTTAAGAAACTAGTGTCCAATGTTTTAACTCGTTTGATATCTGAACTTATGTTCAGTGATGAAATTATCAATCTTAATGTTGAAATGAGTAATCAATATGCTTTACAAAACAACCGTGTTTTGAATGTAACAATTAGTGAAATGAAAGTATTTTTAGCTATTTTGTTACTTACTGGATATATCCGACCAAAATACATGAGAATGTTTTGGGAAACAAAAGACGACACTCACAACAAACTGGTATCTGACAGTATGCGTAGAAACAGATTTTTTGAAATTCAGCAGAATTTGCATTTATGTGATAATCTCAATTTACCTCCCAATGATAAATTTGCAAAAGTTCGCCAATATTTCACCCTGCTAAATAAGAATTTCATTGAACACTTTAGTAAAGTAGCCAACAGTCATGTGTCAATAGATGAGACTATGGTACCATACTATGGCCATCACTCTTCAAAGCAGCATATTCATGGGAAACCTTTCAAATTTGGATATAAAATGTGGTCTGCAGCCACTCGTCTAGGATATCTCATTTCATTCGAACCTTACCAAGGTGCTGCATCTTCAAAACTCACATACCAAGATGAATTTGGTTTGGGAGCAGCTGTGATACTTGAAATGGAGGCACGTTTGCCCAAGGAATTTGGACCCTACAACTTCTATTTTGATATTTTTTTTACTAGTTTCAGACTGCTTTCAACACTCAGTGAACACGGAAGTGGAGGAACTGGCACTATTAGAGAAAACAGACTTGAGAAATGTCCACTTGATAATTCATCTGATCTGAGAAAGCAGCCACGGGGTACAGTGGCCTTCAAGACGACTGAAAATTTGATGGTAGTGAAGTGGCATGACAATAGTATCGTAACACTTGCTTCAAATTGTCATTCTGCTCATCCAATTTCTAAGGTTGAACGAGTTGGAGTTGTCGGCGGAAGGAGGAAGAAGATACAAGTTGACTGTCCGTCTGTCGTTCAAATGTATAACAGATACATGGGTGGAGTTGATAGGTTCGACGAAAATATCGATTCACTTCGTGTTGGCTTTAGAGGTAAAAAGTGGTGGTATTCCCTATTTGCATTTGGCCTTGATGCCGCATGCCAAAATGCTTGGTATTTGTTCAGAAAATGTAAAGACAAGAGTTACACATACTGCGATTTTCGCAGAAACATTGTGCGTGTTTATTGTGCACGGCACATGCCGTCAGAGACATTATACAGTCGACAGTAGAGTGCTTGATGAAGTACGAAACGATGGAGATATTTGTGAACACATTCGACAGGAGTGTTCACAAAAGAGATGTGCCAAGTGTCACAAACACACGAGAGTCATGTGTAAGAAGTGTAAAGTTGGCCTTCACCTTCAATGTTGGTATGAGTTCCATACAAACAAGTAAGAGTAAAAGTGGAATGCTAATTCAGAACTACAATCATTTAACTATGTTTCAAAGTGTATAAAAGGTTTATCATTGATTTGTATTCTTGTATCAGTATATGTTGTTTAATACATAAGTGTTCAAATGGAAACACTTTTTTTCATTAATGTTCATCTACTTCCCAGTGTCCCCTACAGGGGACGCCCCTGTAAAAGTATGTAGCGTTGTAAAAGTTAATAAAGTGAGAAATAAATTCATTGAGAGATATCAATTACATCCCAAAAATGTGAAAAGTATAAATTTTCTATCACACATGTACCTTCGGGAACTGGAGGGTTAAAATGTTGAATTATTTTGCTTTTCACGGCCTGAAAAGCGTTTTAATTATCACATTTCGACTATAGGATCAAAACTTGATTTTTCAAGAAATTCGTGTCCAATGCTAGTACTCGTTTGAAACTCTTTTCCTCTACAAACCAAGCCTGAGATGATTTTTTTTAAAATGTTGAATTATTATGCTTTTCACAGTTCGAAAAGCGTTTTAATGATCACATATCGACTACAGGATCAAAACTTGATTTTTCGAGAAATTCACGTTTAATGCTAGTACTTGTTTGAAACCCCTTTTCTCTACAGACCAAGCCAGAGATGATTTTCATTAAGATGTTGAATTATTATGCTTTTCAGATTATTAAAAGCGTTTTAATTATCACGTTTGGACTATAGGTTGAACATTTGACTTTCAGAGAAATTCGCGTTAATTACTACTACTCGTTTAAAAATCATTTTCTTTACAGACCAAGCCAGAAATGATTTTCCTTAAAATGTTGAATTATTATGCTTTTCACGGCCTGAAAAGCGTTTTAATTATCACATTTCGACTATAGGTTCAAAACTTGAGTTCTCGATAAATTCGCGTTCAGTGCTAATACTTGTTTGAAACTTATTTTCTTTACAGACCAAGCCAGAGATGATTTTCTGTAAAATGTTGAATTATTTTGTTTTTCACTGCCTGAAAAGCGTTTTAATTATCACATTGATGATTTTCCTTAAAATGTTGAATTATTATGCTTTTCACAGTTCGAAAAGCGTTTTAATGATCACATTTCGACCATAGGATCAAAATTTGATTTGTCGAGAAATTCACGTTTAATACTAGTACTTGTTTGAAACTCATTTTCTCTACAGACCAAGCCAGAGATGATTTTCATTAAGATGTTGAATTATTATGCCTTTCAGAGTATGAAAAGCGTTTTAATTATAACGTTTGGACTATGGGTTGAACATTTGACTTTCAGAGAAATTCGCGTTCAATACTACTACTCGTTTAAAAATCATTTTCTTTACAGACCAAGCCAGAGATAATTTTCCTTAAAATGTTGAATTATTATGCTTTTCACGGCCTGAAAAGATTTTTAATTATCACATTTAGACCGTAGGAATAAAACTTGAGTTTTCGAGAAGTTCGCATTCTATGCGAAACGTATTTTGTTTACAGACCAAGCCAGAGATGATTTTAATTAAGATGTAGAATTATTATGCTTTTCAGAGCCATAAAAGCTATTTAATTAGCACCTCTGAACACTTGACTTTTAGAGAAATTCGCGATCAACTCTTTGAAACTCGTTTTCTCCGCAGACCAGGCCTGAGATGATTTTTCTTAAAATGTTGAATTATTTTGCTTTTCATGGCCTGAAAAGAGTTTTAATTATCACATTTCGACTATAGGATCAAAACTGGATTTTTAAGAAATTCGTGTCCAATGCTGGTACTCGTTTGAAACTCTTTTCCTCTACAGACCAAGCCAGAGATGATTTTCCTTAAAATGTTGAATTATTATGCTTTTCACGGCCTGAAAAGCGTTTTAATCATCACATTTCGACTATAGGATCAAAACTTGATTTTTCGAGATATTAACGTTACATGCTAGTACTCGTTTGAAACTCGTTTTCTCTACAGACCAAGCCAGAGATGATTTTCCGTAGAATGTTGAATTATTATGTTTTTCACGGCCTCAAAAGCGTTTTAATTATCACATTTCGACTATAGGATCAATACTTGATTTTTCAAGAAATTAGTGAACAATGCTATTAATCGTTTGAAAGGAATTTTCTCTACAGGCCAAGCTAGAGGTGATTTCCCATAAAATATTGAATTATTATGCTTTTCACGGCTTGAAAAGCGTTTTAATTATCACATTTAGACCATATGTTCAAAACTTGAGTTCTCGATAAATTCGCGTTCAGTGCTAATACTTGTTTGAAACTTATTTTCTTTACAGACCAAGCCATAGATGATTTTCATTAAGATATTGAATTATTATGCTTTTCACGGCTTGAAAAGCGTTTTAATTATCACATTTAGACCATATGTTCAAAACTTGAGTTCTCGATAAATTCGCGTTCAGTGCTAATACTTGTTTGAAACTTATTTTCTCTACAGACCAAGCCAGAGATGATTTTTCTTAAAATATTGAATTATTATGCTTTTGACGGCCTGAAAAGTGTTTTAATTATCACATTTGGACTATAGGATCAAAACTTGATTTTTTAAAACTAGTGTCCAATGCTTTTCCTCGTTTGAAATCTAGATCAAGCCAGAGATGATTATCCTTAAAATGCTTAATTATTATGCATTTCAGAGCCTGAATGGAGTTCTATTATCACATTTCGACCAAAACTTGATCTTTCAAGAAATTACTGTTCAATGCTTCTTAACATTTGAGACTCATTTTCTTTACAGACCAAGCCAGAGATGATTTTCTTTAAAATGTTGAATTATTTTGCTTTTCACTGCCTGAAAAGCGTTTTAATTATCACATTGATGATTTTCCTTAAAATGTTGAATTATTATGCTTTTCACAGTTCGAAAAGCGTTTTAATGATCACATTTCGACCATAGGATCAAAATTTGATTTGTCGAGAAATTCACGTTTAATACTAGTACTTGTTTGAAACTCATTTTCTCTACAGACCAAGCCAGAGATGATTTTCATTAAGATGTTGAATTATTATGCTTTTCAGAGTATGAAAAGCGTTTTAATTATAACGTTTGGACTATGGGTTGAACATTTGACTTTCAGAGAAATTCGCGTTCAATACTACTACTCGTTTAAAAATCATTTTCTTTACAGACCAAGCCAGAGATGATTTTCCTTAAAATGATGAATTATTATGCTTTTCACCGCCTGAAAAGCGTTTTAAATATCACATTTCGACTATAGGTTCAAAACTTGATTTTTCAAGAAATTACTGTGCACTGCTAGTACTCTTTTGAATCTCATTTTTTCTACAGACCAAGCTAGAGATGATTTTCCTTAAATTGTTGAACTATTATGCTTTTCACGGCCTGAAAAGATTTTTAATTATCACATTTAGACCATAGGTTCAAAACTTGATCTTTCAAGAAATTCTTGTACAATGCTAGTACTCGTTTGAAACTCTTTTCCTCTGCAGACCAAGCCAGAGATGATTTTCACTAATATGTTGAATTATTATGCTTTTCACGGCCTGAAAAGCGTTTTAACTATCACATATCGACTATAAGATCAAAACTTGATTTTTCGAGAAATTTACGTTTAATGATAGTACTTGTATGAAACTCATTTTCTCTACAGACCCAGCCAGAGATGATTTCCGTTAAAATGTTGAATTATTATGCTCTTCACGGCCTAAAAAGTGTTTTAATTATCATATTTCGACTATAGGATCAAAACTTGATTTTTCGAGATATTAACGTTACATGCTAGTACTCGTTTGAAACTCGTTTTCTCTACAGACCAAGCCAGAGATGATTTTGCTTAAAATATTGAATTATTATGCTTTTCACGGCCTGAAAAGCGTTTTAATTATCACATTTAGACCATATGTTCAAAACTTGAGATCTAGATAAATTCGCGTTCAGTGCTAATACTTGTTTGAAACTTATTTTCTTTACAGACCAAGCCAGAGATGATTTTCATTAAGATGTTGAATTATTATGCTTTTCACGGCCTGAAAAGCGTTTTAATTATCATATTTCGACTACAGGATCAACACTTGATTTTTCGAAAAATTAACGTCTAAAGCTAATACTGGTTTGAAACTCATTTTCTCTACTGACCAAGCCAGAGATGATTTTCTTTAAAATGTTGAATTATTTTGCTTTTCACGGCCTGAAAAGCGTTTTAATTATCACATTTCGACTATAGGATCAAAACTTGATCTTTCAAGAAATTCGTGTACAATGCTAGTACTCGTTTGAAACTCTTTTCCTCTACAGACCAAGCCAGAGATGATTTTCCTTAAAATGTTGAATTATTATGCTTTTCACAGTTTGAAAAGCGTTTTAATCATCACATTTCGACTATAGTATCAAAACTTGATATTTCGAGAAATTCACGTTTAATGCTAGTACTTGTTTGAAACTCATTTTCTCTACAGACCAAGCTAGAGATGATTTTCCTTAAAATGCTGAATTATTTGCATTTCAGAGCCTGAATGGAGTTCTATTATCACATTTCGACCAAAACTTGACCTTTCAAGAAATTAGTGTCCAATGCTAGTATTTTTTGAAACTCATTTTCTCTACAGACCAAGCCAGAGATGATTTTCCTTAAAATATTGAATTAATATGCTTTTCACGGCCTGAAAAGTGTTTTAATTATTACATTTCTACTATAGGATCAAAACTTGATTTTTCAAGAAATTCGTGTCCAATGCTAGTACTCGTTTGAAACTCTTTTGCTCTACAGACCAAGCCAGAGATGATTTTCCTTAAAATGTTGAATTATTATGCTTTTCACAGTTCGAAAAGCGTTTTAATGATCACATTTCGACTATGAGATCGAAATTTGATTTTTCGAGAAATTCAGGTTTAATGCTAGTACTTGTTTGAAACTCCTTTTCTCTACAGACCCAGCCAGAGATGATTTTCATTAAGATGTTGAATTATAATGCTTTTCAGAGCCATAAAAGCTATTTAATTAGCACCTTTGGACTATAGGCTGAACACTTGACTTTTAGAGAAATTCGCGATCAACTCTTTGAAACTCGTTTTCTCCGCAGACCAGGCCTGAGATGATTTTTCTTAAAATGTTAAATTATTTTGCTTTTCATGGCCTGAAAAGAGTTTTAATTATCACATTTCGACTATAGGATCAAAACTGGATTTTTAAGAAATTCGTGTCCAATGCTGGTACTCGTTTGAAACTCTTTTCCTCTACAGACCAAGCCAGAGATGATTTTCCTTAAAATATTGAATTAATATGCTTTTCACGGCCTGAAAAGGGTTTTAATTATTACATTTCTACTATAGGATCAAAACTTGATTTTTCAAGAGACTAGTGTCCAATGCTTGTACTCGTTTGAAACTCATTTAATCTCTAGACCAAGCCACAGATGATTTACATTAAGATGTTGAATTATTATGCTTTTCAGATCCTGAAAAGCGTTTTAATTATCACATTTGGACTATAGGTTGAACACTTGAGTTTTAGAGAAATTCGCGTTCAATGCTTCTTAACATTTGAGACTCATTTTCCTTACAGACTAAACCAGAGATGATTTTCTTTAAAACGTTGAATTATTTTGCTTTTCAAGGCCTAAAAAGCGTTTTAATTATCACATTTCGACTATAGGATCAAAACTTGATTTTTCAAGAAATTCACGTTTAATGCTAGTACTCGTTTGAAACTCTTTTCCTCTAAAGACCAAGCCAGAGATGATTTTCCTTAAAATGTTAAATTATTATGCTTTTCACAGTTCGAAAAGCGTTTTAATGATCACATTTCGACTATAGGATCGAAATTTAATTTTTCGAGAAATTCACGTTTAATGCTAGTACTTGTTTGAAACTCATTTTCTGTACAGACCAAGCCAGAGATGATTTTCATTAAGATGTTGAATTATTATTATTTTCAGAGTATGGAAAGCGTTTTAATTATCACGTTTGGTCCATAGGTTGAACATTTGACTTTCAGAGAAATTCGCGTTCAATACTACTACTCGTTTAAAAATCATTTTCTTTACAGACCAAGCCAGAGATAATTTTCCTTAAAATGTTGAATTATTATGCTTTTCACGGCTGAAAAGATTTTTAATTATCACATTTAGACCGTAGGAATAAAACTTGAGTTTTCGAGAAGTTCGCATTCTATGCGAAACGTATTTTCTTTACAGACCAAGCCAGAGATGATTTTAATTAAGATGTAGAATTATTATGCTTTTCAGAGCCATAAAAGCTATTTAATTAGCACCTTTGGACTATAGGCTGAACACTTGACTTTTAGAGAAATTCGCGATCAACTCTTTGAAACTCGTTTTCTCCGCAGACCAGGCCTGAGATGATTATTCTTAAAATGTTGAATTATTTTGCTTTTCATGGCCTGAAAAGAGTTTTAATTATCACATTTCGACTATAGGATCAAAACTGGATTTTTAAGAAATTCGTGTCCAATGCTGGTACTCGTTTGAAACTCTTTTCCTCTACAGACCAAGCCAGAGATGATTTTCCTTAAAATGTTGAATTATTATGCTTTTCACGGCCTGAAAAGCGTTTTAATCATCACATTTCGACTATAAGATCAAAACTTGATTTTTCGAGAGATTCACGTTTAATGATAGTACTTGTTTGAAACTCATTTTCTCTACAGACCCAGCCAGACATGATTTCCGTTAAAATTTTGAATTATTATGCTCTTCACGGCCTGAAAAACGTTTTAATTATCATATTTCGACTATAGGATCAAAACTTGATTTTTCGAGATATTAACGTTACATGCTAGTACTCGTTTGAAACTCGTTTTCTCTACAGACCAAGCCAGAGATGATTTTCCGTAGAATGTTGAATTATTATGTTTTTCACGGCCTCAAAAGCGTTTTAATTATCACATTTCGACTATAGGATCAATACTTGATTTTTCAAGAAATTAGTGAACAATGCTATTAATCGTTTGAAAGGAATTTTCTCTACAGGCCAAGCTAGAGGTGATTTCCCATAAAATATTGAATTATTATGCTTTTCACGGTTTGAAAAGCGTTTTAATTATCACATTTAGACCATATGTTCAAAACTTGATTTCTCGATAAATTCGCGTTCAGTGCTAATACTTGTTTGAAACTTATTTTCTTTACAGACCAAGCCATAGATGATTTTCATTAAGATGTTGAATTATTATGCTTTTCACGGCTTGAAAAGCGTTTTAATTATCACATTTAGACCATATGTTCAAAACTTGAGTTCTCGATAAATTCGCGTTCAGTGCTAATACTTGTTTGAAACTTATTTTCTCTACAGACCAAGCCAGAGATGATTTTTCTTAAAATATTGAATTATTATGCTTTTGACGGCCTGAAAAGTGTTTTAATTATCACATTTGGACTATAGGATCAAAACTTGATTTTTTAAAACTAGTGTCCAATGCTTTTCCTCGTTTGAAATCTAGATCAAGCCAGAGATGATTATCCTTAAAATGCTTAATTATTATGCATTTCAGAGCCTGAATGGAGTTCTATTATCACATTTCGACCAAAACTTGATCTTTCAAGAAATTACTGTTCAATGCTTCTTAACATTTGAGACTCATTTTCTTTACAGACCAAGCCAGAGATGATTTTCTTTAAAATGTTGAATTATTTTGTTTTTCACTGCCTGAAAAGCGTTTTAATTATCACATTGATGATTTTCCTTAAAATGTTGAATTATTATGCTTTTCACAGTTCGAAAAGCGTTTTAATGATCACATTTCGACCATAGGATCAAAATTTGATTTGTCGAGAAATTCACGTTTAATACTAGTACTTGTTTGAAACTCATTTTCTCTACAGACCAAGCCAGAGATGATTTTCATTAAGATGTTGAATTATTATGCCTTTCAGAGTATGAAAAGCGTTTTAATTATAACGTTTGGACTATGGGTTGAACATTTGACTTTCAGAGAAATTCGCGTTCAATACTACTACTCGTTTAAAAATCATTTTCTTTACAGACCAAGCCAGAGATGATTTTCCTCAAAATGATGAATTATTATGCTTTTCACCGCCTGAAAAGCGTTTTAATTATCACATTTCGACTATAGGTTCAAAACTTGATTTTTCAAGAAATTACTGTGCACTGCTAGTACTCTTTTGAATCTCATTTTTTCTACAGACCAAGCTAGAGATGATTTTCCTTAAATTGTTGAACTATTATGCTTTTCACGGCCTGAAAAGATTTTAAATTATCACATTTAGACCATAGGTTCAAAACTTGATCTTTCAAGAAATTCTTGTACAATGCTAGTACTCGTTTGAAACTCTTTTCCTCTGCAGACCAAGCCAGAGATGATTTTCACTAATATGTTGAATTATTATGCTTTTCACGGCCTGAAAAGCGTTTTAACTATCACATTTCGACTATAAGATCAAAACTTGATTTTTCGAGAAATTCACGTTTAATGATAGTACTTGTATGAAACTCATTTTCTCTACAGACCCAGCCAGAGATGATTTCCGTTAAAATGTTGAATTATTATGCTCTTCACGGCCTAAAAAGCGTTTTAATTATCATATTTCGACTATAGGATCAAAACTTGATTTTTCGAGATATTAACGTTACATGCTAGTACTCGTTTGAAACTCGTTTTCTCTACAGACCAAGCCAGAGATGATTTTGCTTAAAATATTGAATTATTATGCTTTTCACGGCCTGAAAAGCGTTTTAATTATCACATTTAGACCATATGTTCAAAACTTGAGATCTAGATAAATTCGCGTTCAGTGCTAATACTTGTTTGAAACTTATTTTCTTTACAGACCAAGCCAGAGATGATTTTCATTAAGATGTTGAATTATTATGCTTTTCACGGCCTGAAAAGCGTTTTAATTATCATATTTCGACTACAGGATCAACACTTGATTTTTCGAAAAATTAACGTCTAAAGCTAATACTGGTTTGAAACTCATTTTCTCTACAGACCAAGCCAGAGATGATTTTCTTTAAAATGTTGAATTATTTTGCTTTTCACGGCCTGAAAAGCGTTTTAATTATCACATTTCGACTATAGGATCAAAACTTGATCTTTCAAGAAATTCGTGTACAATGCTAGTACTCGTTTGAAACTCTTTTCCTCTACAGACCAAGCCAGAGATGATTTTCCTTAAAATGTTGAATTATTATGCTTTTCACAGTTTGAAAAGCGTTTTAATCATCACATTTCGACTATAGTATCAAAACTTGATATTTCGAGAAATTCACGTTTAATGCTAGTACTTGTTTGAAACTCATTTTCTCTACAGACCAAGCTAGAGATGATTTTCCTTAAAATGCTGAATTATTTGCATTTCAGAGCCTGAATGGAGTTCTATTATCACATTTCGACCAAAACTTGACCTTTCAAGAAATTAGTGTCCAATGCTAGTATTTTTTGAAACTCATTTTCTCTACAGACCAAGCCAGAGATGATTTTCCTTAAAATATTGAATTAATATGCTTTTCACGGCCTGAAAAGTGTTTTAATTATTACATTTCTACTATAGGATCAAAACTTGATTTTTCAAGAAATTCGTGTCCAATGCTAGTACTCGTTTGAAACTCTTTTGCTCTACAGACCAAGCCAGAGATGATTTTCCTTAAAATGTTGAATTATTACGCTTTTCACAGTTCGAAAAGCGTTTTAATGATCACATTTCGACTATAGGATCAAAACTTGATTTTTCAAGAAATTCGTGTCCAATGCTAGTACTCGTTTGAAACTCTTTTGCTCTACAGACCCAGCCAGAGATGATTTTCATTAAGATGTTGAATTATAATGCTTTTCAGAGTATGAAAAGCGTTTTAATTATCACGTTTGGACTATAGGTTGAACAATTGACTTTCAGAGAAATTCGCGTTCAATACTACTACTCGTTTAAAAATCATTTTCTTTACAGACCAAGCCAGAGATGATTTTCCTTAAAATGTTGAATTATTATGCTTTTCACGGCCTGAAAATCGTTTTAATTATCAGATTTAGACCATAGGATTAAAACTTGAGTTTTCGAGAAGTTCGCATTCTATGCGAAACGTATTTTGTTTACAGACCAAGCCAGAGATGATTTTAATTAAGATGTAGAATTATTATGCTTTTCAGAGCCATAAAAGCTATTTAATTAGCACATTTGGACTATAGACTGAACACTTGACTTTTAGAGAAATTCTCGTTCAACTCGTTTGAAACTCCTTTACTCCGCAGACCAGGCCTGAGATGATTTTTCTTAAAATGTTGAATTATTATGCCTTTCACGGCCTGAAAAGCGTTTTAATTATCACATTTAGACCATATGTTCAAAACTTGAGTTCTCGATAAATTCGCGTTCAGTGCTAATACTTGTTTGAAACTTATTTTCTTAATTTCTTTACAGACCAAGCCAGAGATGATTTTCATTAAGATGTTGAATTATTATGCTTTTCACGGCCTGAAAAGCGTTTTAATTATAACTTTCAGACTATAGGATCAAAACTTGGATTTTCGAGAAATTCGCGTTCAATGCTGGTACTCGTTTGAAACTCCTTTTCTCTACAGACCAAGCCAGATTTGATTTTCCTTAAAATATTGAATTATTATGCTTTTGACGGCCTGAAAAGTGTTTTAATAACACATTTGGACTATAGGATCAAAACTTGATTTTTTAAGAAACTAGTGTCCAATGTTTTAACTCGTTTGATATCTGAACTTATGTTCAGTGATGAAATTATCAATCTTAATGTTGAAATGAGTAATCAATATGCTTTACAAAACAACCGTGTTTTGAATGTAACAATTAGTGAAATGAAAGTATTTTTAGCTATTTTGTTACTTACTGGATATATCCGACCAAAATACATGAGAATGTTTTGGGAAACAAAAGACGACACTCACAACAAACTGGTATCTGACAGTATGCGTAGAAACAGATTTTTTGAAATTCAGCAGAATTTGCATTTATGTGATAATCTCAATTTACCTCCCAATGATAAATTTGCAAAAGTTCGCCAATATTTCACCCTGCTAAATAAGAATTTCATTGAACACTTTAGTAAAGTAGCCAACAGTCATGTGTCAATAGATGAGACTATGGTACCATACTATGGCCATCACTCTTCAAAGCAGCATATTCATGGGAAACCTTTCAAATTTGGATATAAAATGTGGTCTGCAGCCACTCGTCTAGGATATCTCATTTCATTCGAACCTTACCAAGGTGCTGCATCTTCAAAACTCACATACCAAGATGAATTTGGTTTGGGAGCAGCTGTGATACTTGAAATGGAGGCACGTTTGCCCAAGGAATTTGGACCCTACAACTTCTATTTTGATATTTTTTTTACTAGTTTCAGACTGCTTTCAACACTCAGTGAACACGGAAGTGGAGGAACTGGCACTATTAGAGAAAACAGACTTGAGAAATGTCCACTTGATAATTCATCTGATCTGAGAAAGCAGCCACGGGGTACAGTGGCCTTCAAGACGACTGAAAATTTGATGGTAGTGAAGTGGCATGACAATAGTATCGTAACACTTGCTTCAAATTGTCATTCTGCTCATCCAATTTCTAAGGTTGAACGAGTTGGAGTTGTCGGCGGAAGGAGGAAGAAGATACAAGTTGACTGTCCGTCTGTCGTTCAAATGTATAACAGATACATGGGTGGAGTTGATAGGTTCGACGAAAATATCGATTCACTTCGTGTTGGCTTTAGAGGTAAAAAGTGGTGGTATTCCCTATTTGCATTTGGCCTTGATGCCGCATGCCAAAATGCTTGGTATTTGTTCAGAAAATGTAAAGACAAGAGTTACACATACTGCGATTTTCGCAGAAACATTGTGCGTGTTTATTGTGCACGGCACATGCCGTCAGAGACATTATACAGTCGACAGTAGAGTGCTTGATGAAGTACGAAACGATGGAGATATTTGTGAACACATTCGACAGGAGTGTTCACAAAAGAGATGTGCCAAGTGTCACAAACACACGAGAGTCATGTGTAAGAAGTGTAAAGTTGGCCTTCACCTTCAATGTTGGTATGAGTTCCATACAAACAAGTAAGAGTAAAAGTGGAATGCTAATTCAGAACTACAATCATTTAACTATGTTTCAAAGTGTATAAAAGGTTTATCATTGATTTGTATTCTTGTATCAGTATATGTTGTTTAATACATAAGTGTTCAAATGGAAACACTTTTTTTCATTAATGTTCATCTACTTCCCAGTGTCCCCTACAGGGGACGCCCCTGTAAAAGTATGTAGCGTTGTAAAAGTTAATAAAGTGAGAAATAAATTCATTGAGAGATATCAATTACATCCCAAAAATGTGAAAAGTATAAATTTTCTATCACACATGTACCTTCGGGAACTGGAGGGTTAAAATGTTGAATTATTTTGCTTTTCACGGCCTGAAAAGCGTTTTAATTATCACATTTCGACTATAGGATCAAAACTTGATTTTTCAAGAAATTCGTGTCCAATGCTAGTACTCGTTTGAAACTCTTTTCCTCTACAAACCAAGCCTGAGATGATTTTTTTTAAAATGTTGAATTATTATGCTTTTCACAGTTCGAAAAGCGTTTTAATGATCACATATCGACTACAGGATCAAAACTTGATTTTTCGAGAAATTCACGTTTAATGCTAGTACTTGTTTGAAACCCCTTTTCTCTACAGACCAAGCCAGAGATGATTTTCATTAAGATGTTGAATTATTATGCTTTTCAGATTATTAAAAGCGTTTTAATTATCACGTTTGGACTATAGGTTGAACATTTGACTTTCAGAGAAATTCGCGTTCAATACTACTACTCGTTTAAAAATCATTTTCTTTACAGACCAAGCCAGAAATGATTTTCCTTAAAATGTTGAATTATTATGCTTTTCACGGCCTGAAAAGCGTTTTAATTATCACATTTCGACTATAGGTTCAAAACTTGAGTTCTCGATAAATTCGCGTTCAGTGCTAATACTTGTTTGAAACTTATTTTCTTTACAGACCAAGCCAGAGATGATTTTCATTAAGATGTTGAATTATTATGCTTTTCACGGCTTGAAAAGCGTTTTAATTATCACATTTAGACCATATGTTCAAAACTTGAGTTCTCGATAAATTCGCGTTCAGTGCTAATACTTGTTTGAAACTTATTTTCTCTACAGACCAAGCCAGAGATGATTTTTCTTAAAATATTGAATTATTATGCTTTTGACGGCCTGAAAAGTGTTTTAATTATCACATTTGGACTATAGGATCAAAACTTGATTTTTTAAAACTTGTGTCCAATGCTTTTCCTCGTTTGAAATCTAGATCAAGCCAGAGATGATTATCCTTAAAATGCTTAATTATTATGCATTTCAGAGCCTGAATGGAGTTCTATTATCACATTTCGACCAAAACTTGATCTTTCAAGAAATTACTGTTCAATGCTTCTTAACATTTGAGACTCATTTTCTTTACAGACCAAGCCAGAGATGATTTTCTTTAAAATGTTGAATTATTTTGTTTTTCACTGCCTGAAAAGCGTTTTAATTATCACATTGATGATTTTCCTTAAAATCTTGAATTATTATGCTTTTCACAGTTCGAAAAGCGTTTTAATGATCACATTTCGACCATAGGATCAAAATTTGATTTGTCGAGAAATTCACGTTTAATACTAGTACTTGTTTGAAACTCATTTTCTCTACAGACCAAGCCAGAGATGATTTTCATTAAGATGTTGAATTATTATGCCTTTCAGAGTATGAAAAGCGTTTTAATTATAACGTTTGGACTATGGGTTGAACATTTGACTTTCAGAGAAATTCGCGTTCAATACTACTACTCGTTTAAAAATCATTTTCTTTACAGACCAAGCCAGAGATGATTTTCCTCAAAATGATGAATTATTATGCTTTTCACCGCCTGAAAAGCGTTTTAATTATCACATTTCGACTATAGGTTCAAAACTTGATTTTTCAAGAAATTACTGTGCACTGCTAGTACTCTTTTGAATCTCATTTTTTCTACAGACCAAGCTAGAGATGATTTTCCTTAAATTGTTGAACTATTATGCTCTTCACGGCCTGAAAAGATTTTAAATTATCACATTTAGACCATAGGTTCAAAACTTGATCTTTCAAGAAATTCTTGTACAATGCTAGTACTCGTTTGAAACTCTTTTCCTCTGCAGACCAAGCCAGAGATGATTTTCACTAATATGTTGAATTATTATGCTTTTCACGGCCTGAAAAGCGTTTTAACTATCACATTTCGACTATAAGATCAAAACTTGATTTTTCGAGAAATTCACGTTTAATGATAGTACTTGTATGAAACTCATTTTCTCTACAGACCCAGCCAGAGATGATTTCCGTTAAAATGTTGAATTATTATGCTCTTCACGGCCTAAAAAGCGTTTTAATTATCATATTTCGACTATAGGATCAAAACTTGATTTTTCGAGATATTAACGTTACATGCTAGTACTCGTTTGAAACTCGTTTTCTCTACAGACCAAGCCAGAGATGATTTTGCTTAAAATATTGAATTATTATGCTTTTCACGGCCTGAAAAGCGTTTTAATTATCACATTTAGACCATATGTTCAAAACTTGAGATCTAGATAAATTCGCGTTCAGTGCTAATACTTGTTTGAAACTTATTTTCTTTACAGACCAAGCCAGAGATGATTTTCATTAAGATGTTGAATTATTATGCTTTTCACGGCCTGAAAAGCGTTTTAATTATCATATTTCGACTACAGGATCAACACTTGATTTTTCGAAAAATTAACGTCTAAAGCTAATACTGGTTTGAAACTCATTTTCTCTACAGACCAAGCCAGAGATGATTTTCTTTAAAATGTTGAATTATTTTGCTTTTCACGGCCTGAAAAGCGTTTTAATTATCACATTTCGACTATAGGATCAAAACTTGATCTTTCAAGAAATTCGTGTACAATGCTAGTACTCGTTTGAAACTCTTTTCCTCTACAGACCAAGCCAGAGATGATTTTCCTTAAAATGTTGAATTATTATGCTTTTCACAGTTTGAAAAGCGTTTTAATCATCACATTTCGACTATAGTATCAAAACTTGATATTTCGAGAAATTCACGTTTAAGGCTAGTACTTGTTTGAAACTCATTTTCTCTACAGACCAAGCTAGAGATGATTTTCCTTAAAATGCTGAATTATTTGCATTTCAGAGCCTGAATGGAGTTCTATTATCACATTTCGACCAAAACTTGACCTTTCAAGAAATTAGTGTCCAATGCTAGTATTTTTTGAAACTCATTTTCTCTACAGACCAAGCCAGAGATGATTTTCCTTAAAATATTGAATTAATATGCTTTTCACGGCCTGAAAAGTGTTTTAATTATTACATTTCTACTATAGGATCAAAACTTGATTTTTCAAGAAATTCGTGTCCAATGCTAGTACTCGTTTGAAACTCTTTTGCTCTACAGACCAAGCCAGAGATGATTTTCCTTAAAATGTTGAATTATTATGCTTTTCACAGTTCGAAAAGCGTTTTAATGATCACATTTCGACTATAGGATCAAAACTTGATTTTTCAAGAAATTCGTGTCCAATGCTAGTACTCGTTTGAAACTCTTTTGCTCTACAGACCCAGCCAGAGATGATTTTCATTAAGATGTTGAATTATAATGCTTTTCTGAGTATGAAAAGCGTTTTAATTATCACGTTTGGACTATAGGTTGAACAATTGACTTTCAGAGAAATTCGCGTTCAATACTACTACTCGTTTAAAAATCATTTTCTTTACAGACCAAGCCAGAGATGATTTTCCTTAAAATGTTGAATTATTATGCTTTTCACGGCCTGAAAATCGTTTTAATTATCAGATTTAGACCATAGGATTAAAACTTGAGTTTTCGAGAAGTTCGCATTCTATGCGAAACGTATTTTGTTTACAGACCAAGCCAGAGATGATTTTAATTAAGATGTAGAATTATTATGCTTTTCAGAGCCATAAAAGCTATTTAATTAGCACATTTGGACTATAGACTGAACACTTGACTTTTAGAGAAATTCTCGTTCAACTCGTTTGAAACTCCTTTACTCCGCAGACCAGGCCTGAGATGATTTTTCTTAAAATGTTGAATTATTATGCCTTTCACGGCCTGAAAAGCGTTTTAATTATCACATTTAGACCATATGTTCAAAACTTGAGTTCTCGATAAATTCGCGTTCAGTGCTAATACTTGTTTGAAACTTATTTTCTTAATTTCTTTACAGACCAAGCCAGAGATGATTTTCATTAAGATGTTGAATTATTATGCTTTTCACGGCCTGAAAAGCGTTTTAATTATAACTTTCAGACTATAGGATCAAAACTTGGATTTTCGAGAAATTCGCGTTCAATGCTGGTACTCGTTTGAAACTCCTTTTCTCTACAGACCAAGCCAGATTTGATTTTCCTTAAAATATTGAATTATTATGCTTTTGACGGCCTGAAAAGTGTTTTAATAACACATTTGGACTATAGGATCAAAACTTGATTTTTTAAGAAACTAGTGTCCAATGTTTTAACTCGTTTGATATCTGAACTTATGTTCAGTGATGAAATTATCAATCTTAATGTTGAAATGAGTAATCAATATGCTTTACAAAACAACCGTGTTTTGAATGTAACAATTAGTGAAATGAAAGTATTTTTAGCTATTTTGTTACTTACTGGATATATCCGACCAAAATACATGAGAATGTTTTGGGAAACAAAAGACGACACTCACAACAAACTGGTATCTGACAGTATGCGTAGAAACAGATTTTTTGAAATTCAGCAGAATTTGCATTTATGTGATAATCTCAATTTACCTCCCAATGATAAATTTGCAAAAGTTCGCCAATATTTCACCCTGCTAAATAAGAATTTCATTGAACACTTTAGTAAAGTAGCCAACAGTCATGTGTCAATAGATGAGACTATGGTACCATACTATGGCCATCACTCTTCAAAGCAGCATATTCATGGGAAACCTTTCAAATTTGGATATAAAATGTGGTCTGCAGCCACTCGTCTAGGATATCTCATTTCATTCGAACCTTACCAAGGTGCTGCATCTTCAAAACTCACATACCAAGATGAATTTGGTTTGGGAGCAGCTGTGATACTTGAAATGGAGGCACGTTTGCCCAAGGAATTTGGACCCTACAACTTCTATTTTGATATTTTTTTTACTAGTTTCAGACTGCTTTCAACACTCAGTGAACACGGAAGTGGAGGAACTGGCACTATTAGAGAAAACAGACTTGAGAAATGTCCACTTGATAATTCATCTGATCTGAGAAAGCAGCCACGGGGTACAGTGGCCTTCAAGACGACTGAAAATTTGATGGTAGTGAAGTGGCATGACAATAGTATCGTAACACTTGCTTCAAATTGTCATTCTGCTCATCCAATTTCTAAGGTTGAACGAGTTGGAGTTGTCGGCGGAAGGAGGAAGAAGATACAAGTTGACTGTCCGTCTGTCGTTCAAATGTATAACAGATACATGGGTGGAGTTGATAGGTTCGACGAAAATATCGATTCACTTCGTGTTGGCTTTAGAGGTAAAAAGTGGTGGTATTCCCTATTTGCATTTGGCCTTGATGCCGCATGCCAAAATGCTTGGTATTTGTTCAGAAAATGTAAAGACAAGAGTTACACATACTGCGATTTTCGCAGAAACATTGTGCGTGTTTATTGTGCACGGCACATGCCGTCAGAGACATTATACAGTCGACAGTAGAGTGCTTGATGAAGTACGAAACGATGGAGATATTTGTGAACACATTCGACAGGAGTGTTCACAAAAGAGATGTGCCAAGTGTCACAAACACACGAGAGTCATGTGTAAGAAGTGTAAAGTTGGCCTTCACCTTCAATGTTGGTATGAGTTCCATACAAACAAGTAAGAGTAAAAGTGGAATGCTAATTCAGAACTACAATCATTTAACTATGTTTCAAAGTGTATAAAAGGTTTATCATTGATTTGTATTCTTGTATCAGTATATGTTGTTTAATACATAAGTGTTCAAATGGAAACACTTTTTTTCATTAATGTTCATCTACTTCCCAGTGTCCCCTACAGGGGACGCCCCTGTAAAAGTATGTAGCGTTGTAAAAGTTAATAAAGTGAGAAATAAATTCATTGAGAGATATCAATTACATCCCAAAAATGTGAAAAGTATAAATTTTCTATCACACATGTACCTTCGGGAACTGGAGGGTTAAAATGATGAATTATTTTGCTTTTCACGGCCTGAAAAGCGTTTTAATTATCACATTTCGACTATAGGATCAAAACTTGATTTTTCAAGAAATTCGTGTCCAATGCTAGTACTCGTTTGAAACTCTTTTCCTCTACAAACCAAGCCTGAGATGATTTTTTTTAAAATGTTGAATTATTATGCTTTTCACAGTTCGAAAAGCGTTTTAATGATCACATATCGACTACAGGATCAAAACTTGATTTTTCGAGAAATTCACGTTTAATGCTAGTACTTGTTTGAAACCCCTTTTCTCTACAGACCAAGCCAGAGATGATTTTCATTAAGATGTTGAATTATTATGCTTTTCAGATTATTAAAAGCGTTTTAATTATCACGTTTGGACTATAGGTTGAACATTTGACTTTCAGAGAAATTCGCGTTAATTACTACTACTCGTTTAAAAATCATTTTCTTTACAGACCAAGCCAGAAATGATTTTCCTTAAAATGTTGAATTATTATGCTTTTCACGGCCTGAAAAGCGTTTTAATTATCACATTTCGACTATAGGTTCAAAACTTGAGTTCTCGATAAATTCGCGTTCAGTGCTAATACTTGTTTGAAACTTATTTTCTTTACAGACCAAGCCAGAGATGATTTTCTGTAAAATGTTGAATTATTTTGTTTTTCACTGCCTGAAAAGCGTTTTAATTATTACATTGATGATTTTCCTTAAAATGTTGAATTATTATGCTTTTCACAGTTCGAAAAGCGTTTTAATGATCACATTTCGACCATAGGATCAAAATTTGATTTGTCGAGAAATTCACGTTTAATACTAGTACTTGTTTGAAACTCATTTTCTCTACAGACCAAGCCAGAGATGATTTTCATTAAGATGTTGAATTATTATGCCTTTCAGAGTATGAAAAGCGTTTTAATTATAACGTTTGGACTATGGGTTGAACATTTGACTTTCAGAGAAATTCGCGTTCAATACTACTACTCGTTTAAAAATCATTTTCTTTACAGACCAAGCCAGAGATAATTTTCCTTAAAATGTTGAATTATTATGCTTTTCACGGCCTGAAAAGATTTTTAATTATCACATTTAGACCGTAGGAATAAAACTTGAGTTTTCGAGAAGTTCGCATTCTATGCGAAACGTATTTTGTTTACAGACCAAGCCAGAGATGATTTTAATTAAGATGTAGAATTATTATGCTTTTCAGAGCCATAAAAGCTATTTAATTAGCACCTCTGAACACTTGACTTTTAGAGAAATTCGCGATCAACTCTTTGAAACTCGTTTTCTCCGCAGACCAGGCCTGAGATGATTTTTCTTAAAATGTTGAATTATTTTGCTTTTCATGGCCTGAAAAGAGTTTTAATTATCACATTTCGACTATAGGATCAAAACTGGATTTTTAAGAAATTCGTGTCCAATGCTGGTACTCGTTTGAAACTCTTTTCCTCTACAGACCAAGCCAGAGATGATTTTCCTTAAAATGTTGAATTATTATGCTTTTCACGGCCTGAAAAGCGTTTTAATCATCACATTTCGACTATAGGATCAAAACTTGATTTTTCGAGATATTAACGTTACATGCTAGTACTCGTTTGAAACTCGTTTTCTCTACAGACCAAGCCAGAGATGATTTTCCGTAGAATGTTGAATTATTATGTTTTTCACGGCCTCAAAAGCGTTTTAATTATCACATTTCGACTATAGGATCAATACTTGATTTTTCAAGAAATTAGTGAACAATGCTATTAATCGTTTGAAAGGAATTTTCTCTACAGGCCAAGCTAGAGGTGATTTCCCATAAAATATTGAATTATTATGCTTTTCACGGCTTGAAAAGCGTTTTAATTATCACATTTAGACCATATGTTCAAAACTTGAGTTCTCGATAAATTCGCGTTCAGTGCTAATACTTGTTTGAAACTTATTTTCTTTACAGACCAAGCCATAGATGATTTTCATTAAGATGTTGAATTATTATGCTTTTCACGGCTTGAAAAGCGTTTTAATTATCACATTTAGACCATATGTTCAAAACTTGAGTTCTCGATAAATTCGCGTTCAGTGCTAATACTTGTTTGAAACTTATTTTCTCTACAGACCAAGCCAGAGATGATTTTTCTTAAAATATTGAATTATTATGCTTTTGACGGCCTGAAAAGTGTTTTAATTATCACATTTGGACTATAGGATCAAAACTTGATTTTTTAAAACTAGTGTCCAATGCTTTTCCTCGTTTGAAATCTAGATCAAGCCAGAGATGATTATCCTTAAAATGCTTAATTATTATGCATTTCAGAGCCTGAATGGAGTTCTATTATCACATTTCGACCAAAACTTGATCTTTCAAGAAATTACTGTTCAATGCTTCTTAACATTTGAGACTCATTTTCTTTACAGACCAAGCCAGAGATGATTTTCTTTAAAATGTTGAATTATTTTGCTTTTCACTGCCTGAAAAGCGTTTTAATTATCACATTGATGATTTTCCTTAAAATGTTGAATTATTATGCTTTTCACAGTTCGAAAAGCGTTTTAATGATCACATTTCGACCATAGGATCAAAATTTGATTTGTCGAGAAATTCACGTTTAATACTAGTACTTGTTTGAAACTCATTTTCTCTACAGACCAAGCCAGAGATGATTTTCATTAAGATGTTGAATTATTATGCTTTTCAGAGTATGAAAAGCGTTTTAATTATAACGTTTGGACTATGGGTTGAACATTTGACTTTCAGAGAAATTCGCGTTCAATACTACTACTCGTTTAAAAATCATTTTCTTTACAGACCAAGCCAGAGATGATTTTCCTTAAAATGATGAATTATTATGCTTTTCACCGCCTGAAAAGCGTTTTAAATATCACATTTCGACTATAGGTTCAAAACTTGATTTTTCAAGAAATTACTGTGCACTGCTAGTACTCTTTTGAATCTCATTTTTTCTACAGACCAAGCTAGAGATGATTTTCCTTAAATTGTTGAACTATTATGCTTTTCACGGCCTGAAAAGATTTTTAATTATCACATTTAGACCATAGGTTCAAAACTTGATCTTTCAAGAAATTCTTGTACAATGCTAGTACTCGTTTGAAACTCTTTTCCTCTGCAGACCAAGCCAGAGATGATTTTCACTAATATGTTGAATTATTATGCTTTTCACGGCCTGAAAAGCGTTTTAACTATCACATATCGACTATAAGATCAAAACTTGATTTTTCGAGAAATTTACGTTTAATGATAGTACTTGTATGAAACTCATTTTCTCTACAGACCCAGCCAGAGATGATTTCCGTTAAAATGTTGAATTATTATGCTCTTCACGGCCTAAAAAGCGTTTTAATTATCATATTTCGACTATAGGATCAAAACTTGATTTTTCGAGATATTAACGTTACATGCTAGTACTCGTTTGAAACTCGTTTTCTCTACAGACCAAGCCAGAGATGATTTTGCTTAAAATATTGAATTATTATGCTTTTCACGGCCTGAAAAGCGTTTTAATTATCACATTTAGACCATATGTTCAAAACTTGAGATCTAGATAAATTCGCGTTCAGTGCTAATACTTGTTTGAAACTTATTTTCTTTACAGACCAAGCCAGAGATGATTTTCATTAAGATGTTGAATTATTATGCTTTTCACGGCCTGAAAAGCGTTTTAATTATCATATTTCGACTACAGGATCAACACTTGATTTTTCGAAAAATTAACGTCTAAAGCTAATACTGGTTTGAAACTCATTTTCTCTACTGACCAAGCCAGAGATGATTTTCTTTAAAATGTTGAATTATTTTGCTTTTCACGGCCTGAAAAGCGTTTTAATTATCACATTTCGACTATAGGATCAAAACTTGATCTTTCAAGAAATTCGTGTACAATGCTAGTACTCGTTTGAAACTCTTTTCCTCTACAGACCAAGCCAGAGATGATTTTCCTTAAAATGTTGAATTATTATGCTTTTCACAGTTTGAAAAGCGTTTTAATCATCACATTTCGACTATAGTATCAAAACTTGATATTTCGAGAAATTCACGTTTAATGCTAGTACTTGTTTGAAACTCATTTTCTCTACAGACCAAGCTAGAGATGATTTTCCTTAAAATGCTGAATTATTTGCATTTCAGAGCCTGAATGGAGTTCTATTATCACATTTCGACCAAAACTTGACCTTTCAAGAAATTAGTGTCCAATGCTAGTATTTTTTGAAACTCATTTTCTCTACAGACCAAGCCAGAGATGATTTTCCTTAAAATATTGAATTAATATGCTTTTCACGGCCTGAAAAGTGTTTTAATTATTACATTTCTACTATAGGATCAAAACTTGATTTTTCAAGAAATTCGTGTCCAATGCTAGTACTCGTTTGAAACTCTTTTGCTCTACAGACCAAGCCAGAGATGATTTTCCTTAAAATGTTGAATTATTATGCTTTTCACAGTTCGAAAAGCGTTTTAATGATCACATTTCGACTATGAGATCGAAATTTGATTTTTCGAGAAATTCAGGTTTAATGCTAGTACTTGTTTGAAACTCCTTTTCTCTACAGACCCAGCCAGAGATGATTTTCATTAAGATGTTGAATTATAATGCTTTTCAGAGCCATAAAAGCTATTTTATTAGCACCTTTGGACTATAGGCTGAACACTTGACTTTTAGAGAAATTCGCGATCAACTCTTTGAAACTCGTTTTCTCCGCAGACCAGGCCTGAGATGATTTTTCTTAAAATGTTAAATTATTTTGCTTTTCATGGCCTGAAAAGAGTTTTAATTATCACATTTCGACTATAGGATCAAAACTGGATATTTAAGAAATTCGTGTCCAATGCTGGTACTCGTTTGAAACTCTTTTCCTCTACAGACCAAGCCAGAGATGATTTTCCTTAAAATATTGAATTAATATGCTTTTCACGGCCTGAAAAGGGTTTTAATTATTACATTTCTACTATAGGATCAAAACTTGATTTTTCAAGAGACTAGTGTCCAATGCTTGTACTCGTTTGAAACTCATTTAATCTCTAGACCAAGCCACAGATGATTTACATTAAGATGTTGAATTATTATGCTTTTCAGATCCTGAAAAGCGTTTTAATTATCACATTTGGACTATAGGTTGAACACTTGAGTTTTAGAGAAATTCGCGTTCAATGCTTCTTAACATTTGAGACTCATTTTCCTTACAGACTAAACCAGAGATGATTTTCTTTAAAACGTTGAATTATTTTGCTTTTCAAGGCCTAAAAAGCGTTTTAATTATCACATTTCGACTATAGGATCAAAACTTGATTTTTCAAGAAATTCACGTTTAATGCTAGTACTCGTTTGAAACTCTTTTCCTCTAAAGACCAAGCCAGAGATGATTTTCCTTAAAATGTTAAATTATTATGCTTTTCACAGTTCGAAAAGCGTTTTAATGATCACATTTCGACTATAGGATCGAAATTTAATTTTTCGAGAAATTCACGTTTAATGCTAGTACTTGTTTGAAACTCATTTTCTGTACAGACCAAGCCAGAGATGATTTTCATTAAGATGTTGAATTATTATTATTTTCAGAGTATGGAAAGCGTTTTAATTATCACGTTTGGTCCATAGGTTGAACATTTGACTTTCAGAGAAATTCGCGTTCAATACTACTACTCGTTTAAAAATCATTTTCTTTACAGACCAAGCCAGAGATAATTTTCCTTAAAATGTTGAATTATTATGCTTTTCACGGCTGAAAAGATTTTTAATTATCACATTTAGACCGTAGGAATAAAACTTGAGTTTTCGAGAAGTTCGCATTCTATGCGAAACGTATTTTCTTTACAGACCAAGCCAGAGATGATTTTAATTAAGATGTAGAATTATTATGCTTTTCAGAGCCATAAAAGCTATTTAATTAGCACCTTTGGACTATAGGCTGAACACTTGACTTTTAGAGAAATTCGCGATCAACTCTTTGAAACTCGTTTTCTCCGCAGACCAGGCCTGAGATGATTTTTCTTAAAATGTTGAATTATTTTGCTTTTCATGGCCTGAAAAGAGTTTTAATTATCACATTTCGACTATAGGATCAAAACTGGATTTTTAAGAAATTCGTGTCCAATGCTGGTACTCGTTTGAAACTCTTTTCCTCTACAGACCAAGCCAGAGATGATTTTCCTTAAAATGTTGAATTATTATGCTTTTCACGGCCTGAAAAGCGTTTTAATCATCACATTTCGACTATAAGATCAAAACTTGATTTTTCGAGAGATTCACGTTTAATGATAGTACTTGTTTGAAACTCATTTTCTCTACAGACCCAGCCAGACATGATTTCCGTTAAAATTTTGAATTATTATGCTCTTCACGGCCTGAAAAACGTTTTAATTATCATATTTCGACTATAGGATCAAAACTTGATTTTTCGAGATATTAACGTTACATGCTAGTACTCGTTTGAAACTCGTTTTCTCTACAGACCAAGCCAGAGATGATTTTCCGTAGAATGTTGAATTATTATGTTTTTCACGGCCTCAAAAGCGTTTTAATTATCACATTTCGACTATAGGATCAATACTTGATTTTTCAAGAAATTAGTGAACAATGCTATTAATCGTTTGAAAGGAATTTTCTCTACAGGCCAAGCTAGAGGTGATTTCCCATAAAATATTGAATTATTATGCTTTTCACGGTTTGAAAAGCGTTTTAATTATCACATTTAGACCATATGTTCAAAACTTGATTTCTCGATAAATTCGCGTTCAGTGCTAATACTTGTTTGAAACTTATTTTCTTTACAGACCAAGCCATAGATGATTTTCATTAAGATGTTGAATTATTATGCTTTTCACGGCTTGAAAAGCGTTTTAATTATCACATTTAGACCATATGTTCAAAACTTGAGTTCTCGATAAATTCGCGTTCAGTGCTAATACTTGTTTGAAACTTATTTTCTCTACAGACCAAGCCAGAGATGATTTTTCTTAAAATATTGAATTATTATGCTTTTGACGGCCTGAAAAGTGTTTTAATTATCACATTTGGACTATAGGATCAAAACTTGATTTTTTAAAACTAGTGTCCAATGCTTTTCCTCGTTTGAAATCTAGATCAAGCCAGAGATGATTATCCTTAAAATGCTTAATTATTATGCATTTCAGAGCCTGAATGGAGTTCTATTATCACATTTCGACCAAAACTTGATCTTTCAAGAAATTACTGTTCAATGCTTCTTAACATTTGAGACTCATTTTCTTTACAGACCAAGCCAGAGATGATTTTCTTTAAAATGTTGAATTATTTTGCTTTTCACTGCCTGAAAAGCGTTTTAATTATCACATTGATGATTTTCCTTAAAATGTTGAATTATTATGCTTTTCACAGTTCGAAAAGCGTTTTAATGATCACATTTCGACCATAGGATCAAAATTTGATTTGTCGAGAAATTCACGTTTAATACTAGTACTTGTTTGAAACTCATTTTCTCTACAGACCAAGCCAGAGATGATTTTCATTAAGATGTTGAATTATTATGCTTTTCAGAGTATGAAAAGCGTTTTAATTATAACGTTTGGACTATGGGTTGAACATTTGACTTTCAGAGAAATTCGCGTTCAATACTACTACTCGTTTAAAAATCATTTTCTTTACAGACCAAGCCAGAGATGATTTTCCTTAAAATGATGAATTATTATGCTTTTCACCGCCTGAAAAGCGTTTTAAATATCACATTTCGACTATAGGTTCAAAACTTGATTTTTCAAGAAATTACTGTGCACTGCTAGTACTCTTTTGAATCTCATTTTTTCTACAGACCAAGCTAGAGATGATTTTCCTTAAATTGTTGAACTATTATGCTTTTCACGGCCTGAAAAGATTTTTAATTATCACATTTAGACCATAGGTTCAAAACTTGATCTTTCAAGAAATTCTTGTACAATGCTAGTACTCGTTTGAAACTCTTTTCCTCTGCAGACCAAGCCAGAGATGATTTTCACTAATATGTTGAATTATTATGCTTTTCACGGCCTGAAAAGCGTTTTAACTATCACATATCGACTATAAGATCAAAACTTGATTTTTCGAGAAATTTACGTTTAATGATAGTACTTGTATGAAACTCATTTTCTCTACAGACCCAGCCAGAGATGATTTCCGTTAAAATGTTGAATTATTATGCTCTTCACGGCCTAAAAAGTGTTTTAATTATCATATTTCGACTATAGGATCAAAACTTGATTTTTCGAGATATTAACGTTACATGCTAGTACTCGTTTGAAACTCGTTTTCTCTACAGACCAAGCCAGAGATGATTTTGCTTAAAATATTGAATTATTATGCTTTTCACGGCCTGAAAAGCGTTTTAATTATCACATTTAGACCATATGTTCAAAACTTGAGATCTAGATAAATTCGCGTTCAGTGCTAATACTTGTTTGAAACTTATTTTCTTTACAGACCAAGCCAGAGATGATTTTCATTAAGATGTTGAATTATTATGCTTTTCACGGCCTGAAAAGCGTTTTAATTATCATATTTCGACTACAGGATCAACACTTGATTTTTCGAAAAATTAACGTCTAAAGCTAATACTGGTTTGAAACTCATTTTCTCTACTGACCAAGCCAGAGATGATTTTCTTTAAAATGTTGAATTATTTTGCTTTTCACGGCCTGAAAAGCGTTTTAATTATCACATTTCGACTATAGGATCAAAACTTGATCTTTCAAGAAATTCGTGTACAATGCTAGTACTCGTTTGAAACTCTTTTCCTCTACAGACCAAGCCAGAGATGATTTTCCTTAAAATGTTGAATTATTATGCTTTTCACAGTTTGAAAAGCGTTTTAATCATCACATTTCGACTATAGTATCAAAACTTGATATTTCGAGAAATTCACGTTTAAGGCTAGTACTTGTTTGAAACTCATTTTCTCTACAGACCAAGCTAGAGATGATTTTCCTTAAAATGCTGAATTATTTGCATTTCAGAGCCTGAATGGAGTTCTATTATCACATTTCGACCAAAACTTGACCTTTCAAGAAATTAGTGTCCAATGCTAGTATTTTTTGAAACTCATTTTCTCTACAGACCAAGCCAGAGATGATTTTCCTTAAAATATTGAATTAATATGCTTTTCACGGCCTGAAAAGTGTTTTAATTATTACATTTCTACTATAGGATCAAAACTTGATTTTTCAAGAAATTCGTGTCCAATGCTAGTACTCGTTTGAAACTCTTTTGCTCTACAGACCAAGCCAGAGATGATTTTCCTTAAAATGTTGAATTATTATGCTTTTCACAGTTCGAAAAGCGTTTTAATGATCACATTTCGACTATGAGATCGAAATTTGATTTTTCGAGAAATTCAGGTTTAATGCTAGTACTTGTTTGAAACTCCTTTTCTCTACAGACCCAGCCAGAGATGATTTTCATTAAGATGTTGAATTATAATGCTTTTCAGAGCCATAAAAGCTATTTAATTAGCACCTTTGGACTATAGGCTGAACACTTGACTTTTAGAGAAATTCGCGATCAACTCTTTGAAACTCGTTTTCTCCGCAGACCAGGCCTGAGATGATTTTTCTTAAAATGTTAAATTATTTTGCTTTTCATGGCCTGAAAAGAGTTTTAATTATCACATTTCGACTATAGGATCAAAACTGGATTTTTAAGAAATTCGTGTCCAATGCTGGTACTCGTTTGAAACTCTTTTCCTCTACAGACCAAGCCAGAGATGATTTTCCTTAAAATATTGAATTAATATGCTTTTCACGGCCTGAAAAGGGTTTTAATTATTACATTTCTACTATAGGATCAAAACTTGATTTTTCAAGAGACTAGTGTCCAATGCTTGTACTCGTTTGAAACTCATTTAATCTCTAGACCAAGCCACAGATGATTTACATTAAGATGTTGAATTATTATGCTTTTCAGATCCTGAAAAGCGTTTTAATTATCACATTTGGACTATAGGTTGAACACTTGAGTTTTAGAGAAATTCGCGTTCAATGCTTCTTAACATTTGAGACTCATTTTCCTTACAGACTAAACCAGAGATGATTTTCTTTAAAACGTTGAATTATTTTGCTTTTCAAGGCCTAAAAAGCGTTTTAATTATCACATTTCGACTATAGGATCAAAACTTGATTTTTCAAGAAATTCACGTTTAATGCTAGTACTCGTTTGAAACTCTTTTCCTCTAAAGACCAAGCCAGAGATGATTTTCCTTAAAATGTTAAATTATTATGCTTTTCACAGTTCGAAAAGCGTTTTAATGATCACATTTCGACTATAGGATCGAAATTTAATTTTTCGAGAAATTCACGTTTAATGCTAGTACTTGTTTGAAACTCATTTTCTGTACAGACCAAGCCAGAGATGATTTTCATTAAGATGTTGAATTATTATTATTTTCAGAGTATGGAAAGCGTTTTAATTATCACGTTTGGTCCATAGGTTGAACATTTGACTTTCAGAGAAATTCGCGTTCAATACTACTACTCGTTTAAAAATCATTTTCTTTACAGACCAAGCCAGAGATAATTTTCCTTAAAATGTTGAATTATTATGCTTTTCACGGCTGAAAAGATTTTTAATTATCACATTTAGACCGTAGGAATAAAACTTGAGTTTTCGAGAAGTTCGCATTCTATGCGAAACGTATTTTGTTTACAGACCAAGCCAGAGATGATTTTAATTAAGATGTAGAATTATTATGCTTTTCAGAGCCATAAAAGCTATTTAATTAGCACCTCTGAACACTTGACTTTTAGAGAAATTCGCGATCAACTCTTTGAAACTCGTTTTCTCCGCAGACCAGGCCTGAGATGATTTTTCTTAAAATGTTGAATTATTTTGCTTTTCATGGCCTGAAAAGAGTTTTAATTATCACATTTCGACTATAGGATCAAAACTGGATTTTTAAGAAATTCGTGTCCAATGCTGGTACTCGTTTGAAACTCTTTTCCTCTACAGACCAAGCCAGAGATGATTTTCCTTAAAATGTTGAATTATTATGCTTTTCACGGCCTGAAAAGCGTTTTAATCATCACATTTCGACTATAGGATCAAAACTTGATTTTTCGAGATATTAACGTTACATGCTAGTACTCGTTTGAAACTCGTTTTCTCTACAGACCAAGCCAGAGATGATTTTCCGTAGAATGTTGAATTATTATGTTTTTCACGGCCTCAAAAGCGTTTTAATTATCACATTTCGACTATAGGATCAATACTTGATTTTTCAAGAAATTAGTGAACAATGCTATTAATCGTTTGAAAGGAATTTTCTCTACAGGCCAAGCTAGAGGTGATTTCCCATAAAATATTGAATTATTATGCTTTTCACGGCTTGAAAAGCGTTTTAATTATCACATTTAGACCATATGTTCAAAACTTGAGTTCTCGATAAATTCGCGTTCAGTGCTAATACTTGTTTGAAACTTATTTTCTTTACAGACCAAGCCATAGATGATTTTCATTAAGATGTTGAATTATTATGCTTTTCACGGCTTGAAAAGCGTTTTAATTATCACATTTAGACCATATGTTCAAAACTTGAGTTCTCGATAAATTCGCGTTCAGTGCTAATACTTGTTTGAAACTTATTTTCTCTACAGACCAAGCCAGAGATGATTTTTCTTAAAATATTGAATTATTATGCTTTTGACGGCCTGAAAAGTGTTTTAATTATCACATTTGGACTATAGGATCAAAACTTGATTTTTTAAAACTAGTGTCCAATGTTTTTCCTCGTTTGAAATCTAGATCAAGCCAGAGATGATTATCCTTAAAATGCTTAATTATTATGCATTTCAGAGCCTGAATGGAGTTCTATTATCACATTTCGACCAAAACTTGATCTTTCAAGAAATTACTGTTCAATGCTTCTTAACATTTGAGACTCATTTTCTTTACAGACCAAGCCAGAGATGATTTTCTTTAAAATGTTGAATTATTTTGCTTTTCACTGCCTGAAAAGCGTTTTAATTATCACATTGATGATTTTCCTTAAAATGTTGAATTATTATGCTTTTCACAGTTCGAAAAGCGTTTTAATGATCACATTTCGACCATAGGATCAAAATTTGATTTGTCGAGAAATTCACGTTTAATACTAGTACTTGTTTGAAACTCATTTTCTCTACAGACCAAGCCAGAGATGATTTTCATTAAGATGTTGAATTATTATGCTTTTCAGAGTATGAAAAGCGTTTTAATTATAACGTTTGGACTATGGGTTGAACATTTGACTTTCAGAGAAATTCGCGTTCAATACTACTACTCGTTTAAAAATCATTTTCTTTACAGACCAAGCCAGAGATGATTTTCCTTAAAATGATGAATTATTATGCTTTTCACCGCCTGAAAAGCGTTTTAAATATCACATTTCGACTATAGGTTCAAAACTTGATTTTTCAAGAAATTACTGTGCACTGCTAGTACTCTTTTGAATCTCATTTTTTCTACAGACCAAGCTAGAGATGATTTTCCTTAAATTGTTGAACTATTATGCTTTTCACGGCCTGAAAAGATTTTTAATTATCACATTTAGACCATAGGTTCAAAACTTGATCTTTCAAGAAATTCTTGTACAATGCTAGTACTCGTTTGAAACTCTTTTCCTCTGCAGACCAAGCCAGAGATGATTTTCACTAATATGTTGAATTATTATGCTTTTCACGGCCTGAAAAGCGTTTTAACTATCACATATCGACTATAAGATCAAAACTTGATTTTTCGAGAAATTTACGTTTAATGATAGTACTTGTATGAAACTCATTTTCTCTACAGACCCAGCCAGAGATGATTTCCGTTAAAATGTTGAATTATTATGCTCTTCACGGCCTAAAAAGCGTTTTAATTATCATATTTCGACTATAGGATCAAAACTTGATTTTTCGAGATATTAACGTTACATGCTAGTACTCGTTTGAAACTCGTTTTCTCTACAGACCAAGCCAGAGATGATTTTGCTTAAAATATTGAATTATTATGCTTTTCACGGCCTGAAAAGCGTTTTAATTATCACATTTAGACCATATGTTCAAAACTTGAGATCTAGATAAATTCGCGTTCAGTGCTAATACTTGTTTGAAACTTATTTTCTTTACAGACCAAGCCAGAGATGATTTTCATTAAGATGTTGAATTATTATGCTTTTCACGGCCTGAAAAGCGTTTTAATTATCATATTTCGACTACAGGATCAACACTTGATTTTTCGAAAAATTAACGTCTAAAGCTAATACTGGTTTGAAACTCATTTTCTCTACTGACCAAGCCAGAGATGATTTTCTTTAAAATGTTGAATTATTTTGCTTTTCACGGCCTGAAAAGCGTTTTAATTATCACATTTCGACTATAGGATCAAAACTTGATCTTTCAAGAAATTCGTGTACAATGCTAGTACTCGTTTGAAACTCTTTTCCTCTACAGACCAAGCCAGAGATGATTTTCCTTAAAATGTTGAATTATTATGCTTTTCACAGTTTGAAAAGCGTTTTAATCATCACATTTCGACTATAGTATCAAAACTTGATATTTCGAGAAATTCACGTTTAATGCTAGTACTTGTTTGAAACTCATTTTCTCTACAGACCAAGCTAGAGATGATTTTCCTTAAAATGCTGAATTATTTGCATTTCAGAGCCTGAATGGAGTTCTATTATCACATTTCGACCAAAACTTGACCTTTCAAGAAATTAGTGTCCAATGCTAGTATTTTTTGAAACTCATTTTCTCTACAGACCAAGCCAGAGATGATTTTCCTTAAAATATTGAATTAATATGCTTTTCACGGCCTGAAAAGTGTTTTAATTATTACATTTCTACTATAGGATCAAAACTTGATTTTTCAAGAAATTCGTGTCCAATGCTAGTACTCGTTTGAAACTCTTTTGCTCTACAGACCAAGCCAGAGATGATTTTCCTTAAAATGTTGAATTATTATGCTTTTCACAGTTCGAAAAGCGTTTTAATGATCACATTTCGACTATGAGATCGAAATTTGATTTTTCGAGAAATTCAGGTTTAATGCTAGTACTTGTTTGAAACTCCTTTTCTCTACAGACCCAGCCAGAGATGATTTTCATTAAGATGTTGAATTATAATGCTTTTCAGAGCCATAAAAGCTATTTTATTAGCACCTTTGGACTATAGGCTGAACACTTGACTTTTAGAGAAATTCGCGATCAACTCTTTGAAACTCGTTTTCTCCGCAGACCAGGCCTGAGATGATTTTTCTTAAAATGTTAAATTATTTTGCTTTTCATGGCCTGAAAAGAGTTTTAATTATCACATTTCGACTATAGGATCAAAACTGGATATTTAAGAAATTCGTGTCCAATGCTGGTACTCGTTTGAAACTCTTTTCCTCTACAGACCAAGCCAGAGATGATTTTCCTTAAAATATTGAATTAATATGCTTTTCACGGCCTGAAAAGGGTTTTAATTATTACATTTCTACTATAGGATCAAAACTTGATTTTTCAAGAGACTAGTGTCCAATGCTTGTACTCGTTTGAAACTCATTTAATCTCTAGACCAAGCCACAGATGATTTACATTAAGATGTTGAATTATTATGCTTTTCAGATCCTGAAAAGCGTTTTAATTATCACATTTGGACTATAGGTTGAACACTTGAGTTTTAGAGAAATTCGCGTTCAATGCTTCTTAACATTTGAGACTCATTTTCCTTACAGACTAAACCAGAGATGATTTTCTTTAAAACGTTGAATTATTTTGCTTTTCAAGGCCTAAAAAGCGTTTTAATTATCACATTTCGACTATAGGATCAAAACTTGATTTTTCAAGAAATTCACGTTTAATGCTAGTACTCGTTTGAAACTCTTTTCCTCTAAAGACCAAGCCAGAGATGATTTTCCTTAAAATGTTAAATTATTATGCTTTTCACAGTTCGAAAAGCGTTTTAATGATCACATTTCGACTATAGGATCGAAATTTAATTTTTCGAGAAATTCACGTTTAATGCTAGTACTTGTTTGAAACTCATTTTCTGTACAGACCAAGCCAGAGATGATTTTCATTAAGATGTTGAATTATTATTATTTTCAGAGTATGGAAAGCGTTTTAATTATCACGTTTGGTCCATAGGTTGAACATTTGACTTTCAGAGAAATTCGCGTTCAATACTACTACTCGTTTAAAAATCATTTTCTTTACAGACCAAGCCAGAGATAATTTTCCTTAAAATGTTGAATTATTATGCTTTTCACGGCTGAAAAGATTTTTAATTATCACATTTAGACCGTAGGAATAAAACTTGAGTTTTCGAGAAGTTCGCATTCTATGCGAAACGTATTTTCTTTACAGACCAAGCCAGAGATGATTTTAATTAAGATGTAGAATTATTATGCTTTTCAGAGCCATAAAAGCTATTTAATTAGCACCTTTGGACTATAGGCTGAACACTTGACTTTTAGAGAAATTCGCGATCAACTCTTTGAAACTCGTTTTCTCCGCAGACCAGGCCTGAGATGATTTTTCTTAAAATGTTGAATTATTTTGCTTTTCATGGCCTGAAAAGAGTTTTAATTATCACATTTCGACTATAGGATCAAAACTGGATTTTTAAGAAATTCGTGTCCAATGCTGGTACTCGTTTGAAACTCTTTTCCTCTACAGACCAAGCCAGAGATGATTTTCCTTAAAATGTTGAATTATTATGCTTTTCACGGCCTGAAAAGCGTTTTAATCATCACATTTCGACTATAAGATCAAAACTTGATTTTTCGAGAGATTCACGTTTAATGATAGTACTTGTTTGAAACTCATTTTCTCTACAGACCCAGCCAGACATGATTTCCGTTAAAATTTTGAATTATTATGCTCTTCACGGCCTGAAAAACGTTTTAATTATCATATTTCGACTATAGGATCAAAACTTGATTTTTCGAGATATTAACGTTACATGCTAGTACTCGTTTGAAACTCGTTTTCTCTACAGACCAAGCCAGAGATGATTTTCCGTAGAATGTTGAATTATTATGTTTTTCACGGCCTCAAAAGCGTTTTAATTATCACATTTCGACTATAGGATCAATACTTGATTTTTCAAGAAATTAGTGAACAATGCTATTAATCGTTTGAAAGGAATTTTCTCTACAGGCCAAGCTAGAGGTGATTTCCCATAAAATATTGAATTATTATGCTTTTCACGGTTTGAAAAGCGTTTTAATTATCACATTTAGACCATATGTTCAAAACTTGATTTCTCGATAAATTCGCGTTCAGTGCTAATACTTGTTTGAAACTTATTTTCTTTACAGACCAAGCCATAGATGATTTTCATTAAGATGTTGAATTATTATGCTTTTCACGGCTTGAAAAGCGTTTTAATTATCACATTTAGACCATATGTTCAAAACTTGAGTTCTCGATAAATTCGCGTTCAGTGCTAATACTTGTTTGAAACTTATTTTCTCTACAGACCAAGCCAGAGATGATTTTTCTTAAAATATTGAATTATTATGCTTTTGACGGCCTGAAAAGTGTTTTAATTATCACATTTGGACTATAGGATCAAAACTTGATTTTTTAAAACTAGTGTCCAATGCTTTTCCTCGTTTGAAATCTAGATCAAGCCAGAGATGATTATCCTTAAAATGCTTAATTATTATGCATTTCAGAGCCTGAATGGAGTTCTATTATCACATTTCGACCAAAACTTGATCTTTCAAGAAATTACTGTTCAATGCTTCTTAACATTTGAGACTCATTTTCTTTACAGACCAAGCCAGAGATGATTTTCTTTAAAATGTTGAATTATTTTGCTTTTCACTGCCTGAAAAGCGTTTTAATTATCACATTGATGATTTTCCTTAAAATGTTGAATTATTATGCTTTTCACAGTTCGAAAAGCGTTTTAATGATCACATTTCGACCATAGGATCAAAATTTGATTTGTCGAGAAATTCACGTTTAATACTAGTACTTGTTTGAAACTCATTTTCTCTACAGACCAAGCCAGAGATGATTTTCATTAAGATGTTGAATTATTATGCTTTTCAGAGTATGAAAAGCGTTTTAATTATAACGTTTGGACTATGGGTTGAACATTTGACTTTCAGAGAAATTCGCGTTCAATACTACTACTCGTTTAAAAATCATTTTCTTTACAGACCAAGCCAGAGATGATTTTCCTTAAAATGATGAATTATTATGCTTTTCACCGCCTGAAAAGCGTTTTAAATATCACATTTCGACTATAGGTTCAAAACTTGATTTTTCAAGAAATTACTGTGCACTGCTAGTACTCTTTTGAATCTCATTTTTTCTACAGACCAAGCTAGAGATGATTTTCCTTAAATTGTTGAACTATTATGCTTTTCACGGCCTGAAAAGATTTTTAATTATCACATTTAGACCATAGGTTCAAAACTTGATCTTTCAAGAAATTCTTGTACAATGCTAGTACTCGTTTGAAACTCTTTTCCTCTGCAGACCAAGCCAGAGATGATTTTCACTAATATGTTGAATTATTATGCTTTTCACGGCCTGAAAAGCGTTTTAACTATCACATATCGACTATAAGATCAAAACTTGATTTTTCGAGAAATTTACGTTTAATGATAGTACTTGTATGAAACTCATTTTCTCTACAGACCCAGCCAGAGATGATTTCCGTTAAAATGTTGAATTATTATGCTCTTCACGGCCTAAAAAGTGTTTTAATTATCATATTTCGACTATAGGATCAAAACTTGATTTTTCGAGATATTAACGTTACATGCTAGTACTCGTTTGAAACTCGTTTTCTCTACAGACCAAGCCAGAGATGATTTTGCTTAAAATATTGAATTATTATGCTTTTCACGGCCTGAAAAGCGTTTTAATTATCACATTTAGACCATATGTTCAAAACTTGAGATCTAGATAAATTCGCGTTCAGTGCTAATACTTGTTTGAAACTTATTTTCTTTACAGACCAAGCCAGAGATGATTTTCATTAAGATGTTGAATTATTATGCTTTTCACGGCCTGAAAAGCGTTTTAATTATCATATTTCGACTACAGGATCAACACTTGATTTTTCGAAAAATTAACGTCTAAAGCTAATACTGGTTTGAAACTCATTTTCTCTACTGACCAAGCCAGAGATGATTTTCTTTAAAATGTTGAATTATTTTGCTTTTCACGGCCTGAAAAGCGTTTTAATTATCACATTTCGACTATAGGATCAAAACTTGATCTTTCAAGAAATTCGTGTACAATGCTAGTACTCGTTTGAAACTCTTTTCCTCTACAGACCAAGCCAGAGATGATTTTCCTTAAAATGTTGAATTATTATGCTTTTCACAGTTTGAAAAGCGTTTTAATCATCACATTTCGACTATAGTATCAAAACTTGATATTTCGAGAAATTCACGTTTAAGGCTAGTACTTGTTTGAAACTCATTTTCTCTACAGACCAAGCTAGAGATGATTTTCCTTAAAATGCTGAATTATTTGCATTTCAGAGCCTGAATGGAGTTCTATTATCACATTTCGACCAAAACTTGACCTTTCAAGAAATTAGTGTCCAATGCTAGTATTTTTTGAAACTCATTTTCTCTACAGACCAAGCCAGAGATGATTTTCCTTAAAATATTGAATTAATATGCTTTTCACGGCCTGAAAAGTGTTTTAATTATTACATTTCTACTATAGGATCAAAACTTGATTTTTCAAGAAATTCGTGTCCAATGCTAGTACTCGTTTGAAACTCTTTTGCTCTACAGACCAAGCCAGAGATGATTTTCCTTAAAATGTTGAATTATTATGCTTTTCACAGTTCGAAAAGCGTTTTAATGATCACATTTCGACTATGAGATCGAAATTTGATTTTTCGAGAAATTCAGGTTTAATGCTAGTACTTGTTTGAAACTCCTTTTCTCTACAGACCCAGCCAGAGATGATTTTCATTAAGATGTTGAATTATAATGCTTTTCAGAGCCATAAAAGCTATTTAATTAGCACCTTTGGACTATAGGCTGAACACTTGACTTTTAGAGAAATTCGCGATCAACTCTTTGAAACTCGTTTTCTCCGCAGACCAGGCCTGAGATGATTTTTCTTAAAATGTTAAATTATTTTGCTTTTCATGGCCTGAAAAGAGTTTTAATTATCACATTTCGACTATAGGATCAAAACTGGATTTTTAAGAAATTCGTGTCCAATGCTGGTACTCGTTTGAAACTCTTTTCCTCTACAGACCAAGCCAGAGATGATTTTCCTTAAAATATTGAATTAATATGCTTTTCACGGCCTGAAAAGGGTTTTAATTATTACATTTCTACTATAGGATCAAAACTTGATTTTTCAAGAGACTAGTGTCCAATGCTTGTACTCGTTTGAAACTCATTTAATCTCTAGACCAAGCCACAGATGATTTACATTAAGATGTTGAATTATTATGCTTTTCAGATCCTGAAAAGCGTTTTAATTATCACATTTGGACTATAGGTTGAACACTTGAGTTTTAGAGAAATTCGCGTTCAATGCTTCTTAACATTTGAGACTCATTTTCCTTACAGACTAAACCAGAGATGATTTTCTTTAAAACGTTGAATTATTTTGCTTTTCAAGGCCTAAAAAGCGTTTTAATTATCACATTTCGACTATAGGATCAAAACTTGATTTTTCAAGAAATTCACGTTTAATGCTAGTACTCGTTTGAAACTCTTTTCCTCTAAAGACCAAGCCAGAGATGATTTTCCTTAAAATGTTAAATTATTATGCTTTTCACAGTTCGAAAAGCGTTTTAATGATCACATTTCGACTATAGGATCGAAATTTAATTTTTCGAGAAATTCACGTTTAATGCTAGTACTTGTTTGAAACTCATTTTCTGTACAGACCAAGCCAGAGATGATTTTCATTAAGATGTTGAATTATTATTATTTTCAGAGTATGGAAAGCGTTTTAATTATCACGTTTGGTCCATAGGTTGAACATTTGACTTTCAGAGAAATTCGCGTTCAATACTACTACTCGTTTAAAAATCATTTTCTTTACAGACCAAGCCAGAGATAATTTTCCTTAAAATGTTGAATTATTATGCTTTTCACGGCTGAAAAGATTTTTAATTATCACATTTAGACCGTAGGAATAAAACTTGAGTTTTCGAGAAGTTCGCATTCTATGCGAAACGTATTTTCTTTACAGACCAAGCCAGAGATGATTTTAATTAAGATGTAGAATTATTATGCTTTTCAGAGCCATAAAAGCTATTTAATTAGCACCTTTGGACTATAGGTTGAACACTTGACTTTTAGAGAAATTCGCGATCAACTCTTTGAAACTCGTTTTCTCCGCAGACCAGGCCTGAGATGATTTTTCTTAAAATGTTGAATTATTTTGCTTTTCATGGCCTGAAAAGAGTTTTAATTATCACATTTCGACTATAGGATCAAAACTGGATTTTTAAGAAATTCGTGTCCAATGCTGGTACTCGTTTGAAACTCTTTTCCTCTACAGACCAAGCCAGAGATGATTTTCCTTAAAATGTTGAATTATTATGCTTTTCACGGCCTGAAAAGCGTTTTAATCATCACATTTCGACTATAAGATCAAAACTTGATTTTTCGAGAGATTCACGTTTAATGATAGTACTTGTTTGAAACTCATTTTCTCTACAGACCCAGCCAGACATGATTTCCGTTAAAATTTTGAATTATTATGCTCTTCACGGCCTGAAAAACGTTTTAATTATCATATTTCGACTATAGGATCAAAACTTGATTTTTCGAGATATTAACGTTACATGCTAGTACTCGTTTGAAACTCGTTTTCTCTACAGACCAAGCCAGAGATGATTTTCCGTAGAATGTTGAATTATTATGTTTTTCACGGCCTCAAAAGCGTTTTAATTATCACATTTCGACTATAGGATCAATACTTGATTTTTCAAGAAATTAGTGAACAATGCTATTAATCGTTTGAAAGGAATTTTCTCTACAGGCCAAGCTAGAGGTGATTTCCCATAAAATATTGAATTATTATGCTTTTCACGGTTTGAAAAGCGTTTTAATTATCACATTTAGACCATATGTTCAAAACTTGATTTCTCGATAAATTCGCGTTCAGTGCTAATACTTGTTTGAAACTTATTTTCTTTACAGACCAAGCCATAGATGATTTTCATTAAGATGTTGAATTATTATGCTTTTCACGGCTTGAAAAGCGTTTTAATTATCACATTTAGACCATATGTTCAAAACTTGAGTTCTCGATAAATTCGCGTTCAGTGCTAATACTTGTTTGAAACTTATTTTCTCTACAGACCAAGCCAGAGATGATTTTTCTTAAAATATTGAATTATTATGCTTTTGACGGCCTGAAAAGTGTTTTAATTATCACATTTGGACTATAGGATCAAAACTTGATTTTTTAAAACTAGTGTCCAATGCTTTTCCTCGTTTGAAATCTAGATCAAGCCAGAGATGATTATCCTTAAAATGCTTAATTATTATGCATTTCAGAGCCTGAATGGAGTTCTATTATCACATTTCGACCAAAACTTGATCTTTCAAGAAATTACTGTTCAATGCTTCTTAACATTTGAGACTCATTTTCTTTACAGACCAAGCCAGAGATGATTTTCTTTAAAATGTTGAATTATTTTGTTTTTCACTGCCTGAAAAGCGTTTTAATTATCACATTGATGATTTTCCTTAAAATGTTGAATTATTATGCTTTTCACAGTTCGAAAAGCGTTTTAATGATCACATTTCGACCATAGGATCAAAATTTGATTTGTCGAGAAATTCACGTTTAATACTAGTACTTGTTTGAAACTCATTTTCTCTACAGACCAAGCCAGAGATGATTTTCATTAAGATGTTGAATTATTATGCCTTTCAGAGTATGAAAAGCGTTTTAATTATAACGTTTGGACTATGGGTTGAACATTTGACTTTCAGAGAAATTCGCGTTCAATACTACTACTCGTTTAAAAATCATTTTCTTTACAGACCAAGCCAGAGATGATTTTCCTCAAAATGATGAATTATTATGCTTTTCACCGCCTGAAAAGCGTTTTAATTATCACATTTCGACTATAGGTTCAAAACTTGATTTTTCAAGAAATTACTGTGCACTGCTAGTACTCTTTTGAATCTCATTTTTTCTACAGACCAAGCTAGAGATGATTTTCCTTAAATTGTTGAACTATTATGCTTTTCACGGCCTGAAAAGATTTTAAATTATCACATTTAGACCATAGGTTCAAAACTTGATCTTTCAAGAAATTCTTGTACAATGCTAGTACTCGTTTGAAACTCTTTTCCTCTGCAGACCAAGCCAGAGATGATTTTCACTAATATGTTGAATTATTATGCTTTTCACGGCCTGAAAAGCGTTTTAACTATCACATTTCGACTATAAGATCAAAACTTGATTTTTCGAGAAATTCACGTTTAATGATAGTACTTGTATGAAACTCATTTTCTCTACAGACCCAGCCAGAGATGATTTCCGTTAAAATGTTGAATTATTATGCTCTTCACGGCCTAAAAAGCGTTTTAATTATCATATTTCGACTATAGGATCAAAACTTGATTTTTCGAGATATTAACGTTACATGCTAGTACTCGTTTGAAACTCGTTTTCTCTACAGACCAAGCCAGAGATGATTTTGCTTAAAATATTGAATTATTATGCTTTTCACGGCCTGAAAAGCGTTTTAATTATCACATTTAGACCATATGTTCAAAACTTGAGATCTAGATAAATTCGCGTTCAGTGCTAATACTTGTTTGAAACTTATTTTCTTTACAGACCAAGCCAGAGATGATTTTCATTAAGATGTTGAATTATTATGCTTTTCACGGCCTGAAAAGCGTTTTAATTATCATATTTCGACTACAGGATCAACACTTGATTTTTCGAAAAATTAACGTCTAAAGCTAATACTGGTTTGAAACTCATTTTCTCTACAGACCAAGCCAGAGATGATTTTCTTTAAAATGTTGAATTATTTTGCTTTTCACGGCCTGAAAAGCGTTTTAATTATCACATTTCGACTATAGGATCAAAACTTGATCTTTCAAGAAATTCGTGTACAATGCTAGTACTCGTTTGAAACTCTTTTCCTCTACAGACCAAGCCAGAGATGATTTTCCTTAAAATGTTGAATTATTATGCTTTTCACAGTTTGAAAAGCGTTTTAATCATCACATTTCGACTATAGTATCAAAACTTGATATTTCGAGAAATTCACGTTTAATGCTAGTACTTGTTTGAAACTCATTTTCTCTACAGACCAAGCTAGAGATGATTTTCCTTAAAATGCTGAATTATTTGCATTTCAGAGCCTGAATGGAGTTCTATTATCACATTTCGACCAAAACTTGACCTTTCAAGAAATTAGTGTCCAATGCTAGTATTTTTTGAAACTCATTTTCTCTACAGACCAAGCCAGAGATGATTTTCCTTAAAATATTGAATTAATATGCTTTTCACGGCCTGAAAAGTGTTTTAATTATTACATTTCTACTATAGGATCAAAACTTGATTTTTCAAGAAATTCGTGTCCAATGCTAGTACTCGTTTGAAACTCTTTTGCTCTACAGACCAAGCCAGAGATGATTTTCCTTAAAATGTTGAATTATTATGCTTTTCACAGTTCGAAAAGCGTTTTAATGATCACATTTCGACTATAGGATCAAAACTTGATTTTTCAAGAAATTCGTGTCCAATGCTAGTACTCGTTTGAAACTCTTTTGCTCTACAGACCCAGCCAGAGATGATTTTCATTAAGATGTTGAATTATAATGCTTTTCAGAGTATGAAAAGCGTTTTAATTATCACGTTTGGACTATAGGTTGAACAATTGACTTTCAGAGAAATTCGCGTTCAATACTACTACTCGTTTAAAAATCATTTTCTTTACAGACCAAGCCAGAGATGATTTTCCTTAAAATGTTGAATTATTATGCTTTTCACGGCCTGAAAATCGTTTTAATTATCAGATTTAGACCATAGGATTAAAACTTGAGTTTTCGAGAAGTTCGCATTCTATGCGAAACGTATTTTGTTTACAGACCAAGCCAGAGATGATTTTAATTAAGATGTAGAATTATTATGCTTTTCAGAGCCATAAAAGCTATTTAATTAGCACATTTGGACTATAGACTGAACACTTGACTTTTAGAGAAATTCTCGTTCAACTCGTTTGAAACTCCTTTACTCCGCAGACCAGGCCTGAGATGATTTTTCTTAAAATGTTGAATTATTATGCCTTTCACGGCCTGAAAAGCGTTTTAATTATCACATTTAGACCATATGTTCAAAACTTGAGTTCTCGATAAATTCGCGTTCAGTGCTAATACTTGTTTGAAACTTATTTTCTTAATTTCTTTACAGACCAAGCCAGAGATGATTTTCATTAAGATGTTGAATTATTATGCTTTTCACGGCCTGAAAAGCGTTTTAATTATAACTTTCAGACTATAGGATCAAAACTTGGATTTTCGAGAAATTCGCGTTCAATGCTGGTACTCGTTTGAAACTCCTTTTCTCTACAGACCAAGCCAGATTTGATTTTCCTTAAAATATTGAATTATTATGCTTTTGACGGCCTGAAAAGTGTTTTAATAACACATTTGGACTATAGGATCAAAACTTGATTTTTTAAGAAACTAGTATCCAATGTTTTAACTCGTTTGATATCTGAACTTATGTTCAGTGATGAAATTATCAATCTTAATGTTGAAATGAGTAATCAATATGCTTTACAAAACAACCGTGTTTTGAATGTAACAATTAGTGAAATGAAAGTATTTTTAGCTATTTTGTTACTTACTGGATATATCCGACCAAAATACATGAGAATGTTTTGGGAAACAAAAGACGACACTCACAACAAACTGGTATCTGACAGTATGCGTAGAAACAGATTTTTTGAAATTCAGCAGAATTTGCATTTATGTGATAATCTCAATTTACCTCCCAATGATAAATTTGCAAAAGTTCGCCAATATTTCACCCTGCTAAATAAGAATTTCATTGAACACTTTAGTAAAGTAGCCAACAGTCATGTGTCAATAGATGAGACTATGGTACCATACTATGGCCATCACTCTTCAAAGCAGCATATTCATGGGAAACCTTTCAAATTTGGATATAAAATGTGGTCTGCAGCCACTCGTCTAGGATATCTCATTTCATTCGAACCTTACCAAGGTGCTGCATCTTCAAAACTCACATACCAAGATGAATTTGGTTTGGGAGCAGCTGTGATACTTGAAATGGAGGCACGTTTGCCCAAGGAATTTGGACCCTACAACTTCTATTTTGATATTTTTTTTACTAGTTTCAGACTGCTTTCAACACTCAGTGAACACGGAAGTGGAGGAACTGGCACTATTAGAGAAAACAGACTTGAGAAATGTCCACTTGATAATTCATCTGATCTGAGAAAGCAGCCACGGGGTACAGTGGCCTTCAAGACGACTGAAAATTTGATGGTAGTGAAGTGGCATGACAATAGTATCGTAACACTTGCTTCAAATTGTCATTCTGCTCATCCAATTTCTAAGGTTGAACGAGTTGGAGTTGTCAGCGGAAGGAGGAAGAAGATACAAGTTGACTGTCCGTCTGTCGTTCAAATGTATAACAGATACATGGGTGGAGTTGATAGGTTCGACGAAAATATCGATTCACTTCGTGTTGGCTTTAGAGGTAAAAAGTGGTGGTATTCCCTATTTGCATTTGGCCTTGATGCCGCATGCCAAAATGCTTGGTATTTGTTCAGAAAATGTAAAGACAAGAGTTACACATACTGCGATTTTCGCAGAAACATTGTGCGTGTTTATTGTGCACGGCACATGCCGTCAGAGACATTATACAGTCGACAGTAGAGTGCTTGATGAAGTACGAAACGATGGAGATATTTGTGAACACATTCGACAGGAGTGTTCACAAAAGAGATGTGCCAAGTGTCACAAACACACGAGAGTCATGTGTAAGAAGTGTAAAGTTGGCCTTCACCTTCAATGTTGGTATGAGTTCCATACAAACAAGTAAGAGTAAAAGTGGAATGCTAATTCAGAACTACAATCATTTAACTATGTTTCAAAGTGTATAAAAGGTTTATCATTGATTTGTATTCTTGTATCAGTATATGTTGTTTAATACATAAGTGTTCAAATGGAAACACTTTTTTTCATTAATGTTCATCTACTTCCCAGTGTCCCCTACAGGAGACGCCCCTGTAAAAGTATGTAGCGTTGTAAAAGTTAATAAAGTGAGAAATAAATTCATTGAGAGATATCAATTACATCCCAAAAATGTGAAAAGTATAAATTTTCTATCACACATGTACCTTCGGGAACTGGAGGGTTAAAATGTTGAATTATTTTGCTTTTCACGGCCTGAAAAGCGTTTTAATTATCACACTTCGACTATAGGATCAAAACTTGATTTTTCAAGAAATTCGTGTCCAATGCTAGTACTCGTTTGAAACTCTTTTCCTCTACAAACCAAGCCTGAGATGATTTTTTTTAAAATGTTGAATTATTATGCTTTTCACAGTTCGAAAAGCGTTTTAATGATCACATATCGACTACAGGATCAAAACTTGATTTTTCGAGAAATTCACGTTTAATGCTAGTACTTGTTTGAAACCCCTTTTCTCTACAGACCAAGCCAGAGATGATTTTCATTAAGATGTTGAATTATTATGCTTTTCAGATTATTAAAAGCGTTTTAATTATCACGTTTGGACTATAGGTTGAACATTTGACTTTCAGAGAAATTCGCGTTCAATACTACTACTCGTTTAAAAATCATTTTCTTTACAGACCAAGCCAGAAATGATTTTCCTTAAAATGTTGAATTATTATGCTTTTCACGGCCTGAAAAGCGTTTTAATTATCACATTTCGACTATAGGTTCAAAACTTGAGTTCTCGATAAATTCGCGTTCAGTGCTAATACTTGTTTGAAACTTATTTTCTTTACAGACCAAGCCAGAGATGATTTTCTGTAAAATGTTGAATTATTTTGCTTTTCACTGCCTGAAAAGCGTTTTAATTATCACATTGATGATTTTCCTTAAAATGTTGAATTATTATGCATTTCACAGTTCGAAAAGCGTTTTAATGATCACATTTCGACTATAGGATCAAAATTTGATTTGTCGAGAAATTCACGTTTAATGCTAGTACTTGTTTGAAACTCATTTTCTCTACAGACCATGCCAGAGATGATTTTCATTAAGATGTTGAATTATTATGCTTTTCAGAGTATGAAAAGCGTTTTAATTATAACGTTTGGACTATGGGTTGAACATTTGACTTTCAGAGAAATTCGCGTTCAATACTACTACTCGTTTAAAAATCATTTTCTTTACAGACCAAGCCAGAGATGATTTTCCTTAAAATGTTGAATTATTATGCTTTTCACGGCCTGAAAAGCGTTTTAAATATCACATTTAGACCATATGTTCAAAACTTGATTTTTCATGAAATTAGTGTCCAATGCTATTACTCGTTTGAAACTCTTTTCCTCTACACACCAAGGCAGAGATGATTTCCCTTAAAATGTTGAATTATAATGCTTTTCACGGCCTGAAAAGCGTTTTAGTTATCACATTTAGACCAAATGTTTAAAACTTGAGTTCTCGATAAATTCGCGTTCAGTGCTAATACTTGTTTGAAACTTATTTGCTTTACAGACCAAGCCAGAGATGATTTTCTTTAAAATATTGAATTATTTTGCTATTCACTGCCTGAAAAGCGTATTTAATTATCACATTTCGACTATAGGATCAAAACTTGATCTTTCAAGAATTTCGTGGACAATGTTAGTACTCGTTTGAAACTCTTTTCCTCTACAGACCAAGCCAGAGATGATTTTCCTTAAAATGTTGAATTATTATGCTTTTCACAGTTCGAAAAGCGTTTTAATGATCACATTTCGACTATAGGATCAAAACTTGATTTGTCGAGAAATTCACGTTTAATGCTAGTACTCGTTTGAAACTCATTTTCTCTACAGACCAAGAAAGAATGATTTTCATTAAGATGTTGAATTATTATGCTTTTCAGAGTATGAAAAGCGTTTTAATTATCACGTTTGGACTATGGGTTGAACATTTGACTTTCAGAGAAATTCGCGTTCAATACTACTAGTTTAAAAATCATTTTCTTTACAGACCAAGCCAGAGATGATTTTCCTTAAAATGTTGAATTATTATGTTTTTCACGGCCTGAAAAGCGTTTTAATTATCACATTTCGACTATAGGTTCAAAACTTGATTTTTCAAGAAATTACAATCCAATGCTAGTACTCTTTTGAAACTCATTTTTTCTACAGACCAAGCTAGAGATAATTTTCCTTAAAATGTTGAACTATTATGCTTTTCACGGCCTGAAAAGATTTTTAATTATCACATTTAGACCATAGGATTAAAAGTTGAGTTTTCGAGAAGTTCGCATTCTATGCGAAACTCATTTTCTCTACAGACCAAGCCAGAGATGATTTTTCTTAAAATGTTGAATTATTTTGCTTTTCATGGCCTGAAAAGAGTTTTAATTATCACATTTCGACTATAGGATCAAAACTGGATTTTTAAGAAATTCGTGTCCAATGCTGGTACTCGTTTGAAACTCTTTTCCTCTACAGACCAAGCCAGAGATGATTTTCCTTAAAATGTTGAATTATTATGCTTTTCACGGCCTGAAAAGCGTTTTAATTATCACATTTCGACTATAAGATCAAAACTTGATTTTTCGAGAGATTCACGTTTAATGATAATATTTTCTTTACAGACCAAGCCAGAGATGATTTTCTTTAAAATGTTGAATTATTTTGCTTTTCACTGCCTGAAAAGCGTTTTAATTATCACATTGATGATTTTCCTTAAAATGTTGAATTATTATGCTTTTCACAGTTCGAAAAGCGTTTTAATGATCACATTTCGACTATAGGATCAAAATTTGATTTGTCGAGAAATTCACGTTTAATGCTAGTACTTGTTTGAAACTCATTTTCTCTACAGACCAAGCCAGAGATGATTTTCATTAAGATGTTGAATTATTATGCTTTTCAGAGTATGAAAAGCGTTTTAATTATAACGTTTGGACTATGGGTTGAACATTTGACTTTCAGAGATATTCGCGTTCAATACTACTACTCGTTTAAAAATCATTTTCTTTACAGACCAAGCCAGAGATGATTTTCCTTAAAATGTTGAATTATTATGCTTTTCACGGCCTGAAAAGCGTTTTAATTATTTAATTTCGACTATAGGTTCAAAACTTGATTTTTCAAGAAATTACTGTCCAATGCTAGTACTCGTTTGAAACTGATTTTCTCTACAGACCAAGCCAGAGATGATTTTCTTTAAAATATTGAATTATTTTGCTTTTCACTGCCTGAAAAGCGTTTTAATTATAACATTCAGACTATAGGATCAGAACTTGGATTTTCGAGAAATTCGCGTTCGATTCTGGTACTCGTTTGAAACTCATTTTCTCTACAGACCAAGCCAGAGATGATTTTCCTTAAAATATTGAATTATTATGCTTTTGACGGCCTGAAAAATGTTTTAATTATCACATTTGGACTATAGGATCAAAACTTGATTTTTTAAGAAACTAGTGTCCAATGTTTTTACTCGTTTGATATCTAGACCAAGCCAGAGATGATTATCCTTAAAATGTTGAAATATTATGCTTTTCACGGTCTGAAAAGCGTTTTAAATATCACATTTAGACCATATGTTCAAAACTTGATTTTTCAAGAAATTAGTGTCCAATGCTAGTTCTCGTTTGAAACTCATTTTCTCTACAGACCAAGCCAGAGATGATTTTCCTTAAAATATTGAATTAATATGCTTTTCACGGCCTGAAAAGTGTTTTAATTATTACATTTCTACTCTAGGATCAAAACTTGATTTTTCAAGAAACTAGTGTCCAATGCTTGTACTCGTTTGAAACTCATTTAATCTCTAGACCAAGCCACAGATGATTTACATTAAGATGTTGAATTATTATGCCTTTAAGATCCTGAAAAGCGTTTTAATTATCACGTTTGGACTATAGGTTGAACATTTGACTTTCAGAGAAATTCGCGTTCAATACTACTACTCGTTTAAAAATCATTTTCTTTACAGACCAAGCCAGAGATGATTTTCCTTAAAATGTTGAATTATTATGCTTTTCACGGCCGGAAAAGCGTTTTAATTATCACATTTCGACTATAGGTTCAAAAGTTGCTTTTTCAAGAAATTACTGTCCAATGCTAGTACTCTTTTGAAACTCATTTTTTCTACAGACCAAGCTAGAGATGATTTTCCTTAAAATGTTGAACTATTATGCTTTTCACGGCCTAAAAAGAGTTTTAATTATCACATTTCGACTATAGGATCAAAACTGGATTTTTAAGAAATTCGTGTCCAATGCTGGTACTTGTTTGAAACTCATTTTCTCTACAGACCCAGCCAGAGATGATTTCCGTTAAAATTTTGAATTAATATGCTCTTCACGGCCTGAAAAACGTTTTAATAATCATATTTCGACTATAGGATCAAAACTTGATTTTTCGAGATATTAACGTTACATGCTAGTACTCGTTTGAAACTCGTTTTCTCTACAGACCAAGCCTGAGATAATTTTTCTTAAAATGTTTAATTATTTTGCTTTTCATGGCCTGAAAAGAGTTTTAATTATCACATTTCGACTATAGGATCAAAACTTGATTTTTCAAGAAATTAGTGTCAAATGCTATTACTCGTTTGAAACGAATTTTCTCTACAGACCAAGCTAGAGGTGATTTCCCATAAAATATTGAATTATTATGCTTTTCACGGCCTGAAAAGCGTTTTAATTATCACATTTAGACCATATGTTCAAAACTTGAGTTCTCGATAAATTCGCGTTCAGTGCTAATACTTGTTTGAAACTTATTTTCTTTACAGACCAAGCCATAGATGATTTTCATTAAGATGTTGAATTATTATTTTTTTCACGGCCTGAAAAGCGTTTTAATAATCATATTTCGACTACAGGATCAACACTTGATTTTTCGAAAAATTAACGTCTAATGCTAATACTGGTTTGAAACTCATTTTCTCTACAGACCAAGCCAGAGATTATTTTTCTTAAAATATTGAATTATTATGCTTTTGACGGCCTGAAAAGTGTTTTAATTATCACATTTGGACTATAGGATCAAAACTCGATTTTTTAAGAAACTAGTGTCCAATGCTTTTCCTCGTTTGATATCTATATCAAGCCAGAGATGATTATCCTTAAAATGTTGAAATATTATGCTTTTCACGGCCTGAAAAGCGTTTTAAATTTTACATTTAGACCATATGTTCAAGACTTGATTTTTCAAGAAATTAGTGTCCAATGCTATTACTCGTTTGAAACTCTTTTCCTCTACACACCAAGCCAGAGATGATTTTCCGTAAAATGCTGAATTATTATGCATTTCAGAGCCTGAATGGAGTTCTATTATCACATTTCGACCAAAACTTGATCTTTCAAGAAATTACTGTTCAATGCTTCTTAACATTTGAGACTCATTTTCTTTACAGACCAAGCCAGAGATGATTTACTTTAAAATGTTGAATTATTTTGCTTTTCACGGCCTGAAAAGCGTTTTAATTATCACATTTCGACTATAGGATCAAAACTTGATTTTTCAAGAAATTCGTGTCCAATGCTAGTACTCGTTTGAAACTCTTTTCCTCTGCAAACCAAGCCTGAGATGATTTTCCTTAAAATGTTGAATTATTATGCTTTTCACAGTTCGAAAAGCGTTTTAATGATCACATATCGACTACAGGATCAAAACTTGATTTTTCGAGAAATTCACGTTTAATGCTAGTACTTGTTTGAAACCCCTTTTCTCTACAGACCAAGCCAGAGATGATTTTCATTAAGATGTTGAATTATTATGCTTTTCAGATTATTAAAAGCGTTTTAATTATCACGTTTGGACTATAGGTTGAACATTTGACTTTCAGAGAAATTCGCGTTCAATACTACTACTCGTTTAAAAATCATTTTCTTTACAGACCAAGCCAGAAATGATTTTCCTTAAAATGTTGAATTATTTTGCTTTTCACTGCCTGAAAAGCGTATTTAATTATCACATTTCGACTATAGGATCAAAACTTGATCTTTCAAGAATTTCGTGTACAATGTTAGTACTCGTTTGAAACTCTTTTCCTCTACAGACCAAGCCAGAGAAGATTTTCCTTAAAATGTTGAATTATTATGCTTTTCACAGTTCGAAAAGCGTTTTAATGATCACATTTCGACTATAGGATCAAAACTTGATTTGTCGAGAAATTCACGTTTAATGCTAGTACTCGTTTGAAACTCCTTTTCTCTACAGACCAAGCCAGAATGATTTTCATTAAGATGTTGAATTATTATGCTTTTCAGAGTATGAAAAGCGTTTTAATTATCACGTTTGGACTATGGGTTGAACATTTGACTTTCAGAGAAATTCGCGTTCAATACTACTAGTTTAAAAATCATTTTCTTTACAGACCAAGCCAGAGATGATTTTCCTTAAAATGTTGAATTATTATGTTTTTCACAGTTCGAAAAGCGTTTTAATGATCACATTTCGACTATAGGTTCAAAACTTGATTTTTCAAGAAATTACTGTCCAATGCTAGTACTCTTTTGAAACTCATTTTTTCTACAAACCAAGCTAGAGATGATTTTCCTTAAAATGTTGAACTATTATGCTTTTCACGGCCTGAAAAGATTTTTAATTATCACATTTAGACCATAGGATTAAAACTTGAGTTTTCGAGAAGTTCGCATTCTATGCGAAACGTATTTTCTTTACAGACCAAGCCAGAGATGATTTTAATTAAGATGTAGAATTATTATGCTTTTCAGAGCCATAAAAGCTATTTAATTAGCACCTTTGGACTATAGGCTGAACACTTGACTTTTAGAGAAATTCGCGTACAACTCGTTTGAAACTCGTTTTCTCCGCAGACCAGGCCTGAGATGATTTTTCTTAAAATGTTGAATTAATTTGGTTTTTCATGGCCTGAAAAGAGTTTTTATTATCACATTTCGACTATAGGATCAAAACTGGATTTTTAAGAATTTCGTGTCCAATGCTGGTACTCGTTTGAAACTCTTTTCCTCTACAGACCAAGCCAGAGATGATTTTCCTTAAAATGTTGAATTATTATGCTTTTCACGGCCTGAAAAGCGTTTTAATTATCACATTTCGACTATAAGGTCAAAACTTGATTTTTCGAGAGATTCACGTTTAATGATAGTACTTGTTTGAAACTCATTTTCTCTACAGACCCAGCCAGAGATGATTTCCGTTAAAATTTTGAATTATTATGCTCTTCACGGCCTGAAAAACGTTTTAATTATCATATTTCGACTATAGGATCAAAACTTGATTTTTCGAGATATTAACGTTACATGCTAGTACTCGTTTGAAACTCGTTTTCTCTACAGACCAAGCCAGAGATGATTTTCCGTAGAATGTTGAATTATTATGTTTTTCACGGCCTCAAAAGCGTTTTAATTATCACATTTCGACTATAGGATCAAAACTTGATTTTTCAAGAAATTAGTGAACAATGCTATTACTCGTTTGAAAGGAATTTTCTCTACAGACCAAGTTAGAGGTGATTTCCCATAAAATATTGAATTATTATGCTCTTCACGGCTTGAAAAGCGTTTTAATTATCACATTTAGACCATATGTTCAAAACTTGAGTTCTCGATAAATTCGCATTCAGTGCTAATACTTGTTTGAAACTTATTTTCTTTACAGACCAAGCCATAGATGATTTTCATTAAGATGTTGAATTATTATGTTTTTCACGGCCTGAAAAGCGTTTTAATTATCATATTTCGACTACAGGATCAACACTTGATTTTTCGAAAAATTAGCGTCTAATGCTAATGCTGGTTTGAAACTCATTTTCTCTACAGACCAAGCCAGAGATGATTTTTCTTAAAATATTGAATTATTATGCTTTTGACGGCCTGAAAAGTATTTTAATTATCACATTTGGACTATAGGATCAAAACTTGATTTTTTAAGAAACTAGTGTCCAATGCTTTTCCTCGTTTGAAATCTAGATCAAGCCAGAGATGATTATCCTTAAAATGTTGTAATATTATGCTTTTCACGGCCTGAAAAGCGTTTTAAATATAACATTTAGACCATATGTTCAAGACTTGATTTTTCAAGAAATTAGTGTCCAATGCTATTACTCGTTTGAAACTCTTTTCCTCTACACACCAAGCCAGAGATGATTTCCCTTAAAATGTTGAATTATTATGCTTTTCACGGCCTGAAAAGCGTTTTAGTTATCACATTTAGACCATATGTTCAAAACTTGAGTTCTCGATAATTTCGCGTTCAGTGCTAATACTTGTTTGAAACTTATTTTCTTTACAGACCAAGCCAGAGATGATTTTCTTTAAAATATTGAATTATTTTGCTTTTCTCGGCCTGAAAAGCGTTTTAATTATCACATTTCGACTATAGGATCAAAACTTGATTTGTCGAGAAATTCACGTTTAATGCTAGTACTTGTTTGAAACTCATTTTCTCTACAGACCAAGCCAGAGATGATTTTCTTTAAAATGCTGAATTATTATGCTTTTCAGATCCTGAAAAGCGTTTTAATTATCACATTTGGACTATAGGTTGAACACTTGAGTTTTAGAGAAATTCGCGTTCAATGCTTCTTAACATTTGAGACTCATTTTCCTTACAGACTAAACCAGAGATGATTTTCTTTAAAACGTTGAATTATTTTGCTTTTCAAGGCCTAAAAAACGTTTTAATTATCACATTTCGACTATAGGATCAAAACTTGATTTTTCAAGAAATTAGTGTCAAATGCTATTACTCGTTTGAAACGAATTTTCTCTACAGACCAAGCTAGAGGTGATTTCCCATAAAATATTGAATTATTATGCTTTTCACGGCCTGAAAAGCGTTTTAATTATCACATTTAGACCATATGTTCAAAACTTGAGTTCTCGATAAATTCGCGTTCAGTGCTAATACTTGTTTGAAACTTATTTTCTTTACAGACCAAGCCATAGATGATTTTCATTAAGATGTTGAATTATTATTTTTTTCACGGCCTGAAAAGCGTTTTAATAATCATATTTCGACTACAGGATCAACACTTGATTTTTCGAAAAATTAACGTCTAATGCTAATACTGGTTTGAAACTCATTTTCTCTACAGACCAAGCCAGAGATTATTTTTCTTAAAATATTGAATTATTATGCTTTTGACGGCCTGAAAAGTGTTTTAATTATCACATTTGGACTATAGGATCAAAACTCGATTTTTTAAGAAACTAGTGTCCAATGCTTTTCCTCGTTTGATATCTATATCAAGCCAGAGATGATTATCCTTAAAATGTTGAAATATTATGCTTTTCACGGCCTGAAAAGCGTTTTAAATTTTACATTTAGACCATATGTTCAAGACTTGATTTTTCAAGAAATTAGTGTCCATTGCTATTACTCGTTTGAAACTCTTTTCCTCTACACACCAAGCCAGAGATGATTTTCCGTAAAATGCTGAATTATTATGCATTTCAGAGCCTGAATGGAGTTCTATTATCACATTTCGACCAAAACTTGATCTTTCAAGAAATTACTGTTCAATGCTTCTTAACATTTGAGACTCATTTTCTTTACAGACCAAGCCAGAGATGATTTACTTTAAAATGTTGAATTATTTTGCTTTTCACGGCCTGAAAAGCGTTTTAATTATCACATTTCGACTATAGGATCAAAACTTGATTTTTCAAGAAATTCGTGTCCAATGCTAGTACTCGTTTGAAACTCTTTTCCTCTGCAAACCAAGCCTGAGATGATTTTCCTTAAAATGTTGAATTATTATGCTTTTCACAGTTCGAAAAGCGTTTTAATGATCACATATCGACTACAGGATCAAAACTTGATTTTTCGAGAAATTCACGTTTAATGCTAGTACTTGTTTGAAACCCCTTTTCTCTACAGACCAAGCCAGAGATGATTTTCATTAAGATGTTGAATTATTATGCTTTTCAGATTATTAAAAGCGTTTTAATTATCACGTTTGGACTATAGGTTGAACATTTGACTTTCAGAGAAATTCGCGTTCAATACTACTACTCGTTTAAAAATCATTTTCTTTACAGACCAAGCCAGAAATGATTTTCCTTAAAATGTTGAATTATTTTGCTTTTCACTGCCTGAAAAGCGTATTTAATTATCACATTTCGACTATAGGATCAAAACTTGATCTTTCAAGAATTTCGTGTACAATGTTAGTACTCGTTTGAAACTCTTTTCCTCTACAGACCAAGCCAGAGAAGATTTTCCTTAAAATGTTGAATTATTATGCTTTTCACAGTTCGAAAAGCGTTTTAATGATCACATTTCGACTATAGGATCAAAACTTGATTTGTCGAGAAATTCACGTTTAATGCTAGTACTCGTTTGAAACTCCTTTTCTCTACAGACCAAGCCAGAATGATTTTCATTAAGATGTTGAATTATTATGCTTTTCAGAGTATGAAAAGCGTTTTAATTATCACGTTTGGACTATGGGTTGAACATTTGACTTTCAGAGAAATTCGCGTTCAATACTACTAGTTTAAAAATCATTTTCTTTACAGACCAAGCCAGAGATGATTTTCCTTAAAATGTTGAATTATTATGTTTTTCACAGTTCGAAAAGCGTTTTAATGATCACATTTCGACTATAGGTTCAAAACTTGATTTTTCAAGAAATTACTGTCCAATGCTAGTACTCTTTTGAAACTCATTTTTTCTACAAACCAAGCTAGAGATGATTTTCCTTAAAATGTTGAACTATTATGCTTTTCACGGCCTGAAAAGATTTTTAATTATCACATTTAGACCATAGGATTAAAACTTGAGTTTTCGAGAAGTTCGCATTCTATGCGAAACGTATTTTCTTTACAGACCAAGCCAGAGATGATTTTAATTAAGATGTAGAATTATTATGCTTTTCAGAGCCATAAAAGCTATTTAATTAGCACCTTTGGACTATAGGCTGAACACTTGACTTTTAGAGAAATTCGCGTACAACTCGTTTGAAACTCGTTTTCTCCGCAGACCAGGCCTGAGATGATTTTTCTTAAAATGTTGAATTAATTTGGTTTTTCATGGCCTGAAAAGAGTTTTTATTATCACATTTCGACTATAGGATCAAAACTGGATTTTTAAGAATTTCGTGTCCAATGCTGGTACTCGTTTGAAACTCTTTTCCTCTACAGACCAAGCCAGAGATGATTTTCCTTAAAATGTTGAATTATTATGCTTTTCACGGCCTGAAAAGCGTTTTAATTATCACATTTCGACTATAAGGTCAAAACTTGATTTTTCGAGAGATTCACGTTTAATGATAGTACTTGTTTGAAACTCATTTTCTCTACAGACCCAGCCAGAGATGATTTCCGTTAAAATTTTGAATTATTATGCTCTTCACGGCCTGAAAAACGTTTTAATTATCATATTTCGACTATAGGATCAAAACTTGATTTTTCGAGATATTAACGTTACATGCTAGTACTCGTTTGAAACTCGTTTTCTCTACAGACCAAGCCAGAGATGATTTTCCGTAGAATGTTGAATTATTATGTTTTTCACGGCCTCAAAAGCGTTTTAATTATCACATTTCGACTATAGGATCAAAACTTGATTTTTCAAGAAATTAGTGAACAATGCTATTACTCGTTTGAAAGGAATTTTCTCTACAGACCAAGTTAGAGGTGATTTCCCATAAAATATTGAATTATTATGCTCTTCACGGCTTGAAAAGCGTTTTAATTATCACATTTAGACCATATGTTCAAAACTTGAGTTCTCGATAAATTCGCATTCAGTGCTAATACTTGTTTGAAACTTATTTTCTTTACAGACCAAGCCATAGATGATTTTCATTAAGATGTTGAATTATTATGTTTTTCACGGCCTGAAAAGCGTTTTAATTATCATATTTCGACTACAGGATCAACACTTGATTTTTCGAAAAATTAGCGTCTAATGCTAATGCTGGTTTGAAACTCATTTTCTCTACAGACCAAGCCAGAGATGATTTTTCTTAAAATATTGAATTATTATGCTTTTGACGGCCTGAAAAGTATTTTAATTATCACATTTGGACTATAGGATCAAAACTTGATTTTTTAAGAAACTAGTGTCCAATGCTTTTCCTCGTTTGAAATCTAGATCAAGCCAGAGATGATTATCCTTAAAATGTTGTAATATTATGCTTTTCACGGCCTGAAAAGCGTTTTAAATATAACATTTAGACCATATGTTCAAGACTTGATTTTTCAAGAAATTAGTGTCCAATGCTATTACTCGTTTGAAACTCTTTTCCTCTACACACCAAGCCAGAGATGATTTCCCTTAAAATGTTGAATTATTATGCTTTTCACGGCCTGAAAAGCGTTTTAGTTATCACATTTAGACCATATGTTCAAAACTTGAGTTCTCGATAATTTCGCGTTCAGTGCTAATACTTGTTTGAAACTTATTTTCTTTACAGACCAAGCCAGAGATGATTTTCTTTAAAATATTGAATTATTTTGCTTTTCTCGGCCTGAAAAGCGTTTTAATTATCACATTTCGACTATAGGATCAAAACTTGATTTGTCGAGAAATTCACGTTTAATGCTAGTACTTGTTTGAAACTCATTTTCTCTACAGACCAAGCCAGAGATGATTTTCTTTAAAATGCTGAATTATTATGCTTTTCAGATCCTGAAAAGCGTTTTAATTATCACATTTGGACTATAGGTTGAACACTTGAGTTTTAGAGAAATTCGCGTTCAATGCTTCTTAACATTTGAGACTCATTTTCCTTACAGACTAAACCAGAGATGATTTTCTTTAAAACGTTGAATTATTTTGCTTTTCAAGGCCTAAAAAACGTTTTAATTATCACATTTCGACTATAGGATCAAAACTTGATTTTTCAAGAAATTCACGTTTAATGCTAGTACTCGTTTGAAACTCTTTTCCTCTAAAGACCAAGCCAGAGATGATTTTCCTTAAAATGTTAAATTATTATGCTTTTCACAGTTCGAAAAGCGTTTTAATGATCACATTTCGACTATAGGATCGAAATTTAATTTTTCGAGAAATTCACGTTTAATGCTAGTACTTGTTTGAAACTCATTTTCTGTACAGACCAAGCCAGAGATGATTTTCATTAAGATGTTGAATTATTATTATTTTCAGAGTATGGAAAGCGTTTTAATTATCACGTTTGGACCATAGGTTGAACATTTGACTTTCAGAGAAATTCGCGTTCAATACTACTACTCGTTTAAAAATCATTTTCTTTACAGACCAAGCCAGAGATAATTTTCCTTAAAATGTTGAATTATTATGCTTTTCACGGCTGAAAAGATTTTTAATTATCACATTTAGACCGTAGGAATAAAACTTGAGTTTTCGAGAAGTTCGCATTCTATGCGAAACGTATTTTCTTTACAGACCAAGCCAGAGATGATTTTAATTAAGATGTAGAATTATTATGCTTTTCAGAGCCATAAAAGCTATTTAATTAGCACCTTTGGACTATAGGCTGAACACTTGACTTTTAGAGAAATTCGCGATCAACTCTTTGAAACTCGTTTTCTCCGCAGACCAGGCCTGAGATGATTTTTCTTAAAATGTTGAATTATTTTGCTTTTCATGGCCTGAAAAGAGTTTTAATTATCACATTTCGACTATAGGATCAAAACTGGATTTTTAAGAAATTCGTGTCCAATGCTGGTACTCGTTTGAAACTCTTTTCCTCTACAGACCAAGCCAGAGATGATTTTCCTTAAAATGTTGAATTATTATGCTTTTCACGGCCTGAAAAGCGTTTTAATCATCACATTTCGACTATAAGATCAAAACTTGATTTTTCGAGAGATTCACGTTTAATGATAGTACTTGTTTGAAACTCATTTTCTCTACAGACCCAGCCAGACATGATTTCCGTTAAAATTTTGAATTATTATGCTCTTCACGGCCTGAAAAACGTTTTAATTATCATATTTCGACTATAGGATCAAAACTTGATTTTTCGAGATATTAACGTTACATGCTAGTACTCGTTTGAAACTCGTTTTCTCTACAGACCAAGCCAGAGATGATTTTCCGTAGAATGTTGAATTATTATGTTTTTCACGGCCTCAAAAGCGTTTTAATTATCACATTTCGACTATAGGATCAATACTTGATTTTTCAAGAAATTAGTGAACAATGCTATTAATCGTTTGAAAGGAATTTTCTCTACAGGCCAAGCTAGAGGTGATTTCCCATAAAATATTGAATTATTATGCTTTTCACGGTTTGAAAAGCGTTTTAATTATCACATTTAGACCATATGTTCAAAACTTGATTTCTCGATAAATTCGCGTTCAGTGCTAATACTTGTTTGAAACTTATTTTCTTTACAGACCAAGCCATAGATGATTTTCATTAAGATGTTGAATTATTATGCTTTTCACGGCTTGAAAAGCGTTTTAATTATCACATTTAGACCATATGTTCAAAACTTGAGTTCTCGATAAATTCGCGTTCAGTGCTAATACTTGTTTGAAACTTATTTTCTCTACAGACCAAGCCAGAGATGATTTTTCTTAAAATATTGAATTATTATGCTTTTGACGGCCTGAAAAGTGTTTTAATTATCACATTTGGACTATAGGATCAAAACTTGATTTTTTAAAACTAGTGTCCAATGCTTTTCCTCGTTTGAAATCTAGATCAAGCCAGAGATGATTATCCTTAAAATGCTTAATTATTATGCATTTCAGAGCCTGAATGGAGTTCTATTATCACATTTCGACCAAAACTTGATCTTTCAAGAAATTACTGTTCAATGCTTCTTAACATTTGAGACTCATTTTCTTTACAGACCAAGCCAGAGATGATTTTCTTTAAAATGTTGAATTATTTTGTTTTTCACTGCCTGAAAAGCGTTTTAATTATCACATTGATGATTTTCCTTAAAATGTTGAATTATTATGCTTTTCACAGTTCGAAAAGCGTTTTAATGATCACATTTCGACCATAGGATCAAAATTTGATTTGTCGAGAAATTCACGTTTAATACTAGTACTTGTTTGAAACTCATTTTCTCTACAGACCAAGCCAGAGATGATTTTCATTAAGATGTTGAATTATTATGCCTTTCAGAGTATGAAAAGCGTTTTAATTATAACGTTTGGACTATGGGTTGAACATTTGACTTTCAGAGAAATTCGCGTTCAATACTACTACTCGTTTAAAAATCATTTTCTTTACAGACCAAGCCAGAGATGATTTTCCTCAAAATGATGAATTATTATGCTTTTCACCGCCTGAAAAGCGTTTTAATTATCACATTTCGACTATAGGTTCAAAACTTGATTTTTCAAGAAATTACTGTGCACTGCTAGTACTCTTTTGAATCTCATTTTTTCTACAGACCAAGCTAGAGATGATTTTCCTTAAATTGTTGAACTATTATGCTTTTCACGGCCTGAAAAGATTTTAAATTATCACATTTAGACCATAGGTTCAAAACTTGATCTTTCAAGAAATTCTTGTACATTGCTAGTACTCGTTTGAAACTCTTTTCCTCTGCAGACCAAGCCAGAGATGATTTTCACTAATATGTTGAATTATTATGCTTTTCACGGCCTGAAAAGCGTTTTAACTATCACATTTCGACTATAAGATCAAAACTTGATTTTTCGAGAAATTCACGTTTAATGATAGTACTTGTATGAAACTCATTTTCTCTACAGACCCAGCCAGAGATGATTTCCGTTAAAATGTTGAATTATTATGCTCTTCACGGCCTAAAAAGCGTTTTAATTATCATATTTCGACTATAGGATCAAAACTTGATTTTTCGAGATATTAACGTTACATGCTAGTACTCGTTTGAAACTCGTTTTCTCTACAGACCAAGCCAGAGATGATTTTCCTTAAAATATTGAATTATTATGCTTTTCACGGCCTGAAAAGCGATTTAATTATCACATTTAGACCATATGTTCAAAACTTGAGATCTAGATAAATTCGCGTTCAGTGCTAATACTTGTTTGAAACTTATTTTCTTTACAGACCAAGCCAGAGATGATTTTCATTAAGATGTTGAATTATTATGCTTTTCACGGCCTGAAAAGCGTTTTAATTATCATATTTCGACTACAGGATCAACACTTGATTTTTCGAAAAATTAACGTCTAAAGCTAATACTGGTTTGAAACTCATTTTCTCTACAGACCAAGCCAGAGATGATTTTCTTTAAAATGTTGAATTATTTTGCTTTTCACGGCCTGAAAAGCGTTTTAATTATCACATTTCGACTATAGGATCAAAACTTGATCTTTCAAGAAATTCGTGTACAATGCTAGTACTCGTTTGAAACTCTTTTCCTCTACAGACCAAGCCAGAGATGATTTTCCTTAAAATGTTGAATTATTATGCTTTTCACAGTTTGAAAAGCGTTTTAATCATCACATTTCGACTATAGTATCAAAACTTGATATTTCGAGAAATTCACGTTTAATGCTAGTACTTGTTTGAAACTCATTTTCTCTACAGACCAAGCTAGAGATGATTTTCCTTAAAATGCTGAATTATTTGCATTTCAGAGCCTGAATGGAGTTCTATTATCACATTTCGACCAAAACTTGACCTTTCAAGAAATTAGTGTCCAATGCTAGTATTTTTTGAAACTCATTTTCTCTACAGACCAAGCCAGAGATGATTTTCCTTAAAATATTGAATTAATATGCTTTTCACGGCCTGAAAAGTGTTTTAATTATTACATTTCTACTATAGGATCAAAACTTGATTTTTCAAGAAATTCGTGTCCAATGCTAGTACTCGTTTGAAACTCTTTTGCTCTACAGACCAAGCCAGAGATGATTTTCCTTAAAATGTTGAATTATTATGCTTTTCACAGTTCGAAAAGCGTTTTAATGATCACATTTCGACTATAGGATCAAAACTTGATTTTTCAAGAAATTCGTGTCCAATGCTAGTACTCGTTTGAAACTCTTTTGCTCTACAGACCCAGCCAGAGATGATTTTCATTAAGATGTTGAATTATAATGCTTTTCAGAGTATGAAAAGCGTTTTAATTATCACGTTTGGACTATAGGTTGAACAATTGACTTTCAGAGAAATTCGCGTTCAATACTACTACTCGTTTAAAAATCATTTTCTTTACAGACCAAGCCAGAGATGATTTTCCTTAAAATGTTGAATTATTATGCTTTTCACGGCCTGAAAATCGTTTTAATTATCAGATTTAGACCATAGGATTAAAACTTGAGTTTTCGAGAAGTTCGCATTCTATGCGAAACGTATTTTGTTTACAGACCAAGCCAGAGATGATTTTAATTAAGATGTAGAATTATTATGCTTTTCAGAGCCATAAAAGCTATTTAATTAGCACATTTGGACTATAGACTGAACACTTGACTTTTAGAGAAATTCTCGTTCAACTCGTTTGAAACTCCTTTACTCCGCAGACCAGGCCTGAGATGATTTTTCTTAAAATGTTGAATTATTATGCCTTTCACGGCCTGAAAAGCGTTTTAATTATCACATTTAGACCATATGTTCAAATCTTGAGTTCTCGATAAATTCGCGTTCAGTGCTAATACTTGTTTGAAACTTATTTTCTTAATTTCTTTACAGACCAAGCCAGAGATGATTTTCATTAAGATGTTGAATTATTATGCTTTTCACGGCCTGAAAAGCGTTTTAATTATAACTTTCAGACTATAGGATCAAAACTTGGATTTTCGAGAAATTCGCGTTCAATGCTGGTACTCGTTTGAAACTCCTTTTCTCTACAGACCAAGCCAGATTTGATTTTCCTTAAAATATTGAATTATTATGCTTTTGACGGCCTGAAAAGTGTTTTAATAACACATTTGGACTATAGGATCAAAACTTGATTTTTTAAGAAACTAGTGTCCAATGTTTTAACTCGTTTGATATCTGAACTTATGTTCAGTGATGAAATTATCAATCTTAATGTTGAAATGAGTAATCAATATGCTTTACAAAACAACCGTGTTTTGAATGTAACAATTAGTGAAATGAAAGTATTTTTAGCTATTTTGTTACTTACTGGATATATCCGACCAAAATACATGAGAATGTTTTGGGAAACAAAAGACGACACTCACAACAAACTGGTATCTGACAGTATGCGTAGAAACAGATTTTTTGAAATTCAGCAGAATTTGCATTTATGTGATAATCTCAATTTACCTCCCAATGATAAATTTGCAAAAGTTCGCCAATATTTCACCCTGCTAAATAAGAATTTCATTGAACACTTTAGTAAAGTAGCCAACAGTCATGTGTCAATAGATGAGACTATGGTACCATACTATGGCCATCACTCTTCAAAGCAGCATATTCATGGGAAACCTTTCAAATTTGGATATAAAATGTGGTCTGCAGCCACTCGTCTAGGATATCTCATTTCATTCGAACCTTACCAAGGTGCTGCATCTTCAAAACTCACATACCAAGATGAATTTGGTTTGGGAGCAGCTGTGATACTTGAAATGGAGGCACGTTTGCCCAAGGAATTTGGACCCTACAACTTCTATTTTGATATTTTTTTTACTAGTTTCAGACTGCTTTCAACACTCAGTGAACACGGAAGTGGAGGAACTGGCACTATTAGAGAAAACAGACTTGAGAAATGTCCACTTGATAATTCATCTGATCTGAGAAAGCAGCCACGGGGTACAGTGGCCTTCAAGACGACTGAAAATTTGATGGTAGTGAAGTGGCATGACAATAGTATCGTAACACTTGCTTCAAATTGTCATTCTGCTCATCCAATTTCTAAGGTTGAACGAGTTGGAGTTGTCAGCGGAAGGAGGAAGAAGATACAAGTTGACTGTCCGTCTGTCGTTCAAATGTATAACAGATACATGGGTGGAGTTGATAGGTTCGACGAAAATATCGATTCACTTCGTGTTGGCTTTAGAGGTAAAAAGTGGTGGTATTCCCTATTTGCATTTGGCCTTGATGCCGCATGCCAAAATGCTTGGTATTTGTTCAGAAAATGTAAAGACAAGAGTTACACATACTGCGATTTTCGCAGAAACATTGTGCGTGTTTATTGTGCACGGCACATGCCGTCAGAGACATTATACAGTCGACAGTAGAGTGCTTGATGAAGTACGAAACGATGGAGATATTTGTGAACACATTCGACAGGAGTGTTCACAAAAGAGATGTGCCAAGTGTCACAAACACACGAGAGTCATGTGTAAGAAGTGTAAAGTTGGCCTTCACCTTCAATGTTGGTATGAGTTCCATACAAACAAGTAAGAGTAAAAGTGGAATGCTAATTCAGAACTACAATCATTTAACTATGTTTCAAAGTGTATAAAAGGTTTATCATTGATTTGTATTCTTGTATCAGTATATGTTGTTTAATACATAAGTGTTCAAATGGAAACACTTTTTTTCATTAATGTTCATCTACTTCCCAGTGTCCCCTACAGGAGACGCCCCTGTAAAAGTATGTAGCGTTGTAAAAGTTAATAAAGTGAGAAATAAATTCATTGAGAGATATCAATTACATCCCAAAAATGTGAAAAGTATAAATTTTCTATCACACATGTACCTTCGGGAACTGGAGGGTTAAAATGTTGAATTATTTTGCTTTTCACGGCCTGAAAAGCGTTTTAATTATCACACTTCGACTATAGGATCAAAACTTGATTTTTCAAGAAATTCGTGTCCAATGCTAGTACTCGTTTGAAACTCTTTTCCTCTACAAACCAAGCCTGAGATGATTTTTTTTAAAATGTTGAATTATTATGCTTTTCACAGTTCGAAAAGCGTTTTAATGATCACATATCGACTACAGGATCAAAACTTGATTTTTCGAGAAATTCACGTTTAATGCTAGTACTTGTTTGAAACCCCTTTTCTCTACAGACCAAGCCAGAGATGATTTTCATTAAGATGTTGAATTATTATGCTTTTCAGATTATTAAAAGCGTTTTAATTATCACGTTTGGACTATAGGTTGAACATTTGACTTTCAGAGAAATTCGCGTTCAATACTACTACTCGTTTAAAAATCATTTTCTTTACAGACCAAGCCAGAAATGATTTTCCTTAAAATGTTGAATTATTATGCTTTTCACGGCCTGAAAAGCGTTTTAATTATCACATTTCGACTATAGGTTCAAAACTTGAGTTCTCGATAAATTCGCGTTCAGTGCTAATACTTGTTTGAAACTTATTTTCTTTACAGACCAAGCCAGAGATGATTTTCTGTAAAATGTTGAATTATTTTGCTTTTCACTGCCTGAAAAGCGTTTTAATTATCACATTGATGATTTTCCTTAAAATGTTGAATTATTATGCATTTCACAGTTCGAAAAGCGTTTTAATGATCACATTTCGACTATAGGATCAAAATTTGATTTGTCGAGAAATTCACGTTTAATGCTAGTACTTGTTTGAAACTCATTTTCTCTACAGACCATGCCAGAGATGATTTTCATTAAGATGTTGAATTATTATGCTTTTCAGAGTATGAAAAGCGTTTTAATTATAACGTTTGGACTATGGGTTGAACATTTGACTTTCAGAGAAATTCGCGTTCAATACTACTACTCGTTTAAAAATCATTTTCTTTACAGACCAAGCCAGAGATGATTTTCCTTAAAATGTTGAATTATTATGCTTTTCACGGCCTGAAAAGCGTTTTAAATATCACATTTAGACCATATATTCAAAACTTGATTTTTCATGAAATTAGTGTCCAATGCTATTACTCGTTTGAAACTCTTTTCCTCTACACACCAAGGCAGAGATGATTTCCCTTAAAATGTTGAATTATTATGCTTTTCACGGCCTGAAAAGCGTTTTAGTTATCACATTTAGACCAAATGTTTAAAACTTGAGTTCTCGATAAATTCGCGTTCAGTGCTAATACTTGTTTGAAACTTATTTGCTTTACAGACCAAGCCAGAGATGATTTTCTTTAAAATATTGAATTATTTTGCTATTCACTGCCTGAAAAGCGTATTTAATTATCACATTTCGACTATAGGATCAAAACTTGATCTTTCAAGAATTTCGTGGACAATGTTAGTACTCGTTTGAAACTCTTTTCCTCTACAGACCAAGCCAGAGATGATTTTCCTTAAAATGTTGAATTATTATGCTTTTCACAGTTCGAAAAGCGTTTTAATGATCACATTTCGACTATAGGATCAAAACTTGATTTGTCGAGAAATTCACGTTTAATGCTAGTACTCGTTTGAAACTCATTTTCTCTACAGACCAAGAAAGAATGATTTTCATTAAGATGTTGAATTATTATGCTTTTCAGAGTATGAAAAGCGTTTTAATTATCACGTTTGGACTATGGGTTGAACATTTGACTTTCAGAGAAATTCGCGTTCAATACTACTAGTTTAAAAATCATTTTCTTTACAGACCAAGCCAGAGATGATTTTCCTTAAAATGTTGAATTATTATGTTTTTCACGGCCTGAAAAGCGTTTTAATTATCACATTTCGACTATAGGTTCAAAACTTGATTTTTCAAGAAATTACAATCCAATGCTAGTACTCTTTTGAAACTCATTTTTTCTACAGACCAAGCTAGAGATAATTTTCCTTAAAATGTTGAACTATTATGCTTTTCACGGCCTGAAAAGATTTTTATTTATCACATTTAGACCATAGGATTAAAAGTTGAGTTTTCGAGAAGTTCGCATTCTATGCGAAACTCATTTTCTCTACAGACCAAGCCAGAGATGATTTTTCTTAAAATGTTGAATTATTTTGCTTTTCATGGCCTGAAAAGAGTTTTAATTATCACATTTCGACTATAGGATCAAAACTGGATTTTTAAGAAATTCGTGTCCAATGCTGGTACTCGTTTGAAACTCTTTTCCTCTACAGACCAAGCCAGAGATGATTTTCCTTAAAATGTTGAATTATTATGCTTTTCACGGCCTGAAAAGCGTTTTAATTATCACATTTCGACTATAAGATCAAAACTTGATTTTTCGAGAGATTCACGTTTAATGATAATATTTTCTTTACAGACCAAGCCAGAGATGATTTTCTTTAAAATGTTGAATTATTTTGCTTTTCACTGCCTGAAAAGCGTTTTAATTATCACATTGATGATTTTCCTTAAAATGTTGAATTATTATGCTTTTCACAGTTCGAAAAGCGTTTTAATGATCACATTTCGACTATAGGATCAAAATTTGATTTGTCGAGAAATTCACGTTTAATGCTAGTACTTGTTTGAAACTCATTTTCTCTACAGACCAAGCCAGAGATGATTTTCATTAAGATGTTGAATTATTATGCTTTTCAGAGTATGAAAAGCGTTTTAATTATAACGTTTGGACTATGGGTTGAACATTTGACTTTCAGAGATATTCGCGTTCAATACTACTACTCGTTTAAAAATCATTTTCTTTACAGACCAAGCCAGAGATGATTTTCCTTAAAATGTTGAATTATTATGCTTTTCACGGCCTGAAAAGCGCTTTAATTATTTAATTTCGACTATAGGTTCAAAACTTGATTTTTCAAGAAATTACTGTCCAATGCTAGTACTCGTTTGAAACTCATTTTCTCTACAGACCAAGCCAGAGATGATTTTCTTTAAAATATTGAATTATTTTGCTTTTCACTGCCTGAAAAGCGTTTTAATTATAACATTCAGACTATAGGATCAGAACTTGGATTTTCGAGAAATTCGCGTTCGATTCTGGTACTCGTTTGAAACTCATTTTCTCTACAGACCAAGCCAGAGATGATTTTCCTTAAAATATTGAATTATTATGCTTTTGACGGCCTGAAAAATGTTTTAATTATCACATTTGGACTATAGGATCAAAACTTGATTTTTTAAGAAACTAGTGTCCAATGTTTTTACCCGTTTGATATCTAGACCAAGCCAGAGATGATTATCCTTAAAATGTTGAAATATTATGCTTTTCACGGTCTGAAAAGCGTTTTAAATATCACATTTAGACCATATGTTCAAAACTTGATTTTTCAAGAAATTAGTGTCCAATGCTAGTTCTCGTTTGAAACTCATTTTCTCTACAGACCAAGCCAGAGATGATTTTCCTTAAAATATTGAATTAATATGCTTTTCACGGCCTGAAAAGTGTTTTAATTATTACATTTCTACTCTAGGATCAAAACTTGATTTTTCAAGAAACTAGTGTCCAATGCTTGTACTCGTTTGAAACTCATTTAATCTCTAGACCAAGCCACAGATGATTTACATTAAGATGTTGAATTATTATGCCTTTAAGATCCTGAAAAGCGTTTTAATTATCACGTTTGGACTATAGGTTGAACATTTGACTTTCAGAGAAATTCGCGTTCAATACTACTACTCGTTTAAAAATCATTTTCTTTACAGACCAAGCCAGAGATGATTTTCCTTAAAATGTTGAATTATTATGCTTTTCACGGCCGGAAAAGCGTTTTAATTATCACATTTCGACTATAGGTTCAAAAGTTGCTTTTTCAAGAAATTACTGTCCAATGCTAGTACTCTTTTGAAACTCATTTTTTCTACAGACCAAGCTAGAGATGATTTTCCTTAAAATGTTGAACTATTATGCTTTTCACGGCCTAAAAAGAGTTTTAATTATCACATTTCGACTATAGGATCAAAACTGGATTTTTAAGAAATTCGTGTCCAATGCTGGTACTTGTTTGAAACTCATTTTCTCTACAGACCCAGCCAGAGATGATTTCCGTTAAAATTTTGAATTAATATGCTCTTCACGGCCTGAAAAACGTTTTAATAATCATATTTCGACTATAGGATCAAAACTTGATTTTTCGAGATATTAACGTTACATGCTAGTACTCGTTTGAAACTCGTTTTCTCTACAGACCAAGCCTGAGATAATTTTTCTTAAAATGTTTAATTATTTTGCTTTTCATGGCCTGAAAAGAGTTTTAATTATCACATTTCGACTATAGGATCAAAACTTGATTTTTCAAGAAATTAGTGTCAAATGCTATTACTCGTTTGAAACGAATTTTCTCTACAGACCAAGCTAGAGGTGATTTCCCATAAAATATTGAATTATTATGCTTTTCACGGCCTGAAAAGCGTTTTAATTATCACATTTAGACCATATGTTCAAAACTTGAGTTCTCGATAAATTCGCGTTCAGTGCTAATACTTGTTTGAAACTTATTTTCTTTACAGACCAAGCCATAGATGATTTTCATTAAGATGTTGAATTATTATTTTTTTCACGGCCTGAAAAGCGTTTTAATAATCATATATCGACTACAGGATCAACACTTGATTTTTCGAAAAATTAACGTCTAATGCTAATACTGGTTTGAAACTCATTTTCTCTACAGACCAAGCCAGAGATTATTTTTCTTAAAATATTGAATTATTATGCTTTTGACGGCCTGAAAAGTGTTTTAATTATCACATTTGGACTATAGGATCAAAACTCGATTTTTTAAGAAACTAGTGTCCAATGCTTTTCCTCGTTTGATATCTATATCAAGCCAGAGATGATTATCCTTAAAATGTTGAAATATTATGCTTTTCACGGCCTGAAAATCGTTTTAAATTTTACATTTAGACCATATGTTCAAGACTTGATTTTTCAAGAAATTAGTGTCCAATGCTATTACTCGTTTGAAACTCTTTTCCTCTACACACCAAGCCAGAGATGATTTTCCGTAAAATGCTGAATTATTATGCATTTCAGAGCCTGAATGGAGTTCTATTATCACATTTCGACCAAAACTTGATCTTTCAAGAAATTACTGTTCAATGCTTCTTAACATTTGAGACTCATTTTCTTTACAGACCAAGCCAGAGATGATTTACTTTAAAATGTTGAATTATTTTGCTTTTCACGGCCTGAAAAGCGTTTTAATTATCACATTTCGACTATAGGATCAAAACTTGATTTTTCAAGAAATTCGTGTCCAATGCTAGTACTCGTTTGAAACTCTTTTCCTCTGCAAACCAAGCCTGAGATGATTTTCCTTAAAATGTTGAATTATTATGCTTTTCACAGTTCGAAAAGCGTTTTAATGATCACATATCGACTACAGGATCAAAACTTGATTTTTCGAGAAATTCACGTTTAATGCTAGTACTTGTTTGAAACCCCTTTTCTCTACAGACCAAGCCAGAGATGATTTTCATTAAGATGTTGAATTATTATGCTTTTCAGATTATTAAAAGCGTTTTAATTATCACGTTTGGACTATAGGTTGAACATTTGACTTTCAGAGAAATTCGCGTTCAATACTACTACTCGTTTAAAAATCATTTTCTTTACAGACCAAGCCAGAAATGATTTTCCTTAAAATGTTGAATTATTTTGCTTTTCACTGCCTGAAAAGCGTATTTAATTATCACATTTCGACTATAGGATCAAAACTTGATCTTTCAAGAATTTCGTGTACAATGTTAGTACTCGTTTGAAACTCTTTTCCTCTACAGACCAAGCCAGAGAAGATTTTCCTTAAAATGTTGAATTATTATGCTTTTCACAGTTCGAAAAGCGTTTTAATGATCACATTTCGACTATAGGATCAAAACTTGATTTGTCGAGAAATTCACGTTTAATGCTAGTACTCGTTTGAAACTCCTTTTCTCTACAGACCAAGCCAGAATGATTTTCATTAAGATGTTGAATTATTATGCTTTTCAGAGTATGAAAAGCGTTTTAATTATCACGTTTGGACTATGGGTTGAACATTTGACTTTCAGAGAAATTCGCGTTCAATACTACTAGTTTAAAAATCATTTTCTTTACAGACCAAGCCAGAGATGATTTTCCTTAAAATGTTGAATTATTATGTTTTTCACAGTTCGAAAAGCGTTTTAATGATCACATTTCGACTATAGGTTCAAAACTTGATTTTTCAAGAAATTACTGTCCAATGCTAGTACTCTTTTGAAACTCATTTTTTCTACAAACCAAGCTAGAGATGATTTTCCTTAAAATGTTGAACTATTATGCTTTTCACGGCCTGAAAAATTTTTAATTATCACATTTAGACCATAGGATTAAAACTTGAGTTTTCGAGAAGTTCGCATTCTATGCGAAACGTATTTTCTTTACAGACCAAGCCAGAGATGATTTTAATTAAGATGTAGAATTATTATGCTTTTCAGAGCCATAAAAGCTATTTAATTAGCACCTTTGGACTATAGGCTGAACACTTGACTTTTAGAGAAATTCGCGTACAACTCGTTTGAATCTCGTTTTCTCCGCAGACCAGGCCTGAGATGATTTTTCTTAAAATGTTGAATTAATTTGGTTTTTCATGGCCTGAAAAGAGTTTTTATTATCACATTTCGACTATAGGATCAAAACTGGATTTTTAAGAATTTCGTGTCCAATGCTGGTACTCGTTTGAAACTCTTTTCCTCTACAGACCAAGCCAGAGATGATTTTCCTTAAAATGTTGAATTATTATGCTTTTCACGGCCTGAAAAGCGTTTTAATTATCACATTTCGACTATAAGGTCAAAACTTGATTTTTCGAGAGATTCACGTTTAATGATAGTACTTGTTTGAAACTCATTTTCTCTACAGACCCAGCCAGAGATGATTTCCGTTAAAATTTTGAATTATTATGCTCTTCACGGCCTGAAAAACGTTTTAATTATCATATTTCGACTATAGGATCAAAACTTGATTTTTCGAGATATTAACGTTACATGCTAGTACTCGTTTGAAACTCGTTTTCTCTACAGACCAAGCCAGAGATGATTTTCCGTAGAATGTTGAATTATTATGTTTTTCACGGCCTCAAAAGCGTTTTAATTATCACATTTCGACTATAGGATCAAAACTTGATTTTTCAAGAAATTAGTGAACAATGCTATTACTCGTTTGAAAGGAATTTTCTCTACAGACCAAGTTAGAGGTGATTTCCCATAAAATATTGAATTATTATGCTCTTCACGGCTTGAAAAGCGTTTTAATTATCACATTTAGACCATATGTTCAAAACTTGAGTTCTCGATAAATTCGCATTCAGTGCTAATACTTGTTTGAAACTTATTTTCTTTACAGACCAAGCCATAGATGATTTTCATTAAGATGTTGAATTATTATGTTTTTCACGGCCTGAAAAGCGTTTTAATTATCATATTTCGACTACAGGATCAACACTTGATTTTTCGAAAAATTAGCGTCTAATGCTAATGCTGGTTTGAAACTCATTTTCTCTACAGACCAAGCCAGAGATGATTTTTCTTAAAATATTGAATTATTATGCTTTTGACGGCCTGAAAAGTATTTTAATTATCACATTTGGACTATAGGATCAAAACTTGATTTTTTAAGAAACTAGTGTCCAATGCTTTTCCTCGTTTGAAATCTAGATCAAGCCAGAGATGATTATCCTTAAAATGTTGTAATATTATGCTTTTCACGGCCTGAAAAGCGTTTTAAATATAACATTTAGACCATATGTTCAAGACTTGATTTTTCAAGAAATTAGTGTCCAATGCTATTACTCGTTTGAAACTCTTTTCCTCTACACACCAAGCCAGAGATGATTTCCCTTAAAATGTTGAATTATTATGCTTTTCACGGCCTGAAAAGCGTTTTAGTTATCACATTTAGACCATATGTTCAAAACTTGAGTTCTCGATAATTTCGCGTTCAGTGCTAATACTTGTTTGAAACTTATTTTCTTTACAGACCAAGCCAGAGATGATTTTCTTTAAAATATTGAATTATTTTGCTTTTCTCGGCCTGAAAAGCGTTTTAATTATCACATTTCGACTATAGGATCAAAACTTGATTTGTCGAGAAATTCACGTTTAATGCTAGTACTTGTTTGAAACTCATTTTCTCTACAGACCAAGCCAGAGATGATTTTCTTTAAAATGCTGAATTATTATGCTTTTCAGATCCTGAAAAGCGTTTTAATTATCACATTTGGACTATAGGTTGAACACTTGAGTTTTAGAGAAATTCGCGTTCAATGCTTCTTAACATTTGAGACTCATTTTCCTTACAGACTAAACCAGAGATGATTTTCTTTAAAACGTTGAATTATTTTGCTTTTCAAGGCCTAAAAAACGTTTTAATTATCACATTTCGACTATAGGATCAAAACTTGATTTTTCAAGAAATTCACGTTTAATGCTAGTACTCGTTTGAAACTCTTTTCCTCTAAAGACCAAGCCAGAGATGATTTTCCTTAAAATGTTAAATTATTATGCTTTTCACAGTTCGAAAAGCGTTTTAATGATCACATTTCGACTATAGGATCGAAATTTAATTTTTCGAGAAATTCACGTTTAATGCTAGTACTTGTTTGAAACTCATTTTCTGTACAGACCAAGCCAGAGATGATTTTCATTAAGATGTTGAATTATTATTATTTTCAGAGTATGGAAAGCGTTTTAATTATCACGTTTGGACCATAGGTTGAACATTTGACTTTCAGAGAAATTCGCGTTCAATACTACTACTCGTTTAAAAATCATTTTCTTTACAGACCAAGCCAGAGATAATTTTCCTTAAAATGTTGAATTATTATGCTTTTCACGGCTGAAAAGATTTTTAATTATCACATTTAGACCGTAGGAATAAAACTTGAGTTTTCGAGAAGTTCGCATTCTATGCGAAACGTATTTTCTTTACAGACCAAGCCAGAGATGATTTTAATTAAGATGTAGAATTATTATGCTTTTCAGAGCCATAAAAGCTATTTAATTAGCACCTTTGGACTATAGGCTGAACACTTGACTTTTAGAGAAATTCGCGATCAACTCTTTGAAACTCGTTTTCTCCGCAGACCAGGCCTGAGATGATTTTTCTTAAAATGTTGAATTATTTTGCTTTTCATGGCCTGAAAAGAGTTTTAATTATCACATTTCGACTATAGGATCAAAACTGGATTTTTAAGAAATTCGTGTCCAATGCTGGTACTCGTTTGAAACTCTTTTCCTCTACAGACCAAGCCAGAGATGATTTTCCTTAAAATGTTGAATTATTATGCTTTTCACGGCCTGAAAAGCGTTTTAATCATCACATTTCGACTATAAGATCAAAACTTGATTTTTCGAGAGATTCACGTTTAATGATAGTACTTGTTTGAAACTCATTTTCTCTACAGACCCAGCCAGACATGATTTCCGTTAAAATTTTGAATTATTATGCTCTTCACGGCCTGAAAAACGTTTTAATTATCATATTTCGACTATAGGATCAAAACTTGATTTTTCGAGATATTAACGTTACATGCTAGTACTCGTTTGAAACTCGTTTTCTCTACAGACCAAGCCAGAGATGATTTTCCGTAGAATGTTGAATTATTATGTTTTTCACGGCCTCAAAAGCGTTTTAATTATCACATTTCGACTATAGGATCAATACTTGATTTTTCAAGAAATTAGTGAACAATGCTATTAATCGTTTGAAAGGAATTTTCTCTACAGGCCAAGCTAGAGGTGATTTCCCATAAAATATTGAATTATTATGCTTTTCACGGTTTGAAAAGCGTTTTAATTATCACATTTAGACCATATGTTCAAAACTTGATTTCTCGATAAATTCGCGTTCAGTGCTAATACTTGTTTGAAACTTATTTTCTTTACAGACCAAGCCATAGATGATTTTCATTAAGATGTTGAATTATTATGCTTTTCACGGCTTGAAAAGCGTTTTAATTATCACATTTAGACCATATGTTCAAAACTTGAGTTCTCGATAAATTCGCGTTCAGTGCTAATACTTGTTTGAAACTTATTTTCTCTACAGACCAAGCCAGAGATGATTTTTCTTAAAATATTGAATTATTATGCTTTTGACGGCCTGAAAAGTGTTTTAATTATCACATTTGGACTATAGGATCAAAACTTGATTTTTTAAAACTAGTGTCCAATGCTTTTCCTCGTTTGAAATCTAGATCAAGCCAGAGATGATTATCCTTAAAATGCTTAATTATTATGCATTTCAGAGCCTGAATGGAGTTCTATTATCACATTTCGACCAAAACTTGATCTTTCAAGAAATTACTGTTCAATGCTTCTTAACATTTGAGACTCATTTTCTTTACAGACCAAGCCAGAGATGATTTTCTTTAAAATGTTGAATTATTTTGTTTTTCACTGCCTGAAAAGCGTTTTAATTATCACATTGATGATTTTCCTTAAAATGTTGAATTATTATGCTTTTCACAGTTCGAAAAGCGTTTTAATGATCACATTTCGACCATAGGATCAAAATTTGATTTGTCGAGAAATTCACGTTTAATACTAGTACTTGTTTGAAACTCATTTTCTCTACAGACCAAGCCAGAAATGATTTTCATTAAGATGTTGAATTATTATGCCTTTCAGAGTATGAAAAGCGTTTTAATTATAACGTTTGGACTATGGGTTGAACATTTGACTTTCAGAGAAATTCGCGTTCAATACTACTACTCGTTTAAAAATCATTTTCTTTACAGACCAAGCCAGAGATGATTTTCCTCAAAATGATGAATTATTATGCTTTTCACCGCCTGAAAAGCGTTTTAATTATCACATTTCGACTATAGGTTCAAAACTTGATTTTTCAAGAAATTACTGTGCACTGCTAGTACTCTTTTGAATCTCATTTTTTCTACAGACCAAGCTAGAGATGATTTTCCTTAAATTGTTGAACTATTATGCTTTTCACGGCCTGAAAAGATTTTAAATTATCACATTTAGACCATAGGTTCAAAACTTGATCTTTCAAGAAATTCTTGTACAATGCTAGTACTCGTTTGAAACTCTTTTCCTCTGCAGACCAAGCCAGAGATGATTTTCACTAATATGTTGAATTATTATGCTTTTCACGGCCTGAAAAGCGTTTTAACTATCACATTTCGACTATAAGATCAAAACTTGATTTTTCGAGAAATTCACGTTTAATGATAGTACTTGTATGAAACTCATTTTCTCTACAGACCCAGCCAGAGATGATTTCCGTTAAAATATTGAATTATTATGCTTTTCACGGCCTGAAAAGCGATTTAATTATCACATTTAGACCATATGTTCAAAACTTGAGATCTAGATAAATTCGCGTTCAGTGCTAATACTTGTTTGAAACTTATTTTCTTTACAGACCAAGCCAGAGATGATTTTCATTAAGATGTTGAATTATTATGCTTTTCACGGCCTGAAAAGCGTTTTAATTATCATATTTCGACTACAGGATCAACACTTGATTTTTCGAAAAATTAACGTCTAAAGCTAATACTGGTTTGAAACTCATTTTCTCTACAGACCAAGCCAGAGATGATTTTCTTTAAAATGTTGAATTATTTTGCTTTTCACGGCCTGAAAAGCGTTTTAATTATCACATTTCGACTATAGGATCAAAACTTGATCTTTCAAGAAATTCGTGTACAATGCTAGTACTCGTTTGAAACTCTTTTCCTCTACAGACCAAGCCAGAGATGATTTTCCTTAAAATGTTGAATTATTATGCTTTTCACAGTTTGAAAAGCGTTTTAATCATCACATTTCGACTATAGTATCAAAACTTGATATTTCGAGAAATTCACGTTTAATGCTAGTACTTGTTTGAAACTCATTTTCTCTACAGACCAAGCTAGAGATGATTTTCCTTAAAATGCTGAATTATTTGCATTTCAGAGCCTGAATGGAGTTCTATTATCACATTTCGACCAAAACTTGACCTTTCAAGAAATTAGTGTCCAATGCTAGTATTTTTTGAAACTCATTTTCTCTACAGACCAAGCCAGAGATGATTTTCCTTAAAATATTGAATTAATATGCTTTTCACGGCCTGAAAAGTGTTTTAATTATTACATTTCTACTATAGGATCAAAACTTGATTTTTCAAGAAATTCGTGTCCAATGCTAGTACTCGTTTGAAACTCTTTTGCTCTACAGACCAAGCTAGAGATGATTTTCCTTAAAATGTTGAATTATTATGCTTTTCACAGTTCGAAAAGCGTTTTAATGATCACATTTCGACTATAGGATCAAAACTTGATTTTTCAAGAAATTCGTGTCCAATGCTAGTACTCGTTTGAAACTCTTTTGCTCTTCAGACCCAGCCAGAGATGATTTTCATTAAGATGTTGAATTATAATGCTTTTCAGAGTATGAAAAGCGTTTTAATTATCACGTTTGGACTATAGGTTGAACAATTGACTTTCAGAGAAATTCGCGTTCAATACTACTACTCGTTTAAAAATCATTTTCTTTACAGACCAAGCCAGAGATGATTTTCCTTAAAATGTTGAATTATTATGCTTTTCACGGCCTGAAAATCGTTTTAATTATCAGATTTAGACCATAGGATTAAAACTTGAGTTTTCGAGAAGTTCGCATTCTATGCGAAACGTATTTTGTTTACAGACCAAGCCAGAGATGATTTTAATTAAGATGTAGAATTATTATGCTTTTCAGAGCCATAAAAGCTATTTAATTAGCACATTTGGACTATAGACTGAACACTTGACTTTTAGAGAAATTCTCGTTCAACTCGTTTGAAACTCCTTTACTCCGCAGACCAGGCCTGAGATGATTTTTCTTAAAATGTTGAATTATTATGCCTTTCACGGCCTGAAAAGCGTTTTAATTATCACATTTAGACCATATGTTCAAAACTTGAGTTCTCGATAAATTCGCGTTCAGTGCTAATACTTGTTTGAAACTTATTTTCTTAATTTCTTTACAGACCAAGCCAGAGATGATTTTCATTAAGATGTTGAATTATTATGCTTTTCACGGCCTGAAAAGCGTTTTAATTATAACTTTCAGACTATAGGATCAAAACTTGGATTTTCGAGAAATTCGCGTTCAATGCTGGTACTCGTTTGAAACTCCTTTTCTCTACAGACCAAGCCAGATTTGATTTTCCTTAAAATATTGAATTATTATGCTTTTGACGGCCTGAAAAGTGTTTTAATAACACATTTGGACTATAGGATCAAAACTTGATTTTTTAAGAAACTAGTGTCCAATGTTTTAACTCGTTTGATATCTGAACTTATGTTCAGTGATGAAATTATCAATCTTAATGTTGAAATGAGTAATCAATATGCTTTACAAAACAACCGTGTTTTGAATGTAACAATTAGTGAAATGAAAGTATTTTTAGCTATTTTGTTACTTACTGGATATATCCGACCAAAATACATGAGAATGTTTTGGGAAACAAAAGACGACACTCACAACAAACTGGTATCTGACAGTATGCGTAGAAACAGATTTTTTGAAATTCAGCAGAATTTGCATTTATGTGATAATCTCAATTTACCTCCCAATGATAAATTTGCAAAAGTTCGCCAATATTTCACCCTGCTAAATAAGAATTTCATTGAACACTTTAGTAAAGTAGCCAACAGTCATGTGTCAATAGATGAGACTATGGTACCATACTATGGCCATCACTCTTCAAAGCAGCATATTCATGGGAAACCTTTCAAATTTGGATATAAAATGTGGTCTGCAGCCACTCGTCTAGGATATCTCATTTCATTCGAACCTTACCAAGGTGCTGCATCTTCAAAACTCACATACCAAGATGAATTTGGTTTGGGAGCAGCTGTGATACTTGAAATGGAGGCACGTTTGCCCAAGGAATTTGGACCCTACAACTTCTATTTTGATATTTTTTTTACTAGTTTCAGACTGCTTTCAACACTCAGTGAACACGGAAGTGGAGGAACTGGCACTATTAGAGAAAACAGACTTGAGAAATGTCCACTTGATAATTCATCTGATCTGAGAAAGCAGCCACGGGGTACAGTGGCCTTCAAGACGACTGAAAATTTGATGGTAGTGAAGTGGCATGACAATAGTATCGTAACACTTGCTTCAAATTGTCATTCTGCTCATCCAATTTCTAAGGTTGAACGAGTTGGAGTTGTCGGCGGAAGGAGGAAGAAGATACAAGTTGACTGTCCGTCTGTCGTTCAAATGTATAACAGATACATGGGTGGAGTTGATAGGTTCGACGAAAATATCGATTCACTTCGTGTTGGCTTTAGAGGTAAAAAGTGGTGGTATTCCCTATTTGCATTTGGCCTTGATGCCGCATGCCAAAATGCTTGGTATTTGTTCAGAAAATGTAAAGACAAGAGTTACACATACTGCGATTTTCGCAGAAACATTGTGCGTGTTTATTGTGCACGGCACATGCCGTCAGAGACATTATACAGTCGACAGTAGAGTGCTTGATGAAGTACGAAACGATGGAGATATTTGTGAACACATTCGACAGGAGTGTTCACAAAAGAGATGTGCCAAGTGTCACAAACACACGAGAGTCATGTGTAAGAAGTGTAAAGTTGGCCTTCACCTTCAATGTTGGTATGAGTTCCATACAAACAAGTAAGAGTAAAAGTGGAATGCTAATTCAGAACTACAATCATTTAACTATGTTTCAAAGTGTATAAAAGGTTTATCATTGATTTGTATTCTTGTATCAGTATATGTTGTTTAATACATAAGTGTTCAAATGGAAACACTTTTTTTCATTAATGTTCATCTACTTCCCAGTGTCCCCTACAGGGGACGCCCCTGTAAAAGTATGTAGCGTTGTAAAAGTTAATAAAGTGAGAAATAAATTCATTGAGAGATATCAATTACATCCCAAAAATGTGAAAAGTATAAATTTTCTATCACACATGTACCTTCGGGAACTGGAGGGTTAAAATGTTGAATTATTTTGCTTTTCACGGCCTGAAAAGCGTTTTAATTATCACATTTCGACTATAGGATCAAAACTTGATTTTTCAAGAAATTCGTGTCCAATGCTAGTACTCGTTTGAAACTCTTTTCCTCTACAAACCAAGCCTGAGATGATTTTTTTTAAAATGTTGAATTATTATGCTTTTCACAGTTCGAAAAGCGTTTTAATGATCACATATCGACTACAGGATCAAAACTTGATTTTTCGAGAAATTCACGTTTAATGCTAGTACTTGTTTGAAACCCCTTTTCTCTACAGACCAAGCCAGAGATGATTTTCATTAAGATGTTGAATTATTATGCTTTTCAGATTATTAAAAGCGTTTTAATTATCACGTTTGGACTATAGGTTGAACATTTGACTTTCAGAGAAATTCGCGTTCAATACTACTACTCGTTTAAAAATCATTTTCTTTACAGACCAAGCCAGAAATGATTTTCCTTAAAATGTTGAATTATTATGCTTTTCACGGCCTGAAAAGCGTTTTAATTATCACATTTCGACTATAGGTTCAAAACTTGAGTTCTCGATAAATTCGCGTTCAGTGCTAATACTTGTTTGAAACTTATTTTCTTTACAGACCAAGCCAGAGATGATTTTCATTAAGATGTTGAATTATTATGCTTTTCACGGCTTGAAAAGCGTTTTAATTATCACATTTAGACCATATGTTCAAAACTTGAGTTCTCGATAAATTCGCGTTCAGTGCTAATACTTGTTTGAAACTTATTTTCTCTACAGACCAAGCCAGAGATGATTTTTCTTAAAATATTGAATTATTATGCTTTTGACGGCCTGAAAAGTGTTTTAATTATCACATTTGGACTATAGGATCAAAACTTGATTTTTTAAAACTTGTGTCCAATGCTTTTCCTCGTTTGAAATCTAGATCAAGCCAGAGATGATTATCCTTAAAATGCTTAATTATTATGCATTTCAGAGCCTGAATGGAGTTCTATTATCACATTTCGACCAAAACTTGATCTTTCAAGAAATTACTGTTCAATGCTTCTTAACATTTGAGACTCATTTTCTTTACAGACCAAGCCAGAGATGATTTTCTTTAAAATGTTGAATTATTTTGTTTTTCACTGCCTGAAAAGCGTTTTAATTATCACATTGATGATTTTCCTTAAAATCTTGAATTATTATGCTTTTCACAGTTCGAAAAGCGTTTTAATGATCACATTTCGACCATAGGATCAAAATTTGATTTGTCGAGAAATTCACGTTTAATACTAGTACTTGTTTGAAACTCATTTTCTCTACAGACCAAGCCAGAGATGATTTTCATTAAGATGTTGAATTATTATGCCTTTCAGAGTATGAAAAGCGTTTTAATTATAACGTTTGGACTATGGGTTGAACATTTGACTTTCAGAGAAATTCGCGTTCAATACTACTACTCGTTTAAAAATCATTTTCTTTACAGACCAAGCCAGAGATGATTTTCCTCAAAATGATGAATTATTATGCTTTTCACCGCCTGAAAAGCGTTTTAATTATCACATTTCGACTATAGGTTCAAAACTTGATTTTTCAAGAAATTACTGTGCACTGCTAGTACTCTTTTGAATCTCATTTTTTCTACAGACCAAGCTAGAGATGATTTTCCTTAAATTGTTGAACTATTATGCTCTTCACGGCCTGAAAAGATTTTAAATTATCACATTTAGACCATAGGTTCAAAACTTGATCTTTCAAGAAATTCTTGTACAATGCTAGTACTCGTTTGAAACTCTTTTCCTCTGCAGACCAAGCCAGAGATGATTTTCACTAATATGTTGAATTATTATGCTTTTCACGGCCTGAAAAGCGTTTTAACTATCACATTTCGACTATAAGATCAAAACTTGATTTTTCGAGAAATTCACGTTTAATGATAGTACTTGTATGAAACTCATTTTCTCTACAGACCCAGCCAGAGATGATTTCCGTTAAAATGTTGAATTATTATGCTCTTCACGGCCTAAAAAGCGTTTTAATTATCATATTTCGACTATAGGATCAAAACTTGATTTTTCGAGATATTAACGTTACATGCTAGTACTCGTTTGAAACTCGTTTTCTCTACAGACCAAGCCAGAGATGATTTTGCTTAAAATATTGAATTATTATGCTTTTCACGGCCTGAAAAGCGTTTTAATTATCACATTTAGACCATATGTTCAAAACTTGAGATCTAGATAAATTCGCGTTCAGTGCTAATACTTGTTTGAAACTTATTTTCTTTACAGACCAAGCCAGAGATGATTTTCATTAAGATGTTGAATTATTATGCTTTTCACGGCCTGAAAAGCGTTTTAATTATCATATTTCGACTACAGGATCAACACTTGATTTTTCGAAAAATTAACGTCTAAAGCTAATACTGGTTTGAAACTCATTTTCTCTACAGACCAAGCCAGAGATGATTTTCTTTAAAATGTTGAATTATTTTGCTTTTCACGGCCTGAAAAGCGTTTTAATTATCACATTTCGACTATAGGATCAAAACTTGATCTTTCAAGAAATTCGTGTACAATGCTAGTACTCGTTTGAAACTCTTTTCCTCTACAGACCAAGCCAGAGATGATTTTCCTTAAAATGTTGAATTATTATGCTTTTCACAGTTTGAAAAGCGTTTTAATCATCACATTTCGACTATAGTATCAAAACTTGATATTTCGAGAAATTCACGTTTAATGCTAGTACTTGTTTGAAACTCATTTTCTCTACAGACCAAGCTAGAGATGATTTTCCTTAAAATGCTGAATTATTTGCATTTCAGAGCCTGAATGGAGTTCTATTATCACATTTCGACCAAAACTTGACCTTTCAAGAAATTAGTGTCCAATGCTAGTATTTTTTGAAACTCATTTTCTCTACAGACCAAGCCAGAGATGATTTTCCTTAAAATATTGAATTAATATGCTTTTCACGGCCTGAAAAGTGTTTTAATTATTACATTTCTACTATAGGATCAAAACTTGATTTTTCAAGAAATTCGTGTCCAATGCTAGTACTCGTTTGAAACTCTTTTGCTCTACAGACCAAGCCAGAGATGATTTTCCTTAAAATGTTGAATTATTATGCTTTTCACAGTTCGAAAAGCGTTTTAATGATCACATTTCGACTATAGGATCAAAACTTGATTTTTCAAGAAATTCGTGTCCAATGCTAGTACTCGTTTGAAACTCTTTTGCTCTACAGACCCAGCCAGAGATGATTTTCATTAAGATGTTGAATTATAATGCTTTTCAGAGTATGAAAAGCGTTTTAATTATCACGTTTGGACTATAGGTTGAACAATTGACTTTCAGAGAAATTCGCGTTCAATACTACTACTCGTTTAAAAATCATTTTCTTTACAGACCAAGCCAGAGATGATTTTCCTTAAAATGTTGAATTATTATGCTTTTCACGGCCTGAAAATCGTTTTAATTATCAGATTTAGACCATAGGATTAAAACTTGAGTTTTCGAGAAGTTCGCATTCTATGCGAAACGTATTTTGTTTACAGACCAAGCCAGAGATGATTTTAATTAAGATGTAGAATTATTATGCTTTTCAGAGCCATAAAAGCTATTTAATTAGCACATTTGGACTATAGACTGAACACTTGACTTTTAGAGAAATTCTCGTTCAACTCGTTTGAAACTCCTTTACTCCGCAGACCAGGCCTGAGATGATTTTTCTTAAAATGTTGAATTATTATGCCTTTCACGGCCTGAAAAGCGTTTTAATTATCACATTTAGACCATATGTTCAAAACTTGAGTTCTCGATAAATTCGCGTTCAGTGCTAATACTTGTTTGAAACTTATTTTCTTAATTTCTTTACAGACCAAGCCAGAGATGATTTTCATTAAGATGTTGAATTATTATGCTTTTCACGGCCTGAAAAGCGTTTTAATTATAACTTTCAGACTATAGGATCAAAACTTGGATTTTCGAGAAATTCGCGTTCAATGCTGGTACTCGTTTGAAACTCCTTTTCTCTACAGACCAAGCCAGATTTGATTTTCCTTAAAATATTGAATTATTATGCTTTTGACGGCCTGAAAAGTGTTTTAATAACACATTTGGACTATAGGATCAAAACTTGATTTTTTAAGAAACTAGTGTCCAATGTTTTAACTCGTTTGATATCTGAACTTATGTTCAGTGATGAAATTATCAATCTTAATGTTGAAATGAGTAATCAATATGCTTTACAAAACAACCGTGTTTTGAATGTAACAATTAGTGAAATGAAAGTATTTTTAGCTATTTTGTTACTTACTGGATATATCCGACCAAAATACATGAGAATGTTTTGGGAAACAAAAGACGACACTCACAACAAACTGGTATCTGACAGTATGCGTAGAAACAGATTTTTTGAAATTCAGCAGAATTTGCATTTATGTGATAATCTCAATTTACCTCCCAATGATAAATTTGCAAAAGTTCGCCAATATTTCACCCTGCTAAATAAGAATTTCATTGAACACTTTAGTAAAGTAGCCAACAGTCATGTGTCAATAGATGAGACTATGGTACCATACTATGGCCATCACTCTTCAAAGCAGCATATTCATGGGAAACCTTTCAAATTTGGATATAAAATGTGGTCTGCAGCCACTCGTCTAGGATATCTCATTTCATTCGAACCTTACCAAGGTGCTGCATCTTCAAAACTCACATACCAAGATGAATTTGGTTTGGGAGCAGCTGTGATACTTGAAATGGAGGCACGTTTGCCCAAGGAATTTGGACCCTACAACTTCTATTTTGATATTTTTTTTACTAGTTTCAGACTGCTTTCAACACTCAGTGAACACGGAAGTGGAGGAACTGGCACTATTAGAGAAAACAGACTTGAGAAATGTCCACTTGATAATTCATCTGATCTGAGAAAGCAGCCACGGGGTACAGTGGCCTTCAAGACGACTGAAAATTTGATGGTAGTGAAGTGGCATGACAATAGTATCGTAACACTTGCTTCAAATTGTCATTCTGCTCATCCAATTTCTAAGGTTGAACGAGTTGGAGTTGTCGGCGGAAGGAGGAAGAAGATACAAGTTGACTGTCCGTCTGTCGTTCAAATGTATAACAGATACATGGGTGGAGTTGATAGGTTCGACGAAAATATCGATTCACTTCGTGTTGGCTTTAGAGGTAAAAAGTGGTGGTATTCCCTATTTGCATTTGGCCTTGATGCCGCATGCCAAAATGCTTGGTATTTGTTCAGAAAATGTAAAGACAAGAGTTACACATACTGCGATTTTCGCAGAAACATTGTGCGTGTTTATTGTGCACGGCACATGCCGTCAGAGACATTATACAGTCGACAGTAGAGTGCTTGATGAAGTACGAAACGATGGAGATATTTGTGAACACATTCGACAGGAGTGTTCACAAAAGAGATGTGCCAAGTGTCACAAACACACGAGAGTCATGTGTAAGAAGTGTAAAGTTGGCCTTCACCTTCAATGTTGGTATGAGTTCCATACAAACAAGTAAGAGTAAAAGTGGAATGCTAATTCAGAACTACAATCATTTAACTATGTTTCAAAGTGTATAAAAGGTTTATCATTGATTTGTATTCTTGTATCAGTATATGTTGTTTAATACATAAGTGTTCAAATGGAAACACTTTTTTTCATTAATGTTCATCTACTTCCCAGTGTCCCCTACAGGGGACGCCCCTGTAAAAGTATGTAGCGTTGTAAAAGTTAATAAAGTGAGAAATAAATTCATTGAGAGATATCAATTACATCCCAAAAATGTGAAAAGTATAAATTTTCTATCACACATGTACCTTCGGGAACTGGAGGGTTAAAATGTTGAATTATTTTGCTTTTCACGGCCTGAAAAGCGTTTTAATTATCACATTTCGACTATAGGATCAAAACTTGATTTTTCAAGAAATTCGTGTCCAATGCTAGTACTCGTTTGAAACTCTTTTCCTCTACAAACCAAGCCTGAGATGATTTTTTTTAAAATGTTGAATTATTATGCTTTTCACAGTTCGAAAAGCGTTTTAATGATCACATATCGACTACAGGATCAAAACTTGATTTTTCGAGAAATTCACGTTTAATGCTAGTACTTGTTTGAAACCCCTTTTCTCTACAGACCAAGCCAGAGATGATTTTCATTAAGATGTTGAATTATTATGCTTTTCAGATTATTAAAAGCGTTTTAATTATCACGTTTGGACTATAGGTTGAACATTTGACTTTCAGAGAAATTCGCGTTCAATACTACTACTCGTTTAAAAATCATTTTCTTTACAGACCAAGCCAGAAATGATTTTCCTTAAAATGTTGAATTATTATGCTTTTCACGGCCTGAAAAGCGTTTTAATTATCACATTTCGACTATAGGTTCAAAACTTGAGTTCTCGATAAATTCGCGTTCAGTGCTAATACTTGTTTGAAACTTATTTTCTTTACAGACCAAGCCAGAGATGATTTTCTGTAAAATGTTGAATTATTTTGCTTTTCACTGCCTGAAAAGCGTTTTAATTATCACATTGATGATTTTCCTTAAAATGTTGAATTATTATGCATTTCACAGTTCGAAAAGCGTTTTAATGATCACATTTCGACCATAGGATCAAAATTTGATTTGTCGAGAAATTCACGTTTAATACTAGTACTTGTTTGAAACTCATTTTCTCTACAGACCAAGCCAGAGATGATTTTCATTAAGATGTTGAATTATTATGCCTTTCAGAGTATGAAAAGCGTTTTAATTATAACGTTTGGACTATGGGTTGAACATTTGACTTTCAGAGAAATTCGCGTTCAATACTACTACTCGTTTAAAAATCATTTTCTTTACAGACCAAGCCAGAGATAATTTTCCTTAAAATGTTGAATTATTATGCTTTTCACGGCCTGAAAAGATTTTTAATTATCACATTTAGACCGTAGGAATAAAACTTGAGTTTTCGAGAAGTTCGCATTCTATGCGAAACGTATTTTGTTTACAGACCAAGCCAGAGATGATTTTAATTAAGATGTAGAATTATTATGCTTTTCAGAGCCATAAAAGCTATTTAATTAGCACCTCTGAACACTTGACTTTTAGAGAAATTCGCGATCAACTCTTTGAAACTCGTTTTCTCCGCAGACCAGGCCTGAGATGATTTTTCTTAAAATGTTGAATTATTTTGCTTTTCATGGCCTGAAAAGAGTTTTAATTATCACATTTCGACTATAGGATCAAAACTGGATTTTTAAGAAATTCGTGTCCAATGCTGGTACTCGTTTGAAACTCTTTTCCTCTACAGACCAAGCCAGAGATGATTTTCCTTAAAATGTTGAATTATTATGCTTTTCACGGCCTGAAAAGCGTTTTAATCATCACATTTCGACTATAGGATCAAAACTTGATTTTTCGAGATATTAACGTTACATGCTAGTACTCGTTTGAAACTCGTTTTCTCTACAGACCAAGCCAGAGATGATTTTCCGTAGAATGTTGAATTATTATGTTTTTCACGGCCTCAAAAGCGTTTTAATTATCACATTTCGACTATAGGATCAATACTTGATTTTTCAAGAAATTAGTGAACAATGCTATTAATCGTTTGAAAGGAATTTTCTCTACAGGCCAAGCTAGAGGTGATTTCCCATAAAATATTGAATTATTATGCTTTTCACGGCTTGAAAAGCGTTTTAATTATCACATTTAGACCATATGTTCAAAACTTGAGTTCTCGATAAATTCGCGTTCAGTGCTAATACTTGTTTGAAACTTATTTTCTTTACAGACCAAGCCATAGATGATTTTCATTAAGATGTTGAATTATTATGCTTTTCACGGCTTGAAAAGCGTTTTAATTATCACATTTAGACCATATGTTCAAAACTTGAGTTCTCGATAAATTCGCGTTCAGTGCTAATACTTGTTTGAAACTTATTTTCTCTACAGACCAAGCCAGAGATGATTTTTCTTAAAATATTGAATTATTATGCTTTTGACGGCCTGAAAAGTGTTTTAATTATCACATTTGGACTATAGGATCAAAACTTGATTTTTTAAAACTAGTGTCCAATGCTTTTCCTCGTTTGAAATCTAGATCAAGCCAGAGATGATTATCCTTAAAATGCTTAATTATTATGCATTTCAGAGCCTGAATGGAGTTCTATTATCACATTTCGACCAAAACTTGATCTTTCAAGAAATTACTGTTCAATGCTTCTTAACATTTGAGACTCATTTTCTTTACAGACCAAGCCAGAGATGATTTTCTTTAAAATGTTGAATTATTTTGCTTTTCACTGCCTGAAAAGCGTTTTAATTATCACATTGATGATTTTCCTTAAAATGTTGAATTATTATGCTTTTCACAGTTCGAAAAGCGTTTTAATGATCACATTTCGACCATAGGATCAAAATTTGATTTGTCGAGAAATTCACGTTTAATACTAGTACTTGTTTGAAACTCATTTTCTCTACAGACCAAGCCAGAGATGATTTTCATTAAGATGTTGAATTATTATGCTTTTCAGAGTATGAAAAGCGTTTTAATTATAACGTTTGGACTATGGGTTGAACATTTGACTTTCAGAGAAATTCGCGTTCAATACTACTACTCGTTTAAAAATCATTTTCTTTACAGACCAAGCCAGAGATGATTTTCCTTAAAATGATGAATTATTATGCTTTTCACCGCCTGAAAAGCGTTTTAAATATCACATTTCGACTATAGGTTCAAAACTTGATTTTTCAAGAAATTACTGTGCACTGCTAGTACTCTTTTGAATCTCATTTTTTCTACAGACCAAGCTAGAGATGATTTTCCTTAAATTGTTGAACTATTATGCTTTTCACGGCCTGAAAAGATTTTTAATTATCACATTTAGACCATAGGTTCAAAACTTGATCTTTCAAGAAATTCTTGTACAATGCTAGTACTCGTTTGAAACTCTTTTCCTCTGCAGACCAAGCCAGAGATGATTTTCACTAATATGTTGAATTATTATGCTTTTCACGGCCTGAAAAGCGTTTTAACTATCACATATCGACTATAAGATCAAAACTTGATTTTTCGAGAAATTTACGTTTAATGATAGTACTTGTATGAAACTCATTTTCTCTACAGACCCAGCCAGAGATGATTTCCGTTAAAATGTTGAATTATTATGCTCTTCACGGCCTAAAAAGCGTTTTAATTATCATATTTCGACTATAGGATCAAAACTTGATTTTTCGAGATATTAACGTTACATGCTAGTACTCGTTTGAAACTCGTTTTCTCTACAGACCAAGCCAGAGATGATTTTGCTTAAAATATTGAATTATTATGCTTTTCACGGCCTGAAAAGCGTTTTAATTATCACATTTAGACCATATGTTCAAAACTTGAGATCTAGATAAATTCGCGTTCAGTGCTAATACTTGTTTGAAACTTATTTTCTTTACAGACCAAGCCAGAGATGATTTTCATTAAGATGTTGAATTATTATGCTTTTCACGGCCTGAAAAGCGTTTTAATTATCATATTTCGACTACAGGATCAACACTTGATTTTTCGAAAAATTAACGTCTAAAGCTAATACTGGTTTGAAACTCATTTTCTCTACTGACCAAGCCAGAGATGATTTTCTTTAAAATGTTGAATTATTTTGCTTTTCACGGCCTGAAAAGCGTTTTAATTATCACATTTCGACTATAGGATCAAAACTTGATCTTTCAAGAAATTCGTGTACAATGCTAGTACTCGTTTGAAACTCTTTTCCTCTACAGACCAAGCCAGAGATGATTTTCCTTAAAATGTTGAATTATTATGCTTTTCACAGTTTGAAAAGCGTTTTAATCATCACATTTCGACTATAGTATCAAAACTTGATATTTCGAGAAATTCACGTTTAATGCTAGTACTTGTTTGAAACTCATTTTCTCTACAGACCAAGCTAGAGATGATTTTCCTTAAAATGCTGAATTATTTGCATTTCAGAGCCTGAATGGAGTTCTATTATCACATTTCGACCAAAACTTGACCTTTCAAGAAATTAGTGTCCAATGCTAGTATTTTTTGAAACTCATTTTCTCTACAGACCAAGCCAGAGATGATTTTCCTTAAAATATTGAATTAATATGCTTTTCACGGCCTGAAAAGTGTTTTAATTATTACATTTCTACTATAGGATCAAAACTTGATTTTTCAAGAAATTCGTGTCCAATGCTAGTACTCGTTTGAAACTCTTTTGCTCTACAGACCAAGCCAGAGATGATTTTCCTTAAAATGTTGAATTATTATGCTTTTCACAGTTCGAAAAGCGTTTTAATGATCACATTTCGACTATGAGATCGAAATTTGATTTTTCGAGAAATTCAGGTTTAATGCTAGTACTTGTTTGAAACTCCTTTTCTCTACAGACCCAGCCAGAGATGATTTTCATTAAGATGTTGAATTATAATGCTTTTCAGAGCCATAAAAGCTATTTTATTAGCACCTTTGGACTATAGGCTGAACACTTGACTTTTAGAGAAATTCGCGATCAACTCTTTGAAACTCGTTTTCTCCGCAGACCAGGCCTGAGATGATTTTTCTTAAAATGTTAAATTATTTTGCTTTTCATGGCCTGAAAAGAGTTTTAATTATCACATTTCGACTATAGGATCAAAACTGGATTTTTAAGAAATTCGTGTCCAATGCTGGTACTCGTTTGAAACTCTTTTCCTCTACAGACCAAGCCAGAGATGATTTTCCTTAAAATATTGAATTAATATGCTTTTCACGGCCTGAAAAGGGTTTTAATTATTACATTTCTACTATAGGATCAAAACTTGATTTTTCAAGAGACTAGTGTCCAATGCTTGTACTCGTTTGAAACTCATTTAATCTCTAGACCAAGCCACAGATGATTTACATTAAGATGTTGAATTATTATGCTTTTCAGATCCTGAAAAGCGTTTTAATTATCACATTTGGACTATAGGTTGAACACTTGAGTTTTAGAGAAATTCGCGTTCAATGCTTCTTAACATTTGAGACTCATTTTCCTTACAGACTAAACCAGAGATGATTTTCTTTAAAACGTTGAATTATTTTGCTTTTCAAGGCCTAAAAAGCGTTTTAATTATCACATTTCGACTATAGGATCAAAACTTGATTTTTCAAGAAATTCACGTTTAATGCTAGTACTCGTTTGAAACTCTTTTCCTCTAAAGACCAAGCCAGAGATGATTTTCCTTAAAATGTTAAATTATTATGCTTTTCACAGTTCGAAAAGCGTTTTAATGATCACATTTCGACTATAGGATCGAAATTTAATTTTTCGAGAAATTCACGTTTAATGCTAGTACTTGTTTGAAACTCATTTTCTGTACAGACCAAGCCAGAGATGATTTTCATTAAGATGTTGAATTATTATTATTTTCAGAGTATGGAAAGCGTTTTAATTATCACGTTTGGTCCATAGGTTGAACATTTGACTTTCAGAGAAATTCGCGTTCAATACTACTACTCGTTTAAAAATCATTTTCTTTACAGACCAAGCCAGAGATAATTTTCCTTAAAATGTTGAATTATTATGCTTTTCACGGCTGAAAAGATTTTTAATTATCACATTTAGACCGTAGGAATAAAACTTGAGTTTTCGAGAAGTTCGCATTCTATGCGAAACGTATTTTCTTTACAGACCAAGCCAGAGATGATTTTAATTAAGATGTAGAATTATTATGCTTTTCAGAGCCATAAAAGCTATTTAATTAGCACCTTTGGACTATAGGCTGAACACTTGACTTTTAGAGAAATTCGCGATCAACTCTTTGAAACTCGTTTTCTCCGCAGACCAGGCCTGAGATGATTTTTCTTAAAATGTTGAATTATTTTGCTTTTCATGGCCTGAAAAGAGTTTTAATTATCACATTTCGACTATAGGATCAAAACTGGATTTTTAAGAAATTCGTGTCCAATGCTGGTACTCGTTTGAAACTCTTTTCCTCTACAGACCAAGCCAGAGATGATTTTCCTTAAAATGTTGAATTATTATGCTTTTCACGGCCTGAAAAGCGTTTTAATCATCACATTTCGACTATAAGATCAAAACTTGATTTTTCGAGAGATTCACGTTTAATGATAGTACTTGTTTGAAACTCATTTTCTCTACAGACCCAGCCAGACATGATTTCCGTTAAAATTTTGAATTATTATGCTCTTCACGGCCTGAAAAACGTTTTAATTATCATATTTCGACTATAGGATCAAAACTTGATTTTTCGAGATATTAACGTTACATGCTAGTACTCGTTTGAAACTCGTTTTCTCTACAGACCAAGCCAGAGATGATTTTCCGTAGAATGTTGAATTATTATGTTTTTCACGGCCTCAAAAGCGTTTTAATTATCACATTTCGACTATAGGATCAATACTTGATTTTTCAAGAAATTAGTGAACAATGCTATTAATCGTTTGAAAGGAATTTTCTCTACAGGCCAAGCTAGAGGTGATTTCCCATAAAATATTGAATTATTATGCTTTTCACGGTTTGAAAAGCGTTTTAATTATCACATTTAGACCATATGTTCAAAACTTGATTTCTCGATAAATTCGCGTTCAGTGCTAATACTTGTTTGAAACTTATTTTCTTTACAGACCAAGCCATAGATGATTTTCATTAAGATGTTGAATTATTATGCTTTTCACGGCTTGAAAAGCGTTTTAATTATCACATTTAGACCATATGTTCAAAACTTGAGTTCTCGATAAATTCGCGTTCAGTGCTAATACTTGTTTGAAACTTATTTTCTCTACAGACCAAGCCAGAGATGATTTTTCTTAAAATATTGAATTATTATGCTTTTGACGGCCTGAAAAGTGTTTTAATTATCACATTTGGACTATAGGATCAAAACTTGATTTTTTAAAACTAGTGTCCAATGCTTTTCCTCGTTTGAAATCTAGATCAAGCCAGAGATGATTATCCTTAAAATGCTTAATTATTATGCATTTCAGAGCCTGAATGGAGTTCTATTATCACATTTCGACCAAAACTTGATCTTTCAAGAAATTACTGTTCAATGCTTCTTAACATTTGAGACTCATTTTCTTTACAGACCAAGCCAGAGATGATTTTCTTTAAAATGTTGAATTATTTTGCTTTTCACTGCCTGAAAAGCGTTTTAATTATCACATTGATGATTTTCCTTAAAATGTTGAATTATTATGCTTTTCACAGTTCGAAAAGCGTTTTAATGATCACATTTCGACCATAGGATCAAAATTTGATTTGTCGAGAAATTCACGTTTAATACTAGTACTTGTTTGAAACTCATTTTCTCTACAGACCAAGCCAGAGATGATTTTCATTAAGATGTTGAATTATTATGCTTTTCAGAGTATGAAAAGCGTTTTAATTATAACGTTTGGACTATGGGTTGAACATTTGACTTTCAGAGAAATTCGCGTTCAATACTACTACTCGTTTAAAAATCATTTTCTTTACAGACCAAGCCAGAGATGATTTTCCTTAAAATGATGAATTATTATGCTTTTCACCGCCTGAAAAGCGTTTTAAATATCACATTTCGACTATAGGTTCAAAACTTGATTTTTCAAGAAATTACTGTGCACTGCTAGTACTCTTTTGAATCTCATTTTTTCTACAGACCAAGCTAGAGATGATTTTCCTTAAATTGTTGAACTATTATGCTTTTCACGGCCTGAAAAGATTTTTAATTATCACATTTAGACCATAGGTTCAAAACTTGATCTTTCAAGAAATTCTTGTACAATGCTAGTACTCGTTTGAAACTCTTTTCCTCTGCAGACCAAGCCAGAGATGATTTTCACTAATATGTTGAATTATTATGCTTTTCACGGCCTGAAAAGCGTTTTAACTATCACATATCGACTATAAGATCAAAACTTGATTTTTCGAGAAATTTACGTTTAATGATAGTACTTGTATGAAACTCATTTTCTCTACAGACCCAGCCAGAGATGATTTCCGTTAAAATGTTGAATTATTATGCTCTTCACGGCCTAAAAAGTGTTTTAATTATCATATTTCGACTATAGGATCAAAACTTGATTTTTCGAGATATTAACGTTACATGCTAGTACTCGTTTGAAACTCGTTTTCTCTACAGACCAAGCCAGAGATGATTTTGCTTAAAATATTGAATTATTATGCTTTTCACGGCCTGAAAAGCGTTTTAATTATCACATTTAGACCATATGTTCAAAACTTGAGATCTAGATAAATTCGCGTTCAGTGCTAATACTTGTTTGAAACTTATTTTCTTTACAGACCAAGCCAGAGATGATTTTCATTAAGATGTTGAATTATTATGCTTTTCACGGCCTGAAAAGCGTTTTAATTATCATATTTCGACTACAGGATCAACACTTGATTTTTCGAAAAATTAACGTCTAAAGCTAATACTGGTTTGAAACTCATTTTCTCTACAGACCAAGCCAGAGATGATTTTCTTTAAAATGTTGAATTATTTTGCTTTTCACGGCCTGAAAAGCGTTTTAATTATCACATTTCGACTATAGGATCAAAACTTGATCTTTCAAGAAATTCGTGTACAATGCTAGTACTCGTTTGAAACTCTTTTCCTCTACAGACCAAGCCAGAGATGATTTTCCTTAAAATGTTGAATTATTATGCTTTTCACAGTTTGAAAAGCGTTTTAATCATCACATTTCGACTATAGTATCAAAACTTGATATTTCGAGAAATTCACGTTTAATGCTAGTACTTGTTTGAAACTCATTTTCTCTACAGACCAAGCTAGAGATGATTTTCCTTAAAATGCTGAATTATTTGCATTTCAGAGCCTGAATGGAGTTCTATTATCACATTTCGACCAAAACTTGACCTTTCAAGAAATTAGTGTCCAATGCTAGTATTTTTTGAAACTCATTTTCTCTACAGACCAAGCCAGAGATGATTTTCCTTAAAATATTGAATTAATATGCTTTTCACGGCCTGAAAAGTGTTTTAATTATTACATTTCTACTATAGGATCAAAACTTGATTTTTCAAGAAATTCGTGTCCAATGCTAGTACTCGTTTGAAACTCTTTTGCTCTACAGACCAAGCCAGAGATGATTTTCCTTAAAATGTTGAATTATTATGCTTTTCACAGTTCGAAAAGCGTTTTAATGATCACATTTCGACTATAGGATCAAAACTTGATTTTTCAAGAAATTCGTGTCCAATGCTAGTACTCGTTTGAAACTCTTTTGCTCTACAGACCCAGCCAGAGATGATTTTCATTAAGATGTTGAATTATAATGCTTTTCAGAGTATGAAAAGCGTTTTAATTATCACGTTTGGACTATAGGTTGAACAATTGACTTTCAGAGAAATTCGCGTTCAATACTACTACTCGTTTAAAAATCATTTTCTTTACAGACCAAGCCAGAGATGATTTTCCTTAAAATGTTGAATTATTATGCTTTTCACGGCCTGAAAATCGTTTTAATTATCAGATTTAGACCATAGGATTAAAACTTGAGTTTTCGAGAAGTTCGCATTCTATGCGAAACGTATTTTGTTTACAGACCAAGCCAGAGATGATTTTAATTAAGATGTAGAATTATTATGCTTTTCAGAGCCATAAAAGCTATTTAATTAGCACATTTGGACTATAGACTGAACACTTGACTTTTAGAGAAATTCTCGTTCAACTCGTTTGAAACTCCTTTACTCCGCAGACCAGGCCTGAGATGATTTTTCTTAAAATGTTGAATTATTATGCCTTTCACGGCCTGAAAAGCGTTTTAATTATCACATTTAGACCATATGTTCAAAACTTGAGTTCTCGATAAATTCGCGTTCAGTGCTAATACTTGTTTGAAACTTATTTTCTTAATTTCTTTACAGACCAAGCCAGAGATGATTTTCATTAAGATGTTGAATTATTATGCTTTTCACGGCCTGAAAAGCGTTTTAATTATAACTTTCAGACTATAGGATCAAAACTTGGATTTTCGAGAAATTCGCGTTCAATGCTGGTACTCGTTTGAAACTCCTTTTCTCTACAGACCAAGCCAGATTTGATTTTCCTTAAAATATTGAATTATTATGCTTTTGACGGCCTGAAAAGTGTTTTAATAACACATTTGGACTATAGGATCAAAACTTGATTTTTTAAGAAACTAGTATCCAATGTTTTAACTCGTTTGATATCTGAACTTATGTTCAGTGATGAAATTATCAATCTTAATGTTGAAATGAGTAATCAATATGCTTTACAAAACAACCGTGTTTTGAATGTAACAATTAGTGAAATGAAAGTATTTTTAGCTATTTTGTTACTTACTGGATATATCCGACCAAAATACATGAGAATGTTTTGGGAAACAAAAGACGACACTCACAACAAACTGGTATCTGACAGTATGCGTAGAAACAGATTTTTTGAAATTCAGCAGAATTTGCATTTATGTGATAATCTCAATTTACCTCCCAATGATAAATTTGCAAAAGTTCGCCAATATTTCACCCTGCTAAATAAGAATTTCATTGAACACTTTAGTAAAGTAGCCAACAGTCATGTGTCAATAGATGAGACTATGGTACCATACTATGGCCATCACTCTTCAAAGCAGCATATTCATGGGAAACCTTTCAAATTTGGATATAAAATGTGGTCTGCAGCCACTCGTCTAGGATATCTCATTTCATTCGAACCTTACCAAGGTGCTGCATCTTCAAAACTCACATACCAAGATGAATTTGGTTTGGGAGCAGCTGTGATACTTGAAATGGAGGCACGTTTGCCCAAGGAATTTGGACCCTACAACTTCTATTTTGATATTTTTTTTACTAGTTTCAGACTGCTTTCAACACTCAGTGAACACGGAAGTGGAGGAACTGGCACTATTAGAGAAAACAGACTTGAGAAATGTCCACTTGATAATTCATCTGATCTGAGAAAGCAGCCACGGGGTACAGTGGCCTTCAAGACGACTGAAAATTTGATGGTAGTGAAGTGGCATGACAATAGTATCGTAACACTTGCTTCAAATTGTCATTCTGCTCATCCAATTTCTAAGGTTGAACGAGTTGGAGTTGTCAGCGGAAGGAGGAAGAAGATACAAGTTGACTGTCCGTCTGTCGTTCAAATGTATAACAGATACATGGGTGGAGTTGATAGGTTCGACGAAAATATCGATTCACTTCGTGTTGGCTTTAGAGGTAAAAAGTGGTGGTATTCCCTATTTGCATTTGGCCTTGATGCCGCATGCCAAAATGCTTGGTATTTGTTCAGAAAATGTAAAGACAAGAGTTACACATACTGCGATTTTCGCAGAAACATTGTGCGTGTTTATTGTGCACGGCACATGCCGTCAGAGACATTATACAGTCGACAGTAGAGTGCTTGATGAAGTACGAAACGATGGAGATATTTGTGAACACATTCGACAGGAGTGTTCACAAAAGAGATGTGCCAAGTGTCACAAACACACGAGAGTCATGTGTAAGAAGTGTAAAGTTGGCCTTCACCTTCAATGTTGGTATGAGTTCCATACAAACAAGTAAGAGTAAAAGTGGAATGCTAATTCAGAACTACAATCATTTAACTATGTTTCAAAGTGTATAAAAGGTTTATCATTGATTTGTATTCTTGTATCAGTATATGTTGTTTAATACATAAGTGTTCAAATGGAAACACTTTTTTTCATTAATGTTCATCTACTTCCCAGTGTCCCCTACAGGAGACGCCCCTGTAAAAGTATGTAGCGTTGTAAAAGTTAATAAAGTGAGAAATAAATTCATTGAGAGATATCAATTACATCCCAAAAATGTGAAAAGTATAAATTTTCTATCACACATGTACCTTCGGGAACTGGAGGGTTAAAATGTTGAATTATTTTGCTTTTCACGGCCTGAAAAGCGTTTTAATTATCACACTTCGACTATAGGATCAAAACTTGATTTTTCAAGAAATTCGTGTCCAATGCTAGTACTCGTTTGAAACTCTTTTCCTCTACAAACCAAGCCTGAGATGATTTTTTTTAAAATGTTGAATTATTATGCTTTTCACAGTTCGAAAAGCGTTTTAATGATCACATATCGACTACAGGATCAAAACTTGATTTTTCGAGAAATTCACGTTTAATGCTAGTACTTGTTTGAAACCCCTTTTCTCTACAGACCAAGCCAGAGATGATTTTCATTAAGATGTTGAATTATTATGCTTTTCAGATTATTAAAAGCGTTTTAATTATCACGTTTGGACTATAGGTTGAACATTTGACTTTCAGAGAAATTCGCGTTCAATACTACTACTCGTTTAAAAATCATTTTCTTTACAGACCAAGCCAGAAATGATTTTCCTTAAAATGTTGAATTATTATGCTTTTCACGGCCTGAAAAGCGTTTTAATTATCACATTTCGACTATAGGTTCAAAACTTGAGTTCTCGATAAATTCGCGTTCAGTGCTAATACTTGTTTGAAACTTATTTTCTTTACAGACCAAGCCAGAGATGATTTTCTGTAAAATGTTGAATTATTTTGCTTTTCACTGCCTGAAAAGCGTTTTAATTATCACATTGATGATTTTCCTTAAAATGTTGAATTATTATGCATTTCACAGTTCGAAAAGCGTTTTAATGATCACATTTCGACTATAGGATCAAAATTTGATTTGTCGAGAAATTCACGTTTAATGCTAGTACTTGTTTGAAACTCATTTTCTCTACAGACCATGCCAGAGATGATTTTCATTAAGATGTTGAATTATTATGCTTTTCAGAGTATGAAAAGCGTTTTAATTATAACGTTTGGACTATGGGTTGAACATTTGACTTTCAGAGAAATTCGCGTTCAATACTACTACTCGTTTAAAAATCATTTTCTTTACAGACCAAGCCAGAGATGATTTTCCTTAAAATGTTGAATTATTATGCTTTTCACGGCCTGAAAAGCGTTTTAAATATCACATTTAGACCATATGTTCAAAACTTGATTTTTCATGAAATTAGTGTCCAATGCTATTACTCGTTTGAAACTCTTTTCCTCTACACACCAAGGCAGAGATGATTTCCCTTAAAATGTTGAATTATAATGCTTTTCACGGCCTGAAAAGCGTTTTAGTTATCACATTTAGACCAAATGTTTAAAACTTGAGTTCTCGATAAATTCGCGTTCAGTGCTAATACTTGTTTGAAACTTATTTGCTTTACAGACCAAGCCAGAGATGATTTTCTTTAAAATATTGAATTATTTTGCTATTCACTGCCTGAAAAGCGTATTTAATTATCACATTTCGACTATAGGATCAAAACTTGATCTTTCAAGAATTTCGTGGACAATGTTAGTACTCGTTTGAAACTCTTTTCCTCTACAGACCAAGCCAGAGATGATTTTCCTTAAAATGTTGAATTATTATGCTTTTCACAGTTCGAAAAGCGTTTTAATGATCACATTTCGACTATAGGATCAAAACTTGATTTGTCGAGAAATTCACGTTTAATGCTAGTACTCGTTTGAAACTCATTTTCTCTACAGACCAAGAAAGAATGATTTTCATTAAGATGTTGAATTATTATGCTTTTCAGAGTATGAAAAGCGTTTTAATTATCACGTTTGGACTATGGGTTGAACATTTGACTTTCAGAGAAATTCGCGTTCAATACTACTAGTTTAAAAATCATTTTCTTTACAGACCAAGCCAGAGATGATTTTCCTTAAAATGTTGAATTATTATGTTTTTCACGGCCTGAAAAGCGTTTTAATTATCACATTTCGACTATAGGTTCAAAACTTGATTTTTCAAGAAATTACAATCCAATGCTAGTACTCTTTTGAAACTCATTTTTTCTACAGACCAAGCTAGAGATAATTTTCCTTAAAATGTTGAACTATTATGCTTTTCACGGCCTGAAAAGATTTTTAATTATCACATTTAGACCATAGGATTAAAAGTTGAGTTTTCGAGAAGTTCGCATTCTATGCGAAACTCATTTTCTCTACAGACCAAGCCAGAGATGATTTTTCTTAAAATGTTGAATTATTTTGCTTTTCATGGCCTGAAAAGAGTTTTAATTATCACATTTCGACTATAGGATCAAAACTGGATTTTTAAGAAATTCGTGTCCAATGCTGGTACTCGTTTGAAACTCTTTTCCTCTACAGACCAAGCCAGAGATGATTTTCCTTAAAATGTTGAATTATTATGCTTTTCACGGCCTGAAAAGCGTTTTAATTATCACATTTCGACTATAAGATCAAAACTTGATTTTTCGAGAGATTCACGTTTAATGATAATATTTTCTTTACAGACCAAGCCAGAGATGATTTTCTTTAAAATGTTGAATTATTTTGCTTTTCACTGCCTGAAAAGCGTTTTAATTATCACATTGATGATTTTCCTTAAAATGTTGAATTATTATGCTTTTCACGGCCTGAAAAGCGTTTTAATTATTTAATTTCGACTATAGGTTCAAAACTTGATTTTTCAAGAAATTACTGTCCAATGCTAGTACTCGTTTGAAACTGATTTTCTCTACAGACCAAGCCAGAGATGATTTTCTTTAAAATATTGAATTATTTTGCTTTTCACTGCCTGAAAAGCGTTTTAATTATAACATTCAGACTATAGGATCAGAACTTGGATTTTCGAGAAATTCGCGTTCGATTCTGGTACTCGTTTGAAACTCATTTTCTCTACAGACCAAGCCAGAGATGATTTTCCTTAAAATATTGAATTATTATGCTTTTGACGGCCTGAAAAATGTTTTAATTATCACATTTGGACTATAGGATCAAAACTTGATTTTTTAAGAAACTAGTGTCCAATGTTTTTACTCGTTTGATATCTAGACCAAGCCAGAGATGATTATCCTTAAAATGTTGAAATATTATGCTTTTCACGGTCTGAAAAGCGTTTTAAATATCACATTTAGACCATATGTTCAAAACTTGATTTTTCAAGAAATTAGTGTCCAATGCTAGTTCTCGTTTGAAACTCATTTTCTCTACAGACCAAGCCAGAGATGATTTTCCTTAAAATATTGAATTAATATGCTTTTCACGGCCTGAAAAGTGTTTTAATTATTACATTTCTACTCTAGGATCAAAACTTGATTTTTCAAGAAACTAGTGTCCAATGCTTGTACTCGTTTGAAACTCATTTAATCTCTAGACCAAGCCACAGATGATTTACATTAAGATGTTGAATTATTATGTCTTTAAGATCCTGAAAAGCGTTTTAATTATCACGTTTGGACTATAGGTTGAACATTTGACTTTCAGAGAAATTCGCGTTCAATACTACTACTCGTTTAAAAATCATTTTCTTTACAGACCAAGCCAGAGATGATTTTCCTTAAAATGTTGAATTATTATGCTTTTCACGGCCGGAAAAGCGTTTTAATTATCACATTTCGACTATAGGTTCAAAAGTTGCTTTTTCAAGAAATTACTGTCCAATGCTAGTACTCTTTTGAAACTCATTTTTTCTACAGACCAAGCTAGAGATGATTTTCCTTAAAATGTTGAACTATTATGCTTTTCACGGCCTAAAAAGAGTTTTAATTATCACATTTCGACTATAGGATCAAAACTGGATTTTTAAGAAATTCGTGTCCAATGCTGGTACTTGTTTGAAACTCATTTTCTCTACAGACCCAGCCAGAGATGATTTCCGTTAAAATTTTGAATTAATATGCTCTTCACGGCCTGAAAAACGTTTTAATAATCATATTTCGACTATAGGATCAAAACTTGATTTTTCGAGATATTAACGTTACATGCTAGTACTCGTTTGAAACTCGTTTTCTCTACAGACCAAGCCTGAGATAATTTTTCTTAAAATGTTTAATTATTTTGCTTTTCATGGCCTGAAAAGAGTTTTAATTATCACATTTCGACTATAGGATCAAAACTTGATTTTTCAAGAAATTAGTGTCAAATGCTATTACTCGTTTGAAACGAATTTTCTCTACAGACCAAGCTAGAGGTGATTTCCCATAAAATATTGAATTATTATGCTTTTCACGGCCTGAAAAGCGTTTTAATTATCACATTTAGACCATATGTTCAAAACTTGAGTTCTCGATAAATTCGCGTTCAGTGCTAATACTTGTTTGAAACTTATTTTCTTTACAGACCAAGCCATAGATGATTTTCATTAAGATGTTGAATTATTATTTTTTTCACGGCCTGAAAAGCGTTTTAATAATCATATTTCGACTACAGGATCAACACTTGATTTTTCGAAAAATTAACGTCTAATGCTAATACTGGTTTGAAACTCATTTTCTCTACAGACCAAGCCAGAGATTATTTTTCTTAAAATATTGAATTATTATGCTTTTGACGGCCTGAAAAGTGTTTTAATTATCACATTTGGACTATAGGATCAAAACTCGATTTTTTAAGAAACTAGTGTCCAATGCTTTTCCTCGTTTGATATCTATATCAAGCCAGAGATGATTATCCTTAAAATGTTGAAATATTATGCTTTTCACGGCCTGAAAAGCGTTTTAAATTTTACATTTAGACCATATGTTCAAGACTTGATTTTTCAAGAAATTAGTGTCCAATGCTATTACTCGTTTGAAACTCTTTTCCTCTACACACCAAGCCAGAGATGATTTTCCGTAAAATGCTGAATTATTATGCATTTCAGAGCCTGAATGGAGTTCTATTATCACATTTCGACCAAAACTTGATCTTTCAAGAAATTACTGTTCAATGCTTCTTAACATTTGAGACTCATTTTCTTTACAGACCAAGCCAGAGATGATTTACTTTAAAATGTTGAATTATTTTGCTTTTCACGGCCTGAAAAGCGTTTTAATTATCACATTTCGACTATAGGATCAAAACTTGATTTTTCAAGAAATTCGTGTCCAATGCTAGTACTCGTTTGAAACTCTTTTCCTCTGCAAACCAATCCTGAGATGATTTTCCTTAAAATGTTGAATTATTATGCTTTTCACAGTTCGAAAAGCGTTTTAATGATCACATATCGACTACAGGATCAAAACTTGATTTTTCGAGAAATTCACGTTTAATGCTAGTACTTGTTTGAAACCCCTTTTCTCTACAGACCAAGCCAGAGATGATTTTCATTAAGATGTTGAATTATTATGCTTTTCAGATTATTAAAAGCGTTTTAATTATCACGTTTGGACTATAGGTTGAACATTTGACTTTCAGAGAAATTCGCGTTCAATACTACTACTCGTTTAAAAATCATTTTCTTTACAGACCAAGCCAGAAATGATTTTCCTTAAAATGTTGAATTATTTTGCTTTTCACTGCCTGAAAAGCGTATTTAATTATCACATTTCGACTATAGGATCAAAACTTGATCTTTCAAGAATTTCGTGTACAATGTTAGTACTCGTTTGAAACTCTTTTCCTCTACAGACCAAGCCAGAGAAGATTTTCCTTAAAATGTTGAATTATTATGCTTTTCACAGTTCGAAAAGCGTTTTAATGATCACATTTCGACTATAGGATCAAAACTTGATTTGTCGAGAAATTCACGTTTAATGCTAGTACTCGTTTGAAACTCCTTTTCTCTACAGACCAAGCCAGAATGATTTTCATTAAGATGTTGAATTATTATGCTTTTCAGAGTATGAAAAGCGTTTTAATTATCACGTTTGGACTATGGGTTGAACATTTGACTTTCAGAGAAATTCGCGTTCAATACTACTAGTTTAAAAATCATTTTCTTTACAGACCAAGCCAGAGATGATTTTCCTTAAAATGTTGAATTATTATGTTTTTCACAGTTCGAAAAGCGTTTTAATGATCACATTTCGACTATAGGTTCAAAACTTGATTTTTCAAGAAATTACTGTCCAATGCTAGTACTCTTTTGAAACTCATTTTTTCTACAAACCAAGCTAGAGATGATTTTCCTTAAAATGTTGAACTATTATGCTTTTCACGGCCTGAAAAGATTTTTAATTATCACATTTAGACCATAGGATTAAAACTTGAGTTTTCGAGAAGTTCGCATTCTATGCGAAACGTATTTTCTTTACAGACCAAGCCAGAGATGATTTTAATTAAGATGTAGAATTATTATGCTTTTCAGAGCCATAAAAGCTATTTAATTAGCACCTTTGGACTATAGGCTGAACACTTGACTTTTAGAGAAATTCGCGTACAACTCGTTTGAAACTCGTTTTCTCCGCAGACCAGGCCTGAGATGATTTTTCTTAAAATGTTGAATTAATTTGGTTTTTCATGGCCTGAAAAGAGTTTTTATTATCACATTTCGACTATAGGATCAAAACTGGATTTTTAAGAATTTCGTGTCCAATGCTGGTACTCGTTTGAAACTCTTTTCCTCTACAGACCAAGCCAGAGATGATTTTCCTTAAAATGTTGAATTATTATGCTTTTCACGGCCTGAAAAGCGTTTTAATTATCACATTTCGACTATAAGGTCAAAACTTGATTTTTCGAGAGATTCACGTTTAATGATAGTACTTGTTTGAAACTCATTTTCTCTACAGACCCAGCCAGAGATGATTTCCGTTAAAATTTTGAATTATTATGCTCTTCACGGCCTGAAAAACGTTTTAATTATCATATTTCGACTATAGGATCAAAACTTGATTTTTCGAGATATTAACGTTACATGCTAGTACTCGTTTGAAACTCGTTTTCTCTACAGACCAAGCCAGAGATGATTTTCCGTAGAATGTTGAATTATTATGTTTTTCACGGCCTCAAAAGCGTTTTAATTATCACATTTCGACTATAGGATCAAAACTTGATTTTTCAAGAAATTAGTGAACAATGCTATTACTCGTTTGAAAGGAATTTTCTCTACAGACCAAGTTAGAGGTGATTTCCCATAAAATATTGAATTATTATGCTCTTCACGGCTTGAAAAGCGTTTTAATTATCACATTTAGACCATATGTTCAAAACTTGAGTTCTCGATAAATTCGCATTCAGTGCTAATACTTGTTTGAAACTTATTTTCTTTACAGACCAAGCCATAGATGATTTTCATTAAGATGTTGAATTATTATGTTTTTCACGGCCTGAAAAGCGTTTTAATTATCATATTTCGACTACAGGATAAACACTTGATTTTTCGAAAAATTAGCGTCTAATGCTAATGCTGGTTTGAAACTCATTTTCTCTACAGACCAAGCCAGAGATGATTTTTCTTAAAATATTGAATTATTATGCTTTTGACGGCCTGAAAAGTATTTTAATTATCACATTTGGACTATAGGATCAAAACTTGATTTTTTAAGAAACTAGTGTCCAATGCTTTTCCTCGTTTGAAATCTAGATCAAGCCAGAGATGATTATCCTTAAAATGTTGTAATATTATGCTTTTCACGGCCTGAAAAGCGTTTTAAATATAACATTTAGACCATATGTTCAAGACTTGATTTTTCAAGAAATTAGTGTCCAATGCTATTACTCGTTTGAAACTCTTTTCCTCTACACACCAAGCCAGAGATGATTTCCCTTAAAATGTTGAATTATTATGCTTTTCACGGCCTGAAAAGCGTTTTAGTTATCACATTTAGACCATATGTTCAAAACTTGAGTTCTCGATAATTTCGCGTTCAGTGCTAATACTTGTTTGAAACTTATTTTCTTTACAGACCAAGCCAGAGATGATTTTCTTTAAAATATTGAATTATTTTGCTTTTCTCGGCCTGAAAAGCGTTTTAATTATCACATTTCGACTATAGGATCAAAACTTGATTTGTCGAGAAATTCACGTTTAATGCTAGTACTTGTTTGAAACTCATTTTCTCTACAGACCAAGCCAGAGATGATTTTCTTTAAAATGCTGAATTATTATGCTTTTCAGATCCTGAAAAGCGTTTTAATTATCACATTTGGACTATAGGTTGAACACTTGAGTTTTAGAGAAATTCGCGTTCAATGCTTCTTAACATTTGAGACTCATTTTCCTTACAGACTAAACCAGAGATGATTTTCTTTAAAACGTTGAATTATTTTGCTTTTCAAGGCCTAAAAAACGTTTTAATTATCACATTTCGACTATAGGATCAAAACTTGATTTTTCAAGAAATTAGTGTCAAATGCTATTACTCGTTTGAAACGAATTTTCTCTACAGACCAAGCTAGAGGTGATTTCCCATAAAATATTGAATTATTATGCTTTTCACGGCCTGAAAAGCGTTTTAATTATCACATTTAGACCATATGTTCAAAACTTGAGTTCTCGATAAATTCGCGTTCAGTGCTAATACTTGTTTGAAACTTATTTTCTTTACAGACCAAGCCATAGATGATTTTCATTAAGATGTTGAATTATTATTTTTTTCACGGCCTGAAAAGCGTTTTAATAATCATATTTCGACTACAGGATCAACACTTGATTTTTCGAAAAATTAACGTCTAATGCTAATACTGGTTTGAAACTCATTTTCTCTACAGACCAAGCCAGAGATTATTTTTCTTAAAATATTGAATTATTATGCTTTTGACGGCCTGAAAAGTGTTTTAATTATCACATTTGGACTATAGGATCAAAACTCGATTTTTTAAGAAACTAGTGTCCAATGCTTTTCCTCGTTTGATATCTATATCAAGCCAGAGATGATTATCCTTAAAATGTTGAAATATTATGCTTTTCACGGCCTGAAAAGCGTTTTAAATTTTACATTTAGACCATATGTTCAAGACTTGATTTTTCAAGAAATTAGTGTCCAATGCTATTACTCGTTTGAAACTCTTTTCCTCTACACACCAAGCCAGAGATGATTTTCCGTAAAATGCTGAATTATTATGCATTTCAGAGCCTGAATGGAGTTCTATTATCACATTTCGACCAAAACTTGATCTTTCAAGAAATTACTGTTCAATGCTTCTTAACATTTGAGACTCATTTTCTTTACAGACCAAGCCAGAGATGATTTACTTTAAAATGTTGAATTATTTTGCTTTTCACGGCCTGAAAAGCGTTTTAATTATCACATTTCGACTATAGGATCAAAACTTGATTTTTCAAGAAATTCGTGTCCAATGCTAGTACTCGTTTGAAACTCTTTTCCTCTGCAAACCAAGCCTGAGATGATTTTCCTTAAAATGTTGAATTATTATGCTTTTCACAGTTCGAAAAGCGTTTTAATGATCACATATCGACTACAGGATCAAAACTTGATTTTTCGAGAAATTCACGTTTAATGCTAGTACTTGTTTGAAACCCCTTTTCTCTACAGACCAAGCCAGAGATGATTTTCATTAAGATGTTGAATTATTATGCTTTTCAGATTATTAAAAGCGTTTTAATTATCACGTTTGGACTATAGGTTGAACATTTGACTTTCAGAGAAATTCGCGTTCAATACTACTACTCGTTTAAAAATCATTTTCTTTACAGACCAAGCCAGAAATGATTTTCCTTAAAATGTTGAATTATTTTGCTTTTCACTGCCTGAAAAGCGTATTTAATTATCACATTTCGACTATAGGATCAAAACTTGATCTTTCAAGAATTTCGTGTACAATGTTAGTACTCGTTTGAAACTCTTTTCCTCTACAGACCAAGCCAGAGAAGATTTTCCTTAAAATGTTGAATTATTATGCTTTTCACAGTTCGAAAAGCGTTTTAATGATCACATTTCGACTATAGGATCAAAACTTGATTTGTCGAGAAATTCACGTTTAATGCTAGTACTCGTTTGAAACTCCTTTTCTCTACAGACCAAGCCAGAATGATTTTCATTAAGATGTTGAATTATTATGCTTTTCAGAGTATGAAAAGCGTTTTAATTATCACGTTTGGACTATGGGTTGAACATTTGACTTTCAGAGAAATTCGCGTTCAATACTACTAGTTTAAAAATCATTTTCTTTACAGACCAAGCCAGAGATGATTTTCCTTAAAATGTTGAATTATTATGTTTTTCACAGTTCGAAAAGCGTTTTAATGATCACATTTCGACTATAGGTTCAAAACTTGATTTTTCAAGAAATTACTGTCCAATGCTAGTACTCTTTTGAAACTCATTTTTTCTACAAACCAAGCTAGAGATGATTTTCCTTAAAATGTTGAACTATTATGCTTTTCACGGCCTGAAAAGATTTTTAATTATCACATTTAGACCATAGGATTAAAACTTGAGTTTTCGAGAAGTTCGCATTCTATGCGAAACGTATTTTCTTTACAGACCAAGCCAGAGATGATTTTAATTAAGATGTAGAATTATTATGCTTTTCAGAGCCATAAAAGCTATTTAATTAGCACCTTTGGACTATAGGCTGAACACTTGACTTTTAGAGAAATTCGCGTACAACTCGTTTGAAACTCGTTTTCTCCGCAGACCAGGCCTGAGATGATTTTTCTTAAAATGTTGAATTAATTTGGTTTTTCATGGCCTGAAAAGAGTTTTTATTATCACATTTCGACTATAGGATCAAAACTGGATTTTTAAGAATTTCGTGTCCAATGCTGGTACTCGTTTGAAACTCTTTTCCTCTACAGACCAAGCCAGAGATGATTTTCCTTAAAATGTTGAATTATTATGCTTTTCACGGCCTGAAAAGCGTTTTAATTATCACATTTCGACTATAAGGTCAAAACTTGATTTTTCGAGAGATTCACGTTTAATGATAGTACTTGTTTGAAACTCATTTTCTCTACAGACCCAGCCAGAGATGATTTCCGTTAAAATTTTGAATTATTATGCTCTTCACGGCCTGAAAAACGTTTTAATTATCATATTTCGACTATAGGATCAAAACTTGATTTTTCGAGATATTAACGTTACATGCTAGTACTCGTTTGAAACTCGTTTTCTCTACAGACCAAGCCAGAGATGATTTTCCGTAGAATGTTGAATTATTATGTTTTTCACGGCCTCAAAAGCGTTTTAATTATCACATTTCGACTATAGGATCAAAACTTGATTTTTCAAGAAATTAGTGAACAATGCTATTACTCGTTTGAAAGGAATTTTCTCTACAGACCAAGTTAGAGGTGATTTCCCATAAAATATTGAATTATTATGCTCTTCACGGCTTGAAAAGCGTTTTAATTATCACATTTAGACCATATGTTCAAAACTTGAGTTCTCGATAAATTCGCATTCAGTGCTAATACTTGTTTGAAACTTATTTTCTTTACAGACCAAGCCATAGATGATTTTCATTAAGATGTTGAATTATTATGTTTTTCACGGCCTGAAAAGCGTTTTAATTATCATATTTCGACTACAGGATAAACACTTGATTTTTCGAAAAATTAGCGTCTAATGCTAATGCTGGTTTGAAACTCATTTTCTCTACAGACCAAGCCAGAGATGATTTTTCTTAAAATATTGAATTATTATGCTTTTGACGGCCTGAAAAGTATTTTAATTATCACATTTGGACTATAGGATCAAAACTTGATTTTTTAAGAAACTAGTGTCCAATGCTTTTCCTCGTTTGAAATCTAGATCAAGCCAGAGATGATTATCCTTAAAATGTTGTAATATTATGCTTTTCACGGCCTGAAAAGCGTTTTAAATATAACATTTAGACCATATGTTCAAGACTTGATTTTTCAAGAAATTAGTGTCCAATGCTATTACTCGTTTGAAACTCTTTTCCTCTACACACCAAGCCAGAGATGATTTCCCTTAAAATGTTGAATTATTATGCTTTTCACGGCCTGAAAAGCGTTTTAGTTATCACATTTAGACTATATGTTCAAAACTTGAGTTCTCGATAATTTCGCGTTCAGTGCTAATACTTGTTTGAAACTTATTTTCTTTACAGACCAAGCCAGAGATGATTTTCTTTAAAATATTGAATTATTTTGCTTTTCTCGGCCTGAAAAGCGTTTTAATTATCACATTTCGACTATAGGTTAAAAACTTGATTTGTCGAGAAATTCACGTTTAATGCTAGTACTTGTTTGAAACTCATTTTCTCTACAGACCAAGCCAGAGATGATTTTCTTTAAAATGCTGAATTATTATGCATTTCAGAGCCTGAATGGAGTTCTATTATCACATTTCGACCAAAACTTGATCTTTCAAGAAATTACTGTTCAATTCTTCTTAACATTTGAGACTCATTTTCTTTACAGACCAAGCCAGAGATGATTTTCCTTAAAATGTTGAATTATTATGCTTTTCACAGTTCGAAAAGCGTTTTAATGATCACATATCGACTACTGGATCAAAACTTGATTTTTCGAGAAATTCACGTTTAATGCTAGTACTTGTTTGAAACTCCTTTTCTCTACAGACCAAGACAGAGATGATTTTCATTAAGATGTTGAATTATTATGCTTTTCAGATTATGAAAAGCGTTTTAATTATCACGTTTGGACTATAGGTTGAACATTTGACTTTCAGAGAAATTCGCGTTCAATACTACTACTCGTTTAAAAATCATTTTCTTTACAGACCAAGCCAGAGATGATTTTCCTTAAAATGTTGAATTATTATGCTTTTCACGGCCTGAAAAGATTTTTAATTATCACATTTAGACCATAGGATCAAAACTTGAGTTTTCGAGAAGTTCGCATTCAATGCGAAACGTATTTTCTTTACAGACCAAGCCAGAGATGATTTTAATTAAGATGTAGAATTATTATGCTTTTCAGAGGCATAAAAGCTATTTAATTAGCACATTTGGACTATAGGCTGAACACTGACTTTTAGAGAAATTCGCGTTCAACTCGTTTGAAACTCGTTTTCTCCGCAGACCAGGCCTGAGATGATTTTTCTTAAATTTTTAATTATTTTGCTTTTCACGGCCTGAAAAGAGTTTTAATTATCACTTTTCGACTATAGGATCAAAACTTGATTTTTCAAGAAATTAGTGTCCAATGCTATTACTCGTTTGAAACGAATTTTCTCTACAGACCATGCTAGAGGTGATTTCGTTTAAAATGTTGAATTATTATGCTTTTCACGGGCTGAAAAGCGTTTTAATTATCACATTTAGACCATATGTTCAAAACTTGAGTTCTCGATAAATTCGCGTTCAGTGCTAATACTTGTTTGAAACTCATTTTCTCTACAGACCAAGCCAGAGATGATTTTCCTTAAAATATTGAATTATTATGCTTTTGACGGCCTGAAAAATGATTTAATTATCACATTTGGACTATAGGATCAAAACCTGATTTTTTAAGAAACTAGTGTCCAATGTTTTTACTCGTTTGATATCTAGACCAAGCCAGAGATGATTATCCTTAAAATGTTGAAATATTATGCTTTTCACGGTCTGAAAAGCGTTTTAAATATCACATTTAGACCATATGTTCAAAACTTGATTTTTCAAGAAATTAGTGTCCAATGCTAGATCTCGTTTGAAACTCATTTTCTCTACAGACCAAGCCAGAGATGATTTTCCTTAAAATATTGAATTAATATGCTTTTCACGGCCTGAAAAGTGTTTTAGTTATTTCATTTCTACTCTAGGATCAAAACTTGATTTTTCAAGAAACTAGTGTCCAATGCTTGTACTCGTTTGAAACTCATTTAATCTCTAGACCAAGCCACAGATGATTTACATTAAGATGTTGAATTATTATGCTTTTCACGGCCTGAAAAGCGTTTTAATTATCACATTTGGACTATAGGTTGAACACTTGAGTTTTAGAGAAATTCGCGTTCAATGCTTCTTAACATTTGAGACTCATTTTCCTTACAGACCAAACCAGAGATGATTTTCTTTAAAATGTTGAATTATTTTGCTTTTCACGGCCTGAAAAGCGTTTTAATTATCACATTTCGACTATAGGATCAAAACTTGATTTTTCAAGAAATTCGTGTCCAATGCTAGTACTCGTTTGAAACTCTTTTCCTCTACAGACCAAGCCAGAGATGATTTTCCTTAAACTGTTGAATTATTATGCTTTTCACGGCCTGAAAAGCGTTTTAATTATCACATTTCGACTATAGGTTCAAAACTTGATTTTTCAAGAAATTACTGTCCAATGCTAGTACTCTTTTGAAAGTCATTTTTTCTACAGACCAAGCTATAGATTATTTTCCTTAAAATGTTGAACTATTATGCTTTTCACTGCCTGAAAAGATTTTTAATTATCACATTTAGACCATAGGATTAAAACTTGAGTTTTCGAGAAGTTCGCATTCTATGCGAAACGTATTTTCTTTACAGACCTAGCCAGAAATGATTTTAATTAAGATGTAGAATTATTATGCTTTTCAGAGCCATAAAAGCTATTTAATTAGCACATTTGGACTATAGGCTGAACACTTGACTTTTAGAGAAATTCGCGTTCAATGCTACTATTCGTTTGAAACTCGTTTTCTCCGCAGACAAGGCCTGAGATGATTTTTCTTAAAATGTTGAATTATTTTGCTTTTCACGGCCTGAAAAGAGTTTAAATTATTACATTTCGACTACAGGATCAACACTTGATTTTTCGAAAAATTAACGTCTAATGCTAATACTGGTTTGAAACTCATTTTCTCTACAGACCAAGCCAGAGATGATTTTCTTTAAAATGTTGAATTATTTTGCTTTTCACGGCCTGAAAAGCGTTTTAATTATCACATTTCGACTATAGGATCAAAACTTGATCTTTCAAGAAATTCTTCTACAATGCTAGTACTCGTTTGAAACTCATTTTCTCTACAGACCAAGCGAGAGATTATTATCCTTGAAATGTTGAATTATTATGCTTTTCACAGTTTGAAAAGCTTTTTAATCATCACATTTCGACTATAGGATCAAAAAACTGATATTTCGAGAAATTCACGTTTAATGCTAGTACTTGTTTGAATCTCATTTTCTCTACAGACCAAGCCAGAGATGATTTTCCTTAAAATGCTGAATTATTATGCATTTCAGAGCCTGAATGGAGTTCTATTATCACATTTCGACCAAAACTTGATCTTTCAAGAAATTACTGTCCAATGCTCGTATTTTTTGAAACTCATTTTCTCTACAGACCAAGCTAGAGATGATTTTCCTTAAAATGTTGAATTATTATGCATTTCACGGCCTGAAAAGCGTTTTAATTATCACATTTAGCCATAGGATCAAAACTTGAGTTTTCGAGAAATTCGCGTTCAACTCGTTTGAAACTCGTTTTCTCCGCAGACCAGGCCTGAGATGATTTTTCTTAAACTGTTGAATTATTTTGCTTTTCATGGCCTGAAAAGAGTTTTAATTATCACATTTCGACTATAGGATCAAAACTGGATTTTTAAGAAATTCGTGTCCAATGCTGGTACTCGTTTGAAACTCTTTTCCTCTACAGACCAAGCCAGAGATGATTTTCCTTAAAATGTTGAATTATTATGCTTTTCACGGCCTAAAAAGCGTTTTAATTATCACATTTCGACTATAAGATCAAAACTTGATTTTTCGAGAGATTCACGTTTAATGATAGTACTTGTTTGAAACTCATTTTCTCTACAGACCCAGCCAGAGATGATTTCCGTTAAAATTTTGAATTATTATGCTCTTCACGGCCTGAAAAACGTTTTAATTATCATATTTCGACTATAGGATCAAAACTTGATTTTTCGAGATATTAACGTTACATGCTAGTACTCGTTTGAAACTCGTTTTCTCTACAGACCAAGCCAGAGATGATTTTCCGTAGAATGTTGAATTATTATGTTTTTCACGGCCGGAAAAGCGTTTTAATTATCACATTTCGACTATAGGATCAAAACTTGATTTTTCAAGAAATTAGTGTCCAATGCTATTACTCGTTTGAAACTCTTTTCCTCTACACACCAAGCCAGAGATGATTTCCCTTAAAATGTTGAATTATTATGCTTTTCACGGCCTGAAAAGCGTTTTAGTTATCACATTTAGACCATATGTTCAAAACTTGAGTTCTCGATAATTTCGCGTTCAGTGCTAATACTTGTTTGAAACTTATTTTCTTTACAGACCAAGCCAGAGATGATTTTCTTTAAAAATTGAATTATTTTGCTTTTCTCGGCCTGAAAAGCGTTTTAATTATTACATTTCGACTATAGGATCAAAACTTGATTTGTCGAGAAATTCACGTTTAATGCTAGTACTTGTTTGAAACTCATTTTCTCTACAGACCAAGCCAGAGATGATTTTCCTTAAAATGCTGAATTATTATGCATTTCAGAGCCTGAATGGAGTTCTATTATCACATTTCGACCAAAACTTGATCTTTCAAGAAATTACTGTTCAATGCTTCTTAACATTTGAGACTCATTTTCTTTACAGACCAAGCCAGAGATGATTTTCCTTAAAATGTTGAATTATTATGCTTTTCACAGTTCGAAAAGCGTTTTAATGATCACATATCGACTACTGGATCAAAACTTGATTTTTCGAGAAATGCACGTTTAATGCTAGTACTTGTTTGAAACTCCTTTTCTCTACAGACCAAGCCAGAGATGATTTTCATTAAGATGTTGAATTATTATGCTTTTCAGATTATGAAAAGCGTTTTAATTATCACGTTTGGACTATAGGTTGAACATTTGACTTTCAGAGAAATTCGCGTTCAATACTACTACTCGTTTAAAAATCATTTTCTTTACAGACCAAGCCAGAGATGATTTTACTTAAAATGTTGAATTATTATGCTTTTCACGGCCTGAAAAGCGTATTAATTATCACATTTCGAATATAGGTTCAAAACTTGATTTTTCAAGAAATTACAGTCCAATGCTAGTACTCTTTTGAAACTCATTTTTTCTACAGACCAAGCTAGAGATGATTTTCCTTAAAATGTTGAACTATTATGCTTTTCACGGCCTGAAAAGATTTTTAATTATCACAGTTAGACCATAGGATCAAAACTTGAGTTTTCGAGAAGTTCGCATTCTATGCGAAACGTATTTTCTTTACAGACCAAGCCAGAGATGATTTTAATTAAGATGTAGAATTATTATGCTTTTCAGAGCCATAAAACTATTTAATTAGCACATTTAGACTATAGGCTGAACACTTGACTTTTAGAGAAATTCGCGTTCAACTCGTTTGAAACTCGTTTTCTCCGCAGACCAGGCCTGAGATGATTTTTCTTAAAATGTTGAATTATTTTGCTTTTCACGGCCTGAAAAGAGTTTTAATTATCACTTTTCGACTATAGGATCAAAACTTGATTTTTCAAGAAATTAGTGTCCAATGCTATTACTCGTTTGAAACGAATTTTCTCTACAGACCATGCTAGAGGTGATTTCGTTTAAAATGATGAATTATTATGCTTTTCACGGGCTGAAAAGCGTTTTAATTATCACATTTAGACCATATGTTCAAAACTTGAGTTCTCGATAAATTCGCGTTCAGTGCTAATACTTGTTTGAAACTCATTTTCTTTACAGACCAAGCCAGAGATGATTTTCTTTAAAATGTTGAATTATTTTGCTTTTCACGGCCTGAAAAGCGTTTTAATTATCACATTTCGACTATAGGATCAAAACTTGATTTTTCAAGAAATTCGTGTCCAATGCTACTACTCCTTTGAAACTCTTTTCCTCTACAGACCAAGCCAGAGATGATTTTCCTTAAACTGTTGAATTATTATGCTTTTCACGGCCTGAAAAGCGTTTTAATTATCACATTTCGACTATAGGTTCAAAACTTGATTTTTCAAGAAATTACTGTCCAATGCTAGTACTCTTTTGAAAGTCATTTTTTCTACAGACCAAGCTATAGATTATTTTCCTTAAAATGTTGAACTATTATGCTTTTCACTGCCTGAAAAGATTTTTAATTATCACATTTAGACCATAGGATAGTTTTCGAGAAGTTCGCATTCTATGCGAAACGTATTTTCTTTACAGACCTAGCCAGAAATGATTTTAATTAAGATGTAGAATTATTATGCTTTTCAGAGCCATAAAAGCTATTTAATTAGCACATTTGGACTATAGGCTGAACACTTGACTTTTAGAGAAATTCGCGTTCAATGCTACTACTCGTTTGAAACTCGTTTTCTCCGCAGACAAGACCTGAGATGATTTTTCTTAAAATGTTGAATTATTTTGCTTTTCACGGCCTGAAAAGAGTTTAAATTATTACATTTCGACTACAGGATCAACACTTGATTTTTCGAAAAATTAACGTCTAATGCTAATACTGGTTTGAAACTCATTTTCTCTACAGACCAAGCCAGAGATGATTTTCTTTAAAATGTTGAATTATTTTGCTTTTCACGGCCTGAAAAGCGTTTTAATTATCACATTTCGACTATAGGATCAAAACTTGATCTTTCAAGAAATTCTTCTACAATGCTAGTACTCGTTTGAAACTCATTTTCTCTACAGACCAAGCGAGAGATTATTATCCTTGAAATGTTGAATTATTATGCTTTTCACAGCTTGAAAAGCTTTTTAATCATCACATTTCGACTATAGGATCAAAAAATTGATATTTCGAGAAATTCACGTTTAATGCTAGTACTTGTTTGAATCTCGTTTTCTCTACAGACCAAGCCAGAGATGATTTTCCTTAAAATGCTGAATTATTATGCATTTCAGAGCCTGAATGGAGTTCTATTATCACATTTCGACCAAAACTTGATCTTTCAAGAAATTACTGTCCAATGCTCGTATTTTTTGAAACTCATTTTCTCTACAGACCAAGCTAGAGATGATTTTCCTTAAAATGTTGAATTATTATGCATTTCACGGCCTGAAAAGCGTTTTAATTATCACATTTAGCCATAGGATCAAAACTTGAGTTTTCGAGAAATTCGCGTTCAACTCGTTTGAAACTCGTTTTCTCCGCAGACCAGGCCTGAGATGATTTTTCTTAAACTGTTGAATTATTTTGCTTTTCATGGCCTGAAAAGAGTTTTAATTATCACATTTCGACTATAGGATCAAAACTGGATTTTTAAGAAATTCGTGTCCAATGCTGGTACTCGTTTGAAACTCTTTTCCTCTACAGACCAAGCCAGAGATGATTTTCCTTAAAATGTTGAATTATTATGCTTTTCACGGCCTAAAAAGCGTTTTAATTATCACATTTCGACTATAAGATCAAAACTTGATTTTTCGAGAGATTCACGTTTAATGATAGTACTTGTTTGAAACTCATTTTCTCTACAGACCCAGCCAGAGATGATTTCCGTTAAAATTTTGAATTATTATGCTCTTCACGGCCTGAAAAACGTTTTAATTATCATATTTCGACTATAGGATCAAAACTTGATTTTTCGAGATATTAACGTTACATGCTAGTACTCGTTTGAAACTCGTTTTCTCTACAGACCAAGCCAGAGATGATTTTCCGTAGAATGTTGAATTATTATGTTTTTCACGGCCGGAAAGCGTTTTAATTATCACATTTCGACTATAGGATCAAAACTTGATTTTTCAAGAAATTAGTGTCCAATGCTATTACTCGTTTGAAACTCTTTTCCTCTACACACCAAGCCAGAGATGATTTCCCTTAAAATGTTGAATTATTATGCTTTTCACGGCCTGAAAAGCGTTTTAGTTATCACATTTAGACCATATGTTCAAAACTTGAGTTCTCGATAATCTCGCGTTCAGTGCTAATACTTGTTTGAAACTTATTATCTTTACAGACCAAGCCAGAGATGATTTTCTTTAAAAATTGAATTATTTTGCTTTTCTCGGCCTGAAAAGCGTTATAATTATTACATTTCGACTATAGGATCAAAACTTGATTTGTCGAGAAATTCACGTTTAATGCTAGTACTTGTTTGAAACTCATTTTCTCTACAGACCAAGCCAGAGATGATTTTCCTTAAAATGCTGAATTATTATGCATTTCAGAGCCTGAATGGAGTTCTATTATCACATTTCGACCAAAACTTGATCTTTCAAGAAATTACTGTTCAATGCTTCTTAACATTTGAGACTCATTTTCTTTACAGACCAAGCCAGAGATGATTTTCCTTAAAATGTTGAATTATTATGCTTTTCACAGTTCGAAAAGCGTTTTAATGATCACATATCGACTACTGGATCAAAACTTGATTTTTCGAGAAATGCACGTTTAATGCTAGTACTTGTTTGAAACTCCTTTTCTCTACAGACCAAGCCAGAGATGATTTTCATTAAGATGTTGAATTATTATGCTTTTCAGATTATGAAAAGCGTTTTAATTATCACGTTTGGACTATAGGTTGAACATTTGACTTTCAGAGAAATTCGCGTTCAATACTACTACTCGTTTAAAAATCATTTTCTTTACAGACCAAGCCAGAGATGATTTTACTTAAAATGTTGAATTATTATGCTTTTCACGGCCTGAAAAGCGTATTAATTATCACATTTCGAATATAGGTTCAAAACTTGATTTTTCAAGAAATTACAGTCTAATGCTAGTACTCTTTTGAAACTCATTTTTTCTACAGACCAAGCTAGAGATGATTTTCCTTAAAATGTTGAACTATTATGCTTTTCACGGCCTGAAAAGATTTTTAATTATCACATTTAGACCATAGGATCAAAACTTGAGTTTTCGAGAAGTTCGCATTCTATGCGAAACGTATTTTCTTTACAGACCAAGCCAGAGATGATTTTAATTAAGATGTAGAATTATTATGCTTTTCAGAGCCATAAAACTATTTAATTAGCACATTTGGACTATAGGCTGAACACTTGACTTTTAGAGAAATTCGCGTTCAACTGGTTTGAAACTCGTTTTCTCCGCAGACCAGGCCTGAGATGATTTTTCTTAAAATGTTGAATTATTTTGCTTTTCACGGCCTGAAAAGAGTTTTAATTATCACTTTTCGACTATAGGATCAAAACTTGATTTTTCAAGAAATTAGTGTCCAATGCTATTACTCGTTTGAAACGAATTTTCTCTACAGACCATGCTAGAGGTGATTTCGTTTAAAATGTTGAATTATTATGCTTTTCACGGGCTGAAAAGCGTTTTAATTATCACATTTAGACCATATGTTCAAAACTTGAGTTCTCGATAAATTCGCGTTCAGTGCTAATACTTGTTTGAAACTCATTTTCTTTACAGACCAAGCCAGAGATGATTTTCTTTAAAATGTTGAATTATTTTGCTTTTCACTGCCTGAAAAGCGTTTTAATTATAACATTCAGACTATAGGATCAGAACTTGGATTTTCGAGAAATTCGCGTTCAATGCTGGTACTCGTTTGAAACTCATTTTCTCTACAGACCAAGCCAGAGATGATTTTCCTTAAAATATTGAATTATTATGCTTTTGACTGCCTGAAAAATGTTTTAATTATCACATTTGGACTATAGGATAAAAACTTGATTTTTTAAGAAACTAGTGTCCAATGTTTTTACTCGTTTGATATCTAGACCAAGCCAGAGATGATTATCCTTAAAATGTTGAAATATTATGCTTTTCACGGTCTGAAAAGCGTTTTAAATATCACATTTAGACCATATGTTCAAAACTTGATTTTCAAGAAATTAATGTCCAATGCTAGTTCTCGTTAGAAACTCATTTTCTCTACAGACCAAGCCAGAGATGATTTTCCTTAAAATATTGAATTAATATGCTTTTCACGGCCTGAAAAGTGTTTTAGTTATTACATTTCTACTCTAGGATCAAAACTTGATTTTTCAAGAAACTAGTGTCCAATGCTTGTACTCGTTTGAAACTCATTTCCTCTACAGACCAAGCCAGAGATGATTTTCCTTAAAATGTTGAATTATTATGCTTTTCACGGCCTGAAAAGCGTTTTAATTATCACATTTCGACTATAGGTTCAAAACTTGATTTTTCAAGAAATTGCTGTCCAATGCTAGTATTCTTTTGAAACTCATTTTTTCTACAGACCAAGCTAGAGATGATTTTCCTTAAAATGTTGAACTATTATGCTTTTCACGGCCTGAAAAGATTTTTAATTATCACATTTAGACCATAGGATTAAAACTTGAGTTTTCGAGAAGTTCGCATTCTATGCGAAACGTATTTTCTTTACAGACCTAGCCAGAAATGATTTTAATTAAGATGTAGAATTATTATGTTTTCAGAGCCATAAAAGTTATTTAATTAGCACATTTTAACTATAGGCTGAACACTTGACTTTTAGAGAAATTCGCGTTCAATGCTACTACTCGTTTGAATCTCATTTTCTCCGCAGACAAGGCCTGAGATGATTTTTCTTAAAATGATGAATTATTTTGCTTTTCACGGCCTGAAAAGAGTTTTAATTATCACATTTCGACTACAGGATCAACACTTGATTTTTCGAAAAATTAACTTCTAATGCTAATACTGGTTTGAAACTCATTTTCTCTACAGACCAAGCCAGAGATGATTTTCTTTAAAATGTTGAATTATTTTGCTTTTCACGGCCTGAAAAGCGTTTTAATCATCACATTTCGACTATAGGATCAAAAAATTGATATTTCGAGAAATTCACGTTTAATGCTAGTACTTGTTTGAATCTCATTTTCTCTACAGACCAAGCCAGAGATGATTTTCCTTAAAATGCTGAATTATTATGCATTTCAGAGCCTGAATGGAGTTCTATTATCACATTTCGACCAAAACTTGATCTTTCAAGAAATTACTGTCCAATGCTCGTATTTTTTGAAACTCATTTTCTCTACAGACCAAGCTAGAGATGATTTTCCTTAAAATGTTGGATTATTATGCAATTCACGGCCTGAAAAGCGTTTTAATTATCACATTTAGCCATAGGATCAAAACTTGAGTTTTCGAGAAATTCGCGTTCAACTCGTTTGAAACTCGTATTCTCCGCAGTTCGAAAAGCGTTTTAATGATCACATTTCGACTATAGGATCGAAATTTGATTTGTCGAGAAATTCACGTTTAATGCTAGTACTTGTTTGAAACTCCTTTTCTCTACAGACCAAGCCAGAGATGATTTTCATTAAGATGTTGAATTATTATGCTTTTCAGAGTATGAAAAGCGTTTTAACTATCACGTTTGGACCATAGGTTGAACATTTGACTTTCAGAGAAATTCGCGTTCAATACTACTACTCGTTTAAAAATCATTTTCTTTACAGACCAAGCCAGAGATGATTTTCCTTAAAATGTTGAATTATTATGCTTTTCACGGCCTGAAAAGCGTTTTAGTTATCACATTTAGAAGAAATGTTTAAAACTTGAGTTCTCGATAAATTCGCGTTCAGTGCTAATACTTGTTTGAAACTTATTTTCTTTACAGACCAAGCCAGAGATGATTTTCTTTAAAATGTTGAATTATTTTGCTTTTCACTGCCTGAAAAGCGTATTTAATTATCACATTTCGACTATAGGATCAAAACTTGATCTTTCAAGAATTTCGTGTACAATGTTAGTACTCGTTTGAAACTCTTTTCCTCTACAGACCAAGCCAGAGAAGATTTTCCTTAAAATGTTGAATTATTATGCTTTTCACAGTTCGAAAAGCGTTTTAATGATCACATTTCGACTATAGGATCAAAACTTGATTTGTCGAGAAATTCACGTTTAATGCTAGTACTCGTTTGAAACTCATTTTCTCTACAGACCAAGAAAGAATGATTTTCATTAAGATGTTGAATTATTATGCTTTTCAGAGTATGAAACGCGTTTTAATTATCACGTTTGGACTATGGGTTGAACATTTGACTTTCAGAGAAATTCGCGTTCAATACTACTAGTTTAAAAATCATTTTCTTTACAGACCAAGCCAGAGATGATTTTCCTTAAGATGTTGAATTATTATGTTTTTCACGGCCTGAAAAGCGTTTTAATTATCACATTTCGACTATAGGTTCAAAACTTGATTTTTCAAGAAATTACTGTCCAATGCTAGTACTCTTTTGAAACTCATTTTTTCTACAAACCAAGCTAGAGATGATTTTCCTTAAAATGTTGAACTATTATGCTTTTCACGGCCTGAAAAGATTTTTAATTATCACATTTAGACCATAGGATTAAAACTTGAGTTTTCGAGAAGTTCGCATTCTATGCGAAACGTATTTTCTTTACAGACCAAGCCAGAGATGATTTTAATTAAGATGTAGAATTATTATGCTTTTCAGAGCAATAAAAGCTATTTAATTAGCACCTTTGGACTATAGGCTGAACACTTGACTTTTAGAGAAATTCGCGTTCAACTCGTTTGAAACTCGTTTTCTCCGCAGACCAAGCCTGAGATGATTTTTCTTAAAATGTTGAATTAATTTGGTTTTTCACGGCCTGAAAAGAGTTTTAATTATCACATTTCGACTATAGGATCAAAACTGGATTTTTAAGAAATTCGTGTCCGATGCTGGTACTCGTTTGAAACTCATTTTCTCTACAGACCAAGCCAGAGATGATTTTCATTAAGATGTTGAATTATTATGCTTTTCAGAGTATGAAAAGCGTTTTAATTATAACGTTTGGACTATGGGTTGAACATTTGATTTTCAGAGAAATTCGCGTTCAATACTACTACTCGTTTAAAAATCATTTTCTTTACAGACCAAGCCAGAGATGATTTTCCTTAAAATGTTGAATTATTATGCTTTTCACGGCCTGAAAAGCGTTTTAATTATCACATTTCGACTATAGGTTCAAAACTTGATTTTTCAAGAAATTACTGTCCAATGCTAGTACTCTTTTGAAACTCATTTTTTCTACAGACCAGGCCTGAGATGATTTTTCTTAAAATGTTGAATTATTTTGCTTTTCATGGCCTGAAAAGAGTTTTAATTATCACATTTCGACTATAGGATCAAAACTGAATTTTTAAGAAATTCGTGTCCAATGCTGGTACTCGTTTGAAACTCTTTTCCTCTACAGACCAAGCCAGAGATGATTTTCCTTTAAATGTTGAATTATTATGCTTTTCACGGCCTAAAAAGCGTTTTAATTATCACATTTCGACTATAAGATCAAAACTTGATTTTTCGAGAGATTCACGTTTAATGATAGTACTTGTTTGAAACTCATTTTCTCTACAGACCCAGCCAGAGATGATTTCCGTTAAAATTTTGAATTATTATGCTCTTCACGGCCTGAAAAACGTTTTAATTATCATATTTCGACTATAGGATCAAAACTTGATTTTTCGAGATATTAACGTTACATGCTACTCGTTTGAAACTCGTTTTCTCTACAGACCAAGCCAGAGATGATTTTCCGTAGAATGTTGAATTATTATGTTTTTCACGGCCTCAAAAGCGTTTTAATTATCACATTTCGACTATAGGATCAAAACTTGATTTTTCAAGAAATTAGTGAACAATGCTATTACACGTTTGAAAGGAATTTTCTCTACAGACCAAGCTAGAGGTGATTTCCCATAAAATATTGAATTATTATGCTCTTCACGGCTTGAAAAGCGTTTTAATTATCACATTTAGACCATATGTTCAAAACTTGAGTTCTCGATAAATTCGCGTTCAGTGCTATTACTCGTTTGAAACTCTTTTCCTCTACACACCAAGCCAGAGATGATTTCCCTTAAAATGTTGAATTATTATGCTTTTCACGGCCTGAAAAGCGTTTTAGTTATCACATTTAGACCATATGTTCAAAACTTGAGTTCTCGATAATCTCGCGTTCAGTGCTAATACTTGTTTGAAACTTATTATCTTTACAGACCAAGCCAGAGATGATTTTCTTTAAAAATTGAATTATTTTGCTTTTCTCGGCCTGAAAAGCGTTATAATTATTACATTTCGACTATAGGATCAAAACTTGATTTGTCGAGAAATTCACGTTTAATGCTAGTACTTGTTTGAAACTCATTTTCTCTACAGACCAAGCCAGAGATGATTTTCCTTAAAATGCTGAATTATTATGCATTTCAGAGCCTGAATGGAGTTCTATTATCACATTTCGACCAAAACTTGATCTTTCAAGAAATTACTGTTCAATGCTTCTTAACATTTGAGACTCATTTTCTTTACAGACCAAGCCAGAGATGATTTTCCTTAAAATGTTGAATTATTATGCTTTTCACAGTTCGAAAAGCGTTTTAATGATCACATATCGACTACTGGATCAAAACTTGATTTTTCGAGAAATGCACGTTTAATGCTAGTACTTGTTTGAAACTCCTTTTCTCTACAGACCAAGCCAGAGATGATTTTCATTAAGATGTTGAATTATTATGCTTTTCAGATTATGAAAAGCGTTTTAATTATCACGTTTGGACTATAGGTTGAACATTTGACTTTCAGAGAAATTCGCGTTCAATACTACTACTCGTTTAAAAATCATTTTCTTTACAGACCAAGCCAGAGATGATTTTACTTAAAATGTTGAATTATTATGCTTTTCACGGCCTGAAAAGCGTATTAATTATCACATTTCGAATATAGGTTCAAAACTTGATTTTTCAAGAAATTACAGTCTAATGCTAGTACTCTTTTGAAACTCATTTTTTCTACAGACCAAGCTAGAGATGATTTTCCTTAAAATGTTGAACTATTATGCTTTTCACGGCCTGAAAAGATTTTTAATTATCACATTTAGACCATAGGATCAAAACTTGAGTTTTCGAGAAGTTCGCATTCTATGCGAAACGTATTTTCTTTACAGACCAAGCCAGAGATGATTTTAATTAAGATGTAGAATTATTATGCTTTTCAGAGCCATAAAACTATTTAATTAGCACATTTGGACTATAGGCTGAACACTTGACTTTTAGAGAAATTCGCGTTCAACTCGTTTGAAACTCGTTTTCTCCGCAGACCAGGCCTGAGATGATTTTTCTTAAAATGTTGAATTATTTTGCTTTTCACGGCCTGAAAAGAGTTTTAATTATCACTTTTCGACTATAGGATCAAAACTTGATTTTTCAAGAAATTAGTGTCCAATGCTATTACTCGTTTGAAACGAATTTTCTCTACAGACCATGCTAGAGGTGATTTCGTTTAAAATGTTGAATTATTATGCTTTTCACGGCCTGAAAAGCGTTTTAATTATCACATTTAGACCATATGTTCAAAACTTGAGTTCTCGATAAATTCGCGTTCAGTGCTAATACTTGTTTGAAACTCATTTTCTTTACAGACCAAGCCAGAGATGATTTTCTTTAAAATGTTGAATTATTTTGCTTTTCACTGCCTGAAAAGCGTTTTAATTATAACATTCAGACTATAGGATCAGAACTTGGATTTTCGAGAAATTCGCGTTCAATGCTGGTACTCGTTTGAAACTCATTTTCTCTACAGACCAAGCCAGAGATGATTTTCCTTAAAATATTGAATTATTATGCTTTTGACTGCCTGAAAAATGTTTTAATTATCACATTTGGACTATAGGATAAAAACTTGATTTTTTAAGAAACTAGTGTCCAATGTTTTTACTCGTTTGATATCTAGACCAAGCCAGAGATGATTATCCTTAAAATGTTGAAATATTATGCTTTTCACGGTCTGAAAAGCGTTTTAAATATCACATTTAGACCATATGTTCAAAACTTGATTTTCAAGAAATTAATGTCCAATGCTAGTTCTCGTTAGAAACTCATTTTCTCTACAGACCAAGCCAGAGATGATTTTCCTTAAAATATTGAATTAATATGCTTTTCACGGCCTGAAAAGTGTTTTAGTTATTACATTTCTACTCTAGGATCAAAACTTGATTTTTCAAGAAACTAGTGTCCAATGCTTGTACTCGTTTGAAACTCATTTCCTCTACAGACCAAGCCAGAGATGATTTTCCTTAAAATGTTGAATTATTATGCTTTTCACGGCCTGAAAAGCGTTTTAATTATCACATTTCGACTATAGGTTCAAAACTTGATTTTTCAAGAAATTGCTGTCCAATGCTAGTATTCTTTTGAAACTCATTTTTTCTACAGACCAAGCTAGAGATGATTTTCCTTAAAATGTTGAACTATTATGCTTTTCACGGCCTGAAAAGATTTTTAATTATCACATTTAGACCATAGGATTAAAACTTGAGTTTTCGAGAAGTTCGCATTCTATGCGAAACGTATTTTCTTTACAGACCTAGCCAGAAATGATTTTAATTAAGATGTAGAATTATTATGCTTTTCAGAGCCATAAAAGTTATTTAATTAGCACATTTTAACTATAGGCTGAACACTTGACTTTTAGAGAAATTCGCGTTCAATGCTACTACTCGTTTGAATCTCATTTTCTCCGCAGACAAGGCCTGAGATGATTTTTCTTAAAATGATGAATTATTTTGCTTTTCACGGCCTGAAAAGAGTTTTAATTATCACATTTCGACTACAGGATCAACACTTGATTTTTCGAAAAATTAACTTCTAATGCTAATACTGGTTTGAAACTCATTTTCTCTACAGACCAAGCCAGAGATGATTTTCTTTAAAATGTTGAATTATTTTGCTTTTCACGGCCTGAAAAGCGTTTTAATTATCACATTTCGACTATAGGATCAAAACTTGATCTTTCAAGAAATTCTTCTACAATGCTAGTACTCGTTTGAAACTCTTTTCCTCTACAGACCAAGCGAGAGACGATTATCCTTAAAATGTTGAATTATTATGCTTTTCACAGTTTGAAAAGCGTTTTAATCATCACATTTCGACTATAGGATCAAAAAATTGATATTTCGAGAAATTCACGTTTAATGCTAGTACTTGTTTGAATCTCATTTTCTCTACAGACCAAGCCAGAGATGATTTTCCTTAAAATGCTGAATTATTATGCATTTCAGAGCCTGAATGGAGTTCTATTATCACATTTCGACCAAAACTTGATCTTTCAAGAAATTACTGTCCAATGCTCGTATTTTTTGAAACTCATTTTCTCTACAGACCAAGCTAGAGATGATTTTCCTTAAAATGTTAAATTATTATGCAATTCACGGCCTGAAAAGCGTTTTAATTATCACATTTAGCCATAGGATCAAAACTTGAGTTTTCGAGAAATTCGCGTTCAACTCGTTTGAAACTCGTATTCTCCGCAGTTCGAAAAGCGTTTTAATGATCACATTTCGACTATAGGATCGAAATTTGATTTGTCGAGAAATTCACGTTTAATGCTAGTACTTGTTTGAAACTCCTTTTCTCTACAGACCAAGCCAGAGATGATTTTCATTAAGATGTTGAATTATTATGCTTTTCAGAGTATGAAAAGCGTTTTAACTATCACGTTTGGACCATAGGTTGAACATTTGACTTTCAGAGAAATTCGCGTTCAATACTACTACTCGTTTAAAAATCATTTTCTTTACAGACCAAGCCAGAGATGATTTTCCTTAAAATGTTGAATTATTATGCTTTTCACGGCCTGAAAAGCGTTTTAGTTATCACATTTAGAAGAAATGTTTAAAACTTGAGTTCTCGATAAATTCGCGTTCAGTGCTAATACTTGTTTGAAACTTATTTTCTTTACAGACCAAGCCAGAGATGATTTTCTTTAAAATGTTGAATTATTTTGCTTTTCACTGCCTGAAAAGCGTATTTAATTATCACATTTCGACTATAGGATCAAAACTTGATCTTTCAAGAATTTCGTGTACAATGTTAGTACTCGTTTGAAACTCTTTTCCTCTACAGACCAAGCCAGAGAAGATTTTCCTTAAAATGTTGAATTATTATGCTTTTCACAGTCCGAAAAGCGTTTTAATGATCACATTTCGACTATAGGATCAAAACTTGATTTGTCGAGAAATTCACGTTTAATGCTAGTACTCGTTTGAAACTCATTTTCTCTACAGACCAAGAAAGAATGATTTTCATTAAGATGTTGAATTATTATGCTTTTCAGAGTATGAAACGCGTTTTAATTATCACGTTTGGACTATGGGTTGAACATTTGACTTTCAGAGAAATTCGCGTTCAATACTACTAGTTTAAAAATCATTTTCTTTACAGACCAAGCCAGAGATGATTTTCCTTAAGATGTTGAATTATTATGTTTTTCACGGCCTGAAAAGCGTTTTAATTATCACATTTCGACTATAGGTTCAAAACTTGATTTTTCAAGAAATTACTGTCCAATGCTAGTACTCTTTTGAAACTCATTTTTTCTACAAACCAAGCTAGAGATGATTTTCCTTAAAATGTTGAACTATTATGCTTTTCACGGCCTGAAAAGATTTTTAATTATCACATTTAGACCATAGGATTAAAACTTGAGTTTTCGAGAAGTTCGCATTCTATGCGAAACGTATTTTCTTTACAGACCAAGCCAGAGATGATTTTAATTAAGATGTAGAATTATTATGCTTTTCAGAGCAATAAAAGCTATTTAATTAGCACCTTTGGACTATAGGCTGAACACTTGACTTTTAGAGAAATTCGCGTTCAACTCGTTTGAAACTCGTTTTCTCCGCAGACCAAGCCTGAGATGATTTTTCTTAAAATGTTGAATTAATTTGGTTTTTCACGGCCTGAAAAGAGTTTTAATTATCACATTTCGACTATAGGATCAAAACTGGATTTTTAAGAAATTCGTGTCCGATGCTGGTACTCGTTTGAAACTCATTTTCTCTACAGACCAAGCCAGAGATGATTTTCATTAAGATGTTGAATTATTATGCTTTTCAGAGTATGAAAAGCGTTTTAATTATAACGTTTGGACTATGGGTTGAACATTTGATTTTCAGAGAAATTCGCGTTCAATACTACTACTCGTTTAAAAATCATTTTCTTTACAGACCAAGCCAGAGATGATTTTCCTTAAAATGTTGAATTATTATGCTTTTCACGGCCTGAAAAGCGTTTTAATTATCACATTTCGACTATAGGTTCAAAACTTGATTTTTCAAGAAATTACTGTCCAATGCTAGTACTCTTTTGAAACTCATTTTTTCTACAGACCAGGCCTGAGATGATTTTTCTTAAAATGTTGAATTATTTTGCTTTTCATGGCCTGAAAAGAGTTTTAATTATCACATTTCGACTATAGGATCAAAACTGAATTTTTAAGAAATTCGTGTCCAATGCTGGTACTCGTTTGAAACTCTTTTCCTCTACAGACCAAGCCAGAGATGATTTTCCTTTAAATGTTGAATTATTATGCTTTTCACGGCCTGAAAAGCGTTTTAATTATCACATTTCGACTATAAGATCAAAACTTGATTTTTCGAGAGATTCACGTTTAATGATAGTACTTGTTTGAAACTCATTTTCTCTACAGACCCAGCCAGAGATGATTTCCGTTAAAATTTTGAATTATTATGCTCTTCACGGCCTGAAAAACGTTTTAATTATCATATTTCGACTATAGGATCAAAACTTGATTTTTCGAGATATTAACGTTACATGCTAGTACTCGTTTGAAACTCGTTTTCTCTACAGACCAAGCCAGAGATGATTTTCCGTAGAATGTTGAATTATTATGTTTTTCACGGCCTCAAAAGCGTTTTAATTATCACATTTCGACTATAGGATCAAAACTTGATTTTTCAAGAAATTAGTGAACAATGCTATTACACGTTTGAAAGGAATTTTCTCTACAGACCAAGCTAGAGGTGATTTCCCATAAAATATTGAATTATTATGCTCTTCACGGCTTGAAAAGCGTTTTAATTATCACATTTAGACCATATGTTCAAAACTTGAGTTCTCGATAAATTCGCGTTCAGTGCTAATACTTGTTTGAAACTTATTTTCTTTACAGACCAAGCCATAGATGATTTTCATTAAGATGTTGAATTATTATGTTTTTCACGGCCTGAAAAGCGTTTTAATTATCATATTTCGACTACAGGATCAACACTTGATTTTTCGAAAAATTAGCGTCTAATGCTAATACTGGTTTGAAACTCATTTTCTCTACAGACCAAGCCAGAGATGATTTTTCTTAAAATATTGAATTATTATGCTTTTGACGGCCTGAAAAGTGTTTTAATTATCACATTTGGACTATAGGATCAAAACTTGATTTTTTAAGAAACTAGTGTCCAATGCTTTTCCTCGTTTGAAATCTAGATCAAGCCAGAGATGATTATCCTTAAATTTTGTAATATTATGCTTTTCACGGCCTGAAAAGCGTTTTAAATATTACATTTAGACCATATGTTCAAGACTTGATTTTTCAAGAAATTAGTGTCCAATGCTATTACTCGTTTGAAACTCTTTTCCTCTACACACCAAGCCAGAGATGATTTCCCTTAAAATGTTGAATTATTATGCTTTTCACGGCCTGAAAAGCGTTTTAGTTATCACATTTAGACCATATGTTCAAAACTTGAGTTTTCGATAATTTCGCGTTCAGTGCTAATACTTGTTTGAAACTTATTTTCTTTACAGACCAAGCCAGAGATGATTTTCTTTAAAAATTTAATTATTTTGCTTTTCTCGGCCTGAAAAGCGTTTTAATTATTACATTTCGACTATAGGATCAAAACTTGATTTGTCGAGACATTCACGTTTAATGCTAGTACTTGTTTGAAACTCATTTTCTCTACAGACCAAGCTAGAGATGATTTTCCTTAAAATGCTGAATTATTATGCATTTCAGAGCCTGAATGGAGTTCTATTATCACATTTCGACCAAAACTTGATCTTTCAAGAAATTACTGTTCAATGCTTCTTAACATTTGAGACTCATTTTCTTTACAGACCAAGCCAGAGATGATTTTCCTTAAAATGTTGAATTATTATGCTTTTCACAGTTCGAAAAGCGTTTTAATGATCACATATCGACTACTGGATCAAAACTTGATTTTTCGAGAAATGCACGTTTAATGCTAGTACTCGTTTGAAACTCGTTTTCTCTACAGACCAAGCCAGAGATGATTTTCCGTAGAATGTTGAATTATTATGTTTTTCACGGCCTCAAAAGCGTTTTAATTATCACATTTCGACTATAGGATCAAAACTTGATTTTTCAAGAAATTAGTGAACAATGCTATTACTCGTTTGAAAGGAATTTTCTCTACAGACCAAGCTAGAGGTGATTTCCCATATAATATTGAATTATTATGCTCTTCACGGCTTGAAAAGCGTTATAATTATCACATTTAGACCATATGTTCAAAACTTCAGACCAAGCCATAGATGATTTTCATTAAGATGTTGAATTATTATGTTTTTCACGGCCTGAAAAGCGTTTTAATTATCATATTTCGACTACAGGATCAACACTTGATTTTTCGAAAAATTAGCGTCTAATGCTAATACTGGTTTGAAACTCATTTTCTCTACAGACCAAGCCAGAGATGATTTTTCTTAAAATATTGAATTATTATGCTTTTGACGGCCTGAAAAGTGTTTTAATTATCACATTTGGACTATAGGATCAAAACTTGATTTTTTAAGAAACTAGTGTCCAATGCTTTTCCTCGTTTGAAATCTAGATCAAGCCAGAGATGATTATCCTTAAAATGTTGTAATATTATGCTTTTCACGGCCTGAAAAGCGTTTTAAATATTACATTTAGACCATATGTTCAAGAGTTGATTTTTCAAGAAATTAGTGTCCAATGCTATTACTCGTTTGAAACTCTTTTCCTCTACACACCAAGCCAGAGATGATTTCCCTTAAAATGTTGAATTATTATGCTTTTCACGGCCTGAAAAGCGTTTTAGTTATCACATTTAGACCATATGTTCAAAACTTGAGTTCTCGATAATTTCGCGTTCAGTGCTAATACTTGTTTGAAACTTATTTTCTTTACAGACCAAGCCAGAGATAATTTTCTTTAAAAATTTAATTATTTTGCTTTTCTCGGCCTGAAAAGCGTTTTAATTATTACATTTCGACTATAGGATCAAAACTTGATTTGTCGAGACATTCACGTTTAATGCTAGTACTTGTTTGAAACTCATTTTCTCTACAGACCAAGCCAGAGATGATTTTCCTTAAAATGCTGAATTATTATGCATTTCAGAGCCTGAATGGAGTTCTATTATCACATTTCGACCAAAACTTGATCTTTCAAGAAATTACTGTTCAATGCTTCTTAACATTTGAGACTCATTTTCTCTACACACCAAGGCAGAGATGATTTCCCTTAAAATGTTGAATTATTATGCTTTTCACGGCCTGAAAAGCGTTTTAGTTATCACATTTAGACCAAATGTTTAAAACTTGAGTTCTCGATAAATTCGCGTTCAGTGCTAATACTTGTTTGAAACTTATTTGCTTTACAGACCAAGCCAGAGATGATTTTCTTTAAAATATTGAATTATTTTGCTATTCACTGCCTGAAAAGCGTATTTAATTATCACATTTCGACTATAGGATCAAAACTTGATCTTTCAAGAATTTCGTGGACAATGTTAGTACTCGTTTGAAACTCTTTTCCTCTACAGACCAAGCCAGAGATGATTTTCCTTAAAATGTTGAATTATTATGCTTTTCACAGTTCGAAAAGCGTTTTAATGATCACATTTCGACTATAGGATCAAAACTTGATTTGTCGAGAAATTCACGTTTAATGCTAGTACTCGTTTGAAACTCATTTTCTCTACAGACCAAGAAAGAATGATTTTCATTAAGATGTTGAATTATTATGCTTTTCAGAGTATGAAAAGCGTTTTAATTATCACGTTTGGACTATGGGTTGAACATTTGACTTTCAGAGAAATTCGCGTTCAATACTACTAGTTTAAAAATCATTTTCTTTACAGACCAAGCCAGAGATGATTTTGCTTAAAATGTTGAATTATTATGTTTTTCACGGCCTGAAAAGCGTTTTAATTATCACATTTCGACTATAGGTTCAAAACTTGATTTTTCAAGAAATTACAATCCAATGCTAGTACTCTTTTGAAACTCATTTTTTCTACAGACCAAGCTAGAGATGATTTTCCTTAAAATGTTGAACTATTATGCTTTTCACGGCCTGAAAAGATTTTTAATTATCACATTTAGACCATAGGATTAAAATTTGAGTTTTCGAGAAGTTCGCATTCTATGCGACACTCATTTTCTCTACAGACCAAGCCAGAGATGATTTTTCTTAAAATGTTGAATTATTTTGCTTTTCATGGCCTGAAAAGAGTTTTAATTATCACATTTCGACTATAGGATCAAAACTGGATTTTTAAGAAATTCGTGTCCAATGCTGGTACTCGTTTGAAACTCTTTTCCTCTACAGACCAAGCCAGAGATGATTTTCCTTAAAACGTTGAATTATTATGCTTTTCACGGCCTGAAAAGCGTTTTAATTATCACATTTCGACTATAAGATCAAAACTTGATTTTTCGAGAGATTCACGTTTAATGATAATATTTTCTTTACAGACCAAGCCAGAGATGATTTTCTTTAAAATGTTGAATTATTTTGCTTTTCACTGCCTGAAAAGCGTTTTAATTATCACATTGATGATTTTCCTTAAAATGTTGAATTATTATGCTTTTCACAGTTCGAAAAGCGTTTTAATGATCACATTTCGACTATAGGATCAAAATTTGATTTGTCGAGAAATTCACGTTTAATGCTAGTACTTGTTTGAAACTCATTTTCTCTACAGACCAAGCCAGAGATGATTTTCATTAAGATGTTGAATTATTATGCTTTTCAGAGTATGAAAAGCGTTTTAATTATAACGTTTGGACTATGGGTTGAACATTTGACTTTCAGAGAAATTCGCGTTCAATACTACTACTCGTTTAAAAATCATTTTCTTTACAGACCAAGCCAGAGATGATTTTCCTTAAAATGTTGAATTATTATGCTTTTCACGGCCTGAAAAGCGTTTTAATTATTTAATTTCGACTATAGGTTCAAAACTTGATTTTTCAAGAAATTACTGTCCAATGCTAGTACTCGTTTGAAACTCATTTTTTCTACAGACCAGGCCTGAGATGATTTTTCTTAAAATGTTGAATTATTTTGCTTTTCATGGCCTGAAAAGAGTTTTAATTATCACATTTCGACTATAGGATCAAAACTGAATTTTTAAGAAATTCGTGTCCAATGCTGGTACTCGTTTGAAACTCTTTTCCTCTACAGACCAAGCCAGAGATGATTTTCCTTTAAATGTTGAATTATTATGCTTTTCACGGCCTGAAAAGCGTTTTAATTATCACATTTCGACTATAAGATCAAAACTTGATTTTTCGAGAGATTCACGTTTAATGATAGTACTTGTTTGAAACTCATTTTCTCTACAGACCCAGCCAGAGATGATTTCCGTTAAAATTTTGAATTATTATGCTCTTCACGGCCTGAAAAACGTTTTAATTATCATATTTCGACTATAGGATCAAAACTTGATTTTTCGAGATATTAACGTTACATGCTAGTACTCGTTTGAAACTCGTTTTCTCTACAGACCAAGCCAGAGATGATTTTCCGTAGAATGTTGAATTATTATGTTTTTCACGGCCTCAAAAGCGTTTTAATTATCACATTTCGACTATAGGATCAAAACTTGATTTTTCAAGAAATTAGTGAACAATGCTATTACACGTTTGAAAGGAATTTTCTCTACAGACCAAGCTAGAGGTGATTTCCCATAAAATATTGAATTATTATGCTCTTCACGGCTTGAAAAGCGTTTTAATTATCACATTTAGACCATATGTTCAAAACTTGAGTTCTCGATAAATTCGCGTTCAGTGCTAATACTTGTTTGAAACTTATTTTCTTTACAGACCAAGCCATAGATGATTTTCATTAAGATGTTGAATTATTATGTTTTTCACGGCCTGAAAAGCGTTTTAATTATCATATTTCGACTACAGGATCAACACTTGATTTTTCGAAAAATTAGCGTCTAATGCTAATACTGGTTTGAAACTCATTTTCTCTACAGACCAAGCCAGAGATGATTTTTCTTAAAATATTGAATTATTATGCTTTTGACGGCCTGAAAAGTGTTTTAATTATCACATTTGGACTATAGGATCAAAACTTGATTTTTTAAGAAACTAGTGTCCAATGCTTTTCCTCGTTTGAAATCTAGATCAAGCCAGAGATGATTATCCTTAAATTTTGTAATATTATGCTTTTCATGGCCTGAAAAGCGTTTTAAATATTACATTTAGACCATATGTTCAAGACTTGATTTTTCAAGAAATTAGTGTCCAATGCTATTACTCGTTTGAAACTCTTTTCCTCTACACACCAAGCCAGAGATGATTTCCCTTAAAATGTTGAATTATTATGCTTTTCACGGCCTGAAAAGCGTTTTAGTTATCACATTTAGACCATATGTTCAAAACTTGAGTTCTCGATAATTTCGCGTTCAGTGCTAATACTTGTTTGAAACTTATTTTCTTTACAGACCAAGCCAGAGATGATTTTCTTTAAAAATTTAATTATTTTGCTTTTCTCGGCCTGAAAAGCGTTTTAATTATTACATTTCGACTATAGGATCAAAACTTGATTTGTCGAAACATTCACGTTTAATGCTAGTACTTGTTTGAAACTCATTTTCTCTACAGACCAAGCTAGAGATGATTTTCCTTAAAATGCTGAATTATTATGCATTTCAGAGCCTGAATGGAGTTCTATTATCACATTTCGACCAAAACTTGATCTTTCAAGAAATTACTGTTCAATGCTTCTTAACATTTGAGACTCATTTTCTTTACAGACCAAGCCAGAGATGATTTTCCTTAAAATGTTGAATTATTATGCTTTTCACAGTTCGAAAAGCGTTTTAATGATCACATATCGACTACTGGATCAAAACTTGATTTTTCGAGAAATGCACGTTTAATGCTAGTACTCGTTTGAAACTCGTTTTCTCTACAGACCAAGCCAGAGATGATTTTCCGTAGAATGTTGAATTATTATGTTTTTCACGGCCTCAAAAGCGTTTTAATTATCACATTTCGACTATAGGATCAAAACTTGATTTTTCAAGAAATTAGTGAACAATGCTATTACTCGTTTGAAAGGAATTTTCTCTACAGACCAAGCTAGAGGTGATTTCCCATATAATATTGAATTATTATGCTCTTCACGGCTTGAAAAGCGTTATAATTATCACATTTAGACCATATGTTCAAAACTTCAGACCAAGCCATAGATGATTTTCATTAAGATGTTGAATTATTATGTTTTTCACGGCCTGAAAAGCGTTTTAATTATCATATTTCGACTACAGGATCAACACTTGATTTTTCGAAAAATTAGCGTCTAATGCTAATACTGGTTTGAAACTCATTTTCTCTACAGACCAAGCCAGAGATGATTTTTCTTAAAATATTGAATTATTATGCTTTTGACGGCCTGAAAAGTGTTTTAATTATCACATTTGGACTATAGGATCAAAACTTGATTTTTTAAGAAACTAGTGTCCAATGCTTTTCCTCGTTTGAAATCTAGATCAAGCCAGAGATGATTATCCTTAAAATGTTGTAATATTATGCTTTTCACGGCCTGAAAAGCGTTTTAAATATTACATTTAGACCATATGTTCAAGAGTTGATTTTTCAAGAAATTAGTGTCCAATGCTATTACTCGTTTGAAACTCTTTTTCTCTACACACCAAGCCAGAGATGATTTCCCTTAAAATGTTGAATTATTATGCTTTTCACGGCCTGAAAAGCGTTTTAGTTATCACATTTAGACCATATGTTCAAAACTTGAGTTCTCGATAATTTCGCGTCCAGTGCTAATACTTGTTTGAAACTTATTTTCTTTACAGACCAAGCCAGAGATAATTTTCTTTAAAAATTTAATTATTTTGCTTTTCTCGGCCTGAAAAGCGTTTTAATTATTACATTTCGACTATAGGATCAAAACTTGATTTGTCGAGACATTCACGTTTAATGCTAGTACTTGTTTGAAACTCATTTTCTCTACAGACCAAGCCAGAGATGATTTTCCTTAAAATGCTGAATTATTATGCATTTCAGAGCCTGAATGGAGTTCTATTATCACATTTCGACCAAAACTTGATCTTTCAAGAAATTACTGTTCAATGCTTCTTAACATTTGAGACTCATTTTCTCTACACACCAAGGCAGAGATGATTTCCCTTAAAATGTTGAAATATTATGCTTTTCACGGCCTGAAAAGCGTTTTAGTTATCACATTTAGACCAAATGTTTAAAACTTGAGTTCTCGATAAATTCGCGTTCAGTGCTAATACTTGTTTGAAACTTATTTGCTTTACAGACCAAGCCAGAGATGATTTTCTTTAAAATATTGAATTATTTTGCTATTCACTGCCTGAAAAGCGTATTTAATTATCACATTTCGACTATAGGATCAAAACTTGATCTATCAAGAATTTCGTGGACAATGTTAGTACTCGTTTGAAACTCTTTTCCTCTACAGACCAAGCCAGAGATGATTTTCCTTAAAATGTTGAATTATTATGCTTTTCACAGTTCGAAAAGCGTTTTAATGATCACATTTCGACTATAGGATCAAAACTTGATTTGTCGAGAAATTCACGTTTAATGCTAGTACTCGTTTGAAACTCATTTTCTCTACAGACCAAGAAAGAATGATTTTCATTAAGATGTTGAATTATTATGCTTTTCAGAGTATGAAAAGCGTTTTAATTATCACGTTTGGACTATGGGTTGAACATTTGACTTTCAGAGAAATTCGCGTTCAATACTACTAGTTTAAAAATCATTTTCTTTACAGACCAAGCCAGAGATGATTTTGCTTAAAATGTTGAATTATTATGTTTTTCACGGCCTGAAAAGCGTTTTAATTATCACATTTCGACTATAGGTTCAAAACTTGATTTTTCAAGAAATTACAATCCAATGCTAGTACTCTTTTGAAACTCATTTTTTCTACAGACCAAGCTAGAGATGATTTTCCTTAAAATGTTGAACTATTATGCTTTTCACGGCCTGAAAAGATTTTTAATTATCACATTTAGACCATAGGATTAAAATTTGAGTTTTCGAGAAGTTCGCATTCTATGCGAAACTCATTTTCTCTACAGACCAAGCCAGAGATGATTTTTCTTAAAATGTTGAATTATTTTGCTTTTCATGGCCTGAAAAGAGTTTTAATTATCACATTTCGACTATAAGATCAAAACTTGATTTTTCGAGAGATTCACGTTTAATGATAATATTTTCTTTACAGACCAAGCCAGAGATGATTTTTCTTAAAATGTTGAATTATTTTGCTTTTCACTGCCTGAAAAGCGTTTTAATTATCACATTGATGATTTTCCTTAAAATGTTGAATTATTATGCTTTTCACAGTTCGAAAAGCGTTTTAATGATCACATTTCGACTATAGGATCAAAATTTGATTTGTCGAGAAATTCACGTTTAATGCTAGTACTTGTTTGAAACTCATTTTCTCTACAGACCAAGCCAGAGATGATTTTCATTAAGATGTTGAATTATTATGCTTTTCAGAGTATGAAACGCGTTTTAATTATCACGTTTGGACTATGGGTTGAACATTTGACTTTCAGAGAAATTCGCGTTCAATACTACTAGTTTAAAAATCATTTTCTTTACAGACCAAGCCAGAGATGATTTTCCTTAAGATGTTGAATTATTATGTTTTTCACGGCCTGAAAAGCGTTTTAATTATCACATTTCGACTATAGGTTCAAAACTTGATTTTTCAAGAAATTACTGTCCAATGCTAGTACTCTTTTGAAACTCATTTTTTCTACAAACCAAGCTAGAGATGATTTTCCTTAAAATGTTGAACTATTATGCTTTTCACGGCCTGAAAAGATTTTTAATTATCACATTTAGACCATAGGATTAAAACTTGAGTTTTCGAGAAGTTCGCATTCTATGCGAAACGTATTTTCTTTACAGACCAAGCCAGAGATGATTTTAATTAAGATGTAGAATTATTATGCTTTTCAGAGCAATAAAAGCTATTTAATTAGCACCTTTGGACTATAGACTGAACACTTGGCTTTTAGAGAAATTCGCGTTCAACTCGTTTGAAACTCGTTTTCTCCGCAGACCAAGCCTGAGATGATTTTTCTTAAAATGTTGAATTAATTTGGTTTTTCACGGCCTGAAAAGAGTTTTAATTATCACATTTCGACTATAGGATCAAAACTGGATTTTTAAGAAATTCGTGTCCGATGCTGGTACTCGTTTGAAACTCATTTTCTCTACAGACCAAGCCAGAGATGATTTTCATTAAGATGTTGAATTATTATGCTTTTCAGAGTATGAAAAGCGTTTTAATTATAACGTTTGGACTATGGGTTGAACATTTGATTTTCAGAGAAATTCGCGTTCAATACTACTACTCGTTTAAAAATCATTTTCTTTACAGACCAAGCCAGAGATGATTTTCCTTAAAATGTTGAATTATTATGCTTTTCACGGCCTGAAAAGCGTTTTAATTATCACATTTCGACTATAGGTTCAAAACTTGATTTTTCAAGAAATTACTGTCCAATGCTAGTACTCTTTTGAAACTCATTTTTTCTACAGACCAGGCCTGAGATGATTTTTCTTAAAATGTTGAATTATTTTGCTTTTCATGGCCTGAAAAGAGTTTTAATTATCACATTTCGACTATAGGATCAAAACTGAATTTTTAAGAAATTCGTGTCCAATGCTGGTACTCGTTTGAAACTCTTTTCCTCTACAGACCAAGCCAGAGATGATTTTCCTTTAAATGTTGAATTATTATGCTTTTCACGGCCTGAAAAGCGTTTTAATTATCACATTTCGACTATAAGATCAAAACTTGATTTTTCGAGAGATTCACGTTTAATGATAGTACTTGTTTGAAACTCATTTTCTCTACAGACCCAGCCAGAGATGATTTCCGTTAAAATTTTGAATTATTATGCTCTTCACGGCCTGAAAAACGTTTTAATTATCATATTTCGACTATAGGATCAAAACTTGATTTTTCGAGATATTAACGTTACATGCTAGTACTCGTTTGAAACTCGTTTTCTCTACAGACCAAGCCAGAGATGATTTTCCGTAGAATGTTGAATTATTATGTTTTTCACGGCCTCAAAAGCGTTTTAATTATCACATTTCGACTATAGGATCAAAACTTGATTTTTCAAGAAATTAGTGAACAATGCTATTACACGTTTGAAAGGAATTTTCTCTACAGACCAAGCTAGAGGTGATTTCCCATAAAATATTGAATTATTATGCTCTTCACGGCTTGAAAAGCGTTTTAATTATCACATTTAGACCATATGATCAAAACTTGAGTTCTCGATAAATTCGCGTTCAGTGCTAATACTTGTTTGAAACTTATTTTCTTTACAGACCAAGCCATAGATGATTTTCATTAAGATGTTGAATTATTATGTTTTTCACGGCCTGAAAAGCGTTTTAATTATCATATTTCGACTACAGGATCAACACTTGATTTTTCGAAAAATTAGCGTCTAATGCTAATACTGGTTTGAAACTCATTTTCTCTACAGACCAAGCCAGAGATGATTTTTCTTAAAATATTGAATTATTATGCTTTTGACGGCCTGAAAAGTGTTTTAATTATCACATTTGGACTATAGGATCAAAACTTGATTTTTTAAGAAACTAGTGTCCAATGCTTTTCCTCGTTTGAAATCTAGATCAAGCCAGAGATGATTATCCTTAAATTTTGTAATATTATGCTTTTCACGGCCTGAAAAGCGTTTTAAATATTACATTTAGACCATATGTTCAAGACTTGATTTTTCAAGAAATTAGTGTCCAATGCTATTACTCGTTTGAAACTCTTTTCCTCTACACACCAAGCCAGAGATGATTTCCCTTAAAATGTTGAATTATTATGCTTTTCACGGCCTGAAAAGCGTTTTAGTTATCACATTTAGACCATATGTTCAAAACTTGAGTTCTCGATAATTTCGCGTTCAGTGCTAATACTTGTTTGAAACTTATTTTCTTTACAGACCAAGCCAGAGATGATTTTCTTTAAAAATTTAATTATTTTGCTTTTCTCGGCCTGAAAAGCGTTTTAATTATTACATTTCGACTATAGGATCAAAACTTGATTTGTCGAGACATTCACGTTTAATGCTAGTACTTGTTTGAAACTCATTTTCTCTACAGACCAAGCTAGAGATGATTTTCCTTAAAATGCTGAATTATTATGCATTTCAGAGCCTGAATGGAGTTCTATTATCACATTTCGACCAAAACTTGATCTTTCAAGAAATTACTGTTCAATGCTTCTTAACATTTGAGACTCATTTTCTTTACAGACCAAGCCAGAGATGATTTTCCTTAAAATGTTGAATTATTATGCTTTTCACAGTTCGAAAAGCGTTTTAATGATCACATATCGACTACTGGATCAAAACTTGATTTTTCGAGAAATGCACGTTTAATGCTAGTACTCGTTTGAAACTCGTTTTCTCTACAGACCAAGCCAGAGATGATTTTCCGTAGAATGTTGAATTATTATGTTTTTCACGGCCTCAAAAGCGTTTTAATTATCACATTTCGACTATAGGATCAAAACTTGATTTTTCAAGAAATTAGTGAACAATGCTATTACTCGTTTGAAAGGAATTTTCTCTACAGACCAAGCTAGAGGTGATTTCCCATATAATATTGAATTATTATGCTCTTCACGGCTTGAAAAGCGTTATAATTATCACATTTAGACCATATGTTCAAAACTTCAGACCAAGCCATAGATGATTTTCATTAAGATGTTGAATTATTATGTTTTTCACGGCCTGAAAAGCGTTTTAATTATCATATTTCGACTACAGGATCAACACTTGATTTTTCGAAAAATTAGCGTCTAATGCTAATACTGGTTTGAAACTCATTTTCTCTACAGACCAAGCCAGAGATGATTTTTCTTAAAATATTGAATTATTATGCTTTTGACGGCCTGAAAAGTGTTTTAATTATCACATTTGGACTATAGGATCAAAACTTGATTTTTTAAGAAACTAGTGTCCAATGCTTTTCCTCGTTTGAAATCTAGATCAAGCCAGAGATGATTATCCTTAAAATGTTGTAATATTATGCTTTTCACGGCCTGAAAAGCGTTTTAAATATTACATTTAGACCATATGTTCAAGAGTTGATTTTTCAAGAAATTAGTGTCCAATGCTATTACTCGTTTGAAACTCTTTTCCTCTACACACCAAGCCAGAGATGATTTCCCTTAAAATGTTGAATTATTATGCTTTTCACGGCCTGAAAAGCGTTTTAGTTATCACATTTAGACCATATGTTCAAAACTTGAGTTCTCGATAATTTCGCGTTCAGTGCTAATACTTGTTTGAAACTTATTTTCTTTACAGACCAAGCCAGAGATAATTTTCTTTAAAAATTTAATTATTTTGCTTTTCTCGGCCTGAAAAGCGTTTTAATTATTACATTTCGACTATAGGATCAAAACTTGATTTGTCGAGACATTCACGTTTAATGCTAGTACTTGTTTGAAACTCATTTTCTCTACAGACCAAGCCAGAGATGATTTTCCTTAAAATGCTGAATTATTATGCATTTCAGAGCCTGAATGGAGTTCTATTATCACATTTCGACCAAAACTTGATCTTTCAAGAAATTACTGTTCAATGCTTCTTAACATTTGAGACTCATTTTCTCTACACACCAAGGCAGAGATGATTTCCCTTAAAATGTTGAATTATTATGCTTTTCACGGCCTGAAAAGCGTTTTAGTTATCACATTTAGACCAAATGTTTAAAACTTGAGTTCTCGATAAATTCGCGTTCAGTGCTAATACTTGTTTGAAACTTATTTGCTTTACAGACCAAGCCAGAGATGATTTTCTTTAAAATATTGAATTATTTTGCTATTCACTGCCTGAAAAGCGTATTTAATTATCACATTTCGACTATAGGATCAAAACTTGATCTTTCAAGAATTTCGTGGACAATGTTAGTACTCGTTTGAAACTCTTTTCCTCTACAGACCAAGCCAGAGATGATTTTCCTTAAAATGTTGAATTATTATGCTTTTCACAGTTCGAAAAGCGTTTTAATGATCACATTTCGACTATAGGATCAAAACTTGATTTGTCGAGAAATTCACGTTTAATGCTAGTACTCGTTTGAAACTCATTTTCTCTACAGACCAAGAAAGAATGATTTTCATTAAGATGTTGAATTATTATGCTTTTCAGAGTATGAAAAGCGTTTTAATTATCACGTTTGGACTATGGGTTGAACATTTGACTTTCAGAGAAATTCGCGTTCAATACTACTAGTTTAAAAATCATTTTCTTTACAGACCAAGCCAGAGATGATTTTGCTTAAAATGTTGAATTATTATGTTTTTCACGGCCTGAAAAGCGTTTTAATTATCACATTTCGACTATAGGTTCAAAACTTGATTTTTCAAGAAATTACAATCCAATGCTAGTACTCTTTTGAAACTCATTTTTTCTACAGACCAAGCTAGAGATGATTTTCCTTAAAATGTTGAACTATTATGCTTTTCACGGCCTGAAAAGATTTTTAATTATCACATTTAGACCATAGGATTAAAATTTGAGTTTTCGAGAAGTTCGCATTCTATGCGAAACTCATTTTCTCTACAGACCAAGCCAGAGATGATTTTTCTTAAAATGTTGAATTATTTTGCTTTTCATGGCCTGAAAAGAGTTTTAATTATCACATTTCGACTATAGGATCAAAACTGGATTTTTAAGAAATTCGTGTCCAATGCTGGTACTCGTTTGAAACTCTTTTCCTCTACAGACCAAGCCAGAGATGATTTTCCTTAAAACGTTGAATTATTATGCTTTTCACGGCCTGAAAAGCGTTTTAATTATCACATTTCGACTATAAGATCAAAACTTGATTTTTCGAGAGATTCACGTTTAATGATAATATTTTCTTTACAGACCAAGCCAGAGATGATTTTCTTTAAAATGTTGAATTATTTTGCTTTTCACTGCCTGAAAAGCGTTTTAATTATCACATTGATGATTTTCCTTAAAATGTTGAATTATTATGCTTTTCACAGTTCGAAAAGCGTTTTAATGATCACATTTCGACTATAGGATCAAAATTTGATTTGTCGAGAAATTCACGTTTAATGCTAGTACTTGTTTGAAACTCATTTTCTCTACAGACCAAGCCAGAGATGATTTTCATTAAGATGTTGAATTATTATGCTTTTCAGAGTATGAAAAGCGTTTTAATTATAACGTTTGGACTATGGGTTGAACATTTGACTTTCAGAGAAATTCGCGTTCAATACTACTACTCGTTTAAAAATCATTTTCTTTACAGACCAAGCCAGAGATGATTTTCCTTAAAATGTTGAATTATTATGCTTTTCACGGCCTGAAAAGCGTTTTAATTATTTAATTTCGACTATAGGTTCAAAACTTGATTTTTCAAGAAATTACTGTCCAATGCTAGTACTCGTTTGAAACTCATTTTCTCTACAGACCAAGCCAGAGATGATTTTCTTTAAAATATTGAATTATTTTGCTTTTCACTGCCTGAAAAGCGTTTTAATTATAACATTCAGACTATAGGATCAGAACTTGGATTTTCGAGAAATTCGCGTTCGATTCTGGTACTCGTTTGAAACTCATTTTCTCTACAGACCAAGCCAGAGATGATTTTCCTTAAAATATTGAATTATTATGCTTTTGACGGCCTGAAAAATGTTTTAATTATCACATTTGGACTATAGGATCAAAACTTGATTTTTTAAGAAACTAGTGTCCAATGTTTTTACTCGTTTGATATCTAGACCAAGCCAGAGATGATTATCCTTAAAATGTTGAAATATTATGCTTTTCACGGACTGAAAAGCGTTTTAAATATCACATTTAGACCATATGTTCAAAACTTGATTTTTCAAGAAATTAGTGTCCAATGCTAGTTCTCGTTTGAAACTCATTTTCTCTACAGACCAAGCCAGAGATGATTTTCCTTAAAATATTGAATTAATATGCTTTTCACGGCCTGAAAAGTGTTTTAATTATTACATTTCTACTCTAGGATCAAAACTTGATTTTTCAAGAAACTAGTGTCCAATGCTTGTACTCGTTTGAAACTCATTTAATCTCTAGACCAAGCCACAGATGATTTACATTAAGATGTTGAATTATTATGCCTTTAAGATCCTGAAAAGCGTTTTAATTATCACGTTTGGACTATAGGTTGAACATTTGACTTTCAGAGAAATTCGCGTTCAATACTACAACTCGTTTAAAAATCATTTTCTTTACAGACCAAGCCAGAGATGATTTTCCTTAAAATGTTGAATTATTATGCTTTTCACGGCCGGAAAAGCGTTTTAATTATCACATTTCGACTATAGGTTCAAAAGTTGCTTTTTCAAGAAATTACTGTCCAATGCTAGTACTCTTTTGAAACTCATTTTTTCTACAGACCAAGCTAGAGATGATTTTCCTTAAAATGTTGAACTATTATGCTTTTCACGGCCTAAAAAGAGTTTTAATTATCACATTTCGACTATAGGATCAAAACTGGATTTTTAAGAAATTCGTGTCCAATGCTGGTACTTGTTTGAAACTCATTTTCTCTACAGACCCAGCCAGAGATGATTTCCGTTAAAATTTTGAATTAATATGCTCTTCACGGCCTGAAAAACGTTTTAATAATCATATTTCGACTATAGGATCAAAACTTGATTTTTCGAGATATTAACGTTACATGCTAGTACTCGTTTGAAACTCGTTTTCTCTACAGACCAAGCCTGAGATGATTTTTCTTAAAATGTTTAATTATTTTGCATTTCATGGCCTGAAAAGAGTTTTAATTATCACATTTCGACTATAGGATCAAAACTTGATTTTTCAAGAAATTAGTGTCAAATGCTATTACTCGTTTGAAACGAATTTTCTCTACAGACCAAGCTAGAGGTGATTTCCCATAAAATATTGAATTATTATGCTTTTCACGGCCTGAAAAGCGTTTTAATTATCACATTTAGACCATATGTTCAAAACTTGAGTTCTCGATAAATTCGCGTTCAGTGCTAATACTTGTTTGAAACTTATTTTCTTTACAGACCAAGCCATAGATGATTTTCATTAAGATGTAGAATTATTATGCTTTTCAGAGCCATAAAAGCTATTTAATTAGCACATTTGGACTATAGGCTGAACACTTGACTTTTAGAGAAATTCGCGTTCAACTCGTTTGCAACTCGTTTTCTCCGCAGACCAGGCCTGAGATGATTTTTCTTAAAATGTTTAATTATTTTGCTTTTCATGGCCTGAAAAGAGTTTTAATTATCACATTTCGACTATAGGATCAAAACTGGATTTTTAAGAAATTCGTGTCCAATGCTGGTACTTGTTTGAAACTCATTTTCTCTACAGACCCAGCCAGAGATGATTTCCGTTAAAATTTTGAATTATTATGCTCTTCACGGCCTGAAAAACGTTTTAATAATCATATTTCGACTATAGGATCAAAACTTGATTTTTCGATATATTAACGTTACATGCTAGTACTCGTTTGAAACTCGTTTTCTCTACAGACCAAGCCTGAGATGATTTTTCTTAAAATGTTTAATTATTTTGCTTTTCATGGCCTGAAAAGAGTTTTAATTATCACATTTCGACTATAGGATCAAAACTTGATTTTTCAAGAAATTAGTGTCAAATGCTATTACTCGTTTGAAACGAATTTTCTCTACAGACCAAGCTAGAGGTGATTTCCCATAAAATATTGAATTATTATGCTTTTCACGGCCTGAAAAGCGTTTTAATTATCACATTTAGACCATATGTTCAAAACTTGAGTTCTCGATAAATTCGCGTTCAGTGCTAATACTTGTTTGAAACTTATTTTCTTTACAGACCAAGCCATAGATGATTTTCATTAAGATGTTGAATTATTATTTTTTTCACGGCCTGAAAAGCGTTTTAATAATCATATTTCGACTACAGGATCAACACTTGATTTTTCGAAAAATTAACGTCTAATGCTAATACTGGTTTGAAACTCATTTTCTCTACAGACCAAGCCAGAGATTATTTTTCTTAAAATATTGAATTATTATGCTTTTGACGGCCTGAAAAGTGTTTTAATTATCACATTTGGACTATAGGATAAAACTTGATTTTTTAAGAAACTAGTGTCCAATGCTTTTCCTCGTTTGATATCTATATCAAAATATCTATATTATCCTTAAAATGTTGAAATATTATGCTTTTCACGGCCTGAAAAGCGTTTTAAATTTTACATTTAGACCATATGTTCAAGACTTGATTTTTCAAGAAATTAGTGTCCAATGCTATTACTCGTTTGAAACTCTTTTCCTCTACACACCAAGCCAGAGATGATTTTCCGTAAAATGCTGAATTATTATGCATTTCAGAGCCTGAATGGAGTTCTATTATCACATTTCGACCAAAACTTGATCTTTCAAGAAATTACTGTTCAATGCTTCTTAACATTTGAGACTCATTTTCTTTACAGACCAAGCCAGAGATGATTTACTTTAAAATGTTGAATTATTTTGCTTTTCACGGCCTGAAAAGCGTTTTAATTATCACATTTCGACTATAGGATCAAAACTTGATTTTTCAAGAAATTCGTGTCCAATGCTAGTACTCGTTTGAAACTCTTTTCCTCTGCAAACCAAGCCTGAGATGATTTTCCTTAAAATGTTGAATTATTATGCTTTTCACAGTTCGAAAAGCGTTTTAATGATCACATATCGACTACAGGATCAAAACTTGATTTTTCGAGAAATTCACGTTTAATGCTAGTACTTGTTTGAAACCCCTTTTCTCTACAGACCAAGCCAGAGATGATTTTCATTAAGATGTTGAATTATTATGCTTTTCAGATTATTAAAAGCGTTTTAATTATCACGTTTGGACTATAGGTTGAACATTTGACTTTCAGAGAAATTCGCGTTCAATACTACTACTCGTTTAAAAATCATTTTCTCTACAGACCAAGCCAGAGATGATTTTTCTTAAAATATTGAATTATTATGCTTTTGACGGCCTGAAAAGTGTTTTAATTATCACATTTGGACTATAGGATCAAAACTTGATTTTTTAAGAAACTAGTGTCCAATGCTTTTCCTCGTTTGAAATCTAGATCAAGCCAGAGATGATTATCCTTAAATTTTGTAATATTATGCTTTTCACGGCCTGAAAAGCGTTTTAAATATTACATTTAGACCATATGTTCAAGACTTGATTTTTCAAGAAATTAGTGTCCAATGCTATTACTCGTTTGAAACTCTTTTCCTCTACACACCAAGCCAGAGATGATTTCCCTTAAAATGTTGAATTATTATGCTTTTCACGGCCTGAAAAGCGTTTTAGTTATCACATTTAGACCATATGTTCAAAACTTGAGTTCTCGATAATTTCGCGTTCAGTGCTAATACTTGTTTGAAACTTATTTTCTTTACAGACCAAGCCAGAGATTATTTTCTTTAAAAATTTAATTATTTTGCTTTTCTCGGCCTGAAAAGCGTTTTAATTATTACATTTCGACTATAGGATCAAAACTTGATTTGTCGAGACATTCACGTTTAATGCTAGTACTTGTTTGAAACTCATTTTCTCTACAGACCAAGCTAGAGATGATTTTCCTTAAAATGCTGAATTATTATGCATTTCAGAGCCTGAATGGAGTTCTATTATCACATTTCGACCAAAACTTGATCTTCCAAGAAATTACTGTTCAATGCTTCTTAACATTTGAGACTCATTTTCTTTACAGACCAAGCCAGAGATGATTTTCCTTAAAATGTTGAATTATTATGCTTTTCACAGTTCGAAAAGCGTTTTAATGATCACATATCGACTACTGGATCAAAACTTGATTTTTCGAGAAATGCACGTTTAATGCTAGTACTCGTTTGAAACTCGTTTTCTCTACAGACCAAGCCAGAGATGATTTTCCGTAGAATGTTGAATTATTATGTTTTTCACGGCCTCAAAAGCGTTTTAATTATCACATTTCGACTATAGGATCAAAACTTGATTTTTCAAGAAATTAGTGAACAATGCTATTACTCGTTTGAAAGGAATTTTCTCTACAGACCAAGCTAGAGGTGATTTCCCATATAATATTGAATTATTATGCTCTTCACGGCTTGAAAAGCGTTATAATTATCACATTTAGACCATATGTTCAAAACTTCAGACCAAGCCATAGATGATTTTCATTAAGATGTTGAATTATTATGTTTTTCACGGCCTGAAAAGCGTTTTAATTATCATATTTCGACTACAGGATCAACACTTGATTTTTCGAAAAATTAGCGTCTAATGCTAATACTGGTTTGAAACTCATTTTCTCTACAGACCAAGCCAGAGATGATTTTTCTTAAAATATTGAATTATTATGCTTTTGACGGCCTGAAAAGTGTTTTAATTATCACATTTGGACAATAGGATTAAAACTTGATTTTTTAAGAAACTAGTGTCCAATGCTTTTCCTCGTTTGAAATCTAGATCAAGCCAGAGATGATTATCCTTAAAAAGTTGTAATATTATGCTTTTCACGGCCTGAAAAGCGTTTTAAATATTACATTTAGACCATATGTTCAAGAGTTGATTTTTCAAGAAATTAGTGTCCAATGCTATTACTCGTTTGAAACTCTTTTCCTCTACACACCAAGCCAGAGATGATTTCCCTTAAAATGTTGAATTATTATGCTTTTCACGGCCTGAAAAGCGTTTTAGTTATCACATTTAGACCATATGTTCAAAACTTGAGTTCTCGATAATTTCGCGTTCAGTGCTAATACTTGTTTGAAACTTATTTTCTTTACAGACCAAGCCAGAGATAATTTTCTTTAAAAATTTAATTATTTTGCTTTTCTCGGCCTGAAAAGCGTTTTAATTATTACATTTCGACTATAGGATCAAAACTTGATTTGTCGAGACATTCACGTTTAATGCTAGTACTTGTTTGAAACTCATTTTCTCTACAGACCAAGCCAGAGATGATTTTCCTTAAAATGCTGAATTATTATGCATTTCAGAGCCTGAATGGAGTTCTATTATCACATTTCGACCAAAACTTGATCTTTCAAGAAATTACTGTTCAATGCTTCTTAACATTTGAGACTCATTTTCTCTACACACCAAGGCAGAGATGATTTCCCTTAAAATGTTGAATTATTATGCTTTTCACGGCCTGAAAAGCGTTTTAGTTATCACATTTAGACCAAATGTTTAAAACTTGAGTTCTCGATAAATTCGCGTTCAGTGCTAATACTTGTTTGAAACTTATTTGCTTTACAGACCAAGCCAGAGATGATTTTCTTTAAAATATTGAATTATTTTGCTATTCACTGCCTGAAAAGCGTATTTAATTATCACATTTCGACTATAGGATCAAAACTTGATCTTTCAAGAATTTCGTGGACAATGTTAGTACTCGTTTGAAACTCTTTTCCTCTACAGACCAAGCCAGAGATGATTTTCCTTAAAATGTTGAATTATTATGCTTTTCACAGTTCGAAAAGCGTTTTAATGATCACATTTCGACTATAGGATCAAAACTTGATTTGTCGAGAAATTCACGTTTAATGCTAGTACTCGTTTGAAACTCATTTTCTCTACAGACCAAGAAAGAATGATTTTCATTAAGATGTTGAATTATTATGCTTTTCAGAGTATGAAAAGCGTTTTAATTATCACGTTTGGACTATGGGTTGAACATTTGACTTTCAGAGAAATTCGCGTTCAAAACTACTAGTTTAAAAATCATTTTCTTTACAGACCAAGCCAGAGATGATTTTCCTTAAAATGTTGAATTATTATGTTTTTCACGGCCTGAAAAGCGTTTTAATTATCACATTTCGACTATAGGTTCAAAACTTGATTTTTCAAGAAATTACAATCCAATGCTAGTACTCTTTTGAAACTCATTTTTTCTACAGACCAAGCTAGAGATGATTTTCCTTAAAATGTTGAACTATTATGCTTTTCACGGCCTGAAAAGATTTTTAATTATCACATTTAGACCATAGGATTAAAATTTGAGTTTTCGAGAAGTTCGCATTCTATGCGAAACTCATTTTCTCTACAGACCAAGCCAGAGATGATTTTTCTTAAAATGTTGAATTATTTTGCTTTTCATGGCCTGAAAAGAGTTTTAATTATCACATTTCGACTATAGGATCAAAACTGGATTTTTAAGAAATTCGTGTCCAATGCTGGTACTCGTTTGAAACTCTTTTCCTCTACAGACCAAGCCAGAGATGATTTTCCTTAAAACGTTGAATTATTATGCTTTTCACGGCCTGAAAAGCGTTTTAATTATCACATTTCGACTATAAGATCAAAACTTGATTTTTCGAGAGATTCACGTTTAATGATAATATTTTCTTTACAGACCAAGCCAGAGATGATTTTCTTTAAAATGTTGAATTATTTTGCTTTTCACTGCCTGAAAAGCGTTTTAATTATCACATTGATGATTTTCCTTAAAATGTTGAATTATTATGCTTTTCACAGTTCGAAAAGCGTTTTAATGATCACATTTCGACTATAGGATCAAAATTTGATTTGTCGAGAAATTCACGTTTAATGCTAGTACTTGTTTGAAACTCATTTTCTCTACAGACCAAGCCAGAGATGATTTTCATTAAGATGTTGAATTATTATGCTTTTCAGAGTATGAAAAGCGTTTTAATTATAACGTTTGGACTATGGGTTGAACATTTGACTTTCAGAGAAATTCGCGTTCAATACTACTACTCGTTTAAAAATCATTTTCTTTACAGACCAAGCCAGAGATGATTTTCCTTAAAATGTTGAATTATTATGCTTTTCACGGCCTGAAAAGCGTTTTAATTATTTAATTTCGACTATAGGTTCAAAACTTGATTTTTCAAGAAACTACTGTCCAATGCTAGTACTCGTTTGAAACTCATTTTCTCTACAGACCAAGCCAGAGATGATTTTCTTTAAATATTGAATTATTTTGCTTTTCACTGCCTGAAAAGCGTTTTAATTATAACATTCAGACTATAGGATCAGAACTTGGATTTTCGAGAAATTCGCGTTCGATTCTGGTACTCGTTTGAAACTCATTTTCTCTACAGACCAAGCCAGAGATGATTTTCCTTAAAATATTGAATTATTATGCTTTTGACGGCCTGAAAAATGTTTTAATTATCACATTTGGACTATAGGATCAAAACTTGATTTTTTAAGAAACTAGTGTCCAATGTTTTTACTCGTTTGATATCTAGACCAAGCCAGAGATGATTATCCTTAAAATGTTGAAATATTATGCTTTTCACGGTCTGAAAAGCGTTTTAAATATCACATTTAGACCATATGTTCAAAACTTGATTTTTCAAGAAATTAGTGTCCAATGCTAGTTCTCGTTTGAAACTCATTTTCTCTACAGACCAAGCCAGAGATGATTTTCCTTAAAATATTGAATTAATATGCTTTTCACGGCCTGAAAAGTGTTTTAATTATTACATTTCTACTCTAGGATCAAAACTTGATTTTTCAAGAAACTAGTGTCCAATGCTTGTACTCGTTTGAAACTCATTTAATCTCTAGACCAAGCCACAGATGATTTACATTAAGATGTTGAATTATTATGCCTTTAAGATCCTGAAAAGCGTTTTAATTATCACGTTTGGACTATAGGTTGAACATTTGACTTTCAGAGAAATTCGCGTTCAATACTACTACTCGTTTAAAAATCATTTTCTTTACAGACCAAGCCAGAGATGATTTTCCTTAAAATGTTGAATTATTATGCTTTTCACGGCCGGAAAAGTGTTTTAATTATCACATTTCGACTATAGGTTCAAAAGTTGCTTTTTCAAGAAATTACTGTCCAATGCTAGTACTCTTTTGAAACTCATTTTTTCTACAGACCAAGCTAGAGATGATTTTCCTTAAAATGTTGAACTATTATGCTTTTCACGGCCTAAAAAGAGTTTTAATTATCACATTTCGACTATAGGATCAAAACTGGATTTTTAAGAAATTCGTGTCCAATGCTGGTACTTGTTTGAAACTCATTTTCTCTACAGACCCAGCCAGAGATGATTTCCGTTAAAATTTTGAATTAATATGCTCTTCACGGCCTGAAAAACGTTTTAATAATCATATTTCGACTATAGGATCAAAACTTGATTTTTCGAGATATTAACGTTACATGCTAGTACTCGTTTGAAACTCGTTTTCTCTACAGACCAAGCCTGAGATGATTTTTCTTAAAATGTTTAATTATTTTGCTTTTCATGGCCTGAAAAGAGTTTTAATTATCACATTTCGACTATAGGATCAAAACTTGATTTTTCAAGAAATTAGTGTCAAATGCTATTACTCGTTTGAAACGAATTTTCTCTACAGACCAAGCTAGAGGTGATTTCCCATAAAATATTGAATTATTATGCTTTTCACGGCCTGAAAAGCGTTTTAATTATCACATTTAGACCATATGTTCAAAACTTGAGTTCTCGATAAATTCGCGTTCAGTGCTAATACTTGTTTGAAACTTATTTTCTTTACAGACCAAGCCATAGATGATTTTCATTAAGATGTAGAATTATTATGCTTTTCAGAGCCATAAAAGCTATTTAATTAGCACATTTGGACTATAGGCTGAACACTTGACTTTTAGAGAAATTCGCGTTCAACTCGTTTGCAACTCGTTTTCTCCGCAGACCAGGCCTGAGATGATTTTTCTTAAAATGTTTAATTATTTTGCTTTTCATGGCCTGAAAAGAGTTTTAATTATCACATTTCGACTATAGGATCAAAACTGGATTTTTAAGAAATTCGTGTCCAATGCTGGTACTTGTTTGAAACTCATTTTCTCTACAGACCCAGCCAGAGATGATTTCCGTTAAAATTTTGAATTATTATGCTCTTCACGGCCTGAAAAACGTTTTAATAATCATATTTCGACTATAGGATCAAAACTTGATTTTTCGATATATTAACGTTACATGTTAGTACTCGTTTGAAACTCGTTTTCTCTACAGACCAAGCCTGAGATGATTTTTCTTAAAATGTTTAATTATTTTGCTTTTCATGGCCTGAAAAGAGTTTTAATTATCACATTTCGACTATAGGATCAAAACTTGATTTTTCAAGAAATTAGTGTCAAATGCTATTACTCGTTTGAAACGAATTTTCTCTACAGACCAAGCTAGAGGTGATTTCCCATAAAATATTGAATTATTATGCTTTTCACGGCCTGAAAAGCGTTTTAATTATCACATTTAGACCATATGTTCAAAACTTGAGTTCTCGATAAATTCGCGTTCAGTGCTAATACTTGTTTGAAACTTATTTTCTTTACAGACCAAGCCATAGATGATTTTCATTAAGATGTTGAATTATTATTTTTTTCACGGCCTGAAAAGCGTTTTAATAATCATATTTCGACTACAGGATCAACACTTGATTTTTCGAAAAATTAACGTCTAATGCTAATACTGGTTTGAAACTCATTTTCTCTACAGACCAAGCCAGAGATTATTTTTCTTAAAATATTGAATTATTATGCTTTTGACGGCCTGAAAAGTGTTTTAATTATCACATTTGGACTATAGGATAAAACTTGATTTTTTAAGAAACTAGTGTCCAATGCTTTTCCTCGTTTGATATCTATATCAAAATATCTATATTATCCTTAAAATGTTGAAATATTATGCTTTTCACGGCCTGAAAAGCGTTTTAAATTTTACATTTAGACCATATGTTCAAGACTTGATTTTTCAAGAAATTAGTGTCCAATGCTATTACTCGTTTGAAACTCTTTTCCTCTACACACCAAGCCAGAGATGATTTTCCGTAAAATGCTGAATTATTATGCATTTCAGAGCCTGAATGGAGTTCTATTATCACATTTCGACCAAAACTTGATCTTTCAAGAAATTACTGTTCAATGCTTCTTAACATTTGAGACTCATTTTCTTTACAGACCAAGCCAGAGATGATTTACTTTAAAATGTTGAATTATTTTGCTTTTCACGGCCTGAAAAGCGTTTTAATTATCACATTTCGACTATAGGATCAAAACTTGATTTTTCAAGAAATTCGTGTCCAATGCTAGTACTCGTTTGAAACTCTTTTCCTCTGCAAACCAAGCCTGAGATGATTTTCCTTAAAATGTTGAATTATTATGCTTTTCACAGTTCGAAAAGCGTTTTAATGATCACATATCGACTACAGGATCAAAACTTGATTTTTCGAGAAATTCACGTTTAATGCTAATACTTGTTTGAAACCCCTTTTCTCTACAGACCAAGCCAGAGATGATTTTCATTAAGATGTTGAATTATTATGCTTTTCAGATTATTAAAAGCGTTTTAATTATCACGTTTGGACTATAGGTTGAACATTTGACTTTCAGAGAAATTCGCGTTCAATACTACTACTCGTTTAAAAATCATTTTCTTTACAGACCAAGCCAGAAATGATTTTCCTTAAAATGTTGAATTATTTTGCTTTTCACTGCCTGAAAAGCGTATTTAATTATCACATTTCGACTATAGGATCAAAACTTGATCTTTCAAGAATTTCGTGTACAATGTTAGTACTCGTTTGAAACTCTTTTCCTCTACAGACCAAGCCAGAGAAGATTTTCCTTAAAATGTTGAATTATTATGCTTTTCACAGTTCGAAAAGCGTTTTAATGATCACATTTCGACTATAGGATCAAAACTTGATTTGTCGAGAAATTCACGTTTAATGCTAGTACTCGTTTGAAACTCCTTTTCTCTACAGACCAAGCCAGAATGATTTTCATTAAGATGTTGAATTATTATGCTTTTCAGAGTATGAAAAGCGTTTTAATTATCACGTTTGGACTATGGGTTGAACATTTGACTTTCAGAGAAATTCGCGTTCAATACTACTAGTTTAAAAATCATTTTCTTTACAGACCAAGCCAGAGATGATTTTCCTTAAACTGTTGAATTATTATGTTTTTCACAGTTCGAAAAGCGTTTTAATGATCACATTTCGACTATAGGTTCAAAACTTGATTTTTCAAGAAATTTCTGTCCAATGCTAGTACTCTTTTGAAACTCATTTTTTCTACAAACCAAGCTAGAGATGATTTTCCTTAAAATGTTGAATTATTATGTTTTTCACGGCCTCAAAAGCGTTTTAATTATCACATTTCGACTATAGGATCAAAACTTGATTTTTCAAGAAATTAGTGAACAATGCTATTACTCGTTTGAAAGGAATTTTCTCTACAGACCAAGCTAGAGGTGATTTCCCATAAAATATTGAATTATTATGCTCTTCACGGCTTGAAAAGCGTTTTAATTATCACATTTAGACCATATGTTCAAAACTTGAGTTCTCGATAAATTCGCATTCAGTGCTAATACTTGTTTGAAACTTATTTTCTTTACAGACCAAGCCATAGATGATTTTCATTAAGATGTTGAATTATTATGTTTTTCACGGCCTGAAAAGCGTTTTAATTATCATATTTCGACTACAGGATCAACACTTGATTTTTCGAAAAATTAGCGTCTAATGCTAATACTGGTTTGAAACTCATTTTCTCTACAGACCAAGCCAGAGATGATTTTTCTTAAAATATTGAATTATTATGCTTTTGACGGCCTGAAAAGTGTTTTAATTATCACATTTGGACTATAGGATCAAAACTTGATTTTTTAAGAAACTAGTGTCCAATGCTTTTCCTCGTTTGAAATCTAGATCAAGCCAGAGATGATTATCCTTAAAATATTGTAATATTATGCTTTTCACGGCCTGAAAAGCGTTTTAAATATAACATTTAGACCATATGTTCAAGACTTGATTTTTCAAGAAATTAGTGTCCAATGCTATTACTCGTTTGAAACTCTTTTCCTCTAGACACCAAGCCAGAGATGATTTCCCTTAAAATGTTGAATTATTATGCTTTTCACGGCCTGAAAAGCGTTTTAGTTATCACATTTAGACCATATGTTCAAAACTTGAGTTCTCGATAATTTCGCGTTCAGTGCTAATACTTGTTTGAAACTTATTTTCTTTACAGACCAAGCCAGAGATGATTTTCTTTAAAATATTGAATTATTTTGCTTTTCTCGGCCTGAAAAGCGTTTTAATTATCACATTTCGACTATAGGATCAAAACTTGATTTGTCGAGAAATTCACGTTTAATGCTAGTACTTGTTTGAAACTCATTTTCTCTACAGACCAAGCCAGAGATGATTTTCCTTAAAATGCTGAATTATTATGCATTTCAGAGCCTGAATGGAGTTCTATTATCACATTTCGACCAAAACTTGATCTTTCAAGAAATTACTGTTCAATTCTTCTTAACATTTGAGACTCATTTTCTTTACAGACCAAGCCAGAGATGATTTTCCTTAAAATGTTGAATTATTATGCTTTTCACAGTTCGAAAAGCGTTTTAATGATCACATATCGACTACTGGATCAAAACTTGATTTTTCGAGAAATTCACGTTTAATGCTAGTACTTGTTTGAAACTCCTTTTCTCTACAGACCAAGACAGAGATGATTTTCATTAAGATGTTGAATTATTATGCTTTTCAGATTATGAAAAGCGTTTTAATTATCACGTTTGGACTATAGGTTGAACATTTGACTTTCAGAGAAATTCGCGTTCAATACTACTACTCGTTTAAAAATCATTTTCTTTACAGACCAAGCCAGAGATGATTTTCCTTAAAATGTTGAATTATTATGCTTTTCACGGCCTGAAAAGATTTTTAATTATCACATTTAGACCATAGGATCAAAACTTGAGTTTTCGAGAAGTTCGCATTCTATGCGAAACGTATTTTCTTTACAGACCAAGCCAGAGATGATTTTAATTAAGATGTAGAATTATTATGCTTTTCAGAGGCATAAAAGCTATTTAATTAGCACATTTGGACTATAGGCTGAACACTTGACTTTTAGAGAAATTCGCGTTCAATGCTACTACTCGTTTGAAACTCGTTTTCTCCGCAGACAAGGCCTGAGATGATTTTTCTTAAAATGTTGAATTATTTTGCTTTTCACGGCCTGAAAAGAGTTTAAATTTTTACATTTCGACTACAGGATCAACACTTGATTTTTCGAAAAATTAACGTCTAATGCTAATACTGGTTTGAAACTCATTTTCTCTACAGACCAAGCCAGAGATGATTTTCTTTAAAATGTTGAATTATTTTGCTTTTCACGGCCTGAAAAGCGTTTTAATTATCACATTTCGACTATAGGATCAAAACTTGATCTTTCAAGAAATTCTTCTACAATGCTAGTACTCGTTTGAAACTCATTTTCTCTACAGACCAAGCGAGAGATTATTATCCTTGAAATGTTGAATTATTATGTTTTCACAGTTTGAAAAGCTTTTTAATCATCACATTTCGACTATAGGATCAAAAAATTGATATTTCGAGAAATTCACGTTTAATGCTACTACTTGTTTGAATCTCATTTTCTCTACAGACCAAGCCAGAGATGATTTTCCTTAAAATGCTGAATTATTATGCATTTCAGAGCCTGAATGGAGTTCTATTATCACATTTCGACCAAAACTTGATCTTTCAAGAAATTACTGTCCAATGCTCGTATTTTTTGAAACTCATTTTCTCTACAGACCAAGCTAGAGATGATTTTCCTTAAAATGTTGAATTATTATGCATTTCACGGCCTGAAAAGCGTTTTAATTATCACATTTAGCCATAGGATCAAAACTTGAGTTTTCGAGAAATTCGCGTTCAACTCGTTTGAAACTCGTTTTCTCCGCAGTTCGAAAAGCGTTTTAATGATCACATTTCGACTATAGGATCGAAATTTGATTTTTCGAGAAATTCACGTTTAATGCTAGTACTTGTTTGAAACTCCTTTTCTCTACAGACCAAGCCAGAGATGATTTTCATTAAGATGTTGAATTATTATGCTTTTCAGAGTATGAAAAGCGTTTTAAATATCACGTTTGGACCATAGGTTGAACATTTGACTTTCAGAGAAATTCGCGTTCAATACTACCACTCGTTTAAAAATCATTTTCTTTACAGACCAAGCCAGAGATGATTTTCCTTAAAATGTTGAATTATTATGCTTTTCACGGCCTGAAAAGATTTTTAATTATCACATTTAGACCGTAGGAATAAAACTTGAGTTTTCGAGAAGTTCGCATTCTATGCGAAACTTATTTTGTTTACAGACCAAGCCAGAGATGATTTTAATTAAGATGTAGAATTATTATGCTTTTCAGAGCCATAAAAGCTATTTAATTAGCACCTTTGGACTATAGGCTGAACACTTGACTTTTAGAGAAATTCGGATTCAACTCGTTTGAAACTCGTTTTCTCCGCAGACCAGGCCTGAGATGATTTTTCTTAAACTGTTGAATTATTTTGCTTTTCATGGCCTGAAAAGAGTTTTAATTATCACATTTCGACTATAGGATCAAAACTGGATTTTTAAGAAATTCGTGTCCAATGCTGGTACTCGTTTGAAACTCTTTTCCTCTACAGACCAAGGCAGAGATGATTTTCCTTAAAATGTTGAATTATTATGCTTTTCACGGCCTAAAAAGCGTTTTAATTATCACATTTCGACTATAAGATCAAAACTTGATTTTTCGAGAGATTCACGTTTAATGATAGTACTTGTTTGAAACTCATTTTCTCTACAGACCCAGCCAGAGATGATTTCCGTTAAAATTTTGAATTATTATGCTCTTCACGGCCTGAAAAACGTTTTAATTATCATATTTCGACTATAGGATCAAAACTTGATTTTTCGAGATATTAACGTTACATGCTAGTACTCGTTTGAAACTCGTTTTCTCTACAGACCAAGCCAGAGATGATTTTCCGTAGAATGTTGAATTATTATGTTTTTCACGGCCGGAAAAGCGTTTTAATTATCACATTTCGACTATAGGATCAAAACTTGATTTTTCAAGAAATTAGTGTCCAATGCTATTACTCGTTTGAAACTCTTTTCCTCTACACACCAAGCCAGAGATGATTTCCCTTAAAATGTTGAATTATTATGCTTTTCACGGCCTGAAAAGCGTTTTAGTTATCACATTTAGACCATATGTTCAAAACTTGAGTTCTCGATAATTTCGCGTTCAGTGCTAATACTTGTTTGAAACTTATTTTCTTTACAGACCAAGCCAGAGATGATTTTCTTTAAAAATTGAATTATTTTGCTTTTCTCGGCCTGAAAAGCGTTTTAATTATTACATTTCGACTATAGGATCAAAACTTGATTTGTCGAGAAATTCACGTTTAATGCTAGTACTTGTTTGAAACTCATTTTCTCTACAGACCAAGCCAGAGATGATTTTCCTTAAAATGCTGAATTATTATGCATTTCAGAGCCTGAATGGAGTTCTATTATCACATTTCGACCAAAACTTGATCATTCAAGAAATTACTGTTCAATGCTTCTTAACATTTGAGACTCATTTTCTTTACAGACCAAGCCAGAGATGATTTTCCTTAAAATGTTGAATTATTATGCTTTTCACAGTTCGAAAAGCGTTTTAATGATCACATATCGACTACTGGATCAAAACTTGATTTGTCGAGAAATTCACGTTTAATGCTAGTACTTGTTTGAAACTCCTTTTCTCTACAGACCAAGCCAGAGATGATTTTCATTAAGATGTTGAATTATTATGCTTTTCAGATTATGAAAAGCGTTTTAATTATCACGTTTGGACTATAGGTTGAACATTTGACTTTCAGAGAAATTCGCGTTCAATACTACTACTCGTTTAAAAATCATTTTCTTTACAGACCAAGCCAGAGATGATTTTACTTAAAATGTTGAATTATTATGCTTTTCACGGCCTGAAAAGCGTATTAATTATCACATTTCGAATATAGGTTCAAAACTTGATTTTTCAAGAAATTACAGTCCAATGCTAGTACTCTTTTGAAACTCATTTTTTCTACAGACCAAGTTAGAGATGATTTTCCTTAAAATGTTGAACTATTATGCTTTTCACGGCCTGAAAAGATTTTTAATTATCACATTTAGACCATAGGATCAAAACTTGAGTTTTCGAGAAGTTCGCATTCTATGCGAAACGTATTTTCTTTACAGACCCAGCCAGAGATGATTTTAATTAAGATGTAGAATTATTATGCTTTTCAGAGCCATAAAACTATTTAATTAGCACATTTGGACTATAGGCTGAACACTTGACTTTTAGAGAAATTCGCGTTCAACTCGTTTGAAACTCGTTTTATCCGCAGACCAGGCCTGAGATGATTTTTCTTAAAATGTTGAATTATTTTGCTTTTCACGGCCTGAAAAGAGTTTTAATTATCACTTTTCGACTATAGGATCAAAACTTGATTTTTCAAGAAATTAGTGTCCAATGCTATTACTCGTTTGAAACGAATTTTCTCTACAGACCATGCTAGAGGTGATTTCGTTTAAAATGTTGAATTATTATGCTTTTCACGGGCTGAAAAGCGTTTTAATTATCACATTTAGACCATATGTTCAAAACTTGAGTTCTCGATAAATTCGCGTTCAGTGCTAATACTTGTTTGAAACTCATTTTCTTTACAGACCAAACCAGAGATGATTTTCTTTAAAATGTTGAATTATTTTGCTTTTCACTGCCTGAAAAGCGTTTTAATTATAACATTCAGACTATAGGATCAGAACTTGGATTTTCGAGAAATTCGCGTTCAATGCTGGTACTCGTTTGAAACTCATTTTCTCTACAGACCAAGCCAGAGATGATTTTCCTTAAAATATTGAATTATTATGCTTTTGACTGCCTGAAAAATGTTTTAATTATCACATTTGGACTATAGGATAAAAACTTGATTTTTTAAGAAACTAGTGTCCAATGTTTTTACTCGTTTGATATCTAGACCAAGCCAGAGATGATTATCCTTAAAATGTTGAAATATTATGCTTTTCACGGTCTGAAAAGCGTTTTAAATATCACATTTAGACCATATGTTCAAAACTTGATTTTCAAGAAATTAATGTCCAATGCTAGTTCTCGTTAGAAACTCATTTTCTCTACAGACCAAGCCAGAGATGATTTTCCTTAAAATATTGAATTAATATGCTTTTCACGGCCTGAAAAGTGTTTTAGTTATTACATTTCTACTCTAGGATCAAAACTTGATTTTTCAAGAAACTAGTGTCCAATGCTTGTACTCGTTTGAAACTCATTTCCTCTACAGACCAAGCCAGAGATGATTTTCCTTAAAATGTTGAATTATTATGCTTTTCACGGCCTGAAAAGCGTTTTAATTATCACATTTCGACTATAGGTTCAAAACTTGATTTTTCAAGAAATTGCTGTCCAATGCTAGTACTCTTTTGAAACTCATTTTTTCTACAGACCAAGCTAGAGATGATTTTCCTTAAAATGTTGAACTATTATGCTTTTCACGGCCTGAAAAGATTTTTAATTATCACATTTAGACCATAGGATTAAAACTTGAGTTTTCGAGAAGTTCGCATTCTATGCGAAACGTATTTTCTTTACAGACCTAGCCAGAAATGATTTTAATTAAGATGTAGAATTATTATGCTTTTCAGAGCCATAAAAGCTATTTAATTAGCACATTTTAACTATAGGCTGAACACTTGACTTTTAGAGAAATTCGCGTTCAATGCTACTACTCGTTTGAAACTCGTTTTCTCCGCAGACAAGGCCTGAGATGATTTTTCTTAAAATGATGAATTATTTTGCTTTTCACGGCCTGAAAAGAGTTTTTATTATCACATTTCGACTACAGGATCAACACTTGATTTTTCGAAAAATTAACTTCTAATGCTAATACTGGTTTGAAACTCATTTTCTCTACAGACCAAGCCAGAGATGATTTTCTTTAAAATGTTGAATTATTTTGCTTTTCACGGCCTGAAAAGCGTTTTAATTATCACATTTCGACTATAGGATCAAAACTTGATCTTTCAAGAAATTCTTCTACAATGCTAGTACTCGTTTGAAACTCTTTTCCTCTACAGACCAAGCGAGAGACGATTATCCTTAAAATGTTGAATTATTATGCTTTTCACAGTTTGAAAAGCGTTTTAATCATCACATTTCGACTATAGGATCAAAAAATTGATATTTCGAGAAATTCACGTTTATTGCTAGTACTTGTTTGAATCTCATTTTCTCTACAGACCAAGCCAGAGATGATTTTCCTTAAAATGCTGAATTATTATGCATTTCAGAGCCTGAATGGAGTTCTATTATCACATTTCGACCAAAACTTGATCTTTCAAGAAATTACTGTCCAATGCTCGTATTTTTTGAAACTCATTTTCTCTACAGACCAACCTAGAGATGATTTTCCTTAAAATGTTGGATTATTATGCATTTCACGGCCTGAAAAGCGTTTTAATTATCACATTTAGCCATAGGATCAAAACTTGAGTTTTCGAGAAATTCGCGTTCAACTCGTTTGAAACTCGTATTCTCCGCAGTTCGAAAAGCGTTTTAATGATCACATTTCGACTATAGGAACGAAATTTGATTTGTCGAGAAATTCACGTTTAATGCTAGTACTTGTTTGAAACTCCTTTTCTCTACAGACCAAGCCAGAGATGATTTTCATTAAGATGTTGAATTATTATGCTTTTCAGAGTATGAAAAGCGTTTTAACTATCACGTTTGGACCATAGGTTGAACATTTGACTTTCAGAGAAATTCGCGTTCAATACTACTACTCGTTTAAAAATCATTTTCTTTACAGACCAAGCCAGAGATGATTTTCCTTAAAATGTTGAATTATTATGCTTTTCACGGCCTGAAAAGCGTTTTAGTTATCACATTTAGAAGAAATGTTTAAAACTTGAGTTCTCGATAAATTCGCGTTCAGTGCTAATACTTGTTTGAAACTTATTTTCTTTACAGACCAAGCCAGAGATGATTTTCTTTAAAATGTTGAATTATTTTGCTTTTCACTGCCTGAAAAGCGTATTTAATTATCACATTTCGACTATAGGATCAAAACTTGATCTTTCAAGAATTTCGTGTACAATGTTAGTACTCGTTTGAAACTCTTTTCCTCTACAGACCAAGCCAGAGAAGATTTTCCTTAAAATATTGAATTATTATGCTTTTCACAGTTCGAAAAGCGTTTTAATGATCACATTTCGACTATAGGATCAAAACTTGATTTGTCGAGAAATTCACGTTTAATGCTAGTACTCGTTTGAAACTCATTTTCTCTACAGACCAAGCCAGAATGATTTTCATTAAGATGTTGAATTATTATGCTTTTCAGAGTATGAAACGCGTTTTAATTATCACGTTTGGACTATGGGTTGAACATTTGACTTTCAGAGAAATTCGCGTTCAATACTACTAGTTTAAAAATCATTTTCTTTACAGACCAAGCCAGAGATGATTTTCCTTAAAATATTGAATTATTATGTTTTTCACGGCCTGAAAAGCGTTTTAATTATCACATTTCGACTATAGGTTCAAAACTTGATTTTTCAAGAAATTACTGTCCAATGCTAGTACTCTTTTGAAACTCATTTTTTCTACAAACCAAGCTAGAGATGATTTTCCTTAAAATGTTGAACTATTATGCTTTTCACGGCCTGAAAAGATTTTTAATTATCACATTTAGACCATAGGATTAAAACTTGAGTTTTCGAGAAGTTCGCATTCTATGCGAAACGTATTTTCTTTACAGACCAAGCCAGAGATGATTTTAATTAAGATGTAGAATTATTATGCTTTTCAGAGCAATAAAAGCTATTTAATTAGCACCTTTGGACTATAGGCTGAACACTTGACTTTTAGAGAAATTCGCGTTCAACTCGTTTGAAACTCGTTTTCTCCGCAGACCAAGCCTGAGATGATTTTTCTTAAAATGTTGAATTAATTTGGTTTTTCACGGCCTGAAAAGAGTTTTAATTATCACATTTCGACTATAGGATCAAAACTGGATTTTTAAGAAATTCGTGTCCGATGCTGGTACTCGTTTGAAACTCATTTTCTCTACAGACCAAGCCAGAGATGATTTTCATTAAGATGTTGAATTATTATGCTTTTCAGAGTATGAAAAGCGTTTTAATTATAACGTTTGGACTATGGGTTGAACATTTGATTTTCAGAGAAATTCGCGTTCAATACTACTACTCGTTTAAAAATCATTTTCTTTACAGACCAAGCCAGAGATGATTTTCCTTAAAATGTTGAATTATTATGCTCTTCACGGCCTGAAAAACGTTTTAATTATCATATTTCGACTATAGGATCAAAACTTGATTTTTCGAGATATTAACGTTACATGCTAATACTTGTTTGAAACTTATTTTCTTTACAGACCAAGCCATAGATGATTTTCATTAAGATGTTGAATTATTATGTTTTTCACGGCCTGAAAAGCGTTTTAATTATCATATTTCGACTACAGGATCAACACTTGATTTTTCGAAAAATTAGCGTCTAATGCTAATACTGGTTTGAAACTCATTTTCTCTACAGACCAAGCCAGAGATGATTTTTCTTAAAATATTGAATTATTATGCTTTTGACGGCCTGAGAAGTGTTTTAATTATCACATTTGGACTATAGGATCAAAACTTGATTTTTTAAGAAACTAGTGTCCAATGCTTTTCCTCGTTTGAAATCTAGATCAAGCCAGAGATGATTATCCTTAAAATGTTGTAATATTATGCTTTTCACGGCCTGAAAAGCGTTTTAAATATTACATTTAGACCATATGTTCAAGACTTGATTTTTCAAGAAATTAGTGTCCAATGCTATTACTCGTTTGAAACTCTTTTCCTCTACACACCAAGCCAGAGATGATTTCCCTTAAAATGTTGAATTATTATGCTTTTCACGGCCTGAAAAGCGTTTTAGTTATCACATTTAGACCATATGTTCAAAACTTGAGTTCTCGATAATTTCGCGTTCAGTGCTAATACTTGTTTGAAACTTATTTTCTTTACAGACCAAGCCAGAGATGATTTTCTTTAAAAATTTAATTATTTTGCTTTTCTCGGCCTGAAAAGCGTTTTAATTATTACATTTCGACTATAGGATCAAAACTTGATTTGTCGAGACATTCACGTTTAATGCTAGTACTTGTTTGAAACTCATTTTCTCTACAGACCAAGCCAGAGATGATTTTCCTTAAAATGCTGAATTATTATGCATTTCAGAGCCTGAATGGAGTTCTATTATCACATTTCGACCAAAACTTGATCTTTCAAGAAATTACTGTTCAATTCTTCTTAACATTTGAGACTCATTTTCTTTACAGACCAAGCCAGAGATGATTTTCCTTAAAATGTTGAATTATTATGCTTTTCACAGTTCGAAAAGCGTTTTAATGATCACATATCGACTACTGGATCAAAACTTGATTTTTCGAGAAACGCACGTTTAATGCTAGTACTTGTTTGAAACTCCTTTTCTCTACAGACCAAGCCAGAGATGATTTTCATTAAGATGTTGTATTATTATGCTTTTCAGATTATGAAAAGCGTTTTAATTATCACGTTTGGACTATAGGTTGAACATTTGACTTTCAGAGAAATTCGCGTTCAATACTACTACTCGTTTAAAAATCATTTTCCTTACAGACCAAGCCAGAGATGATTTTACTTAAAATGTTGAATTATTATGCTTTTCACGGCCTGAAAAGCGTTTTAATTATCACATTTCGAATATAGGTTCAAAACTTGATTTTTCAAGAAATTACAGTCCAATGCTAGTACTCTTTTGAAACTCATTTTTTCTACAGACCAAGCTAGAGATGATTTTCCTTAAAATGTTGAACTATTATGCTTTTCACGGCCTGAAAAGATTTTTAATTATCACATTTAGACCATAGGATCAAAACTTGAGTTTTCGAGAAGTTCGCATTCTATGCGAAACGTATTTTCTCTACAGACCAAGCCAGAATGATTTTCATTAAGATGTTGAATTATTATGCTTTTCAGAGTATGAAACGCGTTTTAATTATCACGTTTGGACTATGGGTTGAACATTTGACTTTCAGAGAAATTCGCGTTCAATACTACTAGTTTAAAAATCATTTTCTTTACAGACCAAGCCAGAGATGATTTTCCTTAAAATATTGAATTATTATGTTTTTCACGGCCTGAAAAGCGTTTTAATTATCACATTTCGACTATAGGTTCAAAACTTGATTTTTCAAGAAATTACTGTCCAATGCTAGTACTCTTTTGAAACTCATTTTTTCTACAAACCAAGCTAGAGATGATTTTCCTTAAAATGTTGAACTATTATGCTTTTCACGGCCTGAAAAGATTTTTAATTATCACATTTAGACCATAGGATTAAAACTTGAGTTTTCGAGAAGTTCGCATTCTATGCGAAACGTATTTTCTTTACAGACCAAGCCAGAGATGATTTTAATTAAGATGTAGAATTATTATGCTTTTCAGAGCAATAAAAGCTATTTAATTAGCACCTTTGGACTATAGGCTGAACACTTGACTTTTAGAGAAATTCGCGTTCAACTCGTTTGAAACTCGTTTTCTCCGCAGACCAAGCCTGAGATGATTTTTCTTAAAATGTTGAATTAATTTGGTTTTTCACGGCCTGAAAAGAGTTTTAATTATCACATTTCGACTATAGGATCAAAACTGGATTTTTAAGAAATTCGTGTCCGATGCTGGTACTCGTTTGAAACTCATTTTCTCTACAGACCAAGCCAGAGATGATTTTCATTAAGATGTTGAATTATTATGCTTTTCAGAGTATGAAAAGCGTTTTAATTATAACGTTTGGACTATGGGTTGAACATTTGATTTTCAGAGAAATTCGCGTTCAATACTACTACTCGTTTAAAAATCATTTTCTTTACAGACCAAGCCAGAGATGATTTTCCTTAAAATGTTGAATTATTATGCTTTTCACGGCCTGAAAAGCGTTTTAATTATCACATTTCGACTATAGGTTCAAAACTTGATTTTTCAAGAAATTACTGTCCAATGCTAGTACTCTTTTGAAACTCATTTTTTCTACAGACCAGGCCTGAGATGATTTTTCTTAAAATGTTGAATTATTTTGCTTTTCATGGCCTGAAAAGAGTTTTAATTATCACATTTCGACTATAGGATCAAAACTGAATTTTTAAGAAATTCGTGTCCAATGCTGGTACTCGTTTGAAACTCTTTTCCTCTACAGACCAAGCCAGAGATGATTTTCCTTTAAATGTTGAATTATTATGCTTTTCACGGCCTGAAAAGCGTTTTAATTATCACATTTCGACTATAAGATCAAAACTTGATTTTTCGAGAGATTCACGTTTAATGATAGTACTTGTTTGAAACTCATTTTCTCTACAGACCCAGCCAGAGATGATTTCCGTTAAAATTTTGAATTATTATGCTCTTCACGGCCTGAAAAACGTTTTAATTATCATATTTCGACTATAGGATCAAAACTTGATTTTTCGAGATATTAACGTTACATGCTAATACTTGTTTGAAACTTATTTTCTTTACAGACCAAGCCATAGATGATTTTCATTAAGATGTTGAATTATTATGTTTTTCACGGCCTGAAAAGCGTTTTAATTATCATATTTCGACTACAGGATCAACACTTGATTTTTCGAAAAATTAGCGTCTAATGCTAATACTGGTTTGAAACTCATTTTCTCTACAGACCAAGCCAGAGATGATTTTTCTTAAAATATTGAATTATTATGCTTTTGACGGCCTGAAAAGTGTTTTAATTATCACATTTGGACTATAGGATCAAAACTTGATTTTTTAAGAAACTAGTGTCCAATGCTTTTCCTCGTTTGAAATCTAGATCAAGCCAGAGATGATTATCCTTAAAATGTTGTAATATTATGCTTTTCACGGCCTGAAAAGCGTTTTAAATATTACATTTAGACCATATGTTCAAGACTTGATTTTTCAAGAAATTAGTGTCCAATGCTATTACTCGTTTGAAACTCTTTTCCTCTACACACCAAGCCAGAGATGATTTCCCTTAAAATGTTGAATTATTATGCTTTTCACGGCCTGAAAAGCGTTTTAGTTATCACATTTAGACCATATGTTCAAAACTTGAGTTCTCGATAATTTCGCGTTCAGTGCTAATACTTGTTTGAAACTTATTTTCTTTACAGACCAAGCCAGAGATGATTTTCTTTAAAAATTTAATTATTTTGCTTTTCTCGGCCTGAAAAGCGTTTTAATTATTACATTTCGACTATAGGATCAAAACTTGATTTGTCGAGACATTCACGTTTAATGCTAGTACTTGTTTGAAACTCATTTTCTCTACAGACCAAGCCAGAGATGATTTTCCTTAAAATGCTGAATTATTATGCATTTCAGAGCCTGAATGGAGTTCTATTATCACATTTCGACCAAAACTTGATCTTTCAAGAAATTACTGTTCAATTCTTCTTAACATTTGAGACTCATTTTCTTTACAGACCAAGCCAGAGATGATTTTCCTTAAAATGTTGAATTATTATGCTTTTCACAGTTCGAAAAGCGTTTTAATGATCACATATCGACTACTGGATCAAAACTTGATTTTTCGAGAAACGCACGTTTAATGCTAGTACTTGTTTGAAACTCCTTTTCTCTACAGACCAAGCCAGAGATGATTTTCATTAAGATGTTGTATTATTATGCTTTTCAGATTATGAAAAGCGTTTTAATTATCACGTTTGGACTATAGGTTGAACATTTGACTTTCAGAGAAATTCGCGTTCAATACTACTACTCGTTTAAAAATCATTTTCCTTACAGACCAAGCCAGAGATGATTTTACTTAAAATGTTGAATTATTATGCTTTTCACGGCCTGAAAAGCGTTTTAATTATCACATTTCGAATATAGGTTCAAAACTTGATTTTTCAAGAAATTACAGTCCAATGCTAGTACTCTTTTGAAACTCATTTTTTCTACAGACCAAGCTAGAGATGATTTTCCTTAAAATGTTGAACTATTATGCTTTTCACGGCCTGAAAAGATTTTTAATTATCACATTTAGACCATAGGATCAAAACTTGAGTTTTCGAGAAGTTCGCATTCTATGCGAAACGTATTTTCTTTACAGACCAAGCCAGAGATGATTTTAATTAAGATGTAGAATTATTATGCTTTTCAGAGCCATAAAAGCTATTTAATTAGCACATTTGGACTATAGGCTGAACACTTGACTTTTAGAGAAATTCGCGTTCAACTCGTTTGAAACTCGTTTTCTCCGCAGACCAGGCCTGAGATGATTTTCATTAAGATGTTGAATTATTATGCTTTTCAGAGTATGAAAAGCGTTTTAATTATCACGTTTGGACCATAGGTTGAACATTTGACTTTCAGAGAAATTCGCGTTCAATACTACTACTCGTTTAAAAATCATTTTCTTTACAGACCAAGCCAGAGATGATTTTCCTTAAAATGTTGAATTATTATGCTTTTCACGGCCTGAAAAGCGTTTTAATTATCACATTTCGACTATAGGTTCAAAATTTGCTTTTTCAAGAAATTACTGTCCAATGCTAGTACTCATTTGAAACTCATTTTTTCTACAGACCAAGCTAGAGATGATTTTCCTTAAAATGTTGAACTATTATGCTTTTCACGGCCTGAAAAGATTTTTAATTATCACATTTAGACCGTAGGAATAAAACTTGAGTTTTCGAGAAGTTCGCATTCTATGCGAAACTTATTTTGTTTACAGACCAAGCCAGAGATGATTTTAATTAAGATGTATAATTATTATGCTTTTCAGAGCCATAAAATCTATTTAATTAGCACCTTTGGACTATAGGCTGAACACTTGACTTTTAGAGAAATTCGCGTTCAACTCGTTTGAAACTCGTTTTCTCCGCAGACCAGGCCTGAGATGATTTTTCTTAAACTGTTGAATTATTTTGCTTTTCATGGCCTGAAAAGAGTTTTAATTATCACATTTCGACTATAGGATCAAAACTGGATTTTTAAGAAATTCGTGTCCAATGCTGGTACTCGTTTGAAACTCTTTTCCTCTACAGACCAAGCCAGAGATGATTTTCCTTAAAATGTTGAATTATTATGCTTTTCACGGCCTAAAAAGCGTTTTAATTATCACATTTCGACTATAAGATCAAAACTTGATTTTTCGAGAGATTCACGTTTAATGATAGTACTTGTTTGAAACTCATTTTCTCTACAGACCCAGCCAGAGATGATTTCCGTTAAAATTTTGAATTATTATGCTCTTCACGGCCTGAAAAACGTTTTAATTATCATATTTCGACTATAGGATCAAAACTTGATTTTTCGAGATATTAACGTTACATGCTAGTACTCGTTTGAAACTCGTTTTCTCTACAGACCAAGCCAGAGATGATTTTCCGTAGAATGTTGAATTATTATGTTTTTCACGGCCGGAAAAGCGTTTTAATTATCACATTTCGACTATAGGATCAAAACTTGATTTTTCAAGAAATTAGTGTCCAATGCTATTACTCGTTTGAAACTCTTTTCCTCTACACACCAAGCCAGAGATGATTTCCCTTAAAATGTTGAATTATTATGCTTTTCACGGCCTGAAAAGCGTTTTAGTTATCACATTTAGACCATATGTTCAAATCTTGAGTTCTCGATAATTTCGCGTTCAGTGCTAATACTTGTTTGAAACTTATTTTCTTTACAGACCAAGCCAGAGATGATTTTCTTTAAAAATTGAATTATTTTGCTTTTCTCGGCCTGAAAAGCGTTTTAATTATTACATTTCGACTATAGGATCAAAACTTGATTTGTCGAGAAATTCACGTTTAATGCTAGTACTTGTTTGAAACTCATTTTCTCTACAGACCAAGCCAGAGATGATTTTCCTTAAAATGCTGAATTATTATGCATTTCAGAGCCTGAATGGAGTTCTTTTATCACATTTCGACCAAAACTTGATCTTTCAAGAAATTACTGTTCAATGCTTCTTAACATTTGAGACTCATTTTCTTTACAGACCAAGCCAGAGATGATTTTCCTTAAAATGTTGAATTATTATGCTTTTCACAGTTCGAAAAGCGTTTTAATGATCACATATCGACTACTGGATCAAAACTTGATTTTTCGAGAAATGCACATTTAATGCTAGTAATTGTTTGAAACTCCTTTTCTCTACAGACCAAGCCAGAGATGATTTTCATTAAGATGTTGAATTATTATGCTTTTCAGATTATGAAAAGCGTTTTAATTATCACGTTTGGACTATAGGTTGAACATTTGACTTTCAGAGAAATTCGCGTTCAATACTACTACTCGTTTAAAAATCATTTTCTTTACAGACCAAGCCAGAGATGATTTTACTTAAAATGTTGAATTATTATGCTTTTCACGGCCTGAAAAGCGTATTAATTATCACATTTCGAATATAGGTTCAAAACTTGATTTTTCAAGAAATTACAGTCCAATGCTAGTACTCTTTTGAAACTCATTTTTTCTACAGACCAAGCTAGAGATGATTTTCCTTAAAATGTTGAACTATTATGCTTTTCACGGCCTGAAAAGATTTTTAATTATCACATTTAGACCATAGGATCAAAACTTGAGTTTTCGAGAAGTTCGCATTCTATGCGAAACGTATTTTCTTTACAGACCAAGCCAGAGATGATTTTAATTAAGATGTAGAATTATTATGCTTTTCAGAGCCATAAAACTATTTAATTAGCACATTTGGACTATAGGCTGAACACTTGACTTTTAGAGAAATTCGCGTTCAACTCGTTTGAAACTCGTTTTCTCCGCAGACCAGGCCTGAGATGATTTTTCTTAAAATGTTGAATTATTTTGCTTTTCACTGCCTGAAAAGAGTTTTAATTATCACTTTTCGACTATAGGATCAAAACTTGATTTTTCAAGAAATTAGTGTCCAATGCTATTACTCGTTTGAAACGAATTTTCTCTACAGACCATGCTAGAGGTGATTTCGTTTAAAATGTTGAATTATTATGCTTTTCACGGGCTGAAAAGCGTTTTAATTATCACATTTAGACCATATGTTCAAAACTTGAGTTCTCGATAAATTCGCGTTCAGTGCTAATACTTGTTTGAAACTCATTTTCTTTACAGACCAAGCCAGAGATGATTTTCTTTAAAATGTTGAATTATTTTGCTTTTCACTGCCTGAAAAGCGTTTTAATTATAACATTCAGACTATAGGATCAGAACTTGGATTTTCGAGAAATTCGCGTTCAATGCTGGTACTCGTTTGAAACTCATTTTCTCTACAGACCAAGCCAGAGATGATTTTCCTTAAAATATTGAATTATTATGCTTTTGACTGCCTGAAAAATGTTTTAATTATCACATTTGGACTATAGGATCAAAACTTGATTTTTTAAGAAACTAGTGTCCAATGTTTTTACTCGTTTGATATCTAGACCAAGCCAGAGATGATTATCCTTAAAATGTTGAAATATTATGCTTTTCACGGTCTGAAAAGCGTTTTAAATATCACATTTAGACCATATGTTCAAAACTTGATTTTCAAGAAATTAATGTCCAATGCTAGTTCTCGTTAGAAACTCATTTTCTCTACAGACCAAGCCAGAGATGATTTTCCTTAAAATATTGAATTAATATGCTTTTCACGGCCTGAAAAGTGTTTTAGTTATTACATTTCTACTCTAGGATCAAAACTTGATTTTTAAAGAAACTAGTGTAAAATGCTTGTACTCGTTTGAAACTCATTTCCTCTACAGACCAAGCCAGAGATAATTTTCCTTAAAATGTTGAATTATTATGCTTTTCACGGCCTGAAAAGCGTTTTAATTATCACATTTCGACTATAGGTTCAAAACTTGATTTTTCAAGAAATTGCTGTCCAATGCTAGTACTCTTTTGAAACTCATTTTTTCTACAGACCAAGCTAGAGATGATTTTCCTTAAAATGTTGAACTCTTATGCTTTTCACGGCCTGAAAAGATTTTTAATTATCACATTTAGACCATAGGATTAAAACTTGAGTTTTCGAGAAGTTCGCATTCTATGCGAAACGTATTTTCTTTACAGACCTAGCCAGAAATGATTTTAATTAAGATGTAGAATTATTATGCTTTTCAGAGCCATAAAAGCTATTTAATTAGCACATTTTAACTATAGGCTGAACACTTGACTTTTAGAGAAATTCGCGTTCAATGCTACTACTCGTTTGAAACTCGTTTTCTCCGCAGACAAGGCCTGAGATGATTTTTCTTAAAATGATGAATTATTTTGCTTTTCACGGCCTGAAAAGAGTTTTAATTATCACATTTCGACTACAGGATCAACACTTGATTTTTCGAAAAATTAACGTCTAATGCTAATACTGGTTTGAAACTCATTTTCTCTACAGACCAAGCCAGAGATGATTTTCTTTAAAATGTTGAATTATTTTGCTTTTCACGGCCTGAAAAGCGTTTTAATTATCACATTTCGACTATAGGATCAAAACTTGATCTTTCAAGAAATTCTTCTACAATGCTAGTACTCGTTTGAAACTCTTTTCCTCTACAGACCAAGCGAGAGACGATTATCCTTAAAATGTTGAATTATTATGCTTTTCACAGTTTGAAAAGCGTTTTAATCATCACATTTCGACTATAGGATCAAAAAATTGATATTTCGAGAAATTCACGTTTAATGCTAGTACTTGTTTGAATCTCATTTTCTCTACAGACCAAGCCAGAGATGATTTTCCTTAAAATGCTGAATTATTATGCATTTCAGAGCCTGAATGGAGTTCTATTATCACATTTCGACCAAAACTTGATCTTTCAAGAAATTACTGTCCAATGCTCGTATTTTTTGAAACTCATTTTCTCTACAGACCAAGCTAGAGATGATTTTCCTTAAAATGTTGGATTATTATGCATTTCACGGCCTGAAAAGCGTTTTAATTATCACATTTAGCCATAGGATCAAAACTTGAGTTTTCGAGAAATTCGCGTTCAACTCGTTTGAAACTCGTATTCTCCGCAGTTCGAAAAGCGTTTTAATGATCACATTTCGACTATAGGATCGAAATTTGATTTGTCGAGAAATTCACGTTTAATGCTAGTACTTGTTTGAAACTCCTTTTCTCTACAGACCAAGCCAGAGATGATTTTCATTATGATGTTGTATTATTATGCTTTTCAGATTATGAAAAGCGTTTTAATTATCACGTTTGGACGATAGGTTGAACATTTGACTTTCAGAGAAATTCGCGTTCAATACTACTACTCGTTTAAAAATCATTTTCCTTACAGACCAAGCCAGAGATGATTTTACTTAAAATGTTGAATTATTATGCTTTTCACGGCCTGAAAAGCGTTTTAATTATCACATTTCGAATATAGGTTCAAATCTTGATTTTTCAAGAAATTACAGTCCAATGCTAGTACTCTTTTGAAACTCATTTTTTCTACAGACCAAGCTAGAGATGATTTTCCTTAAAATGTTGAACTATTATGCTTTTCACGGCCTGAAAAGATTTTTAATTATCACATTTAGACCATAGGATCAAAACTTGAGTTTTCGAGAAGTTCGCATTCTATGCGAAACGTATTTTCTTTACAGACCAAGCCAGAGATGATTTTAATTAAGATGTAGAATTATTATGCTTTTCAGAGCCATAAAAGCTATTTAATTAGCACATTTGGACTATAGGCTGAACACTTGACTTTTAGAGAAATTCGCGTTCAACTCGTTTGAAACTCGTTTTCTCCGCAGACCAGGCCTGAGATGATTTTCATTAAGATGTTGAATTATTATGCTTTTCAGAGTATGAAAAGCGTTTTAATTATCACGTTTGGACCATAGGTTGAACATTTGACTTTCAGAGAAATTCGCGTTCAATACTACTACTCGTTTAAAAATCATTTTCTTTACAGACCAAGCCAGAGATGATTTTCCTTAAAATGTTGAATTATTATGCTTTTCACGGCCTGAAAAGCGTTTTAATTATCACATTTCGACTATAGGTTCAAAATTTGCTTTTTCAAGAAATTACTGTCCAATGCTAGTACTCATTTGAAACTCATTTTTTCTACAGACCAAGCTAGAGATGATTTTCCTTAAAATGTTGAACTATTATGCTTTTCACGGCCTGAAAAGATTTTTAATTATCACATTTAGACCGTAGGAATAAAACTTGAGTTTTCGAGAAGTTCGCATTCTATGCGAAACTTATTTTGTTTACAGACCAAGCCAGAGATGATTTTAATTAAGATGTATAATTATTATGCTTTTCAGAGCCATAAAATCTATTTAATTAGCACCTTTGGACTATAGGCTGAACACTTGACTTTTAGAGAAATTCGCGTTCAACTCGTTTGAAACTCGTTTTCTCCGCAGACCAGGCCTGAGATGATTTTTCTTAAACTGTTGAATTATTTTGCTTTTCATGGCCTGAAAAGAGTTTTAATTATCACATTTCGACTATAGGATCAAAACTGGATTTTTAAGAAATTCGTGTCCAATGCTGGTACTCGTTTGAAACTCTTTTCCTCTACAGACCAAGCCAGAGATGATTTTCCTTAAAATGTTGAATTATTATGCTTTTCACGGCCTAAAAAGCGTTTTAATTATCACATTTCGACTATAAGATCAAAACTTGATTTTTCGAGAGATTCACGTTTAATGATAGTACTTGTTTGAAACTCATTTTCTCTACAGACCCAGCCAGAGATGATTTCCGTTAAAATTTTGAATTATTATGCTCTTCACGGCCTGAAAAACGTTTTAATTATCATATTTCGACTATAGGATCAAAACTTGATTTTTCGAGATATTAACGTTACATGCTAGTACTCGTTTGAAACTCGTTTTCTCTACAGACCAAGCCAGAGATGATTTTCCGTAGAATGTTGAATTATTATGTTTTTCACGGCCGGAAAAGCGTTTTAATTATCACATTTCGACTATAGGATCAAAACTTGATTTTTCAAGAAATTAGTGTCCAATGCTATTACTCGTTTGAAACTCTTTTCCTCTACACACCAAGCCAGAGATGATTTCCCTTAAAATGTTGAATTATTATGCTTTTCACGGCCTGAAAAGCGTTTTAGTTATCACATTTAGACCATATGTTCAAAACTTGAGTTCTCGATAATTTCGCGTTCAGTGCTAATACTTGTTTGAAACTTATTTTCTTTACAGACCAAGCCAGAGATGATTTTCTTTAAAAATTGAATTATTTTGCTTTTCTCGGCCTGAAAAGCGTTTTAATTATTACATTTCGACTATAGGATCAAAACTTGATTTGTCGAGAAATTCACGTTTAATGCTAGTACTTGTTTGAAACTCATTTTCTCTACAGACCAAGCCAGAGATGATTTTCCTTAAAATGCTGAATTATTATGCATTTCAGAGCCTGAATGGAGTTCTTTTATCACATTTCGACCAAAACTTGATCTTTCAAGAAATTACTGTTCAATGCTTCTTAACATTTGAGACTCATTTTCTTTACAGACCAAGCCAGAGATGATTTTCCTTAAAATGTTGAATTATTATGCTTTTCACAGTTCGAAAAGCGTTTTAATGATCACATATCGACTACTGGATCAAAACTTGATTTTTCGAGAAATGCACGTTTAATGCTAGTACTTGTTTGAAACTCCTTTTCTCTACAGACCAAGCCAGAGATGATTTTCATTAAGATGTTGAATTATTATGCTTTTCAGATTATGAAAAGCGTTTTAATTATCACGTTTGGACTATAGGTTGAACATTTGACTTTCAGAGAAATTCGCGTTCAATACTACTACTCGTTTAAAAATCATTTTCTTTACAGACCAAGCCAGAGATGATTTTACTTAAAATGTTGAATTATTATGCTTTTCACGGCCTGAAAAGCGTATTAATTATCACATTTCGAATATAGGTTCAAAACTTGATTTTTCAAGAAATTACAGTCCAATGCTAGTACTCTTTTGAAACTCATTTTTTCTACAGACCAAGCTAGAGATGATTTTCCTTAAAATGTTGAACTATTATGCTTTTCACGGCCTGAAAAGATTTTTAATTATCACATTTAGACCATAGGATCAAAACTTGAGTTTTCGAGAAGTTCGCATTCTATGCGAAACGTATTTTCTTTACAGACCAAGCCAGAGATGATTTTAATTAAGATGTAGAATTATTATGCTTTTCAGAGCCATAAAACTATTTAATTAGCACATTTGGACTATAGGCTGAACACTTGACTTTTAGAGAAATTCGCGTTCAACTCGTTTGAAACTCGTTTTCTCCGCAGACCAGGCCTGAGATGATTTTTCTTAAAATGTTGAATTATTTTGCTTTTCACGGCCTGAAAAGAGTTTTAATTATCACTTTTCGACTATAGGATCAAAACTTGATTTTTCAAGAAATTAGTGTCCAATGCTATTACTCGTTTGAAACGAATTTTCTCTACAGACCATGCTAGAGGTGATTTCGTTTAAAATGTTGAATTATTATGCTTTTCACGGGCTGAAAAGCGTTTTAATTATCACATTTAGACCATATGTTCAAAACTTGAGTTCTCGATAAATTCGCGTTCAGTGCTAATACTTGTTTGAAACTCATTTTCTTTACAGACCAAGCCAGAGATGATTTTCTTTAAAATGTTGAATTATTTTGCTTTTCACTGCCTGAAAAGCGTTTTAATTATAACATTCAGACTATAGGATCAGAACTTGGATTTTCGAGAAATTCGCGTTCAATGCTGGTACTCGTTTGAAACTCATTTTCTCTACAGACCAAGCCAGAGATGATTTTCCTTAAAATATTGAATTATTATGCTTTTGACTGCCTGAAAAATGTTTTAATTATCACATTTGGACTATAGGATCAAAACTTGATTTTTTAAGAAACTAGTGTCCAATGTTTTTACTCGTTTGATATCTAGACCAAGCCAGAGATGATTATCCTTAAAATGTTGAAATATTATGCTTTTCACGGTCTGAAAAGCGTTTTAAATATCACATTTAGACCATATGTTCAAAACTTGATTTTCAAGAAATTAATGTCCAATGCTAGTTCTCGTTAGAAACTCATTTTCTCTACAGACCAAGCCAGAGATGATTTTCCTTAAAATATTGAATTAATATGCTTTTCACGGCCTGAAAAGTGTTTTAGTTATTACATTTCTACTCTAGGATCAAAACTTGATTTTTCAAGAAACTAGTGTAAAATGCTTGTACTCGTTTGAAACTCATTTCCTCTACAGACCAAGCCAGAGATAATTTTCCTTAAAATGTTGAATTATTATGCTTTTCACGGCCTGAAAAGCGTTTTAATTATCACATTTCGACTATAGGTTCAAAACTTGATTTTTCAAGAAATTGCTGTCCAATGCTAGTACTCTTTTGAAACTCATTTTTTCTACAGACCAAGCTAGAGATGATTTTCCTTAAAATGTTGAACTCTTATGCTTTTCACGGCCTGAAAAGATTTTTAATTATCACATTTAGACCATAGGATTAAAACTTGAGTTTTCGAGAAGTTCGCATTCTATGCGAAACGTATTTTCTTTACAGACCTAGCCAGAAATGATTTTAATTAAGATGTAGAATTATTATGCTTTTCAGAGCCATAAAAGCTATTTAATTAGCACATTTTAACTATAGGCTGAACACTTGACTTTTAGAGAAATTCGCGTTCAATGCTACTACTCGTTTGAAACTCGTTTTCTCCGCAGACAAGGCCTGAGATGATTTTTCTTAAAATGATGAATTATTTTGCTTTTCACGGCCTGAAAAGAGTTTTAATTATCACATTTCGACTACAGGATCAACACTTGATTTTTCGAAAAATTAACGTCTAATGCTAATACTGGTTTGAAACTCATTTTCTCTACAGACCAAGCCAGAGATGATTTTCTTTAAAATGTTGAATTATTTTGCTTTTCACGGCCTGAAAAGCGTTTTAATTATCACATTTCGACTATAGGATCAAAACTTGATCTTTCAAGAAATTCTTCTACAATGCTAGTACTCGTTTGAAACTCTTTTCCTCTACAGACCAAGCGAGAGACGATTATCCTTAAAATGTTGAATTATTATGCTTTTCACAGTTTGAAAAGCGTTTTAATCATCACATTTCGACTATAGGATCAAAAAATTGATATTTCGAGAAATTCACGTTTAATGCTAGTACTTGTTTGAATCTCATTTTCTCTACAGACCAAGCCAGAGATGATTTTCCTTAAAATGCTGAATTATTATGCATTTCAGAGCCTGAATGGAGTTCTATTATCACATTTCGACCAAAACTTGATCTTTCAAGAAATTACTGTCCAATGCTCGTATTTTTTGAAACTCATTTTCTCTACAGACCAAGCTAGAGATGATTTTCCTTAAAATGTTGGATTATTATGCATTTCACGGCCTGAAAAGCGTTTTAATTATCACATTTAGCCATAGGATCAAAACTTGAGTTTTCGAGAAATTCGCGTTCAACTCGTTTGAAACTCGTATTCTCCGCAGTTCGAAAAGCGTTTTAATGATCACATTTCGACTATAGGATCGAAATTTGATTTGTCGAGAAATTCACGTTTAATGCTAGTACTTGTTTGAAACTCCTTTTCTCTACAGACCAAGCCAGAGATGATTTTCATTAAGATATTGAATTATTATGCTTTTCAGAGTATGAAAAGCGTTTTAACTATCACGTTTGGACCATAGGTTGAACATTTGACTTTCAGAGAAATTCGCGTTCAATACTACTACTCGTTTAAAAATCATTTTCTTTACAGACCAAGCCAGAGATGATTTTCCTTAAAATGTTGAATTATTATGCTTTTCACGGCCTGAAAAGCGTTTTAGTTATCACATTTAGAAGAAATGTTTAAAACTTGAGTTCTCGATAAATTCGCGTTCAGTGCTAATACTTGTTTGAAACTTATTTTCTTTACAGACCAAGCCAGAGATGATTTTCTTTAAAATGTTGAATTATTTTGCTTTTCACTGCCTGAAAAGCGTATTTAATTATCACATTTCGACTATAGGATCAAAACTTGATCTTTCAAGAATTTCGTGTACAATGTTAGTACTCGTTTGAAACTCTTTTCCTCTACAGACCAAGCCAGAGAAGATTTTCCTTAAAATGTTGAATTATTATGCTTTTCACAGTTCGAAAAGCGTTTTAATGATCACATTTCGACTATAGGATCAAAACTTGATTTGTCGAGAAATTCACGTTTAATGCTAGTACTCGTTTGAAACTCATTTTCTCTACAGACCAAGCCAGAATGATTTTCATTAAGATGTTGAATTATTATGCTTTTCAGAGTATGAAACGCGTTTTAATTATCACGTTTGGACTATGGGTTGAACATTTGACTTTCAAAGAAATTCGCGTTCAATACTACTAGTTTAAAAATCATTTTCTTTACAGACCAAGCCAGAGATGATTTTCCTTAAAATGTTGAATTATTATGTTTTTCACGGCCTGAAAAGCGTTTTAATTATCACATTTCGACTATAGGTTCAAAACTTGATTTTTCAAGAAATTACTGTCCAATGCTAGTACTCTTTTGAAACTCATTTTTTCTACAAACCAAGCTAGAGATGATTTTCCTTAAAATGTTGAACTATTATGCTTTTCACGGCCTGAAAAGATTTTTAATTATCACATTTAGACCATAGGATCAAAACTTGAGTTTTCGAGAAGTTCGCATTCTATGCGAAACGTATTTTCTTTACAGACCAAGCCAGAGATGATTTTAATTAAGATGTAGAATTATTATGCTTTTCAGAGCCATAAAAGCTATTTAATTAGCACATTTGGACTATAGGCTGAACACTTGACTTTTAGAGAAATTCGCGTTCAACTCGTTTGAAACTCGTTTTCTCCGCAGACCAGGCCTGAGATGATTTTCATTAAGATGTTGAATTATTATGCTTTTCAGAGTATGAAAAGCGTTTTAATTATCACGTTTGGACCATAGGTTGAACATTTGACTTTCAGAGAAATTCGCGTTCAATACTACTACTCGTTTAAAAATCATTTTCTTTACAGACCAAGCCAGAGATGATTTTCCTTAAAATGTTGAATTATTATGCTTTTCACGGCCTGAAAAGCGTTTTAATTATCACATTTCGACTATAGGTTCAAAATTTGCTTTTTCAAGAAATTACTGTCCAATGCTAGTACTCATTTGAAACTCATTTTTTCTACAGACCAAGCTAGAGATGATTTTCCTTAAAATGTTGAACTATTATGCTTTTCACGGCCTGAAAAGATTTTTAATTATCACATTTAGACCGTAGGAATAAAACTTGAGTTTTCGAGAAGTTCGCATTCTATGCGAAACTTATTTTGTTTACAGACCAAGCCAGAGATGATTTTAATTAAGATGTATAATTATTATGCTTTTCAGAGCCATAAAATCTATTTAATTAGCACCTTTGGACTATAGGCTGAACACTTGACTTTTAGAGAAATTCGCGTTCAACTCGTTTGAAACTCGTTTTCTCCGCAGACCAGGCCTGAGATGATTTTTCTTAAACTGTTGAATTATTTTGCTTTTCATGGCCTGAAAAGAGTTTTAATTATCACATTTCGACTATAGGATCAAAACTGGATTTTTAAGAAATTCGTGTCCAATGCTGGTACTCGTTTGAAACTCTTTTCCTCTACAGACCAAGCCAGAGATGATTTTCCTTAAAATGTTGAATTATTATGCTTTTCACGGCCTAAAAAGCGTTTTAATTATCACATTTCGACTATAAGATCAAAACTTGATTTTTCGAGAGATTCACGTTTAATGATAGTACTTGTTTGAAACTCATTTTCTCTACAGACCCAGCCAGAGATGATTTCCGTTAAAATTTTGAATTATTATGCTCTTCACGGCCTGAAAAACGTTTTAATTATCATATTTCGACTATAGGATCAAAACTTGATTTTTCGAGATATTAACGTTACATGCTAGTACTCGTTTGAAACTCGTTTTCTCTACAGACCAAGCCAGAGATGATTTTCCGTAGAATGTTGAATTATTATGTTTTTCACGGCCGGAAAAGCGTTTTAATTATCACATTTCGACTATAGGATCAAAACTTGATTTTTCAAGAAATTAGTGTCCAATGCTATTACTCGTTTGAAACTCTTTTCCTCTACACACCAAGCCAGAGATGATTTCCCTTAAAATGTTGAATTATTATGCTTTTCACGGCCTGAAAAGCGTTTTAGTTATCACATTTAGACCATATGTTCAAAACTTGAGTTCTCGATAATTTCGCGTTCAGTGCTAATACTTGTTTGAAACTTATTTTCTTTACAGACCAAGCCAGAGATGATTTTCTTTAAAAATTGAATTATTTTGCTTTTCTCGGCCTGAAAAGCGTTTTAATTATTACATTTCGACTATAGGATCAAAACTTGATTTGTCGAGAAATTCACGTTTAATGCTAGTACTTGTTTGAAACTCATTTTCTCTACAGACCAAGCCAGAGATGATTTTCCTTAAAATGCTGAATTATTATGCATTTCAGAGCCTGAATGGAGTTCTTTTATCACATTTCGACCAAAACTTGATCTTTCAAGAAATTACTGTTCAATGCTTCTTAACATTTGAGACTCATTTTCTTTACAGACCAAGCCAGAGATGATTTTCCTTAAAATGTTGAATTATTATGCTTTTCACAGTTCGAAAAGCGTTTTAATGATCACATATCGACTACTGGATCAAAACTTGATTTTTCGAGAAATGCACGTTTAATGCTAGTACTTGTTTGAAACTCCTTTTCTCTACAGACCAAGCCAGAGATGATTTTCATTAAGATGTTGAATTATTATGCTTTTCAGATTATGAAAAGCGTTTTAATTATCACGTTTGGACTATAGGTTGAACATTTGACTTTCAGAGAAATTCGCGTTCAATACTACTACTCGTTTAAAAATCATTTTCTTTACAGACCAAGCCAGAGATGATTTTACTTAAAATGTTGAATTATTATGCTTTTCACGGCCTGAAAAGCGTATTAATTATCACATTTCGAATATAGGTTCAAAACTTGATTTTTCAAGAAATTACAGTCCAATGCTAGTACTCTTTTGAAACTCATTTTTTCTACAGACCAAGCTAGAGATGATTTTCCTTAAAATGTTGAACTATTATGCTTTTCACGGCCTGAAAAGATTTTTAATTATCACATTTAGACCATAGGATCAAAACTTGAGTTTTCGAGAAGTTCGCATTCTATGCGAAACGTATTTTCTTTACAGACCAAGCCAGAGATGATTTTAATTAAGATGTAGAATTATTATGCTTTTCAGAGCCATAAAACTATTTAATTAGCACATTTGGACTATAGGCTGAACACTTGACTTTTAGAGAAATTCGCGTTCAACTCGTTTGAAACTCGTTTTCTCCGCAGACCAGGCCTGAGATGATTTTTCTTAAAATGTTGAATTATTTTGCTTTTCACGGCCTGAAAAGAGTTTTAATTATCACTTTTCGACTATAGGATCAAAACTTGATTTTTCAAGAAATTAGTGTCCAATGCTATTACTCGTTTGAAACGAATTTTCTCTACAGACCATGCTAGAGGTGATTTCGTTTAAAATGTTGAATTATTATGCTTTTCACGGGCTGAAAAGCGTTTTAATTATCACATTTAGACCATATGTTCAAAACTTGAGTTCTCGATAAATTCGCGTTCAGTGCTAATACTTGTTTGAAACTCATTTTCTTTACAGACCAAGCCAGAGATGATTTTCTTTAAAATGTTGAATTATTTTGCTTTTCACTGCCTGAAAAGCGTTTTAATTATAACATTCAGACTATAGGATCAGAACTTGGATTTTCGAGAAATTCGCGTTCAATGCTGGTACTCGTTTGAAACTCATTTTCTCTACAGACCAAGCCAGAGATGATTTTCCTTAAAATATTGAATTATTATGCTTTTGACTGCCTGAAAAATGTTTTAATTATCACATTTGGACTATAGGATCAAAACTTGATTTTTTAAGAAACTAGTGTCCAATGTTTTTACTCGTTTGATATCTAGACCAAGCCAGAGATGATTATCCTTAAAATGTTGAAATATTATGCTTTTCACGGTCTGAAAAGCGTTTTAAATATCACATTTAGACCATATGTTCAAAACTTGATTTTCAAGAAATTAATGTCCAATGCTAGTTCTCGTTAGAAACTCATTTTCTCTACAGACCAAGCCAGAGATGATTTTCCTTAAAATATTGAATTAATATGCTTTTCACGGCCTGAAAAGTGTTTTAGTTATTACATTTCTACTCTAGGATCAAAACTTGATTTTTCAAGAAACTAGTGTAAAATGCTTGTACTCGTTTGAAACTCATTTCCTCTACAGACCAAGCCAGAGATAATTTTCCTTAAAATGTTGAATTATTATGCTTTTCACGGCCTGAAAAGCGTTTTAATTATCACATTTCGACTATAGGTTCAAAACTTGATTTTTCAAGAAATTGCTGTCCAATGCTAGTACTCTTTTGAAACTCATTTTTTCTACAGACCAAGCTAGAGATGATTTTCCTTAAAATGTTGAACTATTATGCTTTTCACGGCCTGAAAAGATTTTTAATTATCACATTTAGACCATAGGATTAAAACTTGAGTTTTCGAGAAGTTCGCATTCTATGCGAAACGTATTTTCTTTACAGACCTAGCCAGAAATGATTTTAATTAAGATGTAGAATTATTATGCTTTTCAGAGCCATAAAAGCTATTTAATTAGCACATTTTAACTATAGGCTGAACACTTGACTTTTAGAGAAATTCGCGTTCAATGCTACTACTCGTTTGAAACTCGTTTTCTCCGCAGACAAGGCCTGAGATGATTTTTCTTAAAATGATGAATTATTTTGCTTTTCACGGCCTGAAAAGAGTTTTAATTATCACATTTCGACTACAGGATCAACACTTGATTTTTCGAAAAATTAACGTCTAATGCTAATACTGGTTTGAAACTCATTTTCTCTACAGACCAAGCCAGAGATGATTTTCTTTAAAATGTTGAATTATTTTGCTTTTCACGGCCTGAAAAGCGTTTTAATTATCACATTTCGACTATAGGATCAAAACTTGATCTTTCAAGAAATTCTTCTACAATGCTAGTACTCGTTTGAAACTCTTTTCCTCTACAGACCAAGCGAGAGACGATTATCCTTAAAATGTTGAATTATTATGCTTTTCACAGTTTGAAAAGCGTTTTAATCATCACATTTCGACTATAGGATCAAAAAATTGATATTTCGAGAAATTCACGTTTAATGCTAGTACTTGTTTGAATCTCATTTTCTCTACAGACCAAGCCAGAGATGATTTTCCTTAAAATGCTGAATTATTATGCATTTCAGAGCCTGAATGGAGTTCTATTATCACATTTCGACCAAAACTTGATCTTTCAAGAAATTACTGTCCAATGCTCGTATTTTTTGAAACTCATTTTCTCTACAGACCAAGCTAGAGATGATTTTCCTTAAAATGTTGGATTATTATGCATTTCACGGCCTGAAAAGCGTTTTAATTATCACATTTAGCCATAGGATCAAAACTTGAGTTTTCGAGAAATTCGCGTTCAACTCGTTTGAAACTCGTATTCTCCGCAGTTCGAAAAGCGTTTTAATGATCACATTTCGACTATAGGATCGAAATTTGATTTGTCGAGAAATTCACGTTTAATGCTAGTACTTGTTTGAAACTCCTTTTCTCTACAGACCAAGCCAGAGATGATTTTCATTAAGATATTGAATTATTATGCTTTTCAGAGTATGAAAAGCGTTTTAACTATCACGTTTGGACCATAGGTTGAACATTTGACTTTCAGAGAAATTCGCGTTCAATACTACTACTCGTTTAAAAATCATTTTCTTTACAGACCAAGCCAGAGATGATTTTCCTTAAAATGTTGAATTATTATGCTTTTCACGGCCTGAAAAGCGTTTTAGTTATCACATTTAGAAGAAATGTTTAAAACTTGAGTTCTCGATAAATTCGCGTTCAGTGCTAATACTTGTTTGAAACTTATTTTCTTTACAGAACAAGCCAGAGATGATTTTCTTTAAAATGTTGAATTATTTTGCTTTTCACTGCCTGAAAAGAGTATTTAATTATCACATTTCGACTATAGGATCAAAACTTGATCTTTCAAGAATTTCGTGTACAATGTTAGTACTCGTTTGAAACTCTTTTCCTCTACAGACCAAGCCAGAGAAGATTTTCCTTAAAATGTTGAATTATTATGCTTTTCACAGTTCGAAAAGCGTTTTAATGATCACATTTTGACTATAGGATCAAAACTTGATTTGTCGAGAAATTCACGTTTAATGCTAGTACTCGTTTGAAACTCATTTTCTCTACAGACCAAGCCAGAATGATTTTCATTAAGATGTTGAATTATTATGCTTTTCAGAGTATGAAACGCGTTTTAATTATCACGTTTGGACTATGGGCTGAACATTTGACTTTCAGAGAAATTCGCGTTCAATACTACTAGTTTAAAAATCATTTTCTTTACAGACCAAGCCAGAGATGATTTTCCTTAAAATGTTGAATTATTATGTTTTTCACGGCCTGAAAAGCGTTTTAATTATCACATTTCGACTATAGGTTCAAAACTTGATTTTTCAAAAATTACTGTCCAATGCTAGTACTCTTTTGAAACTCATTTTTTCTACAAACCAAGCTAGAGATGATTTTCCTTAAAATGTTGAACTATTATGCTTTTCACGGCCTGAAAAGATTTTTAATTATCACATTTAGTCCATAGGATTAAAACTTGAGTTTTCGAGAAGTTCGCATTCTATGCGAAACGTATTTTCTTTACAGACCAAGCCAGAGATAATTTTAATTAAGATGTAGAATTATTATGCTTTTCAGAGCCATAAAAGCTATTTAATTAGCACATTTGGACTATAGGCTGAACACTTGACTTTTAGAGAAATTCGCGTTCAACTCGTTTGAAACTCGTTTTCTCCGCAGACCAGGCCTGAGATGATTTTCATTAAGATGTTGAATTATTATGCTTTTCAGAGTATGAAAAGCGTTTTAATTATCACGTTTGGACCATAGGTTGAACATTTGACTTTCAGAGAAATTCGCGTTCAATACTACTACTCGTTTAAAAATCATTTTCTTTACAGACCAAGCCAGAGATGATTTTCCTTAAAATGTTGAATTATTATGCTTTTCACGGCCTGAAAAGCGTTTTAATTATCACATTTCGACTATAGGTTCAAAATTTGATTTTTTCAAGAAATTACTGTCCAATGCTAGTACTCATTTGAAACTCATTTTTTCTACAGACCAAGCTAGAGATGATTTTCCTTAAAATGTTGAACTATTATGCTTTTCACGGCCTGAAAAGATTTTTAATTATCACATTTAGACCGTAGGAATAAAACTTGAGTTTTCGAGAAGTTCGCATTCTATGCGAAACTTATTTTGTTTACAGACCAAGCCAGAGATGATTTTAATTAAGATGTATAATTATTATGCTTTTCAGAGCCATAAAATCTATTTAATTAGCACCTTTGGACTATAGGCTGAACACTTGACTTTTAGAGAAATTCGCGTTCAACTCGTTTGAAACTCGTTTTCTCCGCAGACCAGGCCTGAGATGATTTTTCTTAAACTGTTGAATTATTTTGCTTTTCATGGCCTGAAAAGAGTTTTAATTATCACATTTCGACTATAGGATCAAAACTGGATTTTTAAGAAATTCGTGTCCAATGCTGGTACTCGTTTGAAACTCTTTTCCTCTACAGACCAAGCCAGAGATGATTTTCCTTAAAATGTTGAATTATTATGCTTTTCACGGCCTAAAAAGCGTTTTAATTATCACATTTCGACTATAAGATCAAAACTTGATTTTTCGAGAGATTCACGTTTAATGATAGTACTTGTTTGAAACTCATTTTCTCTACAGACCCAGCCAGAGATGATTTCCGTTAAAATTTTGAATTATTATGCTCTTCACGGCCTGAAAAACGTTTTAATTATCATATTTCGACTATAGGATCAAAACTTGATTTTTCGAGATATTAACGTTACATGCTAGTACTCGTTTGAAACTCGTTTTCTCTACAGACCAAGCCAGAGATGATTTTCCGTAGAATGTTGAATTATTATGTTTTTCACGGCCGGAAAAGCGTTTTAATTATCACATTTCGACTATAGGATCAAAACTTGATTTTTCAAGAAATTAGTGTCCAATGCTATTACTCGTTTGAAACTCTTTTCCTCTACACACCAAGCCAGAGATGATTTCCCTTAAAATGTTGAATTATTATGCTTTTCACGGCCTGAAAAGCGTTTTAGTTATCACATTTAGACCATATGTTCAAAACTTGAGTTCTCGATAATTTCGCGTTCAGTGCTAATACTTGTTTGAAACTTATTTTCTTTACAGACCAAGCCAGAGATGATTTTCTTTAAAAATTGAATTATTTTGCTTTTCTCGGCCTGAAAAGCGTTTTAATTATTACATTTCGACTATAGGATCAAAACTTGATTTGTCGAGAAATTCACGTTTAATGCTAGTACTTGTTTGAAACTCATTTTCTCTACAGACCAAGCCAGAGATGATTTTCCTTAAAATGCTGAATTATTATGCATTTCAGAGCCTGAATGGAGTTCTTTTATCACATTTCGACCAAAACTTGATCTTTCAAGAAATTACTGTTCAATGCTTCTTAACATTTGAGACTCATTTTCTTTACAGACCAAGCCAGAGATGATTTTCCTTAAAATGTTGAATTATTATGCTTTTCACAGTTCGAAAAGCGTTTTAATGATCACATATCGACTACTGGATCAAAACTTGATTTTTCGAGAAATGCACGTTTAATGCTAGTACTTGTTTGAAACTCCTTTTCTCTACAGACCAAGCCAGAGATGATTTTCATTAAGATGTTGAATTATTATGCTTTTCAGATTATGAAAAGCGTTTTAATTATCACGTTTGGACTATAGGTTGAACATTTGACTTTCAGAGAAATTCGCGTTCAATACTACTACTCGTTTAAAAATCATTTTCTTTACAGACCAAGCCAGAGATGATTTTACTTAAAATGTTGAATTATTATGCTTTTCACGGCCTGAAAAGCGTATTAATTATCACATTCCGAATATAGGTTCAAAACTTGATTTTTCAAGAAATTACAGTCCAATGCTAGTACTCTTTTGAAACTCATTTTTTCTACAGACCAAGCTAGAGATGATTTTCCTTAAAATGTTGAACTATTATGCTTTTCACGGCCTGAAAAGATTTTTAATTATCACATTTAGACCATAGGATCAAAACTTGAGTTTTCGAGAAGTTCGCATTCTATGCGAAACGTATTTTCTTTACAGACCAAGCCAGAGATGATTTTAATTAAGATGTAGAATTATTATGCTTTTCAGAGCCATAAAACTATTTAATTAGCACATTTGGACTATAGGCTGAACACTTGACTTTTAGAGAAATTCGCGTTCAACTCGTTTGAAACTCGTTTTCTCCGCAGACCAGGCCTGAGATGATTTTTCTTAAAATGTTGAATTATTTTGCTTTTCACGGCCTGAAAAGAGTTTTAATTATCACTTTTCGACTATAGGATCAAAACTTGATTTTTCAAGAAATTAGTGTCCAATGCTATTACTCGTTTGAAACGAATTTTCTCTACAGACCATGCTAGAGGTGATTTCGTTTAAAATGTTGAATTATTATGCTTTTCACGGGCTGAAAAGCGTTTTAATTATCACATTTAGACCATATGTTCAAAACTTGAGTTCTCGATAAATTCGCGTTCAGTGCTAATACTTGTTTGAAACTCATTTTCTTTACAGACCAAGCCAGAGATGATTTTCTTTAAAATGTTGAATTATTTTGCTTTTCACTGCCTGAAAAGCGTTTTAATTATAACATTCAGACTATAGGATCAGAACTTGGATTTTCGAGAAATTCGCGTTCAATGCTGGTACTCGTTTGAAACTCATTTTCTCTACAGACCAAGCCAGAGATGATTTTCCTTAAAATATTGAATTATTATGCTTTTGACTGCCTGAAAAATGTTTTAATTATCACATTTGGACTATAGGATCAAAACTTGATTTTTTAAGAAACTAGTGTCCAATGTTTTTACTCGTTTGATATCTAGACCAAGCCAGAGATGATTATCCTTAAAATGTTGAAATATTATGCTTTTCACGGTCTGAAAAGCGTTTTAAATATCACATTTAGACCATATGTTCAAAACTTGATTTTCAAGAAATTAATGTCCAATGCTAGTTCTCGTTAGAAACTCATTTTCTCTACAGACCAAGCCAGAGATGATTTTCCTTAAAATATTGAATTAATATGCTTTTCACGGCCTGAAAAGTGTTTTAGTTATTACATTTCTACTCTAGGATCAAAACTTGATTTTTCAAGAAACTAGTGTCCAATGCTTGTACTCGTTTGAAACTCATTTCCTCTACAGACCAAGCCAGAGATAATTTTCCTTAAAATGTTGAATTATTATGCTTTTCACGGCCTGAAAGGCGTTTTAATTATCACATTTCGACTATAGGTTCAAAACTTGATTTTTCAAGAAATTGCTGTCCAATGCTAGTACTCTTTTGAAACTCATTTTTTCTACAGACCAAGCTAGAGATGATTTTCCTTAAAATGTTGAACTATTATGCTTTTCACGGCCTGAAAAGATTTTTAATTATCACATTTAGACCATAGGATTAAAACTTGAGTTTTCGAGAAGTTCGCATTCTATGCGAAACGTATTTTCTTTACAGACCTAGCCAGAAATGATTTTAATTAAGATGTAGAATTATTATGCTTTTCAGAGCCATAAAAGCTATTTAATTAGCACATTTTAACTATAGGCTGAACACTTGACTTTTAGAGAAATTCGCGTTCAATGCTACTACTCGTTTGAAACTCGTTTTCTCCGCAGACAAGGCCTGAGATGATTTTTCTTAAAATGATGAATTATTTTGCTTTTCACGGCCTGAAAAGAGTTTTAATTATCACATTTCGACTACAGGATCAACACTTGATTTTTCGAAAAATTAACGTCTAATGCTAATACTGGTTTGAAACTCATTTTCTCTACAGACCAAGCCAGAGATGATTTTCTTTAAAATGTTGAATTATTTTGCTTTTCACGGCCTGAAAAGCGTTTTAATTATCACATTTCGACTATAGGATCAAAACTTGATCTTTCAAGAAATTCTTCTACAATGCTAGTACTCGTTTGAAACTCTTTTCCTCTACAGACAAAGCGAGAGACGATTATCCTTAAAATGTTGAATTATTATGCTTTTCACAGTTTGAAAAGCGTTTTAATCATCACATTTCGACTATAGGATCAAAAAATTGATATTTCGAGAAATTCACGTTTAATGCTAGTACTTGTTTGAATCTCATTTTCTCTACAGACCAAGCCAGAGATGATTTTCCTTAAAATGCTGAATTATTATGCATTTCAGAGCCTGAATGGAGTTCTATTATCACATTTCGACCAAAACTTGATCTTTCAAGAAATTACTGTCCAATGCTCGTATTTTTTGAAACTCATTTTCTCTACAGACCAAGCTAGAGATGATTTTCCTTAAAATGTTGGATTATTATGCATTTCACGGCCTGAAAAGCGTTTTAATTATCACATTTAGCCATAGGATCAAAACTTGAGTTTTCGAGAAATTCGCGTTCAACTCGTTTGAAACTCGTATTCTCCGCAGTTCGAAAAGCGTTTTAATGATCACATTTCGACTATAGGATCGAAATTTGATTTGTCGAGAAATTCACGTTTAATGCTAGTACTTGTTTGAAACTCCTTTTCTCTACAGACCAAGCCAGAGATGATTTTCATTAAGATATTGAATTATTATGCTTTTCAGAGTATGAAAAGCGTTTTAACTATCACGTTTGGACCATAGGTTGAACATTTGACTTTCAGAGAAATTCGCGTTCAATACTACTACTCGTTTAAAAATCATTTTCTTTACAGACCAAGCCAGAGATGATTTTCCTTAAAATGTTGAATTATTATGCTTTCACGGCCTGAAAAGCGTTTTAGTTATCACATTTAGAAGAAATGTTTAAAACTTGAGTTCTCGATAAATTCGCGTTCAGTGCTAATACTTGTTTGAAACTTATTTTCTTTACAGACCAAGCCAGAGATGATTTTCTTTAAAATGTTGAATTATTTTGCTTTTCACTGCCTGAAAAGCGTATTTAATTATCACATTTCGACTATAGGATCAAAACTTGATCTTTCAAGAATTTCGTGTACAATGTTAGTACTCGTTTGAAACTCTTTTCCTCTACAGACCAAGCCAGAGAAGATTTTCCTTAAAATGTTGAATTATTATGCTTTTCACAGTTCGAAAAGCGTTTTAATGATCACATTTCGACTATAGGATCAAAACTTGATTTGTCGAGAAATTCACGTTTAATGCTAATACTCGTTTGAAACTCATTTTCTCTACAGACCAAGCCAGAATGATTTTCATTAAGATGTTGAATTATTATGCTTTTCAGAGTATGAAACGCGTTTTAATTATCACGTTTGGACTATGGGTTGAACATTTGACTTTCAGAGAAATTCGCGTTCAATACTACTAGTTTAAAAATCATTTTCTTTACAGACCAAGCCAGAGATGATTTTCCTTAAAATGTTGAATTATTATGTTTTTCACGGCCTGAAAAGCGTTTTAATTATCAAATTTCGACTATAGGTTCAAAACTTGATTTTTCAAGAAATTACTGTCCAATGCTAGTACTCTTTTGAAACTCATTTTTTCTACAAACCAAGCTAGAGATGATTTTCCTTAAAATGTTGAACTATTATGCTTTTCACGGCCTGAAAAGATTTTTAATTATCACATTTAGACCATAGGATTAAAACTTGAGTTTTCGAGAAGTTCGCATTCTATGCGAAACGTATTTTCTTTACAGACCAAGCCAGAGATAATTTTAATTAAGATGTAGAATTATTATGCTTTTCAGAGCAATAAAAGCTATTTAATTAGCACCTTTGGACTATAGGCTGAACACTTGACTTTTAGAGAAATTCGCGTTCAACTCGTTTGAAACTCGTTTTCTCCGCAGACCAAGCCTGAGATGATTTTTCTTAAAATGTTGAATTAATTTGGTTTTTCACGGCCTGAAAAGAGTTTTAATTATCACATTTCGACTATAGGATCAAAACTGGATTTTTAAGAAATTCGTGTCCGATGCTGGTACTCGTTTGAAACTCATTTTCTCTACAGACCAAGCCAGAGATGATTTTCATTAAGATGTTGAATTATTATGCTTTTCAGAGTATGAAAAGCGTTTTAATTATAACGTTTGGACTATGGGTTGAACATTTGATTTTCAGAGAAATTCGCGTTCAATACTACTACTCGTTTAAAAATCATTTTCTTTACAGACCAAGCCAGAGATGATTTTCCTTAAAATGTTGAATTATTATGCTTTTCACGGCCTGAAAAGCGTTTTAATTATCACATTTCGACTATAGGTTCAAAACTTGATTTTTCAAGAAATTACTGTCCAATGCTAGTACTCTTTTGAAACTCATTTTTTCTTCAGACCAGGCCTGAGATGATTTTTCTTAAAATGTTGAATTATTTTGCTTTTCATGGCCTGAAAAGAGTTTTAATTATCACATTTCGACTATAGGATCAAAACTGAATTTTTAAGAAATTCGTGTCCCATGCTGGTACTCGTTTGAAACTCTTTTCCTCTACAGACCAAGCCAGAGATGATTTTCCTTTAAATGTTGAATTATTATGCTTTTCACGGCCTGAAAAGCGTTTTAATTATCACATTTCGACTATAAGATCAAAACTTGATTTTTCGAGAGATTCACGTTTAATGATAGTACTTGTTTGAAACTCATTTTCTCTACAGACCCAGCCAGAGATGATTTCCGTTAAAATTTTGAATTATTATGCTCTTCACGGCCTGAAAAACGTTTTAATTATCATATTTCGACTATAGGATCAAAACTTGATTTTTCGAGATATTAACGTTACATGCTAGTACTCGTTTGAAACTCGTTTTCTCTACAGACCAAGCCAGAGATGATTTTCCGTAGAATGTTGAATTATTATGTTTTTCACGGCCTCAAAAGTGTTTTAATTATCACATTTCGACTATAGGATCAAAACTTGATTTTTCAAGAAATTAGTGAACAATGCTATTACACGTTTGAAAGGAATTTTCTCTACAGACCAAGCTAGAGGTGATTTCCCATAAAATATTGAATTATTATGCTCTTCACGGCTTGAAAAGCGTTTTAATTATCACATTTAGACCATATGTTCAAAACTTGAGTTCTCGATAAATTCGCGTTCAGTGCTAATACTTGTTTGAAACTTATTTTCTTTACAGACCAAGCCATAGATGATTTTCATTAAGATGTTGAATTATTATGTTTTTCACGGCCTGAAAAGCGTTTTAATTATCATATTTCGACTACAGGATGAACACTTGATTTTTCGAAAAATTAGCGTCTAATGCTAATACTGGTTTGAAACTCATTTTCTCTACAGACCAAGCCAGAGATGATTTTTCTTAAAATATTGAATTATTATGTTTTTGACGGCCTGAAAAGTGTTTTAATTATCACATTTGGACTATAGGATCAAAACTTGATTTTTCAAGAAACTAGTGTAAAATGCTTGTACTCGTTTGAAACTCATTTCCTCTACAGACCAAGCCAGAGATAATTTTCCTTAAAATGTTGAACTATTATGCTTTTCACGGCCTGAAAAGATTTTTAATTATCACATTTAGACCATAGGATTAAAACTTGAGTTTTCGAGAAGTTCGCATTCTATGCGAAACGTATTTTCTTTACAGACCTAGCCAGAAATGATTTTAATTAAGATGTAGAATTATTATGCTTTTCAGAGCCATAAAAGCTATTTAATTAGCACATTTTAACTATAGGCTGAACACTTGACTTTTAGAGAAATTCGCGTTCAATGCTACTACTCGTTTGAAACTCGTTTTCTCCGCAGACAAGGCCTGAGATGATTTTTCTTAAAATGATGAATTATTTTGCTTTTCACGGCCTGAAAAGAGTTTTAATTATCACATTTCGACTACAGGATCAACACTTGATTTTTCGAAAAATTAACGTCTAATGCTAATACTGGTTTGAAACTCATTTTCTCTACAGACCAAGCCAGAGATGATTTTCTTTAAAATGTTGAATTATTTTGCTTTTCACGGCCTGAAAAGCGTTTTAATTATCACATATCGACTATAGGATCAAAACTTGATCTTTCAAGAAATTCTTCTACAATGCTAGTACTCGTTTGAAACTCTTTTCCTCTACAGACCAAGCGAGAGACGATTATCCTTAAAATGTTGAATTATTATGCTTTTCACAGTTTGAAAAGCGTTTTAATCATCACATTTCGACTATAGGATCAAAAAATTGATATTTCGAGAAATTCACGTTTAATGCTAGTACTTGTTTGAATCTCATTTTCTCTACAGACCAAGCCAGAGATGATTTTCCTTAAAATGCTGAATTATTATGCATTTCAGAGCCTGAATGGAGTTCTATTATCACATTTCGACCAAAACTTGATCTTTCAAGAAATTACTGTCCAATGCTCGTATTTTTTGAAACTCATTTTCTCTACAGACCAAGCTAGAGATGATTTTCCTTAAAATGTTGGATTATTATGCATTTCACGGCCTGAAAAGCGTTTTAATTATCACATTTAGCCATAGGATCAAAACTTGAGTTTTCGAGAAATTCGCGTTCAACTCGTTTGAAACTCGTATTCTCCGCAGTTCGAAAAGCGTTTTAATGATCACATTTCGACTATAGGATCGAAATTTGATTTGTCGAGAAATTCACGTTTAATGCTAGTACTTGTTTGAAACTCCTTTTCTCTACAGACCAAGCCAGAGATGATTTTCATTAAGATATTGAATTATTATGCTTTTCAGAGTATGAAAAGCGTTTTAACTATCACGTTTGGACCATAGGTTGAACATTTGACTTTCAGAGAAATTCGCGTTCAATACTACTACTCGTTTAAAAATCATTTTCTTTACAGACCAAGCCAGAGATGATTTTCCTTAAAATGTTGAATTATTATGCTTTTCACGGCCTGAAAAGCGTTTTAGTTATCACATTTAGAAGAAATGTTTAAAACTTGAGTTCTCGATAAATTCGCGTTCAGTGCTAATACTTGTTTGAAACTTATTTTCTTTACAGACCAAGCCAGAGATGATTTTCTTTAAAATGTTGAATTATTTTGCTTTTCACTGCCTGAAAAGCGTATTTAATTATCACATTTCGACTATAGGATCAAAACTTGATCTTTCAAGAATTTCGTGTACAATGTTAGTACTCGTTTGAAACTCTTTTCCTCTACAGACCAAGCCAGAGAAGATTTTCCTTAAAATGTTGAATTATTATGCTTTTCACAGTTCGAAAAGCGTTTTAATGATCACATTTCGACTATAGGATCAAAACTTGATTTGTCGAGAAATTCACGTTTAATGCTAGTACTCGTTTGAAACTCATTTTCTCTACAGACCAAGCCAGAATGATTTTCATTAAGATGTTGAATTATTATGCTTTTCAGAGTATGAAACGCGTTTTAATTATCACGTTTGGACTATGGGTTGAACATTTGACTTTCAGAGAAATTCGCGTTCAATACTACTAGTTTAAAAATCATTTTCTTTACAGACCAAGCCAGAGATGATTTTCCTTAAAATGTTGAATTATTATGTTTTTCACGGCCTGAAAAGCGTTTTAATTATCACATTTCGACTATAGGTTCAAAACTTGATTTTTCAAGAAATTACTGTCCAATGCTAGTACTCTTTTGAAACTCATTTTTTCTACAAACCAAGCTAGAGATGATTTTCCTTAAAATGTTGAACTATTATGCTTTTCACGGCCTGAAAAGATTTTTAATTATCACATTTAGACCATAGGATTAAAACTTGAGTTTTCGAGAAGTTCGCATTCTATGCGAAACGTATTTTCTTTACAGACCAAGCCAGAGATAATTTTAATTAAGATGTAGAATTATTATGCTTTTCAGAGCCATAAAAGCTATTTAATTAGCACATTTGGACTATAGGCTGAACACTTGACTTTTAGAGAAATTCGCGTTCAACTCGTTTGAAACTCGTTTTCTCCGCAGACCAGGCCTGAGATGATTTTCATTAAGATGTTGAATTATTATGCTTTTCAGAGTATGAAAAGCGTTTTAATTATCACGTTTGGACCATAGGTTGAACATTTGACTTTCAGAGAAATTCGCGTTCAATACTACTACTCGTTTAAAAATCATTTTCTTTACAGACCAAGCCAGAGATGATTTTCCTTAAAATGTTGAATTATTATGCTTTTCACGGCCTGAAAAGCGTTTTAATTATCACATTTCGACTATAGGTTCAAAATTTGCTTTTTCAAGAAATTACTGTCCAATGCTAGTACTCATTTGAAACTCATTTTTTCTACAGACCAAGCTAGAGATGATTTTCCTTAAAATGTTGAACTATTATGCTTTTCACGGCCTGAAAAGATTTTTAATTATCACATTTAGACCGTAGGAATAAAACTTGAGTTTTCGAGAAGTTCGCATTCTATGCGAAACTTATTTTGTTTACAGACCAAGCCAGAGATGATTTTAATTAAGATGTATAATTATTATGCTTTTCAGAGCCATAAAATCTATTTAATTAGCACCTTTGGACTATAGGCTGAACACTTGACTTTTAGAGAAATTCGCGTTCAACTCGTTTGAAACTCGTTTTCTCCGCAGACCAGGCCTGAGATGATTTTTCTTAAACTGTTGAATTATTTTGCTTTTCATGGCCTGAAAAGAGTTTTAATTATCACATTTCGACTATAGGATCAAAACTGGATTTTTAAGAAATTCGTGTCCAATGCTGGTACTCGTTTGAAACTCTTTTCCTCTACAGACCAAGCCAGAGATGATTTTCCTTAAAATGTTGAATTATTATGCTTTTCACGGCCTAAAAAGCGTTTTAATTATCACATCTCGACTATAAGATCAAAACTTGATTTTTCGAGAGATTCACGTTTAATGATAGTACTTGTTTGAAACTCATTTTCTCTACAGACCCAGCCAGAGATGATTTCCGTTAAAATTTTGAATTATTATGCTCTTCACGGCCTGAAAAACGTTTTAATTATCATATTTCGACTATAGGATCAAAACTTGATTTTTCGAGATATTAACGTTACATGCTAGTACTCGTTTGAAACTCGTTTTCTCTACAGACCAAGCCAGAGATGATTTTCCGTAGAATGTTGAATTATTATGTTTTTCACGGCCGGAAAAGCGTTTTAATTATCACATTTCGACTATAGGATCAAAACTTGATTTTTCAAGAAATTAGTGTCCAATGCTATTACTCGTTTGAAACTCTTTTCCTCTACACACCAAGCCAGAGATGATTTCCCTTAAAATGTTGAATTATTATGCTTTTCACGGCCTGAAAAGCGTTTTAGTTATCACATTTAGACCATATGTTCAAAACTTGAGTTCTCGATAATTTCGCGTTCAGTGCTAATACTTGTTTGAAACTTATTTTCTTTACAGACCAAGCCAGAGATGATTTTCTTTAAAAATTGAATTATTTTGCTTTTCTCGGCCTGAAAAGCGTTTTAATTATTACATTTCGACTATAGGATCAAAACTTGATTTGTCGAGAAATTCACGTTTAATGCTAGTACTTGTTTGAAACTCATTTTCTCTACAGACCAAGCCAGAGATGATTTTCCTTAAAATGCTGAATTATTATGCATTTCAGAGCCTGAATGGAGTTCTTTTATCACATTTCGACCAAAACTTGATCTTTCAAGAAATTACTGTTCAATGCTTCTTAACATTTGAGACTCATTTTCTTTACAGACCAAGCCAGAGATGATTTTCCTTAAAATGTTGAATTATTATGCTTTTCACAGTTCGAAAAGCGTTTTAATGATCACATATCGACTACTGGATCAAAACTTGATTTTTCGAGAAATGCACGTTTAATGCTAGTACTTGTTTGAAACTCCTTTTCTCTACAGACCAAGCCAGAGATGATTTTCATTAAGATGTTGAATTATTATGCTTTTCAGATTATGAAAAGCGTTTTAATTATCACGTTTGGACTATAGGTTGAACATTTGACTTTCAGAGAAATTCGCGTTCAATACTACTACTCGTTTAAAAATCATTTTCTTTACAGACCAAGCCAGAGATGATTTTACTTAAAATGTTGAATTATTATGCTTTTCACGGCCTGAAAAGCGTATTAATTATCACATTTCGAATATAGGTTCAAAACTTGATTTTTCAAGAAATTACAGTCCAATGCTAGTACTCTTTTGAAACTCATTTTTCTACAGACCAAGCTAGAGATGATTTTCCTTAAAATGTTGAACTATTATGCTTTTCACGGCCTGAAAAGATTTTTAATTATCACATTTAGACCATAGGATCAAAACTTGAGTTTTCGAGAAGTTCGCATTCTATGCGAAACGTATTTTCTTTACAGACCAAGCCAGAGATGATTTTAATTAAGATGTAGAATTATTATGCTTTTCAGAGCCATAAAACTATTTAATTAGCACATTTGGACTATAGGCTGAACACTTGACTTTTAGAGAAATTCGCGTTCAACTCGTTTGAAACTCGTTTTCTCCGCAGACCAGGCCTGAGATGATTTTTCTTAAAATGTTGAATTATTTTGCTTTTCACGGCCTGAAAAGAGTTTTAATTATCACTTTTCGACTATAGGATCAAAACTTGATTTTTCAAGAAATTAGTGTCCAATGCTATTACTCGTTTGAAACGAATTTTCTCTACAGACCATGCTAGAGGTGATTTCGTTTAAAATGTTGAATTATTATGCTTTTCACGGGCTGAAAAGCGTTTTAATTATCACATTTAGACCATATGTTCAAAACTTGAGTTCTCGATAAATTCGCGTTCAGTGCTAATACTTGTTTGAAACTCATTTTCTTTACAGACCAAGCCAGAGATGATTTTCTTAAAAATGTTGAATTATTTTGCTTTTCACTGCCTGAAAAGCGTTTTAATTATAACATTCAGACTATAGGATCAGAACTTGGATTTTCGAGAAATTCGCGTTCAATGCTGGTACTCGTTTGAAACTCATTTTCTCTACAGACCAAGCCAGAGATGATTTTCCTTAAAATATTGAATTATTATGCTTTTGACTGCCTGAAAAATGTTTTAATTATCACATTTGGACTATAGGATCAAAACTTGATTTTTTAAGAAACTAGTGTCCAATGTTTTTACTCGTTTGATATCTAGACCAAGCCAGAGATGATTATCCTTAAAATGTTGAAATATTATGCTTTTCACGGTCTGAAAAGCGTTTTAAATATCACATTTAGACCATATGTTCAAAACTTGATTTTCAAGAAATTAATGTCCAATGCTAGTTCTCGTTAGAAACTCATTTTCTCTACAGACCAAGCCAGAGATGATTTTCCTTAAAATATTGAATTAATATGCTTTTCACGGCCTGAAAAGTGTTTTAGTTATTACATTTCTACTCTAGGATCAAAACTTGATTTTTCAAGAAACTAGTGTCCAATGCTTGTACTCGTTTGAAACTCATTTCCTCTACAGACCAAGCCAGAGATAATTTTCCTTAAAATGTTGAATTATTATGCTTTTCACGGCCTGAAAAGCGTTTTAATTATCACATTTCGACTATAGGTTCAAAACTTGATTTTTCAAGAAATTGCTGTCCAATGCTAGTACTCTTTTGAAACTCATTTTTTCTACAGACCAAGCTAGAGATGATTTTCCTTAAAATGTTGAACTATTATGCTTTTCACGGCCTGAAAAGATTTTTAATTATCACATTTAGACCATAGGATTAAAACTTGAGTTTTCGAGAAGTTCGCATTCTATGCGAAACGTATTTTCTTTACAGACCTAGCCAGAAATGATTTTAATTAAGATGTAGAATTATTATGCTTTTCAGAGCCATAAAAGCTATTTAATTAGCACATTTTAACTATAGGCTGAACACTTGACTTTTAGAGAAATTCGCGTTCAATGCTACTACTCGTTTGAAACTCGTTTTCTCCGCAGACAAGGCCTGAGATGATTTTTCTTAAAATGATGAATTATTTTGCTTTTCACGGCCTGAAAAGAGTTTTAATTATCACATTTCGACTACAGGATCAACACTTGATTTTTCGAAAAATTAACGTCTAATGCTAATACTGGTTTGAAACTCATTTTCTCTACAGACCAAGCCAGAGATGATTTTCTTTAAAATGTTGAATTATTTTGCTTTTCACGGCCTGAAAAGCGTTTTAATTATCACATTTCGACTATAGGATCAAAACTTGATCTTTCAAGAAATTCTTCTACAATGCTAGTACTCGTTTGAAACTCTTTTCCTCTACAGACAAAGCGAGAGACGATTATCCTTAAAATGTTGAATTATTATGCTTTTCACAGTTTGAAAAGCGTTTTAATCATCACATTTCGACTATAGGATCAAAAAATTGATATTTCGAGAAATTCACGTTTAATGCTAGTACTTGTTTGAATCTCATTTTCTCTACAGACCAAGCCAGAGATGATTTTCCTTAAAATGCTGAATTATTATGCATTTCAGAGCCTGAATGGAGTTCTATTATCACATTTCGACCAAAACTTGATCTTTCAAGAAATTACTGTCCAATGCTCGTATTTTTTGAAACTCATTTTCTCTACAGACCAAGCTAGAGATGATTTTCCTTAAAATGTTGGATTATTATGCATTTCACGGCCTGAAAAGCGTTTTAATTATCACATTTAGCCATAGGATCAAAACTTGAGTTTTCGAGAAATTCGCGTTCAACTCGTTTGAAACTCGTATTCTCCGCAGTTCGAAAAGCGTTTTAATGATCACATTTCGACTATAGGATCGAAATTTGATTTGTCGAGAAATTCACGTTTAATGCTAGTACTTGTTTGAAACTCCTTTTCTCTACAGACCAAGCCAGAGATGATTTTCATTAAGATATTGAATTATTATGCTTTTCAGAGTATGAAAAGCGTTTTAACTATCACGTTTGGACCATAGGTTGAACATTTGACTTTCAGAGAAATTCGCGTTCAATACTACTACTCGTTTAAAAATCATTTTCTTTACAGACCAAGCCAGAGATGATTTTCCTTAAAATGTTGAATTATTATGCTTTTCACGGCCTGAAAAGCGTTTTAGTTATCACATTTAGAAGAAATGTTTAAAACTTGAGTTCTCGATAAATTCGCGTTCAGTGCTAATACTTGTTTGAAACTTATTTTCTTTACAGACCAAGCCAGAGATGATTTTCTTTAAAATGTTGAATTATTTTGCTTTTCACTGCCTGAAAAGCGTATTTAATTATCACATTTCGACTATAGGATCAAAACTTGATCTTTCAAGAATTTCGTGTACAATGTTAGTACTCGTTTGAAACTCTTTTCCTCTACAGACCAAGCCAGAGAAGATTTTCCTTAAAATGTTGAATTATTATGCTTTTCACAGTTCGAAAAGCGTTTTAATGATCACATTTCGACTATAGGATCAAAACTTGATTTGTCGAGAAATTCACGTTTAATGCTAGTACTCGTTTGAAACTCATTTTCTCTACAGACCAAGCCAGAATGATTTTCATTAAGATGTTGAATTATTATGCTTTTCAGAGTATGAAACGCGTTTTAATTATCACGTTTGGACTATGGGTTGAACATTTGACTTTCAGAGAAATTCGCGTTCAATACTACTAGTTTAAAAATCATTTTCTTTACAGACCAAGCCAGAGATGATTTTCCTTAAAATGTTGAATTATTATGTTTTTCACGGCCTGAAAAGCGTTTTAATTATCACATTTCGACTATAGGTTCAAAACTTGATTTTTCAAGAAATTACTGTCCAATGCTAGTACTCTTTTGAAACTCATTTTTTCTACAAACCAAGCTAGAGATGATTTTCCTTAAAATGTTGAACTATTATGCTTTTCACGGCCTGAAAAGATTTTTAATTATCACATTTAGACCATAGGATTAAAACTTGAGTTTTCGAGAAGTTCGCATTCTATGCGAAACGTATTTTCTTTACAGACCAAGCCAGAGATAATTTTAATTAAGATGTAGAATTATTATGCTTTTCAGAGCAATAAAAGCTATTTAATTAGCACCTTTGGACTATAGGCTGAACACTTGACTTTTAGAGAAATTCGCGTTCAACTCGTTTGAAACTCGTTTTCTCCGCAGACCAAGCCTGAGATGATTTTTCTTAAAATGTTGAATTAATTTGGTTTTTCACGACCTGAAAAGAGTTTTAATTATCACATTTCGACTATAGGATCAAAACTGGATTTTTAAGAAATTCGTGTCCAATGCTGGTACTCGTTTGAAACTCATTTTCTCTACAGACCAAGCCAGAGATGATTTTCATTAAGATGTTGAATTATTATGCTTTTCAGAGTATGAAAAGCGTTTTAATTATAACGTTTGGACTATGGGTTGAACATTTGATTTTCAGAGAAATTCGCGTTCAATACTACTACTCGTTTAAAAATCATTTTCTTTACAGACCAAGCCAGAGATGATTTTCCTTAAAATGTTGAATTATTATGCTTTTCACGGCCTGAAAAGCGTTTTAATTATCACATTTCGACTATAGGTTCAAAACTTGATTTTTCAAGAAATTACTGTCCAATGCTAGTACTCTTTTGAAACTCATTTTTTCTACAGACCAGGCCTGAGATGATTTTTCTTAAAATGTTGAATTATTTTGCTTTTCATGGCCTGAAAAGAGTTTTAATTATCACATTTCGACTATAGGATCAAAACTGAATTTTTAAGAAATTCGTGTCCAATGCTGGTACTCGTTTGAAACTCTTTTCCTCTACAGACCAAGCCAGAGATGATTTTCCTTTAAATGTTGAATTATTATGCTTTTCACGGCCTGAAAAGCGTTTTAATTATCACATTTCGACTATAAGATCAAAACTTGATTTTTCGAGAGATTCACGTTTAATGATAGTACTTGTTTGAAACTCATTTTCTCTACAGACCCAGCCAGAGATGATTTCCGTTAAAATTTTGAATTATTATGCTCTTCACGGCCTGAAAAACGTTTTAATTATCATATTTCGACTATAGGATCAAAACTTGATTTTTCGAGATATTAACGTTACATGCTAGTACTCGTTTGAAACTCGTTTTCTCTACAGACCAAGCCAGAGATGATTTTCCGTAGAATGTTGAATTATTATGTTTTTCACGGCCTCAAAAGCGTTTTAATTATCACATTTCGACTATAGGATCAAAACTTGATTTTTCAAGAAATTAGTGAACAATGCTATTACACGTTTGAAAGGAATTTTCTCTACAAACCAAGCTAGAGGTGATTTCCCATAAAATATTGAATTATTATGCTCTTCACGGCTTGAAAAGCGTTTTAATTATCACATTTAGACCATATGTTCAAAACTTGAGTTCTCGATAAATTCGCGTTCAGTGCTAATACTTGTTTGAAACTTATTTTCTTTACAGACCAAGCCATAGATGATTTTCATTAAGATGTTGAATTATTATGTTTTTCACGGCCTGAAAAGCGTTTTAATTATCATATTTCGACTACAGGATCAACACTTGATTTTTCGAAAAATTAGCGTCTAATGCTAATACTGGTTTGAAACTCATTTTCTCTACAGACCAAGCCAGAGATGATTTTTCTTAAAATATTGAATTATTATGTTTTTGACGGCCTGAAAAGTGTTTTAATTATCACATTTGGACTATAGGATCAAAACTTGATTTTTTAAGAAACTAGTGTCCAATGCTTTTCCTCGTTTGAAATCTAGATCAAGCCAGAGATGATTATCCTTAAAATGTTGTAATATTATGCTTTTCACGGCCTGAAAAGCGTTTTAAATATTACATTTAGACCATATGTTCAAGACTTGATTTTTCAAGAAATTAGTGTCCAATGCTATTACTCGTTTGAAACTCTTTTCCTCTACACACCAAGCCAGAGATGATTTCCCTTAAAATGTTGAATTATTATGCTTTTCACTACCTGAAAAGCGTTTTAGTTATCACATTTAGACCATATGTTCAAAACTTGAGTTCTCGATAATTTCGCGTTCAGTGCTAATACTTGTTTGAAACTTATTTTCTTTACAGACCAAGCCAGAGATGATTTTCTTTAAAAATTTAATTATTTTGCTTTTCTCGGCCTGAAAAGCGTTTTAATTATTACATTTCGACTATAGGATCAAAACTTGATTTGTCGAGAAATTCACGTTTAATGCTAGTACTTGTTTGAAACTCATTTTCTCTACAGACCAAGCCAGAGATGATTTTCCTTAAAATGTTGAATTATTATGCTTTTCACAGTTCGAAAAGCGTTTTAATGATCACATATCGACTACTGGATCAAAACTTGATTTTTCGAGAAATGCACGTTTAATGCTAGTACTTGTTAGAAACTCCTTTTCTCTACAGACCAAGCCAGAGATGATTTTCATTAAGATGTTGTATTATTATGCTTTTCAGATTATGAAAAGCGTTTTAATTATCACGTTTGGACTATAGGTTGAACATTTGACTTTCAGAGAAATTCGCGTTCAATACTACTACTCGTTTAAAAATCATTTTCCTTACAGACCAAGGCAGAGATGATTTTACTTAAAATGTTGAATTATTATGCTTTTCACGGCCTGAAAAGCGTTTTAATTATCACATTTCGAATATAGGTTCAAAACTTGATTTTTCAAGAAATTACAGTCCAATGCTAGTACTCTTTTGAAACTCATTTTTTCTACAGACCAAGCTAGAGATGATTTTCCTTAAAATGTTGAACTATTATGCTTTTCACGGCCTGAAAAGATTTTTAATTATCACATTTAGACCATAGGATCAAAACTTGAGTTTTCGAGAAGTTCGCATTCTATGCGAAACGTATTTTCTTTACAGACCAAGCCAGAGATGATTTTAATTAAGATGTAGAATTATTATGCTTTTCAGAGCCATAAAAGCTATTTAATTAGCACATTTGGACTATAGGCTGAACACTTGACTTTTAGAGAAATTCGCGTTCAACTCGTTTGAAACTCGTTTTCTCCGCAGACCAGGCCTGAGATGATTTTCATTAAGATGTTGAATTATTATGCTTTTCAGAGTATGAAAAGCGTTTTAATTATCACGTTTGGACCATAGGTTGAACATTTGACTTTCAGAGAAATTCGCGTTCAATACTACTACTCGTTTAAAAATCATTTTCTTTACAGACCAAGCCAGAGATGATTTTCCTTAAAATGTTGAATTATTATGCTTTTCAAGGCCTGAAAAGCGTTTTAATTATCACATTTCGACTATAGGTTCAAAATTTGCTTTTTCAAGAAATTACTGTCCAATGCTAGTACTCATTTGAAACTCATTTTTTCTACAGACCAAGCTAGAGATGATTTTCCTTAAAATGTTGAACTATTATGCTTTTCACGGCCTGAAAAGATTTTTAATTATCACATTTAGACCGTAGGAATAAAACTTGAGTTTTCGAGAAGTTCGCATTCTATGCGAAACTTATTTTGTTTACAGACCAAGCCAGAGATGATTTTAATTAAGATGTAGAATTATTATGCTTTTCAGAGCCATAAAATCTATTTAATTAGCACCTTTGGACTATAGGCTGAACACTTGACTTTTAGAGAAATTCGCGTTCAACTCGTTTGAAACTCGTTTTCTCCGCAGACCAGGCCTGAGATGATTTTTCTTAAACTGTTGAATTATTTTGCTTTTCATGGCCTGAAAAGAGTTTTAATTATCATATTTCGACTATAGGATCAAAACTGGATTTTTAAGAAATTCGGGTCCAATGCTGGTACTCGTTTGAAACTCTTTTCCTCTACAGACCAAGCCAGAGATGATTTTCCTTAAAATGTTGAATTATTATGCTTTTCACGGCCTAAAAAGCGTTTTAATTATCACATTTCGACTATAAGATCAAAACTTGATTTTTCGAGAGATTCACGTTTAATGATAGTACTTGTTTGAAACTCATTTTCTCTACAGACCCAGCCAGAGATGATTTCCGTTAAAATTTTGAATTATTATGCTCTTCACGGCCTGAAAAACGTTTTAATTATCATATTTCGACTATAGGATCAAAACTTGATTTTTCGAGATATTAACGTTACATGCTAGTACTCGTTTGAAACTCGTTTTCTCTACAGACCAAGCCAGAGATGATTTTCCGTAGAATGTTGAATTATTATGTTTTTCACGGCCCCAAAAGCGTTTTAATTATCACATTTCGACTATAAGATCAAAACTTGATTTTTCGAGAGATTCACGTTTAATGATAGTACTTGTTTGAAACTCATTTTCTCTACAGACCCAGCCAGAGATGATTTCCGTTAAAATTTTGAATTATTATGCTCTTCACGGCCTGAAAAACGTTTTAATTATCATATTTCGACTATAGGATCAAAACTTGATTTTTCGAGATATTAACGTTACATGCTAGTACTCGTTTGAAACTCGTTTTCTCTACAGACCAAGCCAGAGATGATTTTCCGTAGAATGTTGAATTATTATGTTTTTCACGGCCTCAAAAGCGTTTTAATTATCACATTTCGACTATAGGATCAAAACTTGATTTCTCAAGAAATTAGTGAACAATGCTATTACACGTTTGAAAGGAATTTTCTCTACAGACCAAGCTAGAGGTGATTTCCCATAAAATATTGAATTATTATGCTCTTCACGGCTTGAAAAGCGTTTTAATTATCACATTTAGACCATATGTTCAAAACTTGAGTTCTCGATAAATTCGCGTTCAGTGCTAATACTTGTTTGAAACTTATTTTCTTTACAGACCAAGCCATAGATGATTTTCATTAAGATGTTGAATTATTATGTTTTTCACGGCCTGAAAAGCGTTTTAATTATCATATTTCGACTACAGGATCAACACTTGATTTTTCGAAAAATTAGCGTCTAATGCTAATACTGGTTTGAAACTCATTTTCTCTACAGACCAAGCCAGAGATGATTTTTCTTAAAATATTGAATTATTATGTTTTTGACGGCCTGAAAAGTGTTTTAATTATCACATTTGGACTATAGGATCAAAACTTGATTTTTTAAGAAACTAGTGTCCAATGCTTTTCCTCGTTTGAAATCTAGATCAAGCCAGAGATGATTATCCTTAAAATGTTGTAATATTATGCTTTTCACGGCCTGAAAAGCGTTTTAAATATTACATTTAGACCATATGTTCAAGACATGATTTTTCAAGAAATTAGTGTCCAATGCTATTACTCGTTTGAAACTCTTTTCCTCTACACACCAAGCCAGAGATGATTTCCCTTAAAATGTTGAATTATTATGCTTTTCACGGCCTGAAAAGCGTTTTAGTTATCACATTTAGACCATATGTTCAAAACTTGAGTTCTCGATAATTTCGCGTTCAGTGCTAATACTTGTTTGAAACTTATTTTCTTTACAGACCAAGCCAGAGATGATTTTCTTTAAAAATTTAATTATTTTGCTTTTCTCGGCCTGAAAAGCGTTTTAATTATTACATTTCGACTATAGGATCAAAACTTGATTTGTCGAGAAATTCACGTTTAATGCTAGTACTTGTTTGAAACTCATTTTCTCTACAGACCAAGCCAGAGATGATTTTCCTTAAAATGTTGAATTATTATGCTTTTCACAGTTCGAAAAGCGTTTTAATGATCACATATCGACTACTGGATCAAAACTTGATTTTTCGAGAAATGCACGTTTAATGCTAGTACTTGTTAGAAACTCCTTTTCTCTACAGACCAAGCCAGAGATGATTTTCATTAAGATGTTGTATTATTATGCTTTTCAGATTATGAAAAGCGTTTTAATTATCACGTTTGGACTATAGGTTGAACATTTGACTTTCAGAGAAATTCGCGTTCAATACTACTACTACTCGTTTAAAAATCATTTTCCTTACAGACCAAGGCAGAGATGATTTTACTTAAAATGTTGAATTATTATGCTTTTCACGGCCTGAAAAGCGTTTTAATTATCACATTTCGAATATAGGTTCAAAACTTGATTTTTCAAGAAATTACAGTCCAATGCTAGTACTCTTTTGAAACTCATTTTTTCTACAGACCAAGCTAGAGATGATTTTCCTTAAAATGTTGAACTATTATGCTTTTCACGGCCTGAAAAGATTTTTAATTATCACATTTAGACCATAGGATCAAAACTTGAGTTTTCGAGAAGTTCGCATTCTATGCGAAACGTATTTTCTTTACAGACCAAGCCAGAGATGATTTTAATTAAGATGTAGAATTATTATGCTTTTCAGAGCCATAAAAGCTATTTAATTAGCACATTTGGACTATAGGCTGAACACTTGACTTTTAGAGAAATTCGCGTTCAACTCGTTTGAAACTCGTTTTCTCCGCAGACCAGGCCTGAGATGATTTTCATTAAGATGTTGAATTATTATGCTTTTCAGAGTATGAAAAGCGTTTTAATTATCACGTTTGGACCATAGGTTGAACATTTGACTTTCAGAGAAATTCGCGTTCAATACTACTACTCGTTTAAAAATCATTTTCTTTACAGACCAAGCCAGAGATGATTTTCCTTAAAATGTTGAATTATTATGCTTTTCACGGCCTGAAAAGCGTTTTAATTATCACATTTCGACTATAGGTTCAAAATTTGCTTTTTCAAGAAATTACTGTCCAATGCTAGTACTCATTTGAAACTCATTTTTTCTACAGACCAAGCTAGAGATGATTTTCCTTAAAATGTTGAACTATTATGCTTTTCACGGCCTGAAAAGATTTTTAATTATCACATTTAGACCGTAGGAATAAAACTTGAGTTTTCGAGAAGTTCGCATTCTATGCGAAACTTATTTTGTTTACAGACCAAGCCAGAGATGATTTTAATTAAGATGTAGAATTATTATGCTTTTCAGAGCCATAAAATCTATTTAATTAGCACCTTTGGACTATAGGCTGAACACTTGACTTTTAGAGAAATTCGCGTTCAACTCGTTTGAAACTCGTTTTCTCCGCAGACCAGGCCTGAGATGATTTTTCTTAAACTGTTGAATTATTTTGCTTTTCATGGCCTGAAAAGAGTTTTAATTATCATATTTCGACTATAGGATCAAAACTGGATTTTTAAGAAATTCGTGTCCAATGCTGGTACTCGTTTGAAACTCTTTTCCTCTACAGACCAAGCCAGAGATGATTTTCCTTAAAATGTTGAATTATTATGCTTTTCACGGCCTAAAAAGCGTTTTAATTATCACATTTCGACTATAAGATCAAAACTTGATTTTTCGAGAGATTCACGTTTAATGATAGTACTTGTTTGAAACTCATTTTCTCTACAGACCCAGCCAGAGATGATTTCCGTTAAAATTTTGAATTATTATGCTCTTCACGGCCTGAAAAACGTTTTAATTATCATATTTCGACTATAGGATCAAAACTTGTTTTATCGAGATATTAACGTTACATGCTAGTACTCGTTTGAAACTCGTTTTCTCTACAGACCAAGCCAGAGATGATTTTCCGTAGAATGTTGAATTATTATGTTTTTCACGGCCGGAAAAGCGTTTTAATTATCACATTTCGACTATAGGATCAAAACTTGATTTTTCAAGAAATTAGTGTCCAATCTATTACTCGTTTGAAACTCTTTTCCTCTACACACCAAGCCAGAGATGATTTCCCTTAAAATGTTGAATTATTATGCTTTTCACGGCCTGAAAAGCGTTTTAGTTATCACATTTAGACCATATGTTCAAAACTTGAGTTCTCGATAATTTCGCGTTCAGTGCTAATACTTGTTTGAAACTTATTTTCTTTACAGACCAAGCCAGAGATGATTTTCTTTAAAAATTGAATTATTTTGCTTTTCTCGGCCTGAAAAGCGTTTTAATTATTACATTTCGACTATAGGATCAAAACTTGATTTGTCGAGAAATTCACGTTTAATGCTAGTACTTGTTTGAAACTCATTTTCTCTACAGACCAAGCCAGAGATGATTTTCCTTAAAATGCTGAATTATTATGCATTTCAGAGCCTGAATGGAGTTCTATTATCACATTTCGACCAAAACTTGATCTTTCAAGAAATTACTGTTCAATGCTTCTTAACATTTGAGACTCATTTTCTTTACAGACCAAGCCAGAGATGATTTTCCTTAAAATGTTGAATTATTATGCTTTTCACAGTTCGAAAAGCGTTTTAATGATCACATATCGACTACTGGATCAAAACTTGATTTTTCGAGAAATGCACGTTTAATGCTAGTACTTGTTTGAAACTCCTTTTCTCTACAGACCAAGCCAGAGATGATTTTCATTAAGATGTTGAATTATTATGCTTTTCAGATTATGAAAAGCGTTTTAATTATCACGTTTGGACTATAGGTTGAACATTTGACTTTCAGAGAAATTCGCGTTCAATACTACTACTCGTTTAAAAATCATTTTCTTTACAGACCAAGCCAGAGATGATTTTACTTAAAATGTTGAATTATTATGCTTTTCACGGCCTGAAAAGGGTATTAATTATCACATTTCGAATATAGGTTCAAAACTTGATTTTTCAAGAAATTACAGTCCAATGCTAGTACTCTTTTGAAACTCATTTTTTCTACAGACCAAGCTAGAGATGATTTTCCTTAAAATGTTGAACTATTATGCTTTTCACGGCCTGAAAAGATTTTTAATTATCACATTTAGACCATAGGATCAAAACTTGAGTTTTCGAGAAGTTCGCATTCTATGCGAAACGTATTTTCTTTACAGACCAAGCCAGAGATGATTTTAATTAAGATAAAGAATTATTATGCTTTTCAGAGCCATAAAACTATTTAATTAGCACATTTGGACTATAGGCTGAACACTTGACTTTTAGAGAAATTCGCGTTCAACTCGTTTGAAACTCGTTTTCTCCGCAGACCAGGCGTGAGATGATTTTTCTTAAAATGTTGAATTATTTTGCTTTTCACGGACTGAAAAGAGTTTTAATTATCACTTTTCGACTATAGGATCAAAACTTGATTTTTCAAGAAATTAGTGTCCAATGCTATTACCCGTTTGAAACGAATTTTCTCTACAGACCATGCTAGAGGTGATTTCGTTTAAAATGTTGAATTATTATGCTTTTCACGGGCTGAAAAGCGTTTTAATTATCACATTTAGACCATATGTTCAAAACTTGAGTTCTCGATAAATTCGCGTTCAGTGCTAATACTTGTTTGAAACTCATTTTTCTTTACAGACCAAGCCAGAGATGATTTTCTTTAAAATGTTGAATTATTTTGCTTTTCACTGCCTGAAAAGCGTTTTAATTATAACATTCAGACTATAGGATCAGAACTTGGATTTTCGAGAAATTCGCATTAATTATCACATTTAGACCATATGTTCAAAACTTGAGTTCTCGATAAATTCGCGTTCAGTGCTAATACTCGTTTGAAACTCATTTTCTCTACAGACCAAGCCAGAGATGATTTTCCTTAAAATATTGAATTATTATGCTTTTGACTGCCTGAAAAATGTTTTAATTATCACATTTGGACTATAGGATCAAAACTTGATTTTTTAAGAAACTAGTGTCCAATGTTTTTACTCGTTTGATATCTAGACCAAGCCAGAGATGATTATCCTTAAAATGTTGAAATATTATGCTTTTCACGGTCTGAAAAGCGTTTTAAATATCACATTTAGACCATATGTTCAAAACTTGATTTTCAAGAAATTAATGTCCAATGCTAGTTCTCGTTAGAAACTCATTTTCTCTACAGACCAAGCCAGAGATGATTTTCCTTAAAATATTGAATTAATATGCTTTTCACGGCCTGAAAAGTGTTTTAGTTATTACATTTCTACTCTAGGATCAAAACTTGATTTTTCAAGAAACTAGTGTCCAATGCTTGTACTCGTTTGAAACTCATTTCCTCTACAGACCAAGCCAGAGATGATTTTCCTTAAAATGTTGAATTATTATGCTTTTCACGGCCTGAAAAGCGTTTTAATTATCACATTTCGACTATAGGTTCAAAACTTGATTTTTCAAGAAATTGCTGTCCAATGCTAGTACTCTTTTGAAACTCATTTTTTCTACAGACCAAGCTAGAGATGATTTTCCTTAAAATGTTGAACTATTATGCTTTTCACGGCCTGAAAAGATTTTTAATTATCACATTTAGACCATAGGATTAAAACTTGAGTTTTCGAGAAGTTCGCATTCTATGCGAAACGTATTTTCTTTACAGACCTAGCCAGAAATGATTTTAATTAAGATGTAGAATTATTATGCTTTTCAGAGCCATAAAAGCTATTTAATTAGCACATTTTAACTATAGGCTGAACACTTGACTTTTAGAGAAATTCGCGTTCAATGCTACTACTCGTTTGAAACTCGTTTTCTCCGCAGACAAGGCCTGAGATGATTTTTCTTAAAATGATGAATTATTTTGCTTTTCACGGCCTGAAAAGAGTTTTAATTATCACATTTCGACTACAGGATCAACACTTGATTTTTCGAAAAATTAACGTCTAATGCTAATACTGGTTTGAAACTCATTTTCTCTACAGACCAAGCCAGAGATGATTTTCTTTAAAATGTTGAATTATTTTGCTTTTCACGGCCTGAAAAGCGTTTTAATTATCACATTTCGACTATAGGATCAAAACTTGATCTTTCAAGAAATTCTTCTACAATGCTAGTACTCGTTTGAAACTCTTTTCCTCTACAGACAAAGCGAGAGACGATTATCCTTAAAATGTTGAATTATTATGCTTTTCACAGTTTGAAAAGCGTTTTAATCATCACATTTCGACTATAGGATCAAAAAATTGATATTTCGAGAAATTCACGTTTAATGCTAGTACTTGTTTGAATCTCATTTTCTCTACAGACCAAGCCAGAGATGATTTTCCTTAAAATGCTGAATTATTATGCATTTCAGAGCCTGAATGGAGTTCTATTATCACATTTCGACCAAAACTTGATCTTTCAAGAAATTACTGTCCAATGCTCGTATTTTTTGAAACTCATTTTCTCTACAGACCAAGCTAGAGATGATTTTCCTTAAAATGTTGGATTATTATGCATTTCACGGCCTGAAAAGCGTTTTAATTATCACATTTAGCCATAGGATCAAAACTTGAGTTTTCGAGAAATTCGCGTTCAACTCGTTTGAAACTCGTATTCTCCGCAGTTCGAAAAGCGTTTTAATGATCACATTTCGACTATAGGATCGAAATTTGATTTGTCGAGAAATTCACGTTTAATGCTAGTACTTGTTTGAAACTCCTTTTCTCTACAGACCAAGCCAGAGATGATTTTCATTAAGATATTGAATTATTATGCTTTTCAGAGTATGAAAAGCGTTTTAACTATCACGTTTGGACCATAGGTTGAACATTTGACTTTCAGAGAAATTCGCGTTCAATACTACTACTCGTTTAAAAATCATTTTCTTTACAGACCAAGCCAGAGATGATTTTCCTTAAAATGTTGAATTATTATGCTTTTCACGGCCTGAAAAGCGTTTTAGTTATCACATTTAGAAGAAATGTTTAAAACTTGAGTTCTCGATAAATTCGCGTTCAGTGATAATACTTGTTTGAAACTTATTTTCTTTACAGACCAAGCCAGAGATGATTTTCTTTAAAATGTTGAATTATTTTGCTTTTCACTGCCTGAAAAGCGTATTTAATTATCACATTTCGACTATAGGATCAAAACTTGATCTTTCAAGAATTTCGTGTACAATGTTAGTACTCGTTTGAAACTCTTTTCCTCTACAGACCAAGCCAGAGAAGATTTTCCTTAAAATGTTGAATTATTATGCTTTTCACAGTTCGAAAAGCGTTTTAATGATCACATTTCGACTATAGGATCAAAACTTGATTTGTCGAGAAATTCACGTTTAATGCTAGTACTCGTTTGAAACTCATTTTCTCTACAGACCAAGCCAGAATGATTTTCATTAAGATGTTGAATTATTATGCTTTTCAGAGTATGAAACGCGTTTTAATTATCACGTTTGGACTATGGGTTGAACATTTGACTTTCAGAGAAATTCGCGTTCAATACTACTACTCGTTTAAAAATCATTTTCTTTACAGACCAAGCCAGAGATGATTTTCCTTAAAATGTTGAATTATTATGCTTTTCAAGGCCTGAAAAGCGTTTTAATTATCACATTTCGACTATAGGTTCAAAATTTGCTTTTTCAAGAAATTACTGTCCAATGCTAGTACTCATTTGAAACTCATTTTTTGCTACAGACCAAGCTAGAGATGATTTTCCTTAAAATGTTGAACTATTATGCTTTTCACGGCCTGAAAAGATTTTTAATTATCACATTTAGACCGTAGGAATAAAACTTGAGTTTTCGAGAAGTTCGCATTCTATGCGAAACTTATTTTGTTTACAGACCAAGCCAGAGATGATTTTAATTAAGATGTAGAATTATTATGCTTTTCAGAGCCATAAAATCTATTTAATTAGCACCTTTGGACTATAGGCTGAACACTTGACTTTTAGAGAAATTCGCGTTCAACTCGTTTGAAACTCGTTTTCTCCGCAGACCAGGCCTGAGATGATTTTTCTTAAACTGTTGAATTATTTTGCTTTTCATGGCCTGAAAAGAGTTTTAATTATCATATTTCGACTATAGGATCAAAACTGGATTTTTAAGAAATTCGTGTCCAATGCTGGTACTCGTTTGAAACTCTTTTCCTCTACAGACCAAGCCAGAGATGATTTTCCTTAAAATGTTGAATTATTATGCTTTTCACGGCCTAAAAAGCGTTTTAATTATCACATTTCGACTATAAGATCAAAACTTGATTTTTCGAGAGATTCACGTTTAATGATAGTACTTGTTTGAAACTCATTTTCTCTACAGACCCAGCCAGAGATGATTTCCGTTAAAATTTTGAATTATTATGCTCTTCACGGCCTGAAAAACGTTTTAATTATCATATTTCGACTATAGGATCAAAACTTGATTTTTCGAGATATTAACGTTACATGCTAGTACTCGTTTGAAACTCGTTTTCTCTACAGACCAAGCCAGAGATGATTTTCCGTAGAATGTTGAATTATTATGTTTTTCACGGCCTCAAAAGCGTTTTAATTATCACATTTCGACTATAAGATCAAAACTTGATTTTTCGAGAGATTCACGTTTAATGATAGTACTTGTTTGAAACTCATTTTCTCTACAGACCCAGCCAGAGATGATTTCCGTTAAAATTTTGAATTATTATGCTCTTCACGGCCTGAAAAACGTTTTAATTATCATATTTCGACTATAGGATCAAAACTTGATTTTTCGAGATATTAACGTTACATGCTAGTACTCGTTTGAAACTCGTTTTCTCTACAGACCAAGCCAGAGATGATTTTCCGTAGAATGTTGAATTATTATGTTTTTCACGGCCTCAAAAGCGTTTTAATTATCACATTTCGACTATAGGATCAAAACTTGATTTTTCAAGAAATTAGTGAACAATGCTATTACACGTTTGAAAGGAATTTTCTCTACAGACCAAGCTAGAGGTGATTTCCCATAAAATATTGAATTATTATGCTCTTCACGGCTTGAAAAGCGTTTTAATTATCACATTTAGACCATATGTTCAAAACTTGAGTTCTCGATAAATTCGCGTTCAGTGCTAATACTTGTTTGAAACTTATTTTCTTTACAGACCAAGCCATAGATGATTTTCATTAAGATGTTGAATTATTATGTTTTTCACGGCCTGAAAAGCGTTTTAATTATCATATTTCGACTACAGGATCAACACTTGATTTTTCGAAAAATTAGCGTCTAATGCTAATACTGGTTTGAAACTCATTTTCTCTACAGACCAAGCCAGAGATGATTTTTCTTAAAATATTGAATTATTATGTTTTTGACGGCCTGAAAAGTGTTTTAATTATCACATTTGGACTATAGGATCAAAACTTGATTTTTTAAGAAACTAGTGTCCAATGCTTTTCCTCGTTTGAAATCTAGATCAAGCCAGAGATGATTATCCTTAAAATGTTGTAATATTATGCTTTTCACGGCCTGAAAAGCGTTTTAAATATTACATTTAGACCATATGTTCAAGACTTGATTTTTCAAGAAATTAGTGTCCAATGCTATTACTCGTTTGAAACTCTTTTCCTCTACACACCAAGCCAGAGATGATTTCCCTTAAAATGTTGAATTATTATGCTTTTCACGGCCTGAAAAGCGTTTTAGTTATCACATTTAGACCATATGTTCAAAACTTGAGTTCTCGATAATTTCGCGTTCAGTGCTAATACTTGTTTGAAACTTATTTTCTTTACAGACCAAGCCAGAGATGATTTTCTTTAAAAATTTAATTATTTTGCTTTTCTCGGCCTGAAAAGCGTTTTAATTATTACATTTCGACTATAGGATCAAAACTTGATTTGTCGAGAAATTCACGTTTAATGCTAGTACTTGTTTGAAACTCATTTTCTCTACAGACCAAGCCAGAGATGATTTTCCTTAAAATGTTGAATTATTATGCTTTTCACAGTTCGAAAAGCGTTTTAATGATCACATATCGACTACTGGATCAAAACTTGATTTTTCGAGAAATGCACGTTTAATGCTAGTACTTGTTAGAAACTCCTTTTCTCTACAGACCAAGCCAGAGATGATTTTCATTAAGATGTTGTATTATTATGCTTTTCAGATTATGAAAAGCGTTTTAATTATCACGTTTGGACTATAGGTTGAACATTTGACTTTCAGAGAAATTCGCGTTCAATACTACTACTACTCGTTTAAAAATCATTTTCCTTACAGACCAAGGCAGAGATGATTTTACTTAAAATGTTGAATTATTATGCTTTTCACGGCCTGAAAAGCGTTTTAATTATCACATTTCGAATATAGGTTCAAAACTTGATTTTTCAAGAAATTACAGTCCAATGCTAGTACTCATTTGAAACTCATTTTTTGCTACAGACCAAGCTAGAGATGATTTTCCTTAAAATGTTGAACTATTATGCTTTTCACGGCCTGAAAAGATTTTTAATTATCACATTTAGACCGTAGGAATAAAACTTGAGTTTTCGAGAAGTTCGCATTCTATGCGAAACTTATTTTGTTTACAGACCAAGCCAGAGATGATTTTAATTAAGATGTAGAATTATTATGCTTTTCAGAGCCATAAAATCTATTTAATTAGCACCTTTGGACTATAGGCTGAACACTTGACTTTTAGAGAAATTCGCGTTCAACTCGTTTGAAACTCGTTTTCTCCGCAGACCAGGCCTGAGATGATTTTTCTTAAACTGTTGAATTATTTTGCTTTTCATGGCCTGAAAAGAGTTTTAATTATCATATTTCGACTATAGGATCAAAACTGGATTTTTAAGAAATTCGTGTCCAATGCTGGTACTCGTTTGAAACTCTTTTCCTCTACAGACCAAGCCAGAGATGATTTTCCTTAAAATGTTGAATTATTATGCTTTTCACGGCCTAAAAAGCGTTTTAATTATCACATTTCGACTATAAGATCAAAACTTGATTTTTCGAGAGATTCACGTTTAATGATAGTACTTGTTTGAAACTCATTTTCTCTACAGACCCAGCCAGAGATGATTTCCGTTAAAATTTTGAATTATTATGCTCTTCACGGCCTGAAAAACGTTTTAATTATCATATTTCGACTATAGGATCAAAACTTGATTTTTCGAGATATTAACGTTACATGCTAGTACTCGTTTGAAACTCGTTTTCTCTACAGACCAAGCCAGAGATGATTTTCCGTAGAATGTTGAATTATTATGTTTTTCACGGCCTCAAAAGCGTTTTAATTATCACATTTCGACTATAAGATCAAAACTTGATTTTTCGAGAGATTCACGTTTAATGATAGTACTTGTTTGAAACTCATTTTCTCTACAGACCCAGCCAGAGATGATTTCCGTTAAAATTTTGAATTATTATGCTCTTCACGGCCTGAAAAACGTTTTAATTATCATATTTCGACTATAGGATCAAAACTTGATTTTTCGAGATATTAACGTTACATGCTAGTACTCGTTTGAAACTCGTTTTCTCTACAGACCAAGCCAGAGATGATTTTCCGTAGAATGTTGAATTATTATGTTTTTCACGGCCTCAAAAGCGTTTTAATTATCACATTTCGACTATAGGATCAAAACTTGATTTTTCAAGAAATTAGTGAACAATGCTATTACACGTTTGAAAGGAATTTTCTCTACAGACCAAGCTAGAGGTGATTTCCCATAAAATATTGAATTATTATGCTCTTCACGGCTTGAAAAGCGTTTTAATTATCACATTTAGACCATATGTTCAAAACTTGAGTTCTCGATAAATTCGCGTTCAGTGCTAATACTTGTTTGAAACTTATTTTCTTTACAGACCAAGCCATAGATGATTTTCATTAAGATGTTGAATTATTATGTTTTTCACGGCCTGAAAAGCGTTTTAATTATCATATTTCGACTACAGGATCAACACTTGATTTTTCGAAAAATTAGCGTCTAATGCTAATACTGGTTTGAAACTCATTTTCTCTACAGACCAAGCCAGAGATGATTTTTCTTAAAATATTGAATTATTATGTTTTTGACGGCCTGAAAAGTGTTTTAATTATCACATTTGGACTATAGGATCAAAACTTGATTTTTTAAGAAACTAGTGTCCAATGCTTTTCCTCGTTTGAAATCTAGATCAAGCCAGAGATGATTATCCTTAAAATGTTGTAATATTATGCTTTTCACGGCCTGAAAAGCGTTTTAAATATTACATTTAGACCATATGTTCAAGACTTGATTTTTCAAGAAATTAGTGTCCAATGCTATTACTCGTTTGAAACTCTTTTCCTCTACACACCAAGCCAGAGATGATTTCCCTTAAAATGTTGAATTATTATGCTTTTCACGGCCTGAAAAGCGTTTTAGTTATCACATTTAGACCATATGTTCAAAACTTGAGTTCTCGATAATTTCGCGTTCAGTGCTAATACTTGTTTGAAACTTATTTTCTTTACAGACCAAGCCAGAGATGATTTTCTTTAAAAATTTAATTATTTTGCTTTTCTCGGCCTGAAAAGCGTTTTAATTATTACATTTCGACTATAGGATCAAAACTTGATTTGTCGAGAAATTCACGTTTAATGCTAGTACTTGTTTGAAACTCATTTTCTCTACAGACCAAGCCAGAGATGATTTTCCTTAAAATGTTGAATTATTATGCTTTTCACAGTTCGAAAAGCGTTTTAATGATCACATATCGACTACTGGATCAAAACTTGATTTTTCGAGAAATGCACGTTTAATGCTAGTACTTGTTAGAAACTCCTTTTCTCTACAGACCAAGCCAGAGATGATTTTCATTAAGATGTTGTATTATTATGCTTTTCAGATTATGAAAAGCGTTTTAATTATCACGTTTGGACTATAGGTTGAACATTTGACTTTCAGAGAAATTCGCGTTCAATACTACTACTACTCGTTTAAAAATCATTTTCCTTACAGACCAAGGCAGAGATGATTTTACTTAAAATGTTGAATTATTATGCTTTTCACGGCCTGAAAAGCGTTTTAATTATCACATTTCGAATATAGGTTCAAAACTTGATTTTTCAAGAAATTACAGTCCAATGCTAGTACTCTTTTGAAACTCATTTTTTCTACAGACCAAGCTAGAGATGATTTTCCTTAAAATGTTGAACTATTATGCTTTTCACGGCCTGAAAAGATTTTTAATTATCACATTTAGACCATAGGATCAAAACTTGAGTTTTCGAGAAGTTCGCATTCTATGCGAAACGTATTTTCTTTACAGACCAAGCCAGAGATGATTTTAATTAAGATGTAGAATTATTATGCTTTTCAGAGCCATAAAAGCTATTTAATTATCACGTTTGGACCATAGGTTGAACATTTGACTTTCAGAGAAATTCGCGTTCAATACTACTACTCGTTTAAAAATCATTTTCTTTACAGACCAAGCCAGAGATGATTTTCCTTAAAATGTTGAATTATTATGCTTTTCACGGCCTGAAAAGCGTTTTAATTATCACATTTCGACTATAGGTTCAAAATTTGCTTTTTCAAGAAAATACTGTCCAATGCTAGTACTCATTTGAAACTCATTTTTTCTACAGACCAAGCTAGAGATGATTTTCCTTAAAATGTTGAACTATTATGCTTTTCACGGCCTGAAAAGATTTTTAATTATCACATTTAGACCGTAGGAATAAAACTTGAGTTTTCGAGAAGTTCGCATTCTATGCGAAACTTATTTTGTTTACAGACCAAGCCAGAGATGATTTTAATTAAGATGTAGAATTATTATGCTTTTCAGAGCCATAAAATCTATTTAATTAGCACCTTTGGACTATAGGCTGAACACTTGACTTTTAGAGAAATTCGCGTTCAACTCGTTTGAAACTCGTTTTCTCCGCAGACCAGGCCTGAGATGATTTTTCTTAAACTGTTGAATTATTTTGCTTTTCATGGCCTGAAAAGAGTTTTAATTATCATATTTCGACTATAGGATCAAAACTGGATTTTTAAGAAATTCGTGTCCAATGCTGGTACTCGTTTGAAACTCTTTTCCTCTACAGACCAAGCCAGAGATGATTTTCCTTAAAATGTTGAATTATTATGCTTTTCACGGCCTAAAAAGCGTTTTAATTATCACATTTCGACTATAAGATCAAAACTTGATTTTTCGAGAGATTCACGTTTAATGATAGTACTTGTTTGAAACTCATTTTCTCTACAGACCCAGCCAGAGATGATTTCCGTTAAAATTTTGAATTATTATGCTCTTCACGGCCTGAAAAACGTTTTAATTATCATATTTCGACTATAGGATCAAAACTTGTTTTTTCGAGATATTAACGTTACATGCTAGTACTCGTTTGAAACTCTTTTTCTCTACAGACCAAGCCAGAGATGATTTTCCGTAGAATGTTGAATTATTATGTTTTTCACGGCCGGAAAAGCGTTTTAATTATCACATTTCGACTATAGGATCAAAACTTGATTTTTCAAGAAATTAGTGTCCAATCTATTACTCGTTTGAAACTCTTTTCCTCTACACACCAAGCCAGAGATGATTTCCCTTAAAATGTTGAATTATTATGCTTTTCACGGCCTGAAAAGCGTTTTAGTTATCACATTTAGACCATATGTTCAAAACTTGAGTTCTCGATAATTTCGCGTTCAGTGCTAATACTTGTTTGAAACTCATTTTCTTTACAGACCAAGCCAGAGATGATTTTCTTTAAAATGTTGAATTATTTTGCTTTTCACTGCCTGAAAAGCGTTTTAATTATAACATTCAGACTATAGGATCAGAACTTGGATTTTCGAGAAATTCGCATTAATTATCACATTTAGACCATATGTTCAAAACTTGAGTTCTCGATAAATTCGCGTTCAGTGCTAATACTCGTTTGAAACTCATTTTCTCTACAGACCAAGCCAGAGATGATTTTCCTTAAAATATTGAATTATTATGCTTTTGACTGCCTGAAAAATGTTTTAATTATCACATTTGGACTATAGGATCAAAACTTGATTTTTTAAGAAACTAGTGTCCAATGTTTTTACTCGTTTGATATCTAGACCAAGCCAGAGATGATTATCCTTAAAATGTTGAAATATTATGCTTTTCACGGTCTGAAAAGCGTTTTAAATATCACATTTAGACCATATGTTCAAAACTTGATTTTCAAGAAATTAATGTCCAATGCTAGTTCTCGTTAGAAACTCATTTTCTCTACAGACCAAGCCAGAGATGATTTTCCTTAAAATATTGAATTAATATGCTTTTCACGGCCTGAAAAGTGTTTTAGTTATTACATTTCTACTCTAGGATCAAAACTTGATTTTTCAAGAAACTAGTGTCCAATGCTTGTACTCGTTTGAAACTCATTTCCTCTACAGACCAAGCCAGAGATGATTTTCCTTAAAATGTTGAACTATTATGCTTTTCACGGCCTGAAAAGCGTTTTAATTATCACATTTCGACTATAGGTTCAAAACTTGATTTTTCAAGAAATTGCTGTCCAATGCTAGTACTCTTTTGAAACTCATTTTTTCTACAGACCAAGCTAGAGATGATTTTCCTTAAAATGTTGAACTATTATGCTTTTCACGGCCTGAAAAGATTTTTAATTATCACATTTAGACCATAGGATTAAAACTTGAGTTTTCGAGAAGTTCGCATTCTATGCGAAACGTATTTTCTTTACAGACCTAGCCAGAAATGATTTTAATTAAGATGTAGAATTATTATGCTTTTCAGAGCCATAAAAGCTATTTAATTAGCACATTTTAACTATAGGCTGAACACTTGACTTTTAGAGAAATTCGCGTTCAATGCTACTACTCGTTTGAAACTCGTTTTCTCCGCAGACAAGGCCTGAGATGATTTTTCTTAAAATGATGAATTATTTTGCTTTTCACGGCCTGAAAAGAGTTTTAATTATCACATTTCGACTACAGGATCAACACTTGATTTTTCGAAAAATTAACGTCTAATGCTAATACTGGTTTGAAACTCATTTTCTCTACAGACCAAGCCAGAGATGATTTTCTTTAAAATGTTGAATTATTTTGCTTTTCACGGCCTGAAAAGCGTTTTAATTATCACATTTCGACTATAGGATCAAAACTTGATCTTTCAAGAAATTCTTCTACAATGCTAGTACTCGTTTGAAACTCTTTTCCTCTACAGACAAAGCGAGAGACGATTATCCTTAAAATGTTGAATTATTATGCTTTTCACAGTTTGAAAAGCGTTTTAATCATCACATTTCGACTATAGGATCAAAAAATTGATATTTCGAGAAATTCACGTTTAATGCTAGTACTTGTTTGAATCTCATTTTCTCTACAGACCAAGCCAGAGATGATTTTCCTTAAAATGCTGAATTATTATGCATTTCAGAGCCTGATTGGAGTTCTATTATCACATTTCGACCAAAACTTGATCTTTCAAGAAATTACTGTCCAATGCTCGTATTTTTTGAAACTCATTTTCTCTACAGACCAAGCTAGAGATGATTTTCCTTAAAATGTTGGATTATTATGCATTTCACGGCCTGAAAAGCGTTTTAATTATCACATTTAGCCATAGGATCAAAACTTGAGTTTTCGAGAAATTCGCGTTCAACTCGTTTGAAACTCGTATTCTCCGCAGTTCGAAAAGCGTTTTAATGATCACATTTCGACTATAGGATCGAAATTTGATTTGTCGAGAAATTCACGTTTAATGCTAGTACTTGTTTGAAACTCCTTTTCTCTACAGACCAAGCCAGAGATGATTTTCATTAAGATATTGAATTATTATGCTTTTCAGAGTATGAAAAGCGTTTTAACTATCACGTTTGGACCATAGGTTGAACATTTGACTTTCAGAGAAATTCGCGTTCAATACTACTACTCGTTTAAAAATCATTTTCTTTACAGACCAAGCCAGAGATGATTTTCCTTAAAATGTTGAATTATTATGCTTTTCACGGCCTGAAAAGCGTTTTAGTTATCACATTTAGAAGAAATGTTTAAAACTTGAGTTCTCGATAAATTCGCGTTCAGTGCTAATACTTGTTTGAAACTTATTTTCTTTACAGACCAAGCCAGAGATGATTTTCTTTAAAATGTTGAATTATTTTGCTTTTCACTGCCTGAAAAGCGTATTTAATTATCACATTTCGACTATAGGATCAAAACTTGATCTTTCAAGAATTTCGTGTACAATGTTAGTACTCGTTTGAAACTCTTTTCCTCTACAGACCAAGCCAGAGAAGATTTTCCTTAAAATGTTGAATTATTATGCTTTTCACAGTTCGAAAAGCGTTTTAATGATCACATTTCGACTATAGGATCAAAACTTGATTTGTCGAGAAATTCACGTTTAATCCTAGTACTCGTTTGAAACTCATTTTCTCTACAGACCAAGCCAGAATGATTTTCATTAAGATGTTGAATTATTATGCTTTTCAGAGTATGAAACGCGTTTTAATTATCACGTTTGGACTATGGGTTGAACATTTGACTTTCAGAGAAATTCGCGTTCAATACTACTAGTTTAAAAATCATTTTCTTTACAGACCAAGCCAGAGATGATTTTCCTTAAAATGTTGAATTATTATGTTTTTCACGGCCTGAAAAGCGTTTTAATTATCACATTTCGACTATAGGATCAAAACTTGATTTTTCAAGAAATTAGTGTCCAATCTATTACTCGTTTGAAACTCTTTTCCTCTACACACCAAGCCAGAGATGATTTCCCTTAAAATGTTGAATTATTATGCTTTTCACGGCCTGAAAAGCGTTTTAGTTATCACATTTAGACCATATGTTCAAAACTTGAGTTCTCGATAATTTCGCGTTCAGTGCTAATACTTGTTTGAAACTCATTTTCTTTACAGACCAAGCCAGAGATGATTTTCTTTAAAATGTTGAATTATTTTGCTTTTCACTGCCTGAAAAGCGTTTTAATTATAACATTCAGACTATAGGATCAGAACTTGGATTTTCGAGAAATTCGCATTAATTATCACATTTAGACCATATGTTCAAAACTTGAGTTCTCGATAAATTCGCGTTCAGTGCTAATACTCGTTTGAAACTCATTTTCTCTACAGACCAAGCCAGAGATGATTTTCCTTAAAATATTGAATTATTATGCTTTTGACTGCCTGAAAAATGTTTTAATTATCACATTTGGACTATAGGATCAAAACTTGATTTTTTAAGAAACTAGTGTCCAATGTTTTTACTCGTTTGATATCTAGACCAAGCCAGAGATGATTATCCTTAAAATGTTGAAATATTATGCTTTTCACGGTCTGAAAAGCGTTTTAAATATCACATTTAGACCATATGTTCAAAACTTGATTTTCAAGAAATTAATGTCCAATGCTAGTTCTCGTTAGAAACTCATTTTCTCTACAGACCAAGCCAGAGATGATTTTCCTTAAAATATTGAATTAATATGCTTTTCACGGCCTGAAAAGTGTTTTAGTTATTACATTTCTACTCTAGGATCAAAACTTGATTTTTCAAGAAACTAGTGTCCAATGCTTGTACTCGTTTGAAACTCATTTCCTCTACAGACCAAGCCAGAGATGATTTTCCTTAAAATGTTGAACTATTATGCTTTTCACGGCCTGAAAAGCGTTTTAATTATCACATTTCGACTATAGGTTCAAAACTTGATTTTTCAAGAAATTGCTGTCCAATGCTAGTACTCTTTTGAAACTCATTTTTTCTACAGACCAAGCTAGAGATGATTTTCCTTAAAATGTTGAACTATTATGCTTTTCACGGCCTGAAAAGATTTTTAATTATCACATTTAGACCATAGGATTAAAACTTGAGTTTTCGAGAAGTTCGCATTCTATGCGAAACGTATTTTCTTTACAGACCTAGCCAGAAATGATTTTAATTAAGATGTAGAATTATTATGCTTTTCAGAGCCATAAAAGCTATTTAATTAGCACATTTTAACTATAGGCTGAACACTTGACTTTTAGAGAAATTCGCGTTCAATGCTACTACTCGTTTGAAACTCGTTTTCTCCGCAGACAAGGCCTGAGATGATTTTTCTTAAAATGATGAATTATTTTGCTTTTCACGGCCTGAAAAGAGTTTTAATTATCACATTTCGACTACAGGATCAACACTTGATTTTTCGAAAAATTAACGTCTAATGCTAATACTGGTTTGAAACTCATTTTCTCTACAGACCAAGCCAGAGATGATTTTCTTTAAAATGTTGAATTATTTTGCTTTTCACGGCCTGAAAAGCGTTTTAATTATCACATTTCGACTATAGGATCAAAACTTGATCTTTCAAGAAATTCATCTACAATGCTAGTACTCGTTTGAAACTCTTTTCCTCTACAGACAAAGCGAGAGACGATTATCCTTAAAATGTTGAATTATTATGCTTTTCACAGTTTGAAAAGCGTTTTAATCATCACATTTCGACTATAGGATCAAAAAATTGATATTTCGAGAAATTCACGTTTAATGCTAGTACTTGTTTGAATCTCATTTTCTCTACAGACCAAGCCAGAGATGATTTTCCTTAAAATGCTGAATTATTATGCATTTCAGAGCCTGATTGGAGTTCTATTATCACATTTCGACCAAAACTTGATCTTTCAAGAAATTACTGTCCAATGCTCGTATTTTTTGAAACTCATTTTCTCTACAGACCAAGCTAGAGATGATTTTCCTTAAAATGTTGGATTATTATGCATTTCACGGCCTGAAAAGCGTTTTAATTATCACATTTAGCCATAGGATCAAAACTTGAGTTTTCGAGAAATTCGCGTTCAACTCGTTTGAAACTCGTATTCTCCGCAGTTCGAAAAGCGTTTTAATGATCACATTTCGACTATAGGATCGAAATTTGATTTGTCGAGAAATTCACGTTTAATGCTAGTACTTGTTTGAAACTCCTTTTCTCTACAGACCAAGCCAGAGATGATTTTCATTAAGATATTGAATTATTATGCTTTTCAGAGTATGAAAAGCGTTTTAACTATCACGTTTGGACCATAGGTTGAACATTTGACTTTCAGAGAAATTCGCGTTCAATACTACTACTCGTTTAAAAATCATTTTCTTTACAGACCAAGCCAGAGATGATTTTCCTTAAAATGTTGAATTATTATGCTTTTCACGGCCTGAAAAGCGTTTTAGTTATCACATTTAGAAGAAATGTTTAAAACTTGAGTTCTCGATAAATTCGCGTTCAGTGCTAATACTTGTTTGAAACTTATTTTCTTTACAGACCAAGCCAGAGATGATTTTCTTTAAAATGTTGAATTATTTTGCTTTTCACTGCCTGAAAAGCGTATTTAATTATCACATTTCGACTATAGGATCAAAACTTGATCTTTCAAGAATTTCGTGTACAATGTTAGTACTCGTTTGAAACTCTTTTCCTCTACAGACCAAGCCAGAGAAGATTTTCCTTAAAATGTTGAATTATTATGCTTTTCACAGTTCGAAAAGCGTTTTAATGATCACATTTCGACTATAGGATCAAAACTTGATTTGTCGAGAAATTCACGTTTAATCCTAGTACTCGTTTGAAACTCATTTTCTCTACAGACCAAGCCAGAATGATTTTCATTAAGATGTTGAATTATTATGCTTTTCAGAGTATGAAACGCGTTTTAATTATCACGTTTGGACTATGGGTTGAACATTTGACTTTCAGAGAAATTCGCGTTCAATACTACTAGTTTAAAAATCATTTTCTTTACAGACCAAGCCAGAGATGATTTTCCTTAAAATGTTGAATTATTATGTTTTTCACGGCCTGAAAAGCGTTTTAATTATCACATTTCGACTATAGGTTCAAAACTTGATTTTTCAAGAAATTACTGTCCAATGCTAGTACTCTTTTGAAACTCATTTTTTCTACAAACCAAGCTAGAGATGATTTTCCTTAAAATGTTGAACTATTATGCTTTTCACGGCCTGAAAAGATTTTTAATTATCACATTTAGACCATAGGATTAAAACTTAAGTTTTCGAGAAGTTCGCATTCTATGCGAAACGTATTTTCTTTACAGACCAAGCCAGAGATAATTTTAATTAAGATGTAGAATTATTATGCTTTTCAGAGCAATAAAAGCTATTTAATTAGCACCTTAAGACTATAGGCTGAACACTTGACTTTTAGAGAAATTCGCGTTCAACTCGTTTGAAACTCGTTTTCTCCGCAGACCAAGCCTGAGATGATTTTTCTTAAAATGTTGAATTAATTTGGTTTTTCACGGCCTGAAAAGAGTTTTAATTATCACATTTCGACTATAGGATCAAAACTGGATTTTTAAGAAATTCGTGTCCGATGCTGGTACTCGTTTGAAACTCATTTTCTCTACAGACCAAGCCAGAGATGATTTTCATTAAGATGTTGAATTATTATGCTTTTCAGAGTATGAAAAGCGTTTTAATTATAACGTTTGGACTATGGGTTGAACATTTGATTTTCAGAGAAATTCGCGTTCAATACTACTACTCGTTTAAAAATCATTTTCTTTACAGACCAAGCCAGAGATGATTTTCCTTAAAATGTTGAATTATTATGCTTTTCACGGCCTGAAAAGCGTTTTAATTATCACATTTCGACTATAGGTTCAAAACTTGATTTTTCAAGAAATTACTGTCCAATACTAGTACTCTTTTGAAACTCATTTTTTCTACAGACCAGGCCTGAGATGATTTTTCTTAAAATGTTGAATTATTTTGCTTTTCATGGCCTGAAAAGAGTTTTAATTATCACATTTCGACTATAGGATCAAAACTGAATTTTTAAGAAATTCGTGTCCAATGCTGGTACTCGTTTGAAACTCTTTTCCTCTACAGACCAAGCCAGAGATGATTTTCCTTTAAATGTTGAATTATTATGCTTTTCACGGCCTGAAAAGCGTTTTAATTATCACATTTCGACTATAAGATCAAAACTTGATTTTTCGAGAGATTCACGTTTAATGATAGTACTTGTTTGAAACTCATTTTCTCTACAGACCCAGCCAGAGATGATTTCCGTTAAAATTTTGAATTATTATGCTCTTCACGGCCTGAAAAACGTTTTAATTATCATATTTCGACTATAGGATCAAAACTTGATTTTTCGAGATATTAACGTTACATGCTAGTACTCGTTTGAAACTCGTTTTCTCTACAGACCAAGCCAGAGATGATTTTCCGTAGAATGTTGAATTATTATGTTTTTCACGGCCTCAAAAGCGTTTTAATTATCACATTTCGACTATAGGATCAAAACTTGATTTTTCAAGAAATTAGTGAACAATGCTATTACACGTTTGAAAGGAATTTTCTCTACAGACCAAGCTAGAGGTGATTTCCCATAAAATATTGAATTATTATGCTCTTCACGGCTTGAAAAGCGTTTTAATTATCACATTTAGACCATATGTTCAAAACTTGAGTTCTCGATAAATTCGCGTTCAGTGCTAATACTTGTTTGAAACTTATTTTCTTTACAGACCAAGCCATAGATGATTTTCATTAAGATGTTGAATTATTATGTTTTTCACGGCCTGAAAAGCGTTTTAATTATCATATTTCGACTACAGGATCAACACTTGATTTTTCGAAAAATTAGCGTCTAATGCTAATACTGGTTTGAAACTCATTTTCTCTACAGACCAAGCCAGAGATGATTTTTCTTAAAATATTGAATTATTATGTTTTTGACGGCCTGAAAATGTTTTAATTATCACATTTGGACTATAGGATCAAAACTTGATTTTTTAAGAAACTAGTGTCCAATGCTTTTCCTCGTTTGAAATCTAGATCAAGCCAGAGATGATTATCCTTAAAATGTTGTAATATTATGCTTTTCACGGCCTGAAAAGCGTTTTAAATATTACATTTAGACCATATGTTCAAGACTTGATTTTTCAAGAAATTAGTGTCCAATGCTATTACTCGTTTGAAACTCTTTTCCTCTACACACCAAGCCAGAGATGATTTCCCTTAAAATGTTGAATTATTATGCTTTTCACGGCCTGAAAAGCGTTTTAGTTATCACATTTAGACCATATGTTCAAAACTTGAGTTCTCGATAATTTCGCGTTCAGTGCTAATACTTGTTTGAAACTTATTTTCTTTACAGACCAAGCCAGAGATAATTTTCTTTAAAAATTTAATTATTTTGCTTTTCTCGGCCTGAAAAGCGTTTTAATTATTACATTTCGACTATAGGATCAAAACTTGATTTGTCGAGACATTCACGTTTAATGCTAGTACTTGTTTGAAACTCATTTTCTCTACAGACCAAGCCAGAGATGATTTTCCGTAGAATGTTGAATTATTATGTTTTTCACGGCCTCAAAAGCGTTTTAATTATCACATTTCGACTATAGGATCAAAACTTGATTTTTCAAGAAATTAGTGAACAATGCTATTACACGTTTGAAAGGAATTTTCTCTACAGACCAAGCTAGAGGTGATTTCCCATAAAATATTGAATTATTATGCTCTTCACGGCTTGAAAAGCGTTTTAATTATCACATTTAGACCATATGTTCAAAACTTGAGTTCTCGATAATTTCGCGTTCAGTGCTAATACTTGTTTGAAACTTATTTTCTTTACAGACCAAGCCAGAGATGATTTTCTTTAAAAATTTAATTATTTTGCTTTTCTCGGCCTGAAAAGCGTTTTAATTATTACATTTCGACTATAGGATCAAAACTTGATTTGTCGAGAAATTCACGTTTAATGCTAGTACTTGTTTGAAACTCATTTTCTCTACAGACCAAGCCAGAGATGATTTTCCTTAAAATGTTGAATTATTATGCTTTTCACAGTTCGAAAAGCGTTTTAATGATCACATATCGACTACTGGATCAAAACTTGATTTTTCGAGAAATGCACGTTTAATGCTAGTACTTGTTAGAAACTCCTTTTCTCTACAGACCAAGCCAGAGATGATTTTCATTAAGATGTTGTATTATTATGCTTTTCAGATTATGAAAAGCGTTTTAATTATCACGTTTGGACTATAGGTTGAACATTTGACTTTCAGAGAAATTCGCGTTCAATACTACTACTCGTTTAAAAATCATTTTCCTTACAGACCAAGGCAGAGATGATTTTACTTAAAATGTTGAATTATTATGCTTTTCACGGCCTGAAAAGCGTTTTAATTATCACATTTCGAATATAGGTTCAAAACTTGATTTTTCAAGAAATTACAGTCCAATGCTAGTACTCTTTTGAAACTCATTTTTTCTACAGACCAAGCTAGAGATGATTTTCCTTAAAATGTTGAACTATTATGCTTTTCACGGCCTGAAAAGATTTTTAATTATCACATTTAGACCATAGGATCAAAACTTGAGTTTTCGAGAAGTTCGCATTCTATGCGAAACGTATTTTCTTTACAGACCAAGCCAGAGATGATTTTAATTAAGATGTAGAATTATTATGCTTTTCAGAGCCATAAAAGCTATTTAATTAGCACATTTGGACTATAGGCTGAACACTTGACTTTTAGAGAAATTCGCGTTCAACTCGTTTGAAACTCGTTTTCTCCGCAGACCAGGCCTGAGATGATTTTCATTAAGATGTTGAATTATTATGCTTTTCAGAGTATGAAAAGCGTTTTAATTATCACGTTTGGACCATAGGTTGAACATTTGACTTTCAGAGAAATTCGCGTTCAATACTACTACTCGTTTAAAAATCATTTTCTTTACAGACCAAGCCAGAGATGATTTTCCTTAAAATGTTGAATTATTATGCTTTTCACGGCCTGAAAAGCGTTTTAATTATCACATTTCGACTATAGGTTCAAAATTTGCTTTTTCAAGAAATTACTGTCCAATGCTAGTACTCATTTGAAACTCATTTTTTCTACAGACCAAGCTAGAGATGATTTTCCTTAAAATGTTGAACTATTATGCTTTTCACGGCCTGAAAAGATTTTTAATTATCACATTTAGACCGTAGGAATAAAACTTGAGTTTTCGAGAAGTTCGCATTCTATGCGAAACTTATTTTGTTTACAGACCAAGCCAGAGATGATTTTAATTAAGATGTAGAATTATTATGCTTTTCAGAGCCATAAAATCTATTTAATTAGCACCTTTGGACTATAGGCTGAACACTTGACTTTTAGAGAAATTCGCGTTCAACTCGTTTGAAACTCGTTTTCTCCGCAGACCAGGCCTGAGATGATTTTTCTTAAACTGTTGAATTATTTTGCTTTTCATGGCCTGAAAAGAGTTTTAATTATCATATTTCGACTATAGGATCAAAACTGGATTTTTAAGAAATTCGTGTCCAATGCTGGTACTCGTTTGAAACTCTTTTCCTCTACAGACCAAGCCAGAGATGATTTTCCTTAAAATGTTGAATTATTATGCTTTTCACGGCCTAAAAAGCGTTTTAATTATCACATTTCGATTATAAGATCAAAACTTGATTTTTCGAGAGATTCACGTTTAATGATAGTATTTGTTTGAAACTCATTTTCTCTACAGACCCAGCCAGAGATGATTTCCGTTAAAATTTTGAATTATTATGCTCTTCACGGCCTGAAAAACGTTTTAATTATCATATTTCGACTATAGGATCAAAACTTGATTTTTCGAGATATTAACGTTACATGCTAGTACTCGTTTGAAACTCGTTTTCTCTACAGACCAAGCCAGAGATGATTTTCCGTAGAATATTGAATTATTATGTTTTTCACGGCCGGAAAAGCGTTTTAATTATCACATTTCGACTATAGGATCAAAACTTGATTTTTCAAGAAATTAGTGTCCAATCTATTACTCGTTTGAAACTCTTTTCCTCTACACACCAAGCCAGAGATGATTTCCCTTAAAATGTTGAATTATTATGCTTTTCACGGCCTGAAAAGCGTTTTAGTTATCACATTTAGACCATATGTTCAAAACTTGAGTTCTCGATAATTTCGCGTTCAGTGCTAATACTTGTTTGAAACTTATTTTCTTTACAGACCAAGCCAGAGATGATTTTCTTTAAAAATTGAATTATTTTGCTTTTCTCGGCCTGAAAAGCGTTTTAATTATTACATTTCGACTATAGGATCAAAACTTGATTTGTCGAGAAATTCACGTTTAATGCTAGTACTTGTTTGAAACTCATTTTCTCTACAGACCAAGCCAGAGATGATTTTCCTTAAAATGCTGAATTATTATGCATTTCAGAGCCTGAATGGAGTTCAATTATCACATTTCGACCAAAACTTGATCTTTCAAGAAATTACTGTTCAATGCTTCTTAACATTTGAGACTCATTTTCTTTACAGACCAAGCCAGAGATGATTTTCCTTAAAATGTTGAATTATTATGCTTTTCACAGTTCGAAAAGCGTTTTAATGATCACATATCGACTACTGGATCAAAACTTGATTTTTCGAGAAATGCACGTTTAATGCTAGTACTTGTTTGAAACTCCTTTTCTCTACAGACCAAGCCAGAGATGATTTTCATTAAGATGTTGAATTATTATGCTTTTCAGATTATGAAAAGCGTTTTAATTATCACGTTTGGACTATAGGTTGAACATTTGACTTTCAGAGAAATTCGCGTTCAATACTACTACTCGTTTAAAAATCATTTTCTTTACAGACCAAGCCAGAGATGATTTTACTTAAAATGTTGAATTATTATGCTTTTCACGGCCTGAAAAGCGTATTAATTATCACATTTCGAATATAGGTTCAAAACTTGATTTTTCAAGAAATTACAGTCCAATGCTAGTACTCTTTTGAAACTCATTTTTTCTACAGACCAAGCTAGAGATGATTTTCCTTAAAATGTTGAACTATTATGCTTTTCACGGCCTGAAAAGATTTTTAATTATCACATTTAGACCATAGGATCAAAACTTGAGTTTTCGAGAAGTTCGCATTCTATGCGAAACGTATTTTCTTTACAGACCAAGCCAGAGATGATTTTAATTAAGATAAAGAATTATTATGCTTTTCAGAGCCATAAAACTATTTAATTAGCACATTTGGACTATAGGCTGAACACTTGACTTTTAGAGAAATTCGCGTTCAACTCGTTTGAAACTCGTTTTCTCCGCAGACCAGGCCTGAGATGATTTTTCTTAAAATGTTGAATTATTTTGCTTTTCACGGCCTGAAAAGAGTTTTAATTATCACTTTTCGACTATAGGATCAAAACTTGATTTTTCAAGAAATTAGTGTCCAATGCTATTACCCGTTTGAAACGAATTTTCTCTACAGACCATGCTAGAGGTGATTTCGTTTAAAATGTTGAATTATTATGCTTTTCACGGGCTGAAAAGCGTTTTAATTATCACATTTAGACCATATGTTCAAAACTTGAGTTCTCGATAAATTCGCGTTCAGTGCTAATACTTGTTTGAAACTCATTTTCTTTACAGACCAAGCCAGAGATGATTTTCTTTAAAATGTTGAATTATTTTGCTTTTCACTGCCTGAAAAGCGTTTTAATTATAACATTCAGACTATAGGATCAGAACTTGGATTTTCGAGAAATTCGCGTTCAATGCTGGTACTCGTTTGAAACTCATTTTCTCTACAGACCAAGCCAGAGATGATTTTCCTTAAAATATTGAATTATTATGCTTTTGACTGCCTGAAAAATGTTTTAATTATCACATTTGGACTATAGGATCAAAACTTGATTTTTTAAGAAACTAGTGTCCAATGTTTTTACTCGTTTGATATCTAGACCAAGCCAGAGATGATTATCCTTAAAATGTTGAAATATTATGCTTTTCACGGTCTGAAAAGCGTTTTAAATATCACATTTAGACCATATGTTCAAAACTTGATTTTCAAGAAATTAATGTCCAATGCTAGTTCTCGTTAGAAACTCATTTTCTCTACAGACCAAGCCAGAGATGATTTTCCTTAAAATATTGAATTAATATGCTTTTCACGGCCTGAAAAGTGTTTTAGTTATTACATTTCTACTCTAGGATCAAAACTTGATTTTTCAAGAAACTAGTGTCCAATGCTTGTACTCGTTTGAAACTCATTTCCTCTACAGACCAAGCCAGAGATGATTTTCCTTAAAATGTTGAATTATTATGCTTTTCACGGCCTGAAAAGCGTTTTAATTATCACATTTCGACTATAGGTTCAAAACTTGATTTTTCAAGAAATTGCTGTCCAATGCTAGTACTCTTTTGAAACTCATTTTTTCTACAGACCAAGCTAGACATGATTTTCCTTAAAATGTTGAACTATTATGCTTTTCACGGCCTGAAAAGATTTTTAATTATCACATTTAGACCATAGGATTAAAACTTGAGTTTTCGAGAAGTTCGCATTCTATGCGAAACGTATTTTCTTTACAGACCTAGCCAGAAATGATTTTAATTAAGATGTAGAATTATTATGCTTTTCAGAGCCATAAAAGCTATTTAATTAGCACATTTTAACTATAGGCTGAACACTTGACTTTTAGAGAAATTCGCGTTCAATGCTACTACTCGTTTGAAACTCGTTTTCTCCGCAGACAAGGCCTGAGATGATTTTTCTTAAAATGATGAATTATTTTGCTTTTCACGGCCTGAAAAGAGTTTTAATTATCACATTTCGACTACAGGATCAACACTTGATTTTTCGAAAAATTAACGTCTAATGCTAATACTGGTTTGAAACTCATTTTCTCTACAGACCAAGCCAGAGATGATTTTCTTTAAAATGTTGAATTATTTTGCTTTTCACGGCCTGAAAAGCGTTTTAATTATCACATTTCGACTATAGGATCAAAACTTGATCTTTCAAGAAATTCTTCTACAATGCTAGTACTCGTTTGAAACTCTTTTCCTCTACAGACCAAGCGAGAGACGATTATCCTTAAAATGTTGAATTATTATGCTTTTCACAGTTTGAAAAGCGTTTTAATCATCACATTTCGACTATAGGATCAAAAAATTGATATTTCGAGAAATTCACGTTTAATGCTAGTACTTGTTTGAATCTCATTTTCTCTACAGACCAAGCCAGAGATGATTTTCCTTAAAATGCTGAATTATTATGCATTTCAGAGCCTGAATGGAGTTCTATTATCACATTTCGACCAAAACTTGATCTTTCAAGAAATTACTGTCCAATGCTCGTATTTTTTGAAACTCATTTTCTCTACAGACCAAGCTAGAGATGATTTTCCTTAAAATGTTGGATTATTATGCATTTCACGGCCTGAAAAGCGTTTTAATTATCACATTTAGCCATAGGATCAAAACTTGAGTTTTCGAGAAATTCGCGTTCAACTCGTTTGAAACTCGTATTCTCCGCAGTTCGAAAAGCGTTTTAATGATCACATTTCGACTATAGGATCGAAATTTGATTTGTCGAGAAATTCACGTTTAATGCTAGTACTTGATTGAAACTCATTTTCTCTACAGACCCAGCCAGAGATGATTTCCGTTAAAATTTTGAATTATTATGCTCTTCACGGCCTGAAAAACGTTTTAATTATCATATTTCGACTATAGGATCAAAACTTGATTTTTCGAGATATTAACGTTACATGCTAGTACTCGTTTGAAACTCGTTTTCTCTACAGACCAAGCCAGAGATGATTTTCCGTAGAATATTGAATTATTATGTTTTTCACGGCCGGAAAAGCGTTTTAATTATCACATTTCGACTATAGGATCAAAACTTGATTTTTCAAGAAATTAGTGTCCAATCTATTACTCGTTTGAAACTCTTTTCCTCTACACACCAAGCCAGAGATGATTTCCCTTAAAATGTTGAATTATTATGCTTTTCACGGCCTGAAAAGCGTTTTAGTTATCACATTTAGACCATATGTTCAAAACTTGAGTTCTCGATAATTTCGCGTTCAGTGCTAATACTTGTTTGAAACTTATTTTCTTTACAGACCAAGCCACAGATGATTTTCTTTAAAAATTGAATTATTTTGCTTTTCTCGGCCTGAAAAGCGTTTTAATTATTACATTTCGACTATAGGATCAAAACTTGATTTGTCGAGAAATTCACGTTTAATGCTAGTACTTGTTTGAAACTCATTTTCTCTACAGACCAAGCCAGAGATGATTTTCCTTAAAATGCTGAATTATTATGCATTTCAGAGCCTGAATGGAGTTCTATTATCACATTTCGACCAAAACTTGATCTTTCAAGAAATTACTGTTCAATGCTTCTTAACATTTGAGACTCATTTTCTTTACAGACCAAGCCAGAGATGATTTTCCTTAAAATGTTGAATTATTATGCTTTTCACAGTTCGAAAAGCGTTTTAATGATCACATATCGACTACTGGATCAAAACTTGATTTTTCGAGAAATGCACGTTTAATGCTAGTACTTGTTTGAAACTCCTTTTCTCTACAGACCAAGCCAGAGATGATTTTCATTAAGATGTTGAATTATTATGCTTTTCAGATTATGAAAAGCGTTTTAATTATCACGTTTGGACTATAGGTTGAACATTTGACTTTCAGAGAAATTCGCGTTCAATACTACTACTCGTTTAAAAATCATTTTCTTTACAGACCAAGCCAGAGATGATTTTACTTAAAATGTTGAATTATTATGCTTTTCACGGCCTGAAAAGCGTATTAATTATCACATTTCGAATATAGGTTCAAAACTTGATTTTTCAAGAAATTACAGTCCAATGCTAGTACTCTTTTGAAACTCATTTTTTCTACAGACCAAGCTAGAGATGATTTTCCTTAAAATGTTGAACTATTATGCTTTTCACGGCCTGAAAAGATTTTTAATTATCACATTTAGACCATAGGATCAAAACTTGAGTTTTCGAGAAGTTCGCATTCTATGCGAAACGTATTTTCTTTACAGACCAAGCCAGAGATGATTTTAATTAAGATAAAGAATTATTATGCTTTTCAGAGCCATAAAACTATTTAATTAGCACATTTGGACTATAGGCTGAACACTTGACTTTTAGAGAAATTCGCGTTCAACTCGTTTGAAACTCGTTTTCTCCGCAGACCAGGCCTGAGATGATTTTTCTTAAAATGTTGAATTATTTTGCTTTTCACGGCCTGAAAAGAGTTTTAATTATCACTTTTCGACTATAGGATCAAAACTTGATTTTTCAAGAAATTAGTGTCCAATGCTATTACCCGTTTGAAACGAATTTTCTCTACAGACCATGCTAGAGGTGATTTCGTTTAAAATGTTGAATTATTATGCTTTTCACGGGCTGAAAAGCGTTTTAATTATCACATTTAGACCATATGTTCAAAACTTGAGTTCTCGATAAATTCGCGTTCAGTGCTAATACTTGTTTGAAACTCATTTTCTTTACAGACCAAGCCAGAGATGATTTTCTTTAAAATGTTGAATTATTTTGCTTTTCACTGCCTGAAAAGCGTTTTAATTATAACATTCAGACTATAGGATCAGAACTTGGATTTTCGAGAAATTCGCGTTCAATGCTGGTACTCGTTTGAAACTCATTTTCTCTACAGACCAAGCCAGAGATGATTTTCCTTAAAATATTGAATTATTATGCTTTTGACTGCCTGAAAAATGTTTTAATTATCACATTTGGACTATAGGATCAAAACTTGATTTTTTAAGAAACTAGTGTCCAATGTTTTTACTCGTTTGATATCTAGACCAAGCCAGAGATGATTATCCTTAAAATGTTGAAATATTATGCTTTTCACGGTCTGAAAAGCGTTTTAAATATCACATTTAGACCATATGTTCAAAACTTGATTTTCAAGAAATTAATGTCCAATGCTAGTTCTCGTTAGAAACTCATTTTCTCTACAGACCAAGCCAGAGATGATTTTCCTTAAAATATTGAATTAATATGCTTTTCACGGCCTGAAAAGTGTTTTAGTTATTACATTTCTACTCTAGGATCAAAACTTGATTTTTCAAGAAACTAGTGTCCAATGCTTGTACTCGTTTGAAACTCATTTCCTCTACAGACCAAGCCAGAGATGATTTTCCTTAAAATGTTGAATTATTATGCTTTTCACGGCCTGAAAAGCGTTTTAATTATCACATTTCGACTATAGGTTCAAAACTTGATTTTTCAAGAAATTGCTGTCCAATGCTAGTACTCTTTTGAAACTCATTTTTTCTACAGACCAAGCTAGACATGATTTTCCTTAAAATGTTGAACTATTATGCTTTTCACGGCCTGAAAAGATTTTTAATTATCACATTTAGACCATAGGATTAAAACTTGAGTTTTCGAGAAGTTCGCATTCTATGCGAAACGTATTTTCTTTACAGACCTAGCCAGAAATGATTTTAATTAAGATGTAGAATTATTATGCTTTTCAGAGCCATAAAAGCTATTTAATTAGCACATTTTAACTATAGGCTGAACACTTGACTTTTAGAGAAATTCGCGTTCAATGCTACTACTCGTTTGAAACTCGTTTTCTCCGCAGACAAGGCCTGAGATGATTTTTCTTAAAATGATGAATTATTTTGCTTTTCACGGCCTGAAAAGAGTTTTAATTATCACATTTCGACTACAGGATCAACACTTGATTTTTCGAAAAATTAACGTCTAATGCTAATACTGGTTTGAAACTCATTTTCTCTACAGACCAAGCCAGAGATGATTTTCTTTAAAATGTTGAATTATTTTGCTTTTCACGGCCTGAAAAGCGTTTTAATTATCACATTTCGACTATAGGATCAAAACTTGATCTTTCAAGAAATTCTTCTACAATGCTAGTACTCGTTTGAAACTCTTTTCCTCTACAGACCAAGCGAGAGACGATTATCCTTAAAATGTTGAATTATTATGCTTTTCACAGTTCGAAAAGCGTTTTAATGATCACATTTCGACTATAGGTTCAAAACTTGATTTTTCAAGAAATTACTGTCCAATGCTAGTACTCATTTGAAACTCATTTTTTCTACAAACCAAGCTAGAGATGATTTTCCTTAAAATGTTGAACTATTATGCTTTTCACGGCCTGAAAAGATTTTAAATTATCACATTTAGACCATAGGATTAAAACTTGAGTTTTCGAGAAGTTCGCATTCTATGCGAAACGTATTTTCTTTACAGACCAAGCCAGAGATGATTTTAATTAAGATGTAGAATTATTATGCTTTTCAGAGCAATAAAAGCTATTTAATTAGCACCTTTGGACTATAGGCTGAACACTTGACTTTTAGAGAAATTCGCGTTCAACTCGTTTGAAACTCGTTTTCTCCGCAGACCAAGCCTGAGATGATTTTTCTTAAAATGTTGAATTAATTTGGTTTTTCACGGCCTGAAAAGAGTTTTAATTATCACATTTCGACTATAGGATCAAAACTGGATTTTTAAGAAATTCGTGTCCGATGCTGGTACTCGTTTGAAACTCATTTTCTCTACAGACCAAGCCAGAGATGATTTTCATTAAGATGTTGAATTATTATGCTTTTCAGAGTATGAAAAGCGTTTTAATTATAACGTTTGGACTATGGGTTGAACATTTGATTTTCAGAGAAATTCGCGTTCAATACTACTACTCGTTTAAAAATCATTTTCTTTACAGACCAAGCCAGAGATGATTTTCCTTAAAATGTTGAATTATTATGCTTTTCACGGCCTGAAAAGCGTTTTAATTATCACATTTCGACTATAGGTTCAAAACTTGATTTTTCAAGAAATTACTGTCCAATGCTAGTACTCTTTTGAAACTCATTTTTTCTACAGACCAGGCCTGAGATGATTTTTCTTAAAATGTTGAATTATTTTGCTTTTCATGGCCTGAAAAGAGTTTTAATTATCACATTTCGACTATAGGATCAAAACTGAATTTTTAAGAAATTCGTGTCCAATGCTGGTACTCGTTTGAAACTCTTTTCCTCTACAGACCAAGCCAGAGATGATTTTCCTTAAAATGTTGAATTATTATGCTTTTCACGGCCTGAAAAGCGTTTTAATTATCACATTTCGACTATAAGGTCAAAACTTGATTTTTCGAGAGATTCACGTTTAATGATAGTACTTGTTTGAAACTCATTTTCTCTACAGACCCAGCCAGAGATGATTTCCGTTAAAATTTTGAATTATTATGCTCTTCACGGCCTGAAAAACGTTTTAATTATCATATTTCGACTATAGGATCAAAACTTGATTTTTCGAGATATTAACGTTTAATGATAGTACTCGTTTGAAACTCGTTTTCTCTACAGACCAAGCCAGAGATGATTTTCCGAAGAATGTTGAATTATTATGTTTTTCACGGCCTCAAAAGCGTTTTAATTATCACATTTCGACTATAGGATCAAAACTTGATTTTTCAAGAAATTAGTGAACAATGCTATTACACGTTTGAAAGGAATTTTCTCTACAGACCAAGCTAGAGGTGATTTCCCATAAAATATTGAATTATTATGCTCTTCACGGCTTGAAAAGCGTTTTAGTTATCACATTTAGACCATATGTTCAAAACTTGAGTTCTCGATAAATTCGCGTTCAGTGCTAATACTTGTTTGAAACTTATTTTCTTTACAGACCAAGCCATAGATGATTTTCATTAAGATGTTGAATTATTATGTTTTTCACGGCCTGAAAAGCGTTTTAATTATCATATTTCGACTACAGGATCAACACTTGATTTTTCGAAAAATTAGCGTCTAATGCTAATACTGGTTTGAAACTCATTTTCTCTACAGACCAAGCCAGAGATGATTTTTCTTAAAATATTGAATTATTATGCTTTTGACGGCCTGAAAAGTGTTTTAATTATCACATTTGGACTATAGGATCAAAACTTGATTTTTTAAGAAACTAGTGTCCAATGCTTCTCCTTGTTTGAAATCTAGATCAAGCCAGAGATGATTATCCTTAAAATGTTGTAATATTATGCTTTTCACGGCCTGAAAAGCGTTTTAAATATTACATTTAGACCATATGTTCAAGACTTGATTTTTCAAGAAATTAGTGTCCAATGCTATTACTCGTTTGAAACTCTTTTCCTCTACACACCAAGCCAGAGATGATTTCCCTTAAAATGTTGAATTATTATGCTTTTCACGGCCTGAAAAGCGTTTTAGTTATCACATTTAGACCATATGTTCAAAACTTGAGTTCTCGATAATTTCGCGTTCAGTGCTAATACTTGTTTGAAACTTATTTTCTTTACAGACCAAGCCAGAGATGATTTTCTTTAAAAATTTAATTATTTTGCTTTTCTCGGCCTGAAAAGCGTTTTAATTATTACATTTCGACTATAGGATCAAAACTTGATTTGTCGAGAAATTCACGTTTAATGCTAGTACTTGTTTGAAACTCATTTTCTCTACAGACCAAGCCAGAGATGATTTTCCTTAAAATGCTGAATTATTATGCATTTCAGAGCCTGAATGGAGTTCTATTATCACATTTCGACCAAAACTTGATCTTTCAAGAAATTACTGTTCAATGCTTCTTAACATTTGAGACTCATTTTCTTTACAGACCAAGCCAAGGATGATTTTCCTTAAAATGTTGAATTATTATGCTTTTCACAGTTCGAAAAGCGTTTTAATGATCACATATCGACTACTGGATCAAAACTTGATTTTTCGAGAAATGCACGTTTAATGCTAGTACTTGTTTGAAACTCCTTTTCTCTACAGACCAAGCCAGAGATGATTTTCATTAAGATGTTGTATTATTATGCTTTTCAGATTATGAAAAGCGTTTTAATTATCACGTTTGGACTATAGGTTGAACATTTGACTTTCAGAGAAATTCGCGTTCAATACTACTACTCGTTTAAAAATCATTTTCCTTACAGACCAAGCCAGAGATGATTTTACTTAAAATGTTGAATTATTATGCTTTTCACGGCCTGAAAAGCGTTTTAATTATCACATTTCGAATATAGGTTCAAAACTTGATTTTTCAAGAAATTACAGTCCAATGCTAGTACTCTTTTGAAACTCATTTTTTCTACAGACCAAGCTAGAGATGATTTTCCTTAAAATGTTGAACTATTATGCTTTTCACGGCCCGAAAAGATTTTTAATTATCACATTTAGACCATAGGATCAAAACTTGAGTTTTCGAGAAGTTCGCATTCTATGCGAAACGTATTTTCTTTACAGACCAAGCCAGAGATGATTGTAATTAAGATGTAGAATTATTATGCTTTTCAGAGCCATAAAAGCTATTTAATTAGCACATTTGGACTATAGGCTGAACACTTGACTTTTAGAGAAATTCGCGTTCAACTCGTTTGAAACTCGTTTTCTCCGCAGACCAGGCCTGAGATGATTTTTCTTAAAATGTTGAATTATTTTGCTTTTCACGGCCTGAAAAGAGTTTTAATTATCACTTTTCGACTATAGGATCAAAACTTGATTTTTCAAGAAATTAGTGTCCAATGCTATTACTCGTTTGAAACGAATTTTCTCTACAGACCATGCTAGAGGTGATTTCGTTTAAAATGTTGAATTATTATGCTTTTCACGGGCTGAAAAGCGTTTTAATTATCACATTTAGACCATATGTTCAAAACTTGAGTTCTCGATAAATTCGCGTTCAGTGCTAATACTTGTTTGAAACTTATTTTCTTTACAGACCAAGCCAGAGATGATTTTCTTTAAAATGTTGAATTATTTTGCTTTTCACTGCCTGAAAAGCGTTTTAATTATAACATTCAGACTATAGGATCAGAACTTGGATTTTCGAGAAATTCGCGTTCAATGCTGGTACTCGTTTGAAACTCATTTTCTCTACAGACCAAGCCAGAGATGATTTTCCTTAAAATATTGAATTATTATGCTTTTGACGGCCTGAAAAATGTTTTAATTATCACATTTGGACTATAGGATCAAAACTAGATTTTTTAAGAAACTAGTGTCCAATGTTTTTACTCGTTTGATATCTAGACCAAGCCAGAGATGATTATCCTTAAAATGTTGAAATATTATGCTTTTCACGGTCTGAAAAGCGTTTTAAATATCACATTTAGACCATATGTTCAAAACTTGATTTTCAAGAAATTAATGTCCAATGCTAATTCTCGTTAGAAACTCATTTTCTCTACAGACCAAGCCAGAGATGATTTTCCTTAAAATGTTGAACTATTATGCTTTTCACGGCCTGAAAAGATTTTTAATTATCACATTTAGACCATAGGATTAAAACTTGAGTTTTCGAGAAGTTCGCATTCTATGCGAAACGTATTTTCTTTACAGACCTAGCCAGAAATGATTTTAATTAAGATGTAAAATTATTATGCTTTTCAGAGCCATAAAAGCTATTTAATTAGCACATTTGGACTATACGCTGAACACTTGACTTTTAGAGAAATTCGCGTTCAATGCTACTACTCGTTTGAAACTCGTTTTCTCCGCAGACAAGGCCTGAGATGATTTTTCTTAAAATGTTGAATTATTTTGCTTTTCACGGCCTGAAAAGAGCTTTAATTATCACATTTCGACTACAGGATCAACACTTGATTTTTCGAAAAATTAACGTCTAATGCTAATACTGGTTTGAAACTCATTTTCTCTACAGACCAAGCCAGAGATGATTTTCTTTAAAATGTTGAATTATTTTGCTTTTCACGGCCTGAAAAGCGTTTTAATTATCACATTTCGACTATAGGATCAAAACTTGATCTTTCAAGAAATTCTTCTACAATGCTAGTACTCGTTTGAAACTCCTTTCCTCTACAGACCAAGCGAGAGACGATCATCCTTAAAATGTTGAATTATTATGCTTTTCACAGTTTGAAAAGCGTTTTAATCATCACATTTCGACTATAGGATCAAAAAATTGATATTTCGAGAAATTCACGTTTAATGCTAGTACTTGTTTGAATCTCATTTTCTCTACAGACCAAGCCAGAGATGATTTTCCTTAAAATGTTGAACTATTATGCTTTTCACGGCCTGAAAAGATTTTTAATTATCACATTTAGACCATAGGATTAAAACTTGAGTTTTCGAGAAGTTCGCATTCTATGCGAAACGTATTTTCTTTACAGACCTAGCCAGAAATGATTTTAATTAAGATGTTGAATTATTATGCTTTTCAGAGTATGAAAATCGTTTTAATTATCACGTTTGGACCATAGGTTGAACATTTGACTTTCAGAGAAATTCGCGTTCAATACTACTACTCGTTTAAAAATCATTTTCTTTACAGACCAAGCCAGAGATGATTTTCCATAAAATGTTGAATTATTATGCTTTTCACGGCCTGAAAAGCGTTTTAGTTATCACATTTAGAAGAAATGTTTAAAACTTGAGTTCTCGATAAATTCGCGTTCAGTGCTAATACTTGTTTGAAACTTATTTTCTTTACAGACCAAGCCAGAGATGATTTTCTTTAAAATGTTGAATTATTTTGCTTTTCACTGCCTGAAAAGCGTATTTAATTATCACATTTCGACTATAGGATCAAAACTTGATTTGTCGAGAAATTCACGTTTAATGCTAGTACTCGTTTGAAACTCATTTTCTCTACAGACCAAGCCAGATTGATTTTCATTAAGATGTTGAATTATTATGCTTTTCAGAGTATGAAAAGCGTTTTAATTATCACGTTTGGACTATGGGTTGAACATTTGACTTTCAGAGAAATTCGCGTTCAATACTACTAGTTTAAAAATCATTTTCTTTACAGACCAAGCCAGAGATGATTTTCCTTAAAATGTTGAATTATTATGTTTTTCACGGCCTGAAAAGCGTTTTAATTATCACATTTCGACTATAGGTTCAAAACTTGATTTTTCAAGAAATTACTGTCCAATGCTAGTACTCTTTTGAAACTCATTTTTTCTACAAACCAAGCTAGAGATGATTTTCCTTAAAATGTTGAACTATTATGCTTTTCACGGCCTGAAAAGATTTTTAATTATCACATTTAGACCATAGGATTAAAACTTGAGTTTTCGAGAAGTTCGCATTCTATGCGAAACGTATTTTCTTTACAGACCAAGCCAGAGATGATTTTAATTAAGATGTAGAATTATTATGCTTTTCAGAGCCATAAAAGCTATTTAATTAGCACCTTTGGACTATAGGCTGAACACTAGACTTTTAGAGAAATTCGCGTTCAACTCGTTTGAAACTCGTTTTCTCCGCAGACCAGGCCTGAGATGATTTTTCTTAAAATGTTGAATTAATTTGGTTTTTCACGGCCTGAAAAGAGTTTTAATTATCACATTTCGACTATAGGATCAAAACTGGATTTTTAAGAAATTCGTGTCCAATGCTGGTACTCGTTTGAAACTCTTTTCCTCTACAGACCAAGCCAGAGATGATTTTCCTTAAAATGTTGAATTATTATGCTTTTCACGGCCTGAAAAGCGTTTTAATTATCATATTTCGACTATAGGATCAAAACTTGATTTTTCGAAATATTAACGTTACATGCTAGTACTCGTTTGAAACTCGTTTTCTCTACAGACCAAGCCAGAGATGATTTTCCTTAAAATATTGAATTATTATGCTTTTGACGGCCTGAAAAGTGTTTTAATAACACATTTGGACTATAGGATCAAAACTTGATTTTTTTAAGAAACTAGTGTCCAATGTTTTAACTCGTTTGATATCTAGACCAAGCCAGAGATGATTATCCTTAAAATGTTGAATTATTATGTTTTTCACGGCCTGAAAAGCGTTTTAGTTATCACATTTAGACCATATGTTTAAAACTTGAGTTCTCGATAAATTCGCGTTCAGTGCTAATACTTGTTTGAAACTTATTTTCTTTACAGACCAAGCCAGAGATGATTTTCTTTAAAATGTTGAATTATTTTGCTTTTCACTGCCTGAAAAGCGTTTTAATTATCACATTGATGATTTTCCTTAAAATGTTGAATTATTATGCTTTTCGCAGTTCGAAAAGCGTTTTAATGATCACATTTCGACTATAGGATCAAAATTTGATTTGTCGAGAAATTCACGTTTAATGCTAGTACTTGTTTGAAACTCATTTTCTCTACAGACCAAGCCAGAGATGATTTTCATTAAGATGTTGAATTATTATGCTTTTCAGAGTACGAAAAGCGTTTTAATTATAACGTTTGGACTATGGGTTGAACATTTGATTTTCAGAGAAATTCGCGTTCAATACTACTACTCGTTTAAAAATCATTTTCTTTACAGACCAAGCCAGAGATGATTTTCCTTAAAATGTTGAATTATTATGCTTTTCACGGCCTGAAAAGCGTTTTAATTATCACATTTCGACTATAGGTTCAAAACTTGATTTTTCAAGAAATTACTGTCCAATGCTAGTACTCTTTTGAAACTCATTTTTTCTACAGACCAGGCCTGAGATGATTTTTCTTAAAATGTTGAATTATTTTGCTTTTCATGGCCTGAAAAGAGTTTTAATTATCACATTTCGACTATAGGATCAAAACTGGATTTTTAAGAAATTCGTGTCCAATGCTGGTACTCGTTTGAAACTCTTTTCCTCTACAGACCAAGCCAGAGATGATTTTCCTTAAAATGTTGAATTATTATGCTCTTCACGGCCTGAAAAACGTTTTAATTATCATATTTCGACTATAGGATCAAAACTTGATATTTCGAGATATTAACGTTACATGCTAGTACTCGTTTGAAACTCGTTTTCTCTACAGACCAAGCCAGAGATGATTTTCCGTAGAATGTTGAATTATTATGTTTTTCACGGCCTCAAAAGCGTTTTAATTATCACATTTCGACTATAGGATCAAAACTTGATTTTTCAAGAAATTAGTGAACAATGCTATTACTCGTTTGAAAGGAATTTTCTCTACAGACCAAGCTAGAGGTGATTTCCCATATAATATTGAATTATTATGCTCTTCACGGCTTGAAAAGCGTTATAATTATCACATTTAGACCATATGTTCAAAACTTCAGACCAAGCCATAGATGATTTTCATTAAGATGTTGAATTATTATGTTTTTCACGGCCTGAAAAGCGTTTTAATTATCATATTTCGACTACAGGATCAACACTTGATTTTTCGAAAAATTAGCGTCTAATGCTAATACTGGTTTGAAACTCATTTTCTCTACAGACCAAGCCAGAGATGATTTTTCTTAAAATATTGAATTATTATGCTTTTGACGGCCTGAAAAGTGTTTTAATTATCACATTTGGACTATAGGATCAAAACTTGATTTTTTAAGAAACTAGTGTCCAATGCTTTTCCTCGTTTGAAATCTAGATCAAGCCAGAGATGATTATCCTTAAAATGTTGTAATATTATGCTTTTCACGGCCTGAAAAGCGTTTTAAATATTACATTTAGACCATATGTTCAAGAGTTGATTTTTCAAGAAATTAGTGTCCAATGCTATTACTCGTTTGAAACTCTTTTCCTCTACACACCAAGCCAGAGATGATTTCCCTTAAAATGTTGAATTATTATGCTTTTCACGGCCTGAAAAGCGTTTTAATTATCACATTTCGACTATAGGATCAAAACTTGATCTTTCAAGAAATTCTTCTACAATGCTAGTACTCGTTTGAAACTCCTTTCCTCTACAGACCAAGCGAGAGACGATCATCCTTAAAATGTTGAATTATTATGCTTTTCACAGTTTGAAAAGCGTTTTAATCATCACATTTCGACTATAGGATCAAAAAATTGATATTTCGAGAAATTCACGTTTAATGCTAGTACTTGTTTGAATCTCATTTTCTCTACAGACCAAGCCAGAGATGATTTTCCTTAAAATGTTGAACTATTATGCTTTTCACGGCCTGAAAAGATTTTTAATTATCACATTTAGACCATAGGATTAAAACTTGAGTTTTCGAGAAGTTCGCATTCTATGCGAAACGTATTTTCTTTACAGACCTAGCCAGAAATGATTTTAATTAAGATGTTGAATTATTATGCTTTTCAGAGTATGAAAATCGTTTTAATTATCACGTTTGGAACATAGGTTGAACATTTGACTTTCAGAGAAATTCGCGTTCAATACTACTACTCGTTTAAAAATCATTTTCTTTACAGACCAAGCCAGAGATGATTTTCCTTAAAATGTTGAATTATTATGCTTTTCACGGCCTGAAAAGCGTTTTAGTTATCACATTTAGAAGAAATGTTTAAAACTTGAGTTCTCGATAAATTCGCGTTCAGTGCTAATACTTGTTTGAAACTTATTTTCTTTACAGACCAAGCCAGAGATGATTTTCTTTAAAATGTTGAATTATTTTGCTTTTCACTGCCTGAAAAGCGTATTTAATTATCACATTTCGACTATAGGATCAAAACTTGATCTTTCAAGAATTTCGTGTACAATGTTAGTACTCGTTTGAAACTCTTTTCCTCTACAGACCAAGCCAGAGAAGATTTTCCTTAAAATGTTGAATTATTATGCTTTTCACACTTCGAAAAGCGTTTTAATGATCACATTTCGACTATAGGATCAAAACTTGATTTGTCGAGAAATTCACGTTTAATGCTAGTACTCGTTTGAAACTCATTTTCTCTACAGACCAAGCCAGATTGATTTTCATTAAGATGTTGAATTATTATGCTTTTCAGAGTATGAAAAGCGTTTTAATTATCACGTTTGGACTATGGGTTGAACATTTGACTTTCAGAGAAATTCGCGTTCAATACTACTAGTTTAAAAATCATTTTCTTTACAGACCAAGCCAGAGATGATTTTCCTTAAAATGTTGAATTATTATGTTTTTCACGGCCTGAAAAGCGTTTTAATTATCACATTTCGACTATAGGTTCAAAACTTGATTTTTCAAGAAATTACTGTCCAATGCTAGTACTCTTTTGAAACTCATTTTTTCTACAAACCAAGCTAGAGATGATTTTCCTTAAAATGTTGAACTATTATGCTTTTCACGGCCTGAAAAGATTTTTAATTATCACATTTAGACCATAGGATTAAAACTTGAGTTTTCGAGAAGTTCGCATTCTATGCGAAACGTATTTTCTTTACAGACCAAGCCAGAGATGATTTTAATTAAGATGTAGAATTATTATGCTTTTCAGAGCCATAAAAGCTATTTAATTAGCACCTTTGGACTATAGGCTGAACACTAGACTTTTAGAGAAATTCGCGTTCAACTCGTTTGAAACTCGTTTTCTCCGCAGACCAGGCCTGAGATGATTTTTCTTAAAATGTTGAATTAATTTGGTTTTTCACGGCCTGAAAAGAGTTTTAATTATCACATTTCGACTATAGGATCAAAACTGGATTTTTAAGAAATTCGTGTCCAATGCTGGTACTCGTTTGAAACTCTTTTCCTCTACAGACCAAGCCAGAGATGATTTTCCTTAAAATGTTGAATTATTATGCTTTTCACGGCCTGAAAAGCGTTTTAATTATCATATTTCGACTATAGGATCAAAACTTGATTTTTCGAAATATTAACGTTACATGCTAGTACTCGTTTGAAACTCGTTTTCTCTACAGACCAAGCCAGAGATGATTTTCCTTAAAATATTGAATTATTATGCTTTTGACGGCCTGAAAAGTGTTTTAATAACACATTTGGACTATAGGATCAAAACTTGATTTTTTTAAGAAACTAGTGTCCAATGTTTTAACTCGTTTGATATCTAGACCAAGCCAGAGATGATTATCCTTAAAATGTTGAATTATTATGTTTTTCACGGCCTGAAAAGCGTTTTAGTTATCACATTTAGACCATATGTTTAAAACTTGAGTTCTCGATAAATTCGCGTTCAGTGCTAATACTTGTTTGAAACTTATTTTCTTTACAGACCAAGCCAGAGATGATTTTCTTTAAAATGTTGAATTATTTTGCTTTTCACTGCCTGAAAAGCGTTTTAATTATCACATTGATGATTTTCCTTAAAATGTTGAATTATTATGCTTTTCGCAGTTCGAAAAGCGTTTTAATGATCACATTTCGACTATAGGATCAAAATTTGATTTGTCGAGAAATTCACGTTTAATGCTAGTACTTGTTTGAAACTCATTTTCTCTACAGACCAAGCCAGAGATGATTTTCATTAAGATGTTGAATTATTATGCTTTTCAGAGTACGAAAAGCGTTTTAATTATAACGTTTGGACTATGGGTTGAACATTTGATTTTCAGAGAAATTCGCGTTCAATACTACTACTCGTTTAAAAATCATTTTCTTTACAGACCAAGCCAGAGATGATTTTCCTTAAAATGTTGAATTATTATGCTTTTCACGGCCTGAAAAGCGTTTTAATTATCACATTTCGACTATAGGTTCAAAACATGATTTTTCAAGAAATTACTGTCCAATGCTAGTACTCTTTTGAAACTCATTTTTTCTACAGACCAGGCCTGAGATGATTTTTCTTAAAATGTTGAATTATTTTGCTTTTCATGGCCTGAAAAGAGTTTTAATTATCACATTTCGACTATAGGATCAAAACTGGATTTTTAAGAAATTCGTGTCCAATGCTGGTACTCGTTTGAAACTCTTTTCCTCTACAGACCAAGCCAGAGATGATTTTCCTTAAAATGTTGAATTATTATGCTCTTCACGGCCTGAAAAACGTTTTAATTATCATATTTCGACTATAGGATCAAAACTTGATATTTCGAGATATTAACGTTACATGCTAGTACTCGTTTGAAACTCGTTTTCTCTACAGACCAAGCCAGAGATGATTTTCCGTAGAATGTTGAATTATTATGTTTTTCACGGCCTCAAAAGCGTTTTAATTATCACATTTCGACTATAGGATCAAAACTTGATTTTTCAAGAAATTAGTGAACAATGCTATTACTCGTTTGAAAGGAATTTTCTCTACAGACCAAGCTAGAGGTGATTTCCCATATAATATTGAATTATTATGCTCTTCACGGCTTGAAAAGCGTTATAATTATCACATTTAGACCATATGTTCAAAACTTCAGACCAAGCCATAGATGATTTTCATTAAGATGTTGAATTATTATGTTTTTCACGGCCTGAAAAGCGTTTTAATTATCATATTTCGACTACAGGATCAACACTTGATTTTTCGAAAAATTAGCGTCTAATGCTAATACTGGTTTGAAACTCATTTTCTCTACAGACCAAGCCAGAGATGATTTTTCTTAAAATATTGAATTATTATGCTTTTGACGGCCTGAAAAGTGTTTTAATTATCACATTTGGACTATAGGATCAAAACTTGATTTTTTAAGAAACTAGTGTCCAATGCTTTTCCTCGTTTGAAATCTAGATCAAGCCAGAGATGATTATCCTTAAAATGTTGTAATATTATGCTTTTCACGGCCTGAAAAGCGTTTTAAATATTACATTTAGACCATATGTTCAAGAGTTGATTTTTCAAGAAATTAGTGTCCAATGCTATTACTCGTTTGAAACTCTTTTCCTCTACACACCAAGCCAGAGATGATTTCCCTTAAAATGTTGAATTATTATGCTTTTCACGGCCTGAAAAGCGTTTTAATTATCACATTTCGACTATAGGATCAAAACTTGATCTTTCAAGAAATTCTTCTACAATGCTAGTACTCGTTTGAAACTCCTTTCCTCTACAGACCAAGCGAGAGACGATCATCCTTAAAATGTTGAATTATTATGCTTTTCACAGTTTGAAAAGCGTTTTAATCATCACATTTCGACTATAGGATCAAAAAATTGATATTTCGAGAAATTCACGTTTAATGCTAGTACTTGTTTGAATCTCATTTTCTCTACAGACCAAGCCAGAGATGATTTTCCTTAAAATGTTGAACTATTATGCTTTTCACGGCCTGAAAAGATTTTTAATTATCACATTTAGACCATAGGATTAAAACTTGAGTTTTCGAGAAGTTCGCATTCTATGCGAAACGTATTTTCTTTACAGACCTAGCCAGAAATGATTTTAATTAAGATGTTGAATTATTATGCTTTTCAGAGTATGAAAATCGTTTTAATTATCACGTTTGGAACATAGGTTGAACATTTGACTTTCAGAGAAATTCGCGTTCAATACTACTACTCGTTTAAAAATCATTTTCTTTACAGACCAAGCCAGAGATGATTTTCCTTAAAATGTTGAATTATTATGCTTTTCACGGCCTGAAAAGCGTTTTAGTTATCACATTTAGAAGAAATGTTTAAAACTTGAGTTCTCGATAAATTCGCGTTCAGTGCTAATACTTGTTTGAAACTTATTTTCTTTACAGACCAAGCCAGAGATGATTTTCTTTAAAATGTTGAATTATTTTGCTTTTCACTGCCTGAAAAGCGTATTTAATTATCACATTTCGACTATAGGATCAAAACTTGATCTTTCAAGAATTTCGTGTACAATGTTAGTACTCGTTTGAAACTCTTTTCCTCTACAGACCAAGCCAGAGAAGATTTTCCTTAAAATGTTGAATTATTATGCTTTTCACACTTCGAAAAGCGTTTTAATGATCACATTTCGACTATAGGATCAAAACTTGATTTGTCGAGAAATTCACGTTTAATGCTAGTACTCGTTTGAAACTCATTTTCTCTACAGACCAAGCCAGATTGATTTTCATTAAGATGTTGAATTATTATGCTTTTCAGAGTATGAAAAGCGTTTTAATTATCACGTTTGGACTATGGGTTGAACATTTGACTTTCAGAGAAATTCGCGTTCAATACTACTAGTTTAAAAATCATTTTCTTTACAGACCAAGCCAGAGATGATTTTCCTTAAAATGTTGAATTATTATGTTTTTCACGGCCTGAAAAGCGTTTTAATTATCACATTTCGACTATAGGTTCAAAACTTGATTTTTCAAGAAATTACTGTCCAATGCTAGTACTCTTTTGAAACTCATTTTTTCTACAAACCAAGCTAGAGATGATTTTCCTTAAAATGTTGAACTATTATGCTTTTCACGGCCTGAAAAGATTTTTAATTATCACATTTAGACCATAGGATTAAAACTTGAGTTTTCGAGAAGTTCGCATTCTATGCGAAACGTATTTTCTTTACAGACCAAGCCAGAGATGATTTTAATTAAGATGTAGAATTATTATGCTTTTCAGAGCCATAAAAGCTATTTAATTAGCACCTTTGGACTATAGGCTGAACACTAGACTTTTAGAGAAATTCGCGTTCAACTCGTTTGAAACTCGTTTTCTCCGCAGACCAGGCCTGAGATGATTTTTCTTAAAATGTTGAATTAATTTGGTTTTTCACGGCCTGAAAAGAGTTTTAATTATCACATTTCGACTATAGGATCAAAACTGGATTTTTAAGAAATTCGTGTCCAATGCTGGTACTCGTTTGAAACTCTTTTCCTCTACAGACCAAGCCAGAGATGATTTTCCTTAAAATGTTGAATTATTATGCTTTTCACGGCCTGAAAAGCGTTTTAATTATCATATTTCGACTATAGGATCAAAACTTGATTTTTCGAAATATTAACGTTACATGCTAGTACTCGTTTGAAACTCGTTTTCTCTACAGACCAAGCCAGAGATGATTTTCCTTAAAATATTGAATTATTATGCTTTTGACGGCCTGAAAAGTGTTTTAATAACACATTTGGACTATAGGATCAAAACTTGATTTTTTTAAGAAACTAGTGTCCAATGTTTTAACTCGTTTGATATCTAGACCAAGCCAGAGATGATTATCCTTAAAATGTTGAATTATTATGTTTTTCACGGCCTGAAAAGCGTTTTAGTTATCACATTTAGACCATATGTTTAAAACTTGAGTTCTCGATAAATTCGCGTTCAGTGCTAATACTTGTTTGAAACTTATTTTCTTTACAGACCAAGCCAGAGATGATTTTCTTTAAAATGTTGAATTATTTTGCTTTTCACTGCCTGAAAAGCGTTTTAATTATCACATTGATGATTTTCCTTAAAATGTTGAATTATTATGCTTTTCGCAGTTCGAAAAGCGTTTTAATGATCACATTTCGACTATAGGATCAAAATTTGATTTGTCGAGAAATTCACGTTTAATGCTAGTACTTGTTTGAAACTCATTTTCTCTACAGACCAAGCCAGAGATGATTTTCATTAAGATGTTGAATTATTATGCTTTTCAGAGTACGAAAAGCGTTTTAATTATAACGTTTGGACTATGGGTTGAACATTTGATTTTCAGAGAAATTCGCGTTCAATACTACTACTCGTTTAAAAATCATTTTCTTTACAGACCAAGCCAGAGATGATTTTCCTTAAAATGTTGAATTATTATGCTTTTCACGGCCTGAAAAGCGTTTTAATTATCACATTTCGACTATAGGTTCAAAACTTGATTTTTCAAGAAATTACTGTCCAATGCTAGTACTCTTTTGAAACTCATTTTTTCTACAGACCAGGCCTGAGATGATTTTTCTTAAAATGTTGAATTATTTTGCTTTTCATGGCCTGAAAAGAGTTTTAATTATCACATTTCGACTATAGGATCAAAACTGGATTTTTAAGAAATTCGTGTCCAATGCTGGTACTCGTTTGAAACTCTTTTCCTCTACAGACCAAGCCAGAGATGATTTTCCTTAAAATGTTGAATTATTATGCTCTTCACGGCCTGAAAAACGTTTTAATTATCATATTTCGACTATAGGATCAAAACTTGATATTTCGAGATATTAACGTTACATGCTAGTACTCGTTTGAAACTCGTTTTCTCTACAGACCAAGCCAGAGATGATTTTCCGTAGAATGTTGAATTATTATGTTTTTCACGGCCTCAAAAGCGTTTTAATTATCACATTTCGACTATAGGATCAAAACTTGATTTTTCAAGAAATTAGTGAACAATGCTATTACTCGTTTGAAAGGAATTTTCTCTACAGACCAAGCTAGAGGTGATTTCCCATATAATATTGAATTATTATGCTCTTCACGGCTTGAAAAGCGTTATAATTATCACATTTAGACCATATGTTCAAAACTTCAGACCAAGCCATAGATGATTTTCATTAAGATGTTGAATTATTATGTTTTTCACGGCCTGAAAAGCGTTTTAATTATCATATTTCGACTACAGGATCAACACTTGATTTTTCGAAAAATTAGCGTCTAATGCTAATACTGGTTTGAAACTCATTTTCTCTACAGACCAAGCCAGAGATGATTTTTCTTAAAATATTGAATTATTATGCTTTTGACGGCCTGAAAAGTGTTTTAATTATCACATTTGGACTATAGGATCAAAACTTGATTTTTTAAGAAACTAGTGTCCAATGCTTTTCCTCGTTTGAAATCTAGATCAAGCCAGAGATGATTATCCTTAAAATGTTGTAATATTATGCTTTTCACGGCCTGAAAAGCGTTTTAAATATTACATTTAGACCATATGTTCAAGATTTGATTTTTCAAGAAATTAGTGTCCAATGCTATTACTCGTTTGAAACTCTTTTCCTCTACACACCAAGCCAGAGATGATTTCCCTTAAAATGTTGAATTATTATGCTTTTCACGGCCTGAAAAGCGTTTTATTTATCACATTTAGACCATATGTTCAAAACTTGAGTTCTCGATAATTTCGCGTTCAGTGCTAATACTTGTTTGAAACTTATTTTCTTTACAGACCAAGCCAGAGATGATTTTCTTTAAAATATTGAATTATTTTGCTTTTCTCGGCCTGAAAAGCGTTTTAATTATTACATTTCGACTATAGGATCAAAACTTGATTTGTCGAGAAATTCACGTTTAATGCTAGTACTTGTTTGAAACTCATTTTCTCTACAGACCAAGCCAGAGATGATTTTCCTTAAAATGCTGAATTATTATGCATTTCAGAGCCTGAATGGAGTTCTATTATCACATTTCGACCAAAACTTGATCTTTCAAGAAATTACTGTTCAATGCTTCTTAACATTTGAGACTCATTTTCTTTACAGACCAAGCCAGAGATGATTTTCCTTAAAATGTTGAATTATTATGCTTTTCACAGTTCGAAAAGCGTTTTAATGATCACATATCGACTACTGGATCAAAACTTGATTTTTCGAGAAATGCACGTTTAATGCTAGTACTTGTTTGAAACTCCTTTTCTCTACAGACCAAGCCAGAGATGATTTTCATTAAGATGTTGAATTATTATGCTTTTCAGATTATGAAAAGCGTTTTAATTATCACGTTTGGACTATAGGTTGAACATTTGACTTTCAGAGAAATTCGCGTTCAATACTACTACTCGTTTAAAAATCATTTTCTTTACAGACCAAGCCAGAGATGATTTTACTTAAAATGTTGAATTATTATGCTTTTCACGGCCTGAAAAGCGTATTAATTATCACATTTCGAATATAGGTTCAAAACTTGATTTTTCAAGAAATTACAGTCCAATGCTAGTACTCTTTTGAAACTCATTTTTTCTACAGACCAAGCTAGAGATGATTTTCCTTAAAATGTTGAACTATTATGCTTTTCACGGCCTGAAAAGATTTTTAATTATCACATTTAGACCATAGGATCAAAACTTGAGTTTTCGAGAAGTTCGCATTCTATGCGAAACGTATTTTCTTTACAGACCAAGCCAGAGATGATTTTAATTAAGATAAAGAATTATTATGCTTTTCAGAGCCATAAAACTATTTAATTAGCACATTTGGACTATAGGCTGAACACTTGACTTTTAGAGAAATTCGCGATCAACTCGTTTGAAACTCGTTTTCTCCGCAGACCAGGCCTGAGATGATTTTTCTTAAAATGTTGAATTATTTTGCTTTTCACGGCCTGAAAAGAGTTTTAATTATCACTTTTCGACTATAGGATCAAAACTTGATTTTTCAAGAAATTAGTGTCCAATGCTATTACCCGTTTGAAACGAATTTTCTCTACAGACCATGCTAGAGGTGATTTCGTTTAAAATGTTGAATTATTATGCTTTTCACGGGCTGAAAAGCGTTTTAATTATCACATTTAGACCATATGTTCAAAACTTGAGTTCTCGATAAATTCGCGTTCAGTGCTAATACTTGTTTGAAACTCATTTTCTTTACAGACCAAGCCAGAGATGATTTTCTTTAAAATGTTGAATTATTTTGCTTTTCACTGCCTGAAAAGCGTTTTAATTATAACATTCAGACTATAGGATCAGAACTTGGATTTTCGAGAAATTCGCGTTCAATGCTGGTACTCGTTTGAAACTCATTTTCTCTACAGACCAAGCCAGAGATGATTTTCCTTAAAATATTGAATTATTATGCTTTTGACTGCCTGAAAAATGTTTTAATTATCACATTTGGACTATAGGATCAAAACTTGATTTTTTAAGAAACTAGTGTCCAATGTTTTTACTCGTTTGATATCTAGACCAAGCCAGAGATGATTATCCTTAAAATGTTGAAATATTATGCTTTTCACGGTCTGAAAAGCGTTTTAAATATCACATTTAGACCATATGTTCAAAACTTGATTTTCAAGAAATTAATGTCCAATGCTAGTTCTCGTTAGAAACTCATTTTCTCTACAGACCAAGCCAGAGATGATTTTCCTTAAAATATTGAATTAATATGCTTTTCACGGCCTGAAAAGTGTTTTAGTTATTACATTTCTACTCTAGGATCAAAACTTGATTTTTCAAGAAACTAGTGTCCAATGCTTGTACTCGTTTGAAACTCATTTCCTCTACAGACCAAGCCAGAGATGATTTTCCTTAAAATGTTGAATTATTATGCTTTTCACGGCCTGAAAAGCGTTTTAATTATCACATTTCGACTATAGGTTCAAAACTTGATTTTTCAAGAAATTGCTGTCCAATGCTAGTACTCTTTTGAAACTCATTTTTTCTACAGACCAAGCTAGACATGATTTTCCTTAAAATGTTGAACTATTATGCTTTTCACGGCCTGAAAAGATTTTTAATTATCACATTTAGACCATAGGATTAAAACTTGAGTTTTCGAGAAGTTCGCATTCTATGCGAAACGTATTTTCTTTACAGACCTAGCCAGAAATGATTTTAATTAAGATGTAGAATTATTATGCTTTTCAGAGCCATAAAAGCTATTTAATTAGCACATTTTAACTATAGGCTGAACACTTGACTTTTAGAGAAATTCGCGTTCAATGCTACTACTCGTTTGAAACTCGTTTTCTCCGCAGACAAGGCCTGAGATGATTTTTCTTAAAATGATGAATTATTTTGCTTTTCACGGCCTGAAAAGAGTTTTAATTATCACATTTCGACTACAGGATCAACACTTGATTTTTCGAAAAATTAACGTCTAATGCTAATACTGGTTTGAAACTCATTTTCTCTACAGACCAAGCCAGAGATGATTTTCTTTAAAATGTTGAATTATTTTGCTTTTCACGGCCTGAAAAGCGTTTTAATTATCACATTTCGACTATAGGATCAAAACTTGATCTTTCAAGAAATTCTTCTACAATGCTAGTACTCGTTTGAAACTCTTTTCCTCTACAGACCAAGCGAGAGACGATTATCCTTAAAATGTTGAATTATTATGCTTTTCACAGTTCGAAAAGCGTTTTAATGATCACATTTCGACTATAGGTTCAAAACTTGATTTTTCAAGAAATTACTGTCCAATGCTAGTACTCATTTGAAACTCATTTTTTCTACAAACCAAGCTAGAGATGATTTTCCTTAAAATGTTGAACTATTATGCTTTTCACGGCCTGAAAAGATTTTAAATTATCACATTTAGACCATAGGATTAAAACTTGAGTTTTCGAGAAGTTCGCATTCTATGCGAAACGTATTTTCTTTACAGACCAAGCCAGAGATGATTTTAATTAAGATGTAGAATTATTATCCTTTTCAGAGCAATAAAAGCTATTTAATTAGCACCTTTGGACTATAGGCTGAACACTTGACTTTTAGAGAAATTCGCGTTCAACTCGTTTGAAACTCGTTTTCTCCGCAGACCAAGCCTGAGATGATTTTTCTTAAAATGTTGAATTAATTTGGTTTTTCACGGCCTGAAAAGAGTTTTAATTATCACATTTCGACTATAGGATCAAAACTGGATTTTTAAGAAATTCGTGTCCGATGCTGGTACTCGTTTGAAACTCATTTTCTCTACAGACCAAGCCAGAGATGATTTTCATTAAGATGTTGAATTATTATGCTTTTCAGAGTATGAAAAGCGTTTTAATTATAACGTTTGGACTATGGGTTGAACATTTGATTTTCAGAGAAATTCGCGTTCAATACTACTACTCGTTTAAAAATCATTTTCTTTACAGACCAAGCCAGAGATGATTTTCCTTAAAATGTTGAATTATTATGCTTTTCACGGCCTGAAAAGCGTTTTAATTATCACATTTCGACTATAGGTTCAAAACTTGATTTTTCAAGAAATTACTGTCCAATGCTAGTACTCTTTTGAAACTCATTTTTTCTACAGACCAGGCCTGAGATGATTTTTCTTAAAATGTTGAATTATTTTGCTTTTCATGGCCTGAAAAGAGTTTTAATTATCACATTTCGACTATAGGATCAAAACTGAATTTTTAAGAAATTCGTGTCCAATGCTGGTACTCGTTTGAAACTCTTTTCCTCTACAGACCAAGCCAGAGATGATTTTCCTTAAAATGTTGAATTATTATGCTTTTCACGGCCTGAAAAGCGTTTTAATTATCACATTTCGACTATAAGGTCAAAACTTGATTTTTCGAGAGATTCACGTTTAATGATAGTACTTGTTTGAAACTCATTTTCTCTACAGACCCAGCCAGAGATGATTTCCGTTAAAATTTTGAATTATTATGCTCTTCACGGCCTGAAAAACGTTTTAATTATCATATTTCGACTATAGGATCAAAACTTGATTTTTCGAGATATTAACGTTTAATGATAGTACTCGTTTGAAACTCGTTTTCTCTACAGACCAAGCCAGAGATGATTTTCCGAAGAATGTTGAATTATTATGTTTTTCACGCCCTCAAAAGCGTTTTAATTATCACATTTCGACTATAGGATCAAAACTTGATTTTTCAAGAAATTAGTGAACAATGCTATTACACGTTTGAAAGGAATTTTTTCTACAGACCAAGCTAGAGGTGATTTCCCATAAAATATTGAATTATTATGCTCTTCACGGCTTGAAAAGCGTTTTAGTTATCACATTTAGACCATATGTTCAAAACTTGAGTTCTCGATAAATTCGCGTTCAGTGCTAATACTTGTTTGAAACTTATTTTCTTTACAGACCAAGCCATAGATGATTTTCATTAAGATGTTGAATTATTATGTTTTTCACGGCCTGAAAAGCGTTTTAATTATCATATTTCGACTACAGGATCAACACTTGATTTTTCGAAAAATTAGCGTCTAATGCTAATACTGGTTTGAAACTCATTTTCTCTACAGACCAAGCCAGAGATGATTTTTCTTAAAATATTGAATTATTATGCTTTTGACGGCCTGAAAAGTGTTTTAATTATCACATTTGGACTATAGGATCAAAACTTGATTTTTTAAGAAACTAGTGTCCAATGCTTCTCCTTGTTTGAAATCTAGATCAAGCCAGAGATGATTATCCTTAAAATGTTGTAATATTATGCTTTTCACGGCCTGAAAAGCGTTTTAAATATTACATTTAGACCATATGTTCAAGACTTGATTTTTCAAGAAATTAGTGTCCAATGCTATTACTCGTTTGAAACTCTTTTCCTCTACACACCAAGCCAGAGATGATTTCCCTTAAAATGTTGAATTATTATGCTTTTCACGGCCTGAAAAGCGTTTTAGTTATCACATTTAGACCATATGTTCAAAACTTGAGTTCTCGATAATTTCGCGTTCAGTGCTAATACTTGTTTGAAACTTATTTTCTTTACAGACCAAGCCAGAGATGATTTTCTTTAAAAATTTAATTATTTTGCTTTTCTCGGCCTGAAAAGCGTTTTAATTATTACATTTCGACTATAGGATCAAAACTTGATTTGTCGAGAAATTCACGTTTAATGCTAGTACTTGTTTGAAACTCATTTTCTCTACAGACCAAGCCAGAGATGATTTTCCTTAAAATGCTGAATTATTATGCATTTCAGAGCCTGAATGGAGTTCTATTATCACATTTCGACCAAAACTTGATCTTTCAAGAAATTACTGTTCAATGCTTCTTAACATTTGAGACTCATTTTCTTTACAGACCAAGCCAAGGATGATTTTCCTTAAAATGTTGAATTATTATGCTTTTCACAGTTCGAAAAGCGTTTTAATGATCACATATCGACTACTGGATCAAAACTTGATTTTTCGAGAAATGCACGTTTAATGCTAGTACTTGTTTGAAACTCCTTTTCTCTACAGACCAAGCCAGAGATGATTTTCATTAAGATGTTGTATTATTATGCTTTTCAGATTATGAAAAGCGTTTTAATTATCACGTTTGGACTATAGGTTGAACATTTGACTTTCAGAGAAATTCGCGTTCAATACTACTACTCGTTTAAAAATCATTTTCCTTACAGACCAAGCCAGAGATGATTTTACTTAAAATGTTGAATTATTATGCTTTTCACGGCCTGAAAAGCGTTTTAATTATCACATTTCGAATATAGGTTCAAAACTTGATTTTTCAAGAAATTACAGTCCAATGCTAGTACTCTTTTGAAACTCATTTTTTCTACAGACCAAGCTAGAGATGATTTTCCTTAAAATGTTGAACTATTATGCTTTTCACGGCCCGAAAAGATTTTTAATTATCACATTTAGACCATAGGATCAAAACTTGAGTTTTCGAGAAGTTCGCATTCTATGCGAAACGTATTTTCTTTACAGACCAAGCCAGAGATGATTGTAATTAAGATGTAGAATTATTATGCTTTTCAGAGCCATAAAAGCTATTTAATTAGCACATTTGGACTATAGGCTGAACACTTGACTTTTAGAGAAATTCGCGTTCAACTCGTTTGAAACTCGTTTTCTCCGCAGACCAGGCCTGAGATGATTTTTCTTAAAATGTTGAATTATTTTGCTTTTCACGGCCTGAAAAGAGTTTTAATTATCACTTTTCGACTATAGGATCAAAACTTGATTTTTCAAGAAATTAGTGTCCAATGCTATTACTCGTTTGAAACGAATTTTCTCTACAGACCATGCTAGAGGTGATTTCGTTTAAAATGTTGAATTATTATGCTTTTCACGGGCTGAAAAGCGTTTTAATTATCACATTTAGACCATATGTTCAAAACTTGAGTTCTCGATAAATTCGCGTTCAGTGCTAATACTTGTTTGAAACTTATTTTCTTTACAGACCAAGCCAGAGATGATTTTCTTTAAAATGTTGAATTATTTTGCTTTTCACTGCCTGAAAACCGTTTTAATTATAACATTCAGACTATAGGATCAGAACTTGGATTTTCGAGAAATTCGCGTTCAATGCTGGTACTCGTTTGAAACTCATTTTCTCTACAGACCAAGCCAGAGATGATTTTCCTTAAAATATTGAATTATTATGCTTTTGACGGCCTGAAAAATGTTTTAATTATCACATTTGGACTATAGGATCAAAACTAGATTTTTTAAGAAACTAGTGTCCAATGTTTTTACTCGTTTGATATCTAGACCAAGCCAGAGATGATTATCCTTAAAATGTTGAAATATTATGCTTTTCACGGTCTGAAAAGCGTTTTAAATATCACATTTAGACCATATGTTCAAAACTTGATTTTCAAGAAATTAATGTCCAATGCTAATTCTCGTTAGAAACTCATTTTCTCTACAGACCAAGCCAGAGATGATTTTCCTTAAAATGTTGAACTATTATGCTTTTCACGGCCTGAAAAGATTTTTAATTATCACATTTAGACCATAGGATTAAAACTTGAGTTTTCGAGAAGTTCGCATTCTATGCGAAACGTATTTTCTTTACAGACCTAGCCAGAAATGATTTTAATTAAGATGTAAAATTATTATGCTTTTCAGAGCCATAAAAGCTATTTAATTAGCACATTTGGACTATACGCTGAACACTTGACTTTTAGAGAAATTCGCGTTCAATGCTACTACTCGTTTGAAACTCGTTTTCTCCGCAGACAAGGCCTGAGATGATTTTTCTTAAAATGTTGAATTATTTTGCTTTTCACGGCCTGAAAAGAGTTTTAATTATCACATTTCGACTACAGGATCAACACTTGATTTTTCGAAAAATTAACGTCTAATGCTAATACTGGTTTGAAACTCATTTTCTCTACAGACCAAGCCAGAGATGATTTTCTTTAAAATGTTGAATTATTTTGCTTTTCACGGCCTGAAAAGCGTTTTAATTATCACATTTCGACTATAGGATCAAAACTTGATCTTTCAAGAAATTCTTCTACAATGCTAGTACTCGTTTGAAACTCCTTTCCTCTACAGACCAAGCGAGAGACGATCATCCTTAAAATGTTGAATTATTATGCTTTTCACAGTTTGAAAAGCGTTTTAATCATCACATTTCGACTATAGGATCAAAAAATTGATATTTCGAGAAATTCACGTTTAATGCTAGTACTTGTTTGAATCTCATTTTCTCTACAGACCAAGCCAGAGATGATTTTCCTTAAAATGTTGAACTATTATGCTTTTCACGGCCTGAAAAGATTTTTAATTATCACATTTAGACCATAGGATTAAAACTTGAGTTTTCGAGAAGTTCGCATTCTATGCGAAACGTATTTTCTTTACAGACCTAGCCAGAAATGATTTTAATTAAGATGTTGAATTATTATGCTTTTCAGAGTATGAAAATCGTTTTAATTATCACGTTTGGACCATAGGTTGAACATTTGACTTTCAGAGAAATTCGCGTTCAATACTACTACTCGTTTAAAAATCATTTTCTTTACAGACCAAGCCAGAGATGATTTTCCTTAAAATGTTGAATTATTATGCTTTTCACGGCCTGAAAAGCGTTTTAGTTATCACATTTAGAAGAAATGTTTAAAACTTGAGTTCTCGATAAATTCGCGTTCAGTGCTAATACTTGTTTGAAACTTATTTTCTTTACAGACCAAGCCAGAGATGATTTTCTTTAAAATGTTGAATTATTTTGCTTTTCACTGCCTGAAAAGCGTATTTAATTATCACATTTCGACTATAGGATCAAAACTTGATCTTTCAAGAATTTCGTGTACAATGTTAGTACTCGTTTGAAACTCTTTTTCTCTACAGACCAAGCCAGATTGATTTTCATTAAGATGTTGAATTATTATGCTTTTCAGAGTATGAAAAGCGTTTTAATTATCACGTTTGGACTATGGGTTGAACATTTGACTTTCAGAGAAATTCGCGTTCAATACTACTAGTTTAAAAATCATTTTCTTTACAGACCAAGCCAGAGATGATTTTCCTTAAAATGTTGAATTATTATGTTTTTCACGGCCTGAAAAGCGTTTTAATTATCACATTTCGACTATAGGTTCAAAACTTGATTTTTCAAGAAATTACTGTCCAATGCTAGTACTCTTTTGAAACTCATTTTTTCTACAAACCAAGCTAGAGATGATTTTCCTTAAAATGTTGAACTATTATGCTTTTCACGGCCTGAAAAGATTTTTAATTATCACATTTAGACCATAGGATTAAAACTTGAGTTTTCGAGAAGTTCGCATTCTATGCGAAACGTATTTTCTTTACAGACCAAGCCAGAGATGATTTTAATTAAGATGTAGAATTATTATGCTTTTCAGAGCCATAAAAGCTATTTAATTAGCACCTTTGGACTATAGGCTGAACACTAGACTTTTAGAGAAATTCGCGTTCAACTCGTTTGAAACTCGTTTTCTCCGCAGACCAGGCCTGAGATGATTTTTCTTAAAATGTTGAATTAATTTGGTTTTTCACGGCCTGAAAAGAGTTTTAATTATCACATTTCGACTATAGGATCAAAACTGGATTTTTAAGAAATTCGTGTCCAATGCTGGTACTCGTTTGAAACTCTTTTCCTCTACAGACCAAGCCAGAGATGATTTTCCTTAAAATGTTGAATTATTATGCTTTTCACGGCCTGAAAAGCGTTTTAATTATCATATTTCGACTATAGGATCAAAACTTGATTTTTCGAAATATTAACGTTACATGCTAGTACTCGTTTGAAACTCGTTTTCTCTACAGACCAAGCCAGAGATGATTTTCCTTAAAATATTGAATTATTATGCTTTTGACGGCCTGAAAAGTGTTTTAATAACACATTTGGACTATAGGATCAAAACTTGATTTTTTTAAGAAACTAGTGTCCAATGTTTTAACTCGTTTGATATCTAGACCAAGCCAGAGATGATTATCCTTAAAATGTTGAATTATTATGTTTTTCACGGCCTGAAAAGCGTTTTAGTTATCACATTTAGACCATATGTTTAAAACTTGAGTTCTCGATAAATTCGCGTTCAGTGCTAATACTTGTTTGAAACTTATTTTCTTTACAGACCAAGCCAGAGATGATTTTCTTTAAAATGTTGAATTATTTTGCTTTTCACTGCCTGAAAAGCGTTTTAATTATCACATTGATGATTTTCCTTAAAATGTTGAATTATTATGCTTTTCGCAGTTCGAAAAGCGTTTTAATGATCACATTTCGACTATAGGATCAAAATTTGATTTGTCGAGAAATTCACGTTTAATGCTAGTACTTGTTTGAAACTCATTTTCTCTACAGACCAAGCCAGAGATGATTTTCATTAAGATGTTGAATTATTATGCTTTTCAGAGTACGAAAAGCGTTTTAATTATAACGTTTGGACTATGGGTTGAACATTTGATTTTCAGAGAAATTCGCGTTCAATACTACTACTCGTTTAAAAATCATTTTCTTTACAGACCAAGCCAGAGATGATTTTCCTTAAAATGTTGAATTATTATGCTTTTCACGGCCTGAAAAGCGTTTTAATTATCACATTTCGACTATAGGTTCAAAACTTGATTTTTCAAGAAATTACTGTCCAATGCTAGTACTCTTTTGAAACTCATTTTTTCTACAGACCAGGCCTGAGATGATTTTTCTTAAAATGTTGAATTATTTTGCTTTTCATGGCCTGAAAAGAGTTTTAATTATCACATTTCGACTATAGGATCAAAACTGGATTTTTAAGAAATTCGTGTCCAATGCTGGTACTCGTTTGAAACTCTTTTCCTCTACAGACCAAGCCAGAGATGATTTTCCTTAAAATGTTGAATTATTATGCTCTTCACGGCCTGAAAAACGTTTTAATTATCATATTTCGACTATAGGATCAAAACTTGATATTTCGAGATATTAACGTTACATGCTAGTACTCGTTTGAAACTCGTTTTCTCTACAGACCAAGCCAGAGATGATTTTCCGTAGAATGTTGAATTATTATGTTTTTCACGGCCTCAAAAGCGTTTTAATTATCACATTTCGACTATAGGATCAAAACTTGATTTTTCAAGAAATTAGTGAACAATGCTATTACTCGTTTGAAAGGAATTTTCTCTACAGACCAAGCTAGAGGTGATTTCCCATATAATATTGAATTATTATGCTCTTCACGGCTTGAAAAGCGTTATAATTATCACATTTAGACCATATGTTCAAAACTTCAGACCAAGCCATAGATGATTTTCATTAAGATGTTGAATTATTATGTTTTTCACGGCCTGAAAAGCGTTTTAATTATCATATTTCGACTACAGGATCAACACTTGATTTTTCGAAAAATTAGCGTCTAATGCTAATACTGGTTTGAAACTCATTTTCTCTACAGACCAAGCCAGATATGATTTTTCTTAAAATATTGAATTATTATGCTTTTGACGGCCTGAAAAGTGTTTTAATTATCACATTTGGACTATAGGATCAAAACTTGATTTTTTAAGAAACTAGTGTCCAATGCTTTTCCTCGTTTGAAATCTAGATCAAGCCAGAGATGATTATCCTTAAAATGTTGTAATATTATGCTTTTCACGGCCTGAAAAGCGTTTTAAATATTACATTTAGACCATATGTTCAAGAGTTGATTTTTCAAGAAATTAGTGTCCAATGCTATTACTCGTTTGAAACTCTTTTCCTCTACACACCAAGCCAGAGATGATTTCCCTTAAAATGTTGAATTATTATGCTTTTCACGGCCTGAAAAGCGTTTTAATTATCACATTTCGACTATAGGATCAAAACTTGATCTTTCAAGAAATTCTTCTACAATGCTAGTACTCGTTTGAAACTCCTTTCCTCTACAGACCAAGCGAGAGACGATCATCCTTAAAATGTTGAATTATTATGCTTTTCACAGTTTGAAAAGCGTTTTAATCATCACATTTCGACTATAGGATCAAAAAATTGATATTTCGAGAAATTCACGTTTAATGCTAGTACTTGTTTGAATCTCATTTTCTCTACAGACCAAGCCAGAGATGATTTTCCTTAAAATGTTGAACTATTATGCTTTTCACGGCCTGAAAAGATTTTTAATTATCACATTTAGACCATAGGATTAAAACTTGAGTTTTCGAGAAGTTCGCATTCTATGCGAAACGTATTTTCTTTACAGACCTAGCCAGAAATGATTTTAATTAAGATGTTGAATTATTATGCTTTTCAGAGTATGAAAATCGTTTTAATTATCACGTTTGGAACATAGGTTGAACATTTGACTTTCAGAGAAATTCGCGTTCAATACTACTACTCGTTTAAAAATCATTTTCTTTACAGACCAAGCCAGAGATGATTTTCCTTAAAATGTTGAATTATTATGCTTTTCACGGCCTGAAAAGCGTTTTAGTTATCACATTTAGAAGAAATGTTTAAAACTTGAGTTCTCGATAAATTCGCGTTCAGTGCTAATACTTGTTTGAAACTTATTTTCTTTACAGACCAAGCCAGAGATGATTTTCTTTAAAATGTTGAATTATTTTGCTTTTCACTGCCTGAAAAGCGTATTTAATTATCACATTTCGACTATAGGATCAAAACTTGATCTTTCAAGAATTTCGTGTACAATGTTAGTACTCGTTTGAAACTCTTTTCCTCTACAGACCAAGCCAGAGAAGATTTTCCTTAAAATGTTGAATTATTATGCTTTTCACACTTCGAAAAGCGTTTTAATGATCACATTTCGACTATAGGATCAAAACTTGATTTGTCGAGAAATTCACGTTTAATGCTAGTACTCGTTTGAAACTCATTTTCTCTACAGACCAAGCCAGATTGATTTTCATTAAGATGTTGAATTATTATGCTTTTCAGAGTATGAAAAGCGTTTTAATTATCACGTTTGGACTATGGGTTGAACATTTGACTTTCAGAGAAATTCGCGTTCAATACTACTAGTTTAAAAATCATTTTCTTTACAGACCAAGCCAGAGATGATTTTCCTTAAAATGTTGAATTATTATGTTTTTCACGGCCTGAAAAGCGTTTTAATTATCACATTTCGACTATAGGTTCAAAACTTGATTTTTCAAGAAATTACTGTCCAATGCTAGTACTCTTTTGAAACTCATTTTTTCTACAAACCAAGCTAGAGATGATTTTCCTTAAAATGTTGAACTATTATGCTTTTCACGGCCTGAAAAGATTTTTAATTATCACATTTAGACCATAGGATTAAAACTTGAGTTTTCGAGAAGTTCGCATTCTATGCGAAACGTATTTTCTTTACAGACCAAGCCAGAGATGATTTTAATTAAGATGTAGAATTATTATGCTTTTCAGAGCCATAAAAGCTATTTAATTAGCACCTTTGGACTATAGGCTGAACACTAGACTTTTAGAGAAATTCGCGTTCAACTCGTTTGAAACTCGTTTTCTCCGCAGACCAGGCCTGAGATGATTTTTCTTAAAATGTTGAATTAATTTGGTTTTTCACGGCCTGAAAAGAGTTTTAATTATCACATTTCGACTATAGGATCAAAACTGGATTTTTAAGAAATTCGTGTCCAATGCTGGTACTCGTTTGAAACTCTTTTCCTCTACAGACCAAGCCAGAGATGATTTTCCTTAAAATGTTGAATTATTATGCTTTTCACGGCCTGAAAAGCGTTTTAATTATCATATTTCGACTATAGGATCAAAACTTGATTTTTCGAAATATTAACGTTACATGCTAGTACTCGTTTGAAACTCGTTTTCTCTACAGACCAAGCCAGAGATGATTTTCCTTAAAATATTGAATTATTATGCTTTTGACGGCCTGAAAAGTGTTTTAATAACACATTTGGACTATAGGATCAAAACTTGATTTTTTTAAGAAACTAGTGTCCAATGTTTTAACTCGTTTGATATCTAGACCAAGCCAGAGATGATTATCCTTAAAATGTTGAATTATTATGTTTTTCACGGCCTGAAAAGCGTTTTAGTTATCACATTTAGACCATATGTTTAAAACTTGAGTTCTCGATAAATTCGCGTTCAGTGCTAATACTTGTTTGAAACTTATTTTCTTTACAGACCAAGCCAGAGATGATTTTCTTTAAAATGTTGAATTATTTTGCTTTTCACTGCCTGAAAAGCGTTTTAATTATCACATTGATGATTTTCCTTAAAATGTTGAATTATTATGCTTTTCGCAGTTCGAAAAGCGTTTTAATGATCACATTTCGACTATAGGATCAAAATTTGATTTGTCGAGAAATTCACGTTTAATGCTAGTACTTGTTTGAAACTCATTTTCTCTACAGACCAAGCCAGAGATGATTTTCATTAAGATGTTGAATTATTATGCTTTTCAGAGTACGAAAAGCGTTTTAATTATAACGTTTGGACTATGGGTTGAACATTTGATTTTCAGAGAAATTCGCGTTCAATACTACTACTCGTTTAAAAATCATTTTCTTTACAGACCAAGCCAGAGATGATTTTCCTTAAAATGTTGAATTATTATGCTTTTCACGGCCTGAAAAGCGTTTTAATTATCACATTTCGACTATAGGTTCAAAACTTGATTTTTCAAGAAATTACTGTCCAATGCTAGTACTCTTTTGAAACTCATTTTTTCTACAGACCAGGCCTGAGATGATTTTTCTTAAAATGTTGAATTATTTTGCTTTTCATGGCCTGAAAAGAGTTTTAATTATCACATTTCGACTATAGGATCAAAACTGGATTTTTAAGAAATTCGTGTCCAATGCTGGTACTCGTTTGAAACTCTTTTCCTCTACAGACCAAGCCAGAGATGATTTTCCTTAAAATGTTGAATTATTATGCTCTTCACGGCCTGAAAAACGTTTTAATTATCATATTTCGACTATAGGATCAAAACTTGATATTTCGAGATATTAACGTTACATGCTAGTACTCGTTTGAAACTCGTTTTCTCTACAGACCAAGCCAGAGATGATTTTCCGTAGAATGTTGAATTATTATGTTTTTCACGGCCTCAAAAGCGTTTTAATTATCACATTTCGACTATAGGATCAAAACTTGATTTTTCAAGAAATTAGTGAACAATGCTATTACTCGTTTGAAAGGAATTTTCTCTACAGACCAAGCTAGAGGTGATTTCCCATATAATATTGAATTATTATGCTCTTCACGGCTTGAAAAGCGTTATAATTATCACATTTAGACCATATGTTCAAAACTTCAGACCAAGCCATAGATGATTTTCATTAAGATGTTGAATTATTATGTTTTTCACGGCCTGAAAAGCGTTTTAATTATCATATTTCGACTACAGGATCAACACTTGATTTTTCGAAAAATTAGCGTCTAATGCTAATACTGGTTTGAAACTCATTTTCTCTACAGACCAAGCCAGAGATGATTTTTCTTAAAATATTGAATTATTATGCTTTTGACGGCCTGAAAAGTGTTTTAATTATCACATTTGGACTATAGGATCAAAACTTGATTTTTTAAGAAACTAGTGTCCAATGCTTTTCCTCGTTTGAAATCTAGATCAAGCCAGAGATGATTATCCTTAAAATGTTGTAATATTATGCTTTTCACGGCCTGAAAAGCGTTTTAAATATTACATTTAGACCATATGTTCAAGAGTTGATTTTTCAAGAAATTAGTGTCCAATGCTATTACTCGTTTGAAACTCTTTTCCTCTACACACCAAGCCAGAGATGATTTCCCTTAAAATGTTGAATTATTATGCTTTTCACGGCCTGAAAAGCGTTTTAATTATCACATTTCGACTATAGGATCAAAACTTGATCTTTCAAGAAATTCTTCTACAATGCTAGTACTCGTTTGAAACTCCTTTCCTCTACAGACCAAGCGAGAGACGATCATCCTTAAAATGTTGAATTATTATGCTTTTCACAGTTTGAAAAGCGTTTTAATCATCACATTTCGACTATAGGATCAAAAAATTGATATTTCGAGAAATTCACGTTTAATGCTAGTACTTGTTTGAATCTCATTTTCTCTACAGACCAAGCCAGAGATGATTTTCCTTAAAATGTTGAACTATTATGCTTTTCACGGCCTGAAAAGATTTTTAATTATCACATTTAGACCATAGGATTAAAACTTGAGTTTTCGAGAAGTTCGCATTCTATGCGAAACGTATTTTCTTTACAGACCTAGCCAGAAATGATTTTAATTAAGATGTTGAATTATTATGCTTTTCAGAGTATGAAAATCGTTTTAATTATCACGTTTGGAACATAGGTTGAACATTTGACTTTCAGAGAAATTCGCGTTCAATACTACTACTCGTTTAAAAATCATTTTCTTTACAGACCAAGCCAGAGATGATTTTCCTTAAAATGTTGAATTATTATGCTTTTCACGGCCTGAAAAGCGTTTTAGTTATCACATTTAGAAGAAATGTTTAAAACTTGAGTTCTCGATAAATTCGCGTTCAGTGCTAATACTTGTTTGAAACTTATTTTCTTTACAGACCAAGCCAGAGATGATTTTCTTTAAAATGTTGAATTATTTTGCTTTTCACTGCCTGAAAAGCGTATTTAATTATCACATTTCGACTATAGGATCAAAACTTGATCTTTCAAGAATTTCGTGTACAATGTTAGTACTCGTTTGAAACTCTTTTCCTCTACAGACCAAGCCAGAGAAGATTTTCCTTAAAATGTTGAATTATTATGCTTTTCACACTTCGAAAAGCGTTTTAATGATCACATTTCGACTATAGGATCAAAACTTGATTTGTCGAGAAATTCACGTTTAATGCTAGTACTCGTTTGAAACTCATTTTCTCTACAGACCAAGCCAGATTGATTTTCATTAAGATGTTGAATTATTATGCTTTTCAGAGTATGAAAAGCGTTTTAATTATCACGTTTGGACTATGGGTTGAACATTTGACTTTCAGAGAAATTCGCGTTCAATACTACTAGTTTAAAAATCATTTTCTTTACAGACCAAGCCAGAGATGATTTTCCTTAAAATGTTGAATTATTATGTTTTTCACGGCCTGAAAAGCGTTTTAATTATCACATTTCGACTATAGGTTCAAAACTTGATTTTTCAAGAAATTACTGTCCAATGCTAGTACTCTTTTGAAACTCATTTTTTCTACAAACCAAGCTAGAGATGATTTTCCTTAAAATGTTGAACTATTATGCTTTTCACGGCCTGAAAAGATTTTTAATTATCACATTTAGACCATAGGATTAAAACTTGAGTTTTCGAGAAGTTCGCATTCTATGCGAAACGTATTTTCTTTACAGACCAAGCCAGAGATGATTTTAATTAAGATGTAGAATTATTATGCTTTTCAGAGCCATAAAAGCTATTTAATTAGCACCTTTGGACTATAGGCTGAACACTAGACTTTTAGAGAAATTCGCGTTCAACTCGTTTGAAACTCGTTTTCTCCGCAGACCAGGCCTGAGATGATTTTTCTTAAAATGTTGAATTAATTTGGTTTTTCACGGCCTGAAAAGAGTTTTAATTATCACATTTCGACTATAGGATCAAAACTGGATTTTTAAGAAATTCGTGTCCAATGCTGGTACTCGTTTGAAACTCTTTTCCTCTACAGACCAAGCCAGAGATGATTTTCCTTAAAATGTTGAATTATTATGCTTTTCACGGCCTGAAAAGCGTTTTAATTATCATATTTCGACTATAGGATCAAAACTTGATTTTTCGAAATATTAACGTTACATGCTAGTACTCGTTTGAAACTCGTTTTCTCTACAGACCAAGCCAGAGATGATTTTCCTTAAAATATTGAATTATTATGCTTTTGACGGCCTGAAAAGTGTTTTAATAACACATTTGGACTATAGGATCAAAACTTGATTTTTTTAAGAAACTAGTGTCCAATGTTTTAACTCGTTTGATATCTAGACCAAGCCAGAGATGATTATCCTTAAAATGTTGAATTATTATGTTTTTCACGGCCTGAAAAGCGTTTTAGTTATCACATTTAGACCATATGTTTAAAACTTGAGTTCTCGATAAATTCGCGTTCAGTGCTAATACTTGTTTGAAACTTATTTTCTTTACAGACCAAGCCAGAGATGATTTTCTTTAAAATGTTGAATTATTTTGCTTTTCACTGCCTGAAAAGCGTTTTAATTATCACATTGATGATTTTCCTTAAAATGTTGAATTATTATGCTTTTCGCAGTTCGAAAAGCGTTTTAATGATCACATTTCGACTATAGGATCAAAATTTGATTTGTCGAGAAATTCACGTTTAATGCTAGTACTTGTTTGAAACTCATTTTCTCTACAGACCAAGCCAGAGATGATTTTCATTAAGATGTTGAATTATTATGCTTTTCAGAGTACGAAAAGCGTTTTAATTATAACGTTTGGACTATGGGTTGAACATTTGATTTTCAGAGAAATTCGCGTTCAATACTACTACTCGTTTAAAAATCATTTTCTTTACAGACCAAGCCAGAGATGATTTTCCTTAAAATGTTGAATTATTATGCTTTTCACGGCCTGAAAAGCGTTTTAATTATCACATTTCGACTATAGGTTCAAAACTTGATTTTTCAAGAAATTACTGTCCAATGCTAGTACTCTTTTGAAACTCATTTTTTCTACAGACCAGGCCTGAGATGATTTTTCTTAAAATGTTGAATTATTTTGCTTTTCATGGCCTGAAAAGAGTTTTAATTATCACATTTCGACTATAGGATCAAAACTGGATTTTTAAGAAATTCGTGTCCAATGCTGGTACTCGTTTGAAACTCTTTTCCTCTACAGACCAAGCCAGAGATGATTTTCCTTAAAATGTTGAATTATTATGCTCTTCACGGCCTGAAAAACGTTTTAATTATCATATTTCGACTATAGGATCAAAACTTGATATTTCGAGATATTAACGTTACATGCTAGTACTCGTTTGAAACTCGTTTTCTCTACAGACCAAGCCAGAGATGATTTTCCGTAGAATGTTGAATTATTATGTTTTTCACGGCCTCAAAAGCGTTTTAATTATCACATTTCGACTATAGGATCAAAACTTGATTTTTCAAGAAATTAGTGAACAATGCTATTACTCGTTTGAAAGGAATTTTCTCTACAGACCAAGCTAGAGGTGATTTCCCATATAATATTGAATTATTATGCTCTTCACGGCTTGAAAAGCGTTATAATTATCACATTTAGACCATATGTTCAAAACTTCAGACCAAGCCATAGATGATTTTCATTAAGATGTTGAATTATTATGTTTTTCACGGCCTGAAAAGCGTTTTAATTATCATATTTCGACTACAGGATCAACACTTGATTTTTCGAAAAATTAGCGTCTAATGCTAATACTGGTTTGAAACTCATTTTCTCTACAGACCAAGCCAGAGATGATTTTTCTTAAAATATTGAATTATTATGCTTTTGACGGCCTGAAAAGTGTTTTAATTATCACATTTGGACTATAGGATCAAAACTTGATTTTTTAAGAAACTAGTGTCCAATGCTTTTCCTCGTTTGAAATCTAGATCAAGCCAGAGATGATTATCCTTAAAATGTTGTAATATTATGCTTTTCACGGCCTGAAAAGCGTTTTAAATATTACATTTAGACCATATGTTCAAGAGTTGATTTTTCAAGAAATTAGTGTCCAATGCTATTACTCGTTTGAAACTCTTTTCCTCTACACACCAAGCCAGAGATGATTTCCCTTAAAATGTTGAATTATTATGCTTTTCACGGCCTGAAAAGCGTTTTAGTTATCACATTTAGACCATATGTTCAAAACTTGAGTTCTCGATAATTTCGCGTTCAGTGCTAATACTTGTTTGAAACTTATTTTCTTTACAGACCAAGCCAGAGATGATTTTCTTTAAAATATTGAATTATTTTGCTTTTCTCGGCCTGAAAAGCGTTTTAATTATTACATTTCGACTATAGGATCAAAACTTGATTTGTCGAGAAATTCACGTTTAATGCTAGTATTTGTTTGAAACTCATTTTCTCTACAGACCAAGCCAGAGATGATTTTCCTTAAAATGCTGAATTATTATGCATTTCAGAGCCTGAATGGAGTTCTATTATCACATTTCGACCAAAACTTGATCTTTCAAGAAATTACTGTTCAATTCTTCTTAACATTTGAGACTCATTTTCTTTACAGACCAAGCCAGAGATGATTTTCCTTAAAATGTTGAATTATTATGCTTTTCACAGTTCGAAAAGCGTTTTAATGATCACATATCGACTACTGGATCAAAACTTGATTTTTCGAGAAATTCACGTTTAATGCTAGTACTTGTTTGAAACTCCTTTTCTCTACAGACCAAGCCAAAGATGATTTTCATTAAGATGTTGAATTATTATGCTTTTCAGATTATGAAAAGCGTTTTAATTATCACGTTTGGACTATAGGTTGAACATTTGACTTTCAGAGAAATTCGCGTTCAATACTACTACTCGTTTAAAAATCATTTTCTTTACAGACCAAGCCAGAGATGATTTTCCTTAAAATGTTGAATTATTATGCTTTTCACGGCCTGAAAAGCGTTTTAATTATCATATTTCGAATATAGGTTCAAAACTTGATTATTCAAAGAATTAATGTCCAATGCTAGTACTCTTTTAAAACTCATTTTTTCTACAGACCAAGCTAGAGATGATTTTCCTTAAAATGTTGAACTATTATGCTTTTCACGGGCTGAAAAGCGTTTTAATTATCACATTTAGACCATATGTTCAAAACTTGAGTTCTCGATAAATTCGCGTTCAGTGCTAATACTTGTTTGAAACTTATTTTCTTTACAGACCAAGCCAGAGATGATTTTCTTTAAAATGTTGAATTATTTTGCTTTTCACTACCTGAAAAGCGTTTTAATTATAACATTCAGACTATAGGATCAGAACTTGGATTTTCGAGAAATTCGCGTTCAATGCTGGTACTTGTTTGAAACTCATTTTCTCTACAGACCAAGCCAGAGATGATTTTCCTTAAAATACTGAATTATTATGCTTTTGACGGCCTGAAAAATGTTTTAATTATCACATTTGGACTATAGGATCAAAACTTGATTTTTTAAGAAACTAGTGTCCAATGTTTTTACTCGTTTGATATCTAGACCAAGCCAGAGATGATTATAATTAAAATGTTGAAATATTATGCTTTTCACGGTCTGAAAAGCGTTTTAAATATCACATTTAGACCATATGTTCAAAACTTGATTTTTCAAGAAATTAGTGTCCAATGCTAGTTCTCGTTTGAAACTCATTTTCTCTACAGACCAAGCCAGAGATGATTTTCCTTAAAATATTGAATTAATATGCTTTTCACGGCCTGAAAAGTGTTTTAGTTATTACATTTCTACTCTAGGATCAAAACTTGATTTTTCAAGAAACTAGTGTCCAATGCTTGTACTCGTTTGAAACTCATTTAATCTCTAGACCAAGCCACAGATGATTTACATTAAGATGTTGAATTATTATGCCTTTCAGATCCTGAAAAGCGTTTTAATTATCACATTTGGACTATAGGTTGAACACTTGAGTTTTAGAGAAATTCGCGTTCAATGCTTCTTAACATTTGAGACTCATTTTCCTTACAGACCAAACCAGAGATGATTTTCTTTAAAATGTTGAATTATTTTGCTTTTCACGGCCTGAAAAGCGTTTTAATTATCACATTTCGACTATAGGATCAAAACTTGATTTTTCAAGAAATTCGTGTCCAATGCTAGTACTCGTTTGAAACTCTTTTCCTCTACAGACCAAGCCAGAGATGATTTTCCTTAAAATGTTGAATTATTATGCTTTTCACGGCCTGAAAAGCGTTTTAATTATCACATTTCGACTATAGGTTCAAAACTTGATTTTTCAAGAAATTACTGTCCAATGCTAGTACTCTTTTGAAACTCATTTTTTCTACAGACCAAGCTAGAGATGATTTTCCTAAAAATGTTGAACTATTATGCTTTTCACTGCCTGAAAAGATTTTTAATTATCACATTTAGACCATAGGATTAAAACTTGAATTTTCGAGAAGTTCGCATTCTATGCGAAACGTATTTTCTTTACAGACCTAGCCAGAAATGATTTTAATTAAGATGTAGAATTATTATGCTTTTCAGAGCCATAAAAGCTATTTAATTAGCACATTTGGACTATAGGCTGAACACTTGACTTTTAGAGAAATTCGCGTTCAATGCTACTACTCGTTTGAAACTCGTTTTCTCCGCAGACAAGGCCTGAGATGATTTTTCTTAAAATGTTGAATTATTTTGCTTTTCACGGCCTGAAAATAGTTTAAATTATTACATTTCGACTACAGGATCAACACTTGATTTTTCGAAAAATTAACGTCTAATGCTAATACTGGTTTGAAACTCATTTTCTCTACAGACCAAGCCAGAGATGATTTTCTTTAAAATGTTGAATTATTTTGCTTTTCACGGCCTGAAAAGCGTTTTAATTATCACATTTCGACTATAGGATCAAAACTTGATCTTTCAAGAAATTCTTCTACAATGCTAGTTCTCGTTTGAAACTCTTTTCCTCTACAGACCAAGCGAGAGATGATTATCCTTAAAATGTTGAATTATTATGCTTTTCACAGTTTGAAAAGCGTTTTAATCATCACATTTCGACTATAGGATCAAAAAATTGATATTTCGAGAAATTCACGTTTAATGCTAGTACTTGTTTGAATCTCATTTTCTCTACAGACCAAGCCAGAGATGATTTTCCTTAAAATGCTGAATTATTATGCATTTCAGAGCCTGAATGGAGTTCTATTATCACATTTCGACCAAAACTTGATCTTTCAAGAAATTACTGTCCAATGCTCGTATTTTTTGAAACTCATTTTCTCTACAGACCAAGCTAGAGATGATTTTCCTTAAAATGTTGAATTATTATGCATTTCACGGCCTGAAAAGCGTTTTAATTATCACATTTAGCCATAGGATCAAAACTTGAGTTTTCGAGAAATTCGCGTTCAACTCGTTTGAAACTCGTTTTCTCCGCAGTTCGAAAAGCGTTTTAATGATCACATTTCGACTATAGGATGGAAATTTGATATTTCGAGAAATTCACGTTTAATGCTAGTACTTGTTTGAATCTCATTTTCTCTACAGACCAAGCCAGAGATGATTTTCCTTAAAATGCTGAATTATTATGCATTTCAGAGCCTGAATGGAGTTCTATTATCACATTTCGACCAAAACTTGATCTTTCAAGAAATTACTGTCCAATGCTCGTATTTTTTGAAACTCATTTTCTCTACAGACCAAGCCAGAGATGATTTTCATTAAGATGTTGAATTATTATGCTTTTCAGAGTATGAAAAGCGTTTTAATTATCACGTTTGGACCACAGGTTGAACATTTGACTTTCAGAGAAATTCGCGTTCAATACTACTACTCGTTTAAAAATCATTTTCTTTACAGACCAAGCCAGAGATGATTTTCCTTAAAATGTTGAATTATTATGCTTTTCACGGCCTGAAAAGCGTTTTAATTATCACATTTCGACTATAGGTTCAAAATTTGCTTTTTCAAGAAATTACTGTCCAATGCTAGTACTCTTTTGAAACTCATTTTTTCTACAGACCAAGCTAGAGATGATTGTCCTTAAAATGTTGAACTATTATGCTTTTCACGGCCTGAAAAGATTTTTAATTATCACATTTAGACCGTAGGAATAAAACTTGAGTTTTCGAGAAGTTCGCATTCTATGCGAAACGTATTTTGTTTACAGACCAAGCCAGAGATGATTTTAATTAAGATGTAGAATTATTATGCTTTTCAGAGCCATAAAATCTATTTAATTAGCACCTTTGGACTATAGGCTGAACACTTGACTTTTAGAGAAATTCGCGTTCAACTCGTTTGAAACTCGTTTTCTCCGCAGACCAGGCCTGAGATGATTTTTCTTAAAATGTTGAATTAATTTGTTTTTTCACGGCCTGAAAAGAGTTTTAATTATCACATTTCGACTATAGGATCAAAACTGGATTTTTAAGAAATTCGTGTCCAATGCTGGTACTCGTTTGAAACTCTTTTCCTCTACAGACCAAGCCAGAGATGATTTTCCTTAAAATGTTGAATTATTATGCTTTTCACGGCCTGAAAAGCGTTTTAATTATCATATTTCGACTATAGGATCAAAACTTGATTTTTCGAAATATTAACGTTACATGCTAGTACTCGTTTGAAACTCGTTTTCTCTACAGACCAAGCCAGAGATGATTTTCCTTAAAATATTGAATTATTATGCTTTTGACGGCCTGAAAAGTGTTTTAATAACACATTTGGACTATAGGATCAAAACTTGATTTTTTTAAGAAACTAGTGTCCAATGTTTTAACTCGTTTGATATCTAGACCAAGCCAGAGATGATTATCCTTAAAATGTTGAATTATTATGTTTTTCACGGCCTGAAAAGCGTTTTAGTTATCACATTTAGACCATATGTTTAAAACTTGAGTTCTCGATAAATTCGCGTTCAGTGCTAATACTCGTTTAAAAATCATTTTCTTTACAGACCAAGCCAGAGATGAATTTCCTTAAAATGTTGAATTATTATGCTTTTCACGGCCTAAAAAGCGTTTTAATTATCACATTTCGACTATAGGTTCAAAACTTGATTTTTCAAGAAATTACTGTCCAATGCTAGTACTCTTTTGAAACTCATTTTTTCTACAGACCAGGCCTGAGATGATTTTTCTTAAAATGTTGAATTATTTTGCTTTTCATGGCCTGAAAAGAGTTTTAATTATCACATTTCGACTATAGGATCAAAAATGGATTTTTAAGAAATTCGTGTCCAATGCTGGTACTCGTTTGAAACTCTTTTCCTCTACAGACCAAGCCAGAGATGATTTTTCTTAAAATGTTGAATTATTATGCTTTTCACGGCCTGAAAAGCGTTTTAATTATCACATTTCGACTATAAGATCAAAACTTGATTTTTCGAGAGATTCACGTTTAATGATAGTACTTGTTTGAAACTCATTTTCTCTACAGACCCAGCCAGAGATGATTTCCCTTAAAATTTTGAATTATTATGCTCTTCACGGCCTGAAAAACGTTTTAATTATCCTATTTCGACTATAGGATCAAAACTTGATTTTTCGAGATATTAACGTTACATGCTAGTACTCGTTTGAAACTCGTTTTCTCTACAGACCAAGCCAGAGATGATTTTCCGTAGAATGTTGAATTATTATGTTTTTCACGGCCTCAAAAGCGTTTTAATTATCACATTTCGACTATAGGATCAAAACTTGATTTTTCAAGAAATTAGTGAACAATGCTATTACTCGTTTGAAAGGAATTTTCTCTACAGACCAAGCTAGAGGTGATTTCCCATATAATATTGAATTACTATGCTCTTCACGGCTTGAAAAGCGTTATAATTATCACATTTAGACCATATGTTCAAAACTTGAGTTCTCGATAAATTCGCATTCAGTGCTAATACTTGTTTGAAACTTATTTTCTTTACAGACCAAGCCATAGATGATTTTCATTAAGATGTTGAATTATTATGTTTTTCACGGCCTGAAAAGCGTTTTAATTATCATATTTCGACTACAGGATCAACACTTGATTTTTCGAAAAATTAGCGTCTAATGCTAATACTGGTTTGAAACTCATTTTCTCTACAGACCAAGCCAGAGATGATTTTTCTTAAAATATTGAATTATTATGCTTTTGACGGCCTGAAAAGTGTTTTAATTATCACATTTGGACTATAGGATCAAAACTTGATTTTTTAAGAAACTAGTGTCCAATGCTTTTCCTCGTTTGAAATCTAGATCAAGCCAGAGATGATTATCCTTAAAATGTTGTAATATTATGCTTTTCACGGCCTGAAAAGCGTTTTAAATATTACATTTAGACCATATGTTCAAGACTTGATTTTTCAAGAAATTAGTGTCCAATGCTATTACTCGTTTGAAACTCTTTTCCTCTACACACCAAGCCAGAGATGATTTCCCTTAAAATGTTGAATTATTATGCTTTTCACGGCCTGAAAAGCGTTTTAGTTATCACATTTAGACCATATGTTCAAAACTTGAGTTCTCGATAATTTCGCGTTCAGTGCTAATACTTGTTTGAAACTTATTTTCTTTACAGACCAAGCCAGAGATGATTTTCTTTAAAATGTTGAATTATTTTGCTTTTCACTGCCTGAAAAGCGTTTTAATTATCACATTGATGATTTTCCTTAAAATGTTGAATTATTATGCTTTTCGCAGTTCGAAAAGCGTTTTAATGATCACATTTCGACTATAGGATCAAAATTTGATTTGTCGAGAAATTCACGTTTAATGCTAGTACTTGTTTGAAACTCATTTTCTCTACAGACCAAGCCAGAGATGATTTTCATTAAGATGTTGAATTATTATGCTTTTCAGAGTATGAAAAGCGTTTTAATTATAACGTTTGGACTATGGGTTGAACATTTGATTTTCAGAGAAATTCGCGTTCAATACTACTACTCGTTTAAAAATCATTTTCTCTACAGACCAAGCCAGAGATGATTTTCCTTAAAATGTTGAATTATTATGCTTTTCACGGCCTGAAAGGCGTTTTAATTATCACATTTCGACTATAGGTTCAAAACTTGATTTTTCAAGAAATTACTGTCCAATGCTAGTACTCTTTTGAAACTCATTTTTTCTACAGACCAGGCCTGAGATGATTTTTCTTAAAATGTTGAATTATTTTGCTTTTCATGGCCTGAAAAGAGTTTTAATTATCACATTTCGACTATAGGATCAAAACTGGATTTTTAAGAAATTCGTGTCCAATGCTGGTACTCGTTTGAAACTCCTTTCCTCTACAGACCAAGCCAGAGATGATTTTCCTTAAAATGTTGAATTATTATGCTCTTCACGGCCTGAAAAACGTTTTAATTATCATATTTCGACTATAGGATCAAAACTTGATTTTTCGAGATATTAACGTTACATGCTAGTACTCGTTTGAAACTCGTTTTCTCTACAGACCAAGCCAGAGATGATTTTCCGTAGAATGTTGAATTATTATGTTTTTCACGGCCTCAAAAGCGTTTTAATTATCACATTTCGACTATAGGATCAAAACTGGATTTTTCAAGAAATTAGTGAACAATGCTATTACTCGTTTGAAAGGAATTTTCTCTACAGACCAAGCTAGAGGTGATTTCCCATATAATATTGAATTATTATGCTCTTCACGGCTTGAAAAGCGTTATAATTATCACATTTAGACCATATGTTCAAAACTTCAGACCAAGCCATAGATGATTTTCATTAAGATGTTGAATTATTATGTTTTTCACGGCCTGAAAAGCGTTTTAATTATCATATTTCGACTACAGGATCAACACTTGATTTTTCGAAAAATTAGCGTCTAATGCTAATACTGGTTTGAAACTCATTTTCTCTACAGACCAAGCCAGAGATGATTTTTCTTAAAATATTGAATTATTATGCTTTTGACGGCCTGAAAAGTGTTTTAATTATCACATTTGGACTATAGGATCAAAACTTGATTTTTTAAGAAACTAGTGTCCAATGCTTTTCCTCGTTTGAAATCTAGATCAAGCCAGAGATGATTATCCTTAAAATGTTGTAATATTATGCTTTTCACGGCCTGAAAAGCGTTTTAAATATTACATTTAGACCATATGTTCAAGAGTTGATTTTTCAAGAAATTAGTGTCCAATGCTATTACTCGTTTGAAACTCTTTTCCTCTACACACCAAGCCAGAGATGATTTCCCTTAAAATGTTGAATTATTATGCTTTTCACGGCCTGAAAAGCGTTTTAGTTATCACATTTAGACCATATGTTCAAAACTTGAGTTCTCGATAATTTCGCGTTCAGTGCTAATACTTGTTTGAAACTTATTTTCTTTACAGACCAAGCCAGAGATGATTTTCTTTAAAATATTGAATTATTTTGCTTTTCTCGGCCTGAAAAGCGTTTTAATTATTACATTTCGACTATAGGATCAAAACTTGATTTGTCGAGAAATTCACGTTTAATGCTAGTACTTGTTTGAAACTCATTTTCTCTACAGACCAAGCCAGAGATGATTTTCATTAAAATGCTGAATTATTATGCATTTCAGAGCCTGAATGGAGTTCTATTATCACATTTCGACCAAAACTTGATCTTTCAAGAAATTACTGTTCAATTCTTCTTAACATTTGAGACTCATTTTCTTTACAGACCAAGCCAGAGATGATTTTCCTTAAAATGTTGAATTATTATGCTTTTCACAGTTCGAAAAGCGTTTTAATGATCACATATCGACTACTGGATCAAAACTTGATTTTTCGAGAAATTCACGTTTAATGCTAGTACTTGTTTGAAACTCCTTTTCTCTACAGACCAAGCCAAAGATGATTTTCATTAAGATGTGGAATTATTATGCTTTTCAGATTATGAAAAGCGTTTTAATTATCACGTTTGGACTATAGGTTGAACATTTGACTTTCAGAGAAATTCGCGTTCAATACTACTACTCGTTTAAAAATCATTTTCTTTACAGACCAAGCCAGAGATGATTTTCCTTAAAATGTTGAATTATTATGCTTTTCACGGCCTGAAAAGCGTTTTAATTATCATATTTCGAATATAGGTTCAAAACTTGATTATTCAAGAAATTACTGTCCAATGCTAATACTCTTTTAAAACTCATTTTTTCTACAGACCAAGCTAGAGATGATTTTCCTTAAAATGTTGAACTATTATGCTTTTCACGGGCTGAAAAGCGTTTTAATTATCACATTTAGACCATATGTTCAAAACTTGAGTTCTCGATAAATTCGCGTTCAGTGCTAATACTTGTTTGAAACTTATTTTCTTTACAGACCAAGCCAGAGATGATTTTCTTTAAAATGTTGAATTATTTTGCTTTTCACTGCCTGAAAAGCGTTTTAATTATAACATTCAGACTATAGGATCAGAACTTGGATTTTCGAGAAATTCGCGTTCAATGCTGGTACTTGTTTGAAACTCATTTTCTCTACAGACCAAGCCAGAGATGATTTTCCTTAAAATATTGAATTATTATGCTTTTGACGGCCTGAAAAATGTTTTAATTATCACATTTGGGCTACAGGATCAAAACTTGATTTTTTAAGAAACTAGTGTCCAATGTTTTTACTCGTTTGATATCTAGACCAAGCCAGAGATGATTATCCTTAAAATGTTGAAATATTATGCTTTTCACGGTCTGAAAAGCGTTTTAAATATCACATTTAGACCATATGTTCAAAACTTGATTTTTCAAGAAATTAGTGTCCAATGCTAGTTCTCGTTTGAAACTCATTTTCTCTACAGACCAAGCCAGAGATGATTTTCCTTAAAATATTGAATTAATATGCTTTTCACGGCCTGAAAAGTGTTTTAGTTATTACATTTCTACTCTAGGATCAAAACTTGATTTTTCAAGAAACTTGTGTCCAATGCTTGTACTCGTTTGAAACTCATTTAATCTCTAGACCAAGCCACAGATGATTTACATTAAGATGTTGAATTATTATGCCTTTCAGATCCTGAAAAGCGTTTTAATTATCACATTTGGACTATAGGTTGAACACTTGAGTTTTAGAGAAATTCGCGTTCAATGCTTCTTAACATTTGAGACTCATTTTCCTTACAGACCAAACCAGAGATGGTTTTCTTTAAAATGTTGAATTATTTTGCTTTTCACGTCCTGAAAAGCGTTTTAATTATCACATTTCGACTATAGGATCAAAACTTGATTTTTCAAGAAATTCGTGTCCAATGCTAGTACTCGTTTGAAACTCTTTTCCTCTACAGACCAAGCCAGAGATGATTTTCCTTAAAATGTTGAATTATTATGCTTTTCACGGCCTGAAAAGCGTTTTAATTATCACATTTCGACTATAGGTTCAAAACTTGATTTTTCAAGAAATTACTGTCCAATGCTAGTACTCTTTTGAAACTCATTTTTTCTACAGACCAAGCTAGAGAAGATTTTCCTTAAAATGTTGAACTATTATGCTTTTCACTGCCTGAAAAGATTTTTAATTATCACATTTAGACCATAGGATTAAAACTTGAATTTTCGAGAAGTTCGCATTCTATGCGAAACGTATTTTCTTTACAGACCTAGCCAGAAATGATTTTAATTAAGATGTAGAATTATTATGCTTTTCAGAGCCATAAAAGCTATTTAATTAGCACATTTGGACTATAGGCTGAACACTTGACTTTTAGAGAAATTCGCGTTCAATGCTACTACTCGTTTGAAACTCGTTTTCTCCGCAGACAAGGCCTGAGATGATTTTTCTTAAAATGTTGAATTATTTTGCTTTTCACGGCCTGAAAAGAGTTTAAATTATTACATTTCGACTACAGGATCAACACTTGATTTTTCGAAAAATTAACGTCTAATGCTAATACTGGTTTGAAACTCATTTTCTCTACAGACCAAGCCAGAGATGATTTTCTTTAAAATGTTGAATTATTTTGCTTTTCACGGCCTGAAAAGCGTTTTAATTATCACATTTCGACTATAGGATCAAAACTTGATCTTTCAAGAAATTCTTCTACAATGCTAGTTCTCGTTTGAAACTCTTTTCCTCTACAGACCAAGCGAGAGATGATTATCCTTAAAATGTTGAATTATTATGCTTTTCACAGTTTGAAAAGCGTTTTAATCATCACATTTCGACTATAGGATCAAAAAATTGATATTTCGAGAAATTCACGTTTAATGCTAGTACTTGTTTGAATCTCATTTTCTCTACAGACCAAGCCAGAGATGATTTTCCTTAAAATGCTGAATTATTATGCATTTCAGAGCCTGAATGGAGTTCTATTATCACATTTCGACCAAAACTTGATCTTTCAAGAAATTACTGTCCAATGCTCGTATTTTTTGAAACTCATTTTCTCTACAGACCAAGCTAGAGATGATTTTCCTTAAAATGTTGAATTATTATGCATTTCACGGCCTGAAAAGCGTTTTAATTATCACATTTAGCCATAGGATCAAAACTTGAGTTTTCGAGAAATTCGCGTTCAACTCGTTTGAAACTCGATTTCTCCGCAGTTCGAAAAGCGTTTTAATGATCACATTTCGACTATAGGATGGAAATTTGATTTTTCGAGAAATTCACGTTTAATGCTAGTACTTGTTTGAAACTCCTTCTCTACAGACCAAGCCAGAGATGATTTTCATTAAGATGTTGAATTATTATGCTTTTCAGAGTATGAAAAGCGTTTTAATTATCACGTTTGGACCACAGGTTGAACATTTGACTTTCAGAGAAATTCGCGTTCAATACTACTACTCGTTTAAAAATCATTTTCTTTACAGACCAAGCCAGAGATGATTTTCCTTAAAATGTTGAATTATTATGCTTTTCACGGCCTGAAAAGCGTTTTAATTGTCACATTTCGACTATAGGTTCAAAACTTGCTTTTTCAAGAAATTACTGTCCAATGCTAGTACTCTTTTGAAACTCATTTTTTCTACAGACCAAGCTAGAGATGATTGTCCTTAAAATGTTGAACTATTATGCTTTTCACGGCCTGAAAAGATTTTTAATTATCACATTTAGACCGTAGGAATAAAACTTGAATTTTCGAGAAGTTCGCATTCTATGCGAAACGTATTTTCTTTACAGACCTAGCCAGAAATGATTTTAATTAAGATGTAGAATTATTATGCTTTTCAGAGCCATAAAAGCTATTTAATTAGCACATTTGGACTATAGGCTGAACACTTGACTTTTAGAGAAATTCGCGTTCAATGCTACTACTCGTTTGAAACTCGTTTTCTCCGCAGACAAGGCCTGAGATGATTTTTCTTAAAATGTTGAATTATTTTGCTTTTCACGGCCTGAAAAGAGTTTAAATTATTACATTTCGACTACAGGATCAACACTTGATTTTTCGAAAAATTAACGTCTAATGCTAATACTGGTTTGAAACTCATTTTCTCTACAGACCAAGCCAGAGATGATTTTCTTTAAAATGTTGAATTATTTTGCTTTTCACGGCCTGAAAAGCGTTTTAATTATCACATTTCGACTATAGGATCAAAACTTGATCTTTCAAGAAATTCTTCTACAATGCTAGTTCTCGTTTGAAACTCTTTTCCTCTACAGACCAAGCGAGAGATGATTATCCTTAAAATGTTGAATTATTATGCTTTTCACAGTTTGAAAAGCGTTTTAATCATCACATTTCGACTATAGGATCAAAAAATTGATATTTCGAGAAATTCACGTTTAATGCTAGTACTTGTTTGAATCTCATTTTCTCTACAGACCAAGCCAGAGATGATTTTCCTTAAAATGCTGAATTATTATGCATTTCAGAGCCTGAATGGAGTTCTATTATCACATTTCGACCAAAACTTGATCTTTCAAGAAATTACTGTCCAATGCTCGTATTTTTTGAAACTCATTTTCTCTACAGACCAAGCTAGAGATGATTTTCCTTAAAATGTTGAATTATTATGCATTTCACGGCCTGAAAAGCGTTTTAATTATCACATTTAGCCATAGGATCAAAACTTGAGTTTTCGAGAAATTCGCGTTCAACTCGTTTGAAACTCGATTTCTCCGCAGTTCGAAAAGCGTTTTAATGATCACATTTCGACTATAGGATGGAAATTTGATTTTTCGAGAAATTCACGTTTAATGCTAGTACTTGTTTGAAACTCCTTCTCTACAGACCAAGCCAGAGATGATTTTCATTAAGATGTTGAATTATTATGCTTTTCAGAGTATGAAAAGCGTTTTAATTATCACGTTTGGACCACAGGTTGAACATTTGACTTTCAGAGAAATTCGCGTTCAATACTACTACTCGTTTAAAAATCATTTTCTTTACAGACCAAGCCAGAGATGATTTTCCTTAAAATGTTGAATTATTATGCTTTTCACGGCCTGAAAAGCGTTTTAATTGTCACATTTCGACTATAGGTTCAAAACTTGCTTTTTCAAGAAATTACTGTCCAATGCTAGTACTCTTTTGAAACTCATTTTTTCTACAGACCAAGCTAGAGATGATTGTCCTTAAAATGTTGAACTATTATGCTTTTCACGGCCTGAAAAGATTTTTAATTATCACATTTAGACCGTAGGAATAAAACTTGAGTTTTCGAGAAGTTCGCATTCTATGCGAAACGTATTTTGTTTACAGACCAAGCCAGAGATGATTTTAATTAAGATGTAGAATTATTATGCTTTTCAGAGCCATAAAATCTATTTAATTAGCACCTTTGGACTATAGGCTGAACACTTGACTTTTAGAGAAATTCGCGTTCAACTCGTTTGAAACTCGTTTTCTCCGCAGACCAGGCCTGAGATGATTTTTCTTAAAATGTTGAATTAATTTGGTTTTTCACGGCCTGAAAAGAGTTTTAATTATCACATTTCGACTATAGGATCAAAACTGGATTTTTAAGAAATTCGTGTCCAATGCTGGTACTCGTTTGAAACTCTTTTCCTCTACAGACCAAGCCAGAGATGATTTTCCTTAAAATGTTGAATTATTATGCTTTTCACGGCCTGAAAAGCGTTTTAAATATCACATTTAGACCATATGTTCAAAACTTGATTTTCAAGAAATTAATGTCCAATGCTAGTTCTCGTTAGAAACTCATTTTCTCTACACACCAAGCCAGAGATGATTTTCCTTAAAATGTTGAACTATTATGCTTTTCACGGCCTGAAAAGATTTTTAATTATCACATTTAGACCATAGGATTAAAACTTGAGTTTTCGAGAAGTTCGCATTCTATGCGAAACGTATTTTCTTTACAGACCTAGCCAGAAATGATTTTAATTAAGATGTAGAATTATTATGCTTTTCAGAGCCATAAAAGCTATTTAATTAGCACATTTGGACTATACGCTGAACACTTGACTTTTAGAGAAATTCGCGTTCAATGCTACTACTCGTTTGAAACTCGTTTTCTCCGCAGACAAGGCCTGAGATGATTTTTCTTAAAATGTTGAATTATTTTGCTTTTCACGGCCTGAAAAGAGTTTTAATTATCACATTTCGACTACAGGATCAACACTTGATTTTTCGAAAAATTAACGTCTAATGCTAATACTGGTTTGAAACTCATTTTCTCTACAGACCAAGCCAGAGATGATTTTCTTTAAAATGTTGAATTATTTTGCTTTTCACGGCCTGAAAAGCGTTTTAATTATCACATTTCGACTATAGGATCAAAACTTGATCTTTCAAGAAATTCTTCTACAATGCTAGTACTCGTTTGAAACTCCTTTCCTCTACAGACCAAGCGAGAGACGATCATCCTTAAAATGTTGAATTATTATGCCTTTCACAGTTTGAAAAGCGTTTTAATCATCACATTTCGACTATAGGATCAAAAAATTGATATTTCGAGAAATTCACGTTTAATGCTAGTACTTGTTTGAATCTCATTTTCTCTACAGACCAAGCCAGAGATGATTTTCCTTAAAATGTTGAACTATTATGCTTTTCACGGCCTGAAAAGATTTTTAATTATCACATTTAGACCATAGGATTAAAACTTGAGTTTTCGAGAAGTTCGCATTCTATGCGAAACGTATTTTCTTTACAGACCTAGCCAGAAATGATTTTAATTAAGATGTTGAATTATTATGCTTTTCAGAGTATGAAAATCGTTTTAATTATCACGTTTGGACCATAGGTTGAACATTTGACTTTCAGAGAAATTCGCGTTCAATACTACTACTCGTTTAAAAATCATTTTCTTTACAGACCAAGCCAGAGATGATTTTCCTTAAAATGTTGAATTATTATGCTTTTCACGGCCTGAAAAGCGTTTTAGTTATCACATTTAGAAGAAATGTTTAAAACTTGAGTTCTCGATAAATTCGCGTTCAGTGCTAATACTTGTTTGAAACTTATTTTCTTTACAGACCAAGCCAGAGATGATTTTCTTTAAAATGTTGAATTATTTTGCTTTTCACTGCCTGAAAAGCGTATTTAATTATCACATTTCGACTATAGGATCAAAACTTGATCTTTCAAGAATTTCGTGTACAATGTTAGTACTCGTTTGAAACTCTTTTCCTCTACAGACCAAGCCAGAGAAGATTTTCCTTAAAATGTTGAATTATTATGCTTTTCACACTTCGAAAAGCGTTTTAATGATCACATTTCGACTATAGGATCAAAACTTGATTTGTCGAGAAATTCACGTTTAATGCTAGTACTCGTTTGAAACTCATTTTCTCTACAGACCAAGCCAGATTGATTTTCATTAAGATGTTGAATTATTATGCTTTTCAGAGTATGAAAAGCGTTTTAATTATCACGTTTGGACTATGGGTTGAACATTTGACTTTCAGAGAAATTCGCGTTCAATACTACTAGTTTAAAAATCATTTTCTTTACAGACCAAGCCAGAGATGATTTTCCTTAAAATGTTGAATTATTATGTTTTTCACGGCCTGAAAAGCGTTTTAATTATCACATTTCGACTATAGGTTCAAAACTTGATTTTTCAAGAAATTACTGTCCAATGCTAGTACTCTTTTGAAACTCATTTTTTCTACAAACCAAGCTAGAGATGATTTTCCTTAAAATGTTGAACTATTATGCTTTTCACGGCCTGAAAAGATTTTTAATTATCACATTTAGACCATAGGATTAAAACTTGAGTTTTCGAGAAGTTCGCATTCTATGCGAAACGTATTTTCTTTACAGACCAAGCCAGAGATGATTTTAATTAAGATGTAGAATTATTATGCTTTTCAGAGCCATAAAAGCTATTTAATTAGCACCTTTGGACTATAGGCTGAACACTAGACTTTTAGAGAATTTTCGTGCAACTCGTTTGAAACTCGTTTTCTCCGCAGACCAGGCCTGAGATGATTTTTCTTAAAATGTTGAATTAATTTGGTTTTTCACGGCCTGAAAAGAGTTTTAATTATCACATTTCGACTATAGGATCAAAACTGGATTTTTAAGAAATTCGTGTCCAATGCTGGTACTCGTTTGAAACTCTTTTCCTCTACAGACCAAGCCAGAGATGATTTTCCTTAAAATGTTGAATTATTATGCTTTTCACGGCCTGAAAAGCGTTTTAATTATCATATTTCGACTATAGGATCAAAACTTGATTTTTCGAAATATTAACGTTACATGCTAGTACTCGTTTGAAACTCGTTTTCTCTACAGACCAAGCCAGAGATGATTTTCCTTAAAATATTGAATTATTATGCTTTTGACGGCCTGAAAAGTGTTTTAATAACACATTTGGACTATAGGATCAAAACTTTATTTTTTTAAGAAACTAGTGTCCAATGTTTTAACTCGTTTGATATCTAGACCAAGCCAGAGATGATTATCCTTAAAATGTTGAATTATTATGTTTTTCACGGCCTGAAAAGCGTTTTAGTTATCACATTTAGACCATATGTTTAAAACTTGAGTTCTCGATAAATTCGTGTTCAGTGCTAATACTTGTTTGAAACTTATTTTCTTTACAGACCAAGCCAGAGATGATTTTATTTAAAATGTTGAATTATTTTGCTTTTCACTGCCTGAAAAGCGTTTTAATTATCACATTGATGATTTTCCTTAAAATGTTGAATTATTATGCTTTTCGCAGTTCGAAAAGCGTTTTAATGATCACATTTCGACTATAGGATCAAAATTTGATTTGTCGAGAAATTCACGTTTAATGCTAGTACTTGTTTGAAACTCATTTTCTCTACAGACCAAGCCAGAGATGATTTTCATTAAGATGTTGAATTATTATGCTTTTCAGAGTACGAAAAGCGTTTTAATTATAACGTTTGGACTATGGGTTGAACATTTGATTTTCAGAGAAATTCGCGTTCAATACTACTACTCGTTTAAAAATCATTTTCTTTACAGACCAAGCCAGAGATGATTTTCCTTAAAATGTTGAATTATTATGCTTTTCACGGCCTGAAAAGCGTTTTAATTATCACATTTCGACTATAGGTTCAAAACTGATTTTTCAAGAAATTACTGTCCAATGCTAGTACTCTTTTGAAACTCATTTTTTCTACAGACCAGGCCTGAGATGATTTTTCTTAAAATGTTGAATTATTTTGCTTTTCATGGCCTGAAAAGAGTTTTAATTATCACATTTCGACTATAGGATCAAAACTGGATTTTTAAGAAATTCGTGTCCAATGCTGGTACTCGTTTGAAACTCTTTTCCTCTACAGACCAAGCCAGAGATGATTTTCCTTAAAATGTTGAATTATTATGCTCTTCACGGCCTGAAAAACGTTTTAATTATCATATTTCGACTATAGGATCAAAACTTGATATTTCGAGATATTAACGTTACATGCTAGTACTCGTTTGAAACTCGTTTTCTCTACAGACCAAGCCAGAGATGATTTTCCGTAGAATGTTGAATTATTATGTTTTTCACGGCCTCAAAAGCGTTTTAATTATCACATTTCGACTATAGGATCAAAACTTGATTTTTCAAGAAATTAGTGAACAATGCTATTACTCGTTTGAAAGGAATTTTCTCTACAGACCAAGCTAGAGGTGATTTCCCATATAATATTCAATTATTATGCTCTTCACGGCTTGAAAAGCGTTATAATTATCACATTTAGACCATATGTTCAAAACTTCAGACCAAGCCATAGATGATTTTCATTAAGATGTTGAATTATTATGTTTTTCACGGCCTGAAAAGCGTTTTAATTATCATATTTCGACTACAGGATCAACACTTGATTTTTCGAAAAATTAGCGTCTAATGCTAATACTGGTTTGAAACTCATTTTCTCTACAGACCAAGCCAGAGATGATTTTTCTTAAAATATTGAATTATTATGCTTTTGACGGCCTGAAAAGTGTTTTAATTATCACATTTGGACTATAGGATCAAAACTTGATTTTTTAAGAAACTAGTGTCCAATGCTTTTCCTCGTTTGAAATCTAGATCAAGCCAGAGATGATTATCCTTAAAATGTTGTAATATTATGCTTTTCACGGCCTGAAAAGCGTTTTAAATATTACATTTAGACCATATGTTCAAGAGTTGATTTTTCAAGAAATTAGTGTCCAATGCTATTACTCGTTTGAAACTCTTTTCCTCTACACACCAAGCCAGAGATGATTTCCCTTAAAATGTTGAATTATTATGCTTTTCACGGCCTGAAAAGCGTTTTAGTTATCACATTTAGACCATATGTTCAAAACTTGAGTTCTCGATAATTTCGCGTTCAGTGCTAATACTTGTTTGAAACTTATTTTCTTTACAGACCAAGCCAGAGATGATTTTCTTTAAAATATTGAATTATTTTGCTTTTCTCGGCCTGAAAAGCGTTTTAATTATTACATTTCGACTATAGGATCAAAACTTGATTTGTCGAGAAATTCACGTTTAATGCTAGTACTTGTTTGAAACTCATTTTCTCTACAGACCAAGCCAGAGATGATTTTCCTTAAAATGCTGAATTATTATGCATTTCAGAGCCTGAATGGAGTTCTATTATCACATTTCGACCAAAACTTGATCTTTCAAGAAATTACTGTTCAATTCTTCTTAACATTTGGGACTCATTTTCTTTACAGACCAAGCCAGAGATGATTTTCCTTAAAATGTTGAATTATTATGCTTTTCACAGTTCGAAAAGCGTTTTAATGATCACATATCGACTACTGGATCAAAACTTGATTTTTCGAGAAATTCACGTTTAATGCTAGTACTTGTTTGAAACTCCTTTTCTCTACAGACCAAGCCAAAGATGATTTTCATTAAGATGTTGAATTATTATGCTTTTCAGATTATGAAAAGCGTTTTAATTATCACGTTTGGACTATAGGTTGAACATTTGACTTTCAGAGAAATTCGCGTTCAATACTACTACTCGTTTAAAAATCATTTTCTTTACAGACCAAGCCAGAGATGATTTTCCTTAAAATGTTGAATTATTATGCTTTTCACGGCCTGAAAAGCGTTTTAATTATCATATTTCGAATATAGGTTCAAAACTTGATTATTCAAAGAATTAATGTCCAATGCTAGTACTCTTTTAAAACTCATTTTTTCTACAGACCAAGCTAGAGATGATTTTCCTTAAAATGTTGAACTATTATGCTTTTCACGGGCTGAAAAGCGTTTTAATTATCACATTTAGACCATATGTTCAAAACTTGAGTTCTCGATAAATTCGCGTTCAGTGCTAATACTTGTTTGAAACTTATTTTCTTTACAGACCAAGCCAGAGATGATTTTCTTTAAAATGTTGAATTATTTTGCTTTTCACTGCCTGAAAAGCGTTTTAATTATAACATTCAGACTATAGGATCAGAACTTGGATTTTCGAGAAATTCGCGTTCAATGCTGGTACTTGTTTGAAACTCATTTTCTCTACAGACCAAGCCAGAGATGATTTTCCTTAAAATACTGAATTATTATGCTTTTGACGGCCTGAAAAATGTTTTAATTATCACATTTGGACTATAGGATCAAAACTTGATTTTTTAAGAAACTAGTGTCCAATGTTTTTACTCGTTTGATATCTAGACCAAGCCAGAGATGATTATAATTAAAATGTTGAAATATTATGCTTTTCACGGTCTGAAAAGCGTTTTAAATATCACATTTAGACCATATGTTCAAAACTTGATTTTTCAAGAAATTAGTGTCCAATGCTAGTTCTCGTTTGAAACTCATTTTCTCTACAGACCAAGCCAGAGATGATTTTCCTTAAAATATTGAATTAATATGCTTTTCACGGCCTGAAAAGTGTTTTAGTTATTACATTTCTACTCTAGGATCAAAACTTGATTTTTCAAGAAACTAGTGTCCAATGCTTGTACTCGTTTGAAACTCATTTAATCTCTAGACCAAGCCACAGATGATTTACATTAAGATGTTGAATTATTATGCCTTTCAGATCCTGAAAAGCGTTTTAATTATCACATTTGGACTATAGGTTGAACACTTGAGTTTTAGAGAAATTCGCGTTCAATGCTTCTTAACATTTGAGACTCATTTTCCTTACAGACCAAACCAGAGATGATTTTCTTTAAAATGTTGAATTATTTTGCTTTTCACGGCCTGAAAAGCGTTTTAATTATCACATTTCGACTATAGGATCAAAACTTGATTTTTCAAGAAATTCGTGTCCAATGCTAGTACTCGTTTGAAACTCTTTTCCTCTACAGACCAAGCCAGAGATGATTTTCCTTAAAATGTTGAATTATTATGCTTTTCACGGCCTGAAAAGCGTTTTAATTATCACATTTCGACTATAGGTTCAAAACTTGATTTTTCAAGAAATTACTGTCCAATGCTAGTACTCTTTTGAAACTCATTTTTTCTACAGACCAAGCTAGAGATGATTTTCCTTAAAATGTTGAACTATTATGCTTTTCACTGCCTGAAAAGATTTTTAATTATCACATTTAGACCATAGGATTAAAACTTGAATTTTCGAGAAGTTCGCATTCTATGCGAAACGTATTTTCTTTACAGACCTAGCCAGAAATGATTTTAATTAAGATGTAGAATTATTATGCTTTTCAGAGCCATAAAAGCTATTTAATTAGCACATTTGGACTATAGGCTGAACACTTGACTTTTAGAGAAATTCGCGTTCAATGCTACTACTCGTTTGAAACTCGTTTTCTCCGCAGACAAGGCCTGAGATGATTTTTCTTAAAATGTTGAATTATTTTGCTTTTCACGGCCTGAAAAGAGTTTAAATTATTACATTTCGACTACAGGATCAACACTTGATTTTTCGAAAAATTAACGTCTAATGCTAATACTGGTTTGAAACTCATTTTCTCTACAGACCAAGCCAGAGATGATTTTCTTTAAAATGTTGAATTATTTTGCTTTTCACGGCCTGAAAAGCGTTTTAATTATCACATTTCGACTATAGGATCAAAACTTGATCTTTCAAGAAATTCTTCTACAATGCTAGTTCTCGTTTGAAACTCTTTTCCTCTACAGACCAAGCGAGAGATGATTATCCTTAAAATGTTGAATTATTATGCTTTTCACAGTTTGAAAAGCGTTTTAATCATCACATTTCGACTATAGGATCAAAAAATTGATATCTCGAGAAATTCACGTTTAATGCTAGTACTTGTTTGAATCTCATTTTCTCTACAGACCAAGCCAGAGATGATTTTCCTTAAAATGCTGAATTATTATGCATTTCAGAGCCTGAATGGAGTTCTATTATCACATTTCGACCAAAACTTGATCTTTCAAGAAATTACTGTCCAATGCTCGTATTTTTTGAAACTCATTTTCTCTACAGACCAAGCTAGAGATGATTTTCCTTAAAATGTTGAATTATTATGCATTTCACGGCCTGAAAAGCGTTTTAATTATCACATTTAGCCATAGGATCAAAACTTGAGTTTTCGAGAAATTCGCGTTCAACTCGTTTGAAACTCGTTTTCTCCGCAGTTCGAAAAGCGTTTTAATGATCACATTTCGACTATAGGATGGAAATTTGATATTTCGAGAAATTCACGTTTAATGCTAGTACTTGTTTGAATCTCATTTTCTCTACAGACCAAGCCAGAGATGATTTTCCTTAAAATGCTGAATTATTATGCATTTCAGAGCCTGAATGGAGTTCTATTATCACATTTCGACCAAAACTTGATCTTTCAAGAAATTACTGTCCAATGCTCGTATTTTTTGAAACTCATTTTCTCTACAGACCAAGCCAGAGATGATATTCATTAAGATGTTGAATTATTATGCTTTTCAGAGTATGAAAAGCGTTTTAATTATCACGTTTGGACCACAGGTTGAACATTTGACTTTCAGAGAAATTCGCGTTCAATACTACTACTCGTTTAAAAATCATTTTCTTTACAGACCAAGCCAGAGATGATTTTCCTTAAAATGTTGAATTATTATGCTTTTCACGGCCTGAAAAGCGTTTTAATTGTCACATTTCGACTATAGGTTCAAAACTTGCTTTTTCAAGAAATTACTGTCCAATGCTAGTACTCTTTTGAAACTCATTTTTTCTACAGACCAAGCTAGAGATGATTGTCCTTAAAATGTTGAACTATTATGCTTTTCACGGCCTGAAAAGATTTTTAATTATCACATTTAGACCGTAGGAATAAAACTTGAGTTTTCGAGAAGTTCGCATTCTATGCGAAACGTATTTTGTTTACAGACCAAGCCAGAGATGATTTTAATTAAGATGTAGAATTATTATGCTTTTCAGAGCCATAAAATCTATTTAATTAGCACCTTTGGACTATAGGCTGAACACTTGACTTTTAGAGAAATTTGCGTTCAACTCGTTTGAAACTCGTTTTCTCCGCAGACCAGGCCTGAGATGATTTTTCTTAAAATGTTGAATTAATTTGTTTTTTCACGGCCTGAAAAGAGTTTTAATTATCACATTTCGACTATAGGATCAAAACTGGATTTTTAAGAAATTCGTGTCCAATGCTGGTACTCGTTTGAAACTCTTTTCCTCTACAGACCAAGCCAGAGATGATTTTCCTTAAAATGTTGAATTATTATGCTTTTCACGGCCTGAAAAGCGTTTTAATTATCATATTTCGACTATAGGATCAAAACTTGATTTTTCGAAATATTAACGTTACATGCTAGTACTCGTTTGAAACTCGTTTTCTCTACAGACCAAGCCAGAGATGATTTTCCTTAAAATATTGAATTATTATGCTTTTGACGGCCTGAAAAGTGTTTTAATAACACATTTGGACTATAGGATCAAAACTTTATTTTTTTAAGAAACTAGTGTCCAATGTTTTAACTCGTTTGATATCTAGACCAAGCCAGAGATGATTATCCTTAAAATGTTGAATTATTATGTTTTTCACGGCCTGAAAAGCGTTTTAGTTATCACATTTAGACCATATGTTTAAAACTTGAGTTCTCGATAAATTCGCGTTCAGTGCTAATACTCGTTTAAAAATCATTTTCTTTACAGACCAAGCCAGAGATGATTTTCCTTAAAATGTTGAATTATTATGCTTTTCACGGCCTAAAAAGCGTTTTAATTATCACATTTCGACTATAGGTTCAAAACTTGATTTTTCAAGAAATTACTGTCCAATGCTAGTACTCTTTTGAAACTCATTTTTTCTACAGACCAGGCCTGAGATGATTTTTCTTAAAATGTTGAATTATTTTGCTTTTCATGGCCTGAAAAGAGTTTTAATTATCACATTTCGACTATAGGATCAAAACTGGATTTTTAAGAAATTCGTGTCCAATGCTGGTACTCGTTTGAAACTCTTTTCCTCTACAGACCAAGCCAGAGATGATTTTTCTTAAAATGTTGAATTATTATGCTTTTCACGGCCTGAAAAGCGTTTTAATTATCACATTTCGACTATAAGATCAAAACTTGATTTTTCGAGAGATTCACGTTTAATGATAGTACTTGTTTGAAACTCATTTTCTCTACAGACCCAGCCAGAGATGATTTCCCTTAAAATTTTGAATTATTATGCTCTTCACGGCCTGAAAAACGTTTTAATTATCATATTTCGACTATAGGATCAAAACTTGATTTTTCGAGATATTAACGTTACATGCTAGTACTCGTTTGAAACTCGTTTTCTCTACAGACCAAGCCAGAGATGATTTTCCGTAGAATGTTGAATTATTATGTTTTTCACGGCCTCAAAAGCGTTTTAATTATCACATTTCGACTATAGGATCAAAACTTGATTTTTCAAGAAATTAGTGAACAATGCTATTACTCGTTTGAAAGGAATTTTCTCTACAGACCAAGCTAGAGGTGATTTCCCATATAATATTGAATTACTATGCTCTTCACGGCTTGAAAAGCGTTATAATTATCACATTTAGACCATATGTTCAAAACTTGAGTTCTCGATAAATTCGCATTCAGTGCTAATACTTGTTTGAAACTTATTTTCTTTACAGACCAAGCCATAGATGATTTTCATTAAGATGTTGAATTATTATGTTTTTCACGGCCTGAAAAGCGTTTTAATTATCATATTTCGACTACAGGATCAACACTTGATTTTTCGAAAAATTAGCGTCTAATGCTAATACTGGTTTGAAACTCATTTTCTCTACAGACCAAGCCAGAGATGATTTTTCTTAAAATATTGAATTATTATGCTTTTGACGGCCTGAAAAGTGTTTTAAATATCACATTTGGACTATAGGATCAAAACTTGATTTTTTAAGAAACTAGTGTACAATGCTTTTCCTCGTTTGAAATCTAGATCAAGCCAGAGATGATTATCCTTAAAATGTTGTAATATTATGCTTTTCACGGCCTGAAAAGCGTTTTAAATATTACATTTAGACCATATGTTCAAGACTTGATTTTTCAAGAAATTAGTGTCCAATGCTATTACTCGTTTGAAACTCTTTTCCTCTACACACCAAGCCAGAGATGATTTCCCTTAAAATGTTGAATTATTATGCTTTTCACGGCCTGAAAAGCGTTTTAGTTATCACATTTAGACCATATGTTCAAAACTTGAGTTCTCGATAATTTCGCGTTCAGTGCTAATACTTGTTTGAAACTTATTTTCTTTACAGACCAAGCCAGAGATGATTTTCTTTAAAATGTTGAATTATTTTGCTTTTCACTGCCTGAAAAGCGTTTTAATTATCACATTGATGATTTTCCTTAAAATGTTGAATTATTATGCTTTTCGCAGTTCGAAAAGCGTTTTAATGATCACATTTCGACTATAGGATCAAAATTTGATTTGTCGAGAAATTCACGTTTAATGCTAGTACTTGTTTGAAACTCATTTTCTCTACAGACCAAGCCAGAGATGATTTTCATTAAGATGTTGAATTATTATGCTTTTCAGAGTATGAAAAGCGTTTTAATTATAACGTTTGGACTATGGGTTGAACATTTGATTTTCAGAGAAATTCGCGTTCAATACTACTACTCGTTTAAAAATCATTTTCTCTACAGACCAAGCCAGAGATGATTTTCCTTAAAATGTTGAATTATTATGCTTTTCACGGCCTGAAAGGCGTTTTAATTATCACATTTCGACTATAGGTTCAAAACTTGATTTTTCAAGAAATTACTGTCCAATGCTAGTACTCTTTTGAAACTCATTTTTTCTACAGACCAGGCCTGAGATGATTTTTCTTAAAATGTTGAATTATTTTGCTTTTCATGGCCTGAAAAGAGTTTTAATTATCACATTTCGACTATAGGATCAAAACTGGATTTTTAAGAAATTCGTGTCCAATGCTGGTACTCGTTTGAAACTCCTTTCCTCTACAGACCAAGCCAGAGATGATTTTCCTTAAAATGTTGAATTATTATGCTCTTCACGGCCTGAAAAACGTTTTAATTATCATATTTCGACTATAGGATCAAAACTTGATTTTTCGAGATATTAACGTTACATGCTAGTACTCGTTTGAAACTCGTTTTCTCTACAGACCAAGCCAGAGATGATTTTCCGTAGAATGTTGAATTATTATGTTTTTCACGGCCTCAAAAGCGTTTTAATTATCACATTTCGACTATAGGATCAAAACTTGATTTTTCAAGAAATTAGTGAACAATGCTATTACTCGTTTGAAAGGAATTTTCTCTACAGACCAAGCTAGAGGTGATTTCCCATATAATATTGAATTATTATGCTCTTCACGGCTTGAAAAGCGTTATAATTATCACATTTAGACCATATGTTCAAAACTTCAGACCAAGCCATAGATGATTTTCATTAAGATGTTGAATTATTATGTTTTTCACGGCCTGAAAAGCGTTTTAATTATCATATTTCGACTACAGGATCAACACTTGATTTTTCGAAAAATTAGCATCTAATGCTAATACTGGTTTGAAACTCATTTTCTCTACAGACCAAGCCAGAGATGATTTTTCTTAAAATATTGAATTATTATGCTTTTGACGGCCTGAAAAGTGTTTTAATTATCACATTTGGACTATAGGATCAAAACTTGATTTTTTAAGAAACTAGTGTCCAATGCTTTTCCTCGTTTGAAATCTAGATCAAGCCAGAGATGATTATCCTTAAAATGTTGTAATATTATGCTTTTCACGGCCTGAAAAGCGTTTTAAATATTACATTTAGACCATATGTTCAAGAGTTGATTTTTCAAGAAATTAGTGTCCAATGCTATTACTCGTTTGAAACTCTTTTCCTCTACACACCAAGCCAGAGATGATTTCCCTTAAAATGTTGAATTATTATGCTTTTCACGGCCTGAAAAGCGTTTTAGTTATCACATTTAGACCATATGTTCAAAACTTGAGTTCTCGATAATTTCGCGTTCAGTGCTAATACTTGTTTGAAACTTATTTTCTTTACAGACCAAGCCAGAGATGATTTTCTTTAAAATATTGAATTATTTTGCTTTTCTCGGCCTGAAAAGCGTTTTATTTATTACATTTCGACTATAGGATCAAAACTTGATTTGTCGAGAAATTCACGTTTAATGCTAGTACTTGTTTGAAACTCATTTTCTCTACAGACCAAGCCAGAGATGATTTTCATTAAAATGCTGAATTATTATGCATTTCAGAGCCTGAATGGAGTTCTATTATCACATTTCGACCAAAACTTGATCTTTCAAGAAATTACTGTTCAATTCTTCTTAACATTTGAGACTCATTTTCTTTACAGACCAAGCCAGAGATGATTTTCCTTAAAATGTTGAATTATTATGCTTTTCACAGTTCGAAAAGCGTTTTAATGATCACATATCGACTACTGGATCAAAACTTGATTTTTCGAGAAATTCACGTTTAATGCTAGTACTTGTTTGAAACTCCTTTTCTCTACAGACCAAGCCAAAGATGATTTTCATTAAGATGTTGAATTATTATGCTTTTCAGATTATGAAAAGCGTTTTAATTATCACGTTTGGACTATAGGTTGAACATTTGACTTTCAGAGAAATTCGCGTTCAATACTACTACTCGTTTAAAAATCATTTTCTTTACAGACCAAGCCAGAGATGATTTTCCTTAAAATGTTGAATTATTATGCTTTTCACGGCCTGAAAAGCGTTTTAATTATCATATTTCGAATATAGGTTCAAAACTTGATTATTCAAGAAATTACTGTCCAATGCTAATACTCTTTTAAAACTCATTTTTTCTACAGACCAAGCCAGAGATGATTTTCCTTAAAATGTTGAATTATTATGCTTTTCACGGGCTGAAAAGCGTTTTAATTATCACATTTAGACCATATGTTCAAAACTTGAGTTCTCGATAAATTCGCGTTCAGTGCTAATACTTGTTTGAAACTTATTTTCTTTACAGACCAAGCCAGAGATGATTTTCTTTAAAATGTTGAATTATTTTGCTTTTCACTGCCTGAAAAGCGTTTTAATTATAACATTCAGACTATAGGATCAGAACTTGGATTTTCGAGAAATTCGCGTTCAATGCTGGTACTTGTTTGAAACTCATTTTCTCTACAGACCAAGCCAGAGATGATTTTCCTTAAAATATTGAATTATTATGCTTTTGACGGCCTGAAAATTGTTTTAATTATCACATTTGGGCTACAGGATCAAAACTTGATTTT